>NC_136063.1:1034753791-1035953791 GCF_964261635.1 Lissotriton helveticus
TATTCTAACATATGCCAATGACAGAAATGGAATTGGTCCAATCAATTCTGTCCACAGATTGGGAAAGCTAGGAAACAGGTCAATAAAGCTGTTTCTGCTTATCACAGAGATTATAGGATGGGGTCCATTTACCAAAACAATCTGCGTTTTAACATGGATGGCTTCTATAGGAGAGATGGTGTACATTTTACAGATGAGGGTAACAGAGTCTTCCTCATCAACTTTAGACTCTGCATAGGTACTTACTTATTGGTACTAAAATCTCTCAATAAACACAAGGGCTCTTTTTAGAGACACCCAAGATCTAAACACATAGGCTTGATTTATTTTTAGATAATATTACATTTTTTTCATTTGGAGTCACACACCCAACGCATTTTGGATTCGCGCACCAAATGCATTCACACCAGGGGGCCGCGCTGAGCGACGCGCTGGGTGCGCGACTCCTAATTTTACCGTAATTACTTTTTAGCACCTACTACTAATTTCTATTCTCCCCAGGGACCCCATCCCCCGGGGCCTATATACAAGGTTGGGGACATTGGGGGGAGCCCCCATGCCAGCACGGTCTTGCCGGCTCCCGCGTCGTTTGGGAGCCGGCATTGCTTTTCCACATGGGGAGCTGCTAACATGCAGCTCCCCGAGTGGAAAAGCAATCTGGTTTTCATTTTGAAAGAGAGAGCAGGCTTCCCTGCTCTCTCTTCCAAAAACCAAACCAAGTTTGATATGGCAGGGCAGGAGCCGCGAGGCTCCCACCCTACCATAGCAAACTACAGTGTCCCGGGGGTGGGCACCACGGGACACTGCAGAAGCCGGCCCTGGAGGATGTGGTCCCCAGGACCATGACAAATTCTCCAGGAGGGGGGCCACGGGTCCCCCTCCCACAATTAACAAAGCCCCGGGGGTGGTGGTCCCCGGGGCTGGGTGTCCGTCATGGACACCCCAATTTTACTATTTAGTGCCCCGGGGAGGTGGTGGTCCCTGGGGCATGTGGGGGGGCTTGAGCCCCCCACACAGTAAAAAAAATATACACAAATCAAGCCCTGTGGGTGGCAGTCCCCGGGGCTGCGGGGGGCCGTGAGCCTCTGCCTATATTGTTATAAAGCCCCGAGGGTAGTGGCCCCCGGGGCTTGGGGGGCCTTTGAGCCCCCCACCCATGTATTTTGTTTCCCCGGGGGTAGCGGTCCCCAGGGCTGGGGGGGCTGTGAGCCCCGCACATAGTTGATAAAATTCCCAGGGGGTGGCAGTCCCCGGGGCTGGGGGCCCCCTCTGGGCCCCCCATTACATTAAATATTATTGCCCCCGGGATTTGGCCCCCCGGGGCTAATTATTAAAGAAGCGCAGGAGACCGCGCTTCGGTTTTTGTTTTTTTTCACAGCCGAATCCACGCACCCTGTTCGGATTTTGACGTTTAAAAAAAATATGCTTTTTTGGGGCCCTGGGGGTCCTTGTGGGACCCCCTAAGCAGGCCGAGGGGGTCAGTGTGTGTCTACCCTGTCTCCTGTTTGTGTTTTGCACACTTTTGTTGAGTGATTTCTTGTGTCTTGGTTCTAAGGAAGCACAAGATGGCTGCCCACACTTCCTGTATTAGAGTGTTGAGAGCCAATTAGCATGCAGCTCATGATCGGGAGGGTGTACACAGAGTGTGCACAGGGTACACGGATCCACCACTGCAATAGATATATATGTGTGTTTACTTTTCATTTTCTCAGCAACTACTGACCAGATTTACACCATTTAACAAAAAGGCACCTTACCAAGGGCTACCTCTTTGCCAAATTTGGAGTAATTACGTTCAGCAGTTCGGGCTGTAGCCGCAGCTAAAGTTTCCTATGGAAAATTGCATGGGGAAAACAAGGTTTGGGACCCCCTTTTTTCTCGGCCCGCTTGATGAATCACCCCCAAACTTTCAGGATAGGAGCAGACCGCAGCTGACCATAAGTTTTGAAACTTTCGCGAAAATTCGTCAGCCGGCGCCAAAGTTATTGCAAATAGAATGTTGCCGATTTCCCATGGAAAATAAATCCTAACTATAACTGCCTACTGGCGACCACCAGTAGGTAATATATATATAGTCTCTCCTCTTTTCTCAGATGAGAGGTCAGCTGCGGTGTGCGTCAGGGTCGGAGGTAACCCTGTATTTATTCCAACTCAGCGCGCCACAGATTGCAATGCGCACTCCTTCCGCAGAAATAAAGGCACACTTCCAATGTGCTTGGGATCAGCTTATTAACGGTACCAAGCGGACAAAACCCAAATGGTTTCGGCCTTGATCAATGCGTTCACACCCAAACGCATTGGGTTTTGTCGGCTTGGTACCTTTAATAAACTGATCCCAAGCACAGTGGAAGTGTGCTTTTAGTTCTGAGGAAGGAGTGCGCGTTGCAATCTGTTGCGCGTTGAGTTGGAATATATATATATATATATATATATATATATATATATATATATATATATATATATATATATATATATATATGCAGGGCTTTAAGTGGGGTCAAAAAAAACTGGGGGTTCTCTCAAAGGGGTGTGGCTGGTATAATTAGAATGTGGCTTTAAAGGTAAGCTAGGAATCGTTGCTTAGCATAGTGTGTTGCCCGACTGGCAGTTTGCTGCTTCTGCCATTGCATCCAGATATTTGCTGCTTCTGTCATTGCATCCAGATATAATACAATAAGCCTGGACTATTAGCTTTGCCAATGGTTATTAGTTGAATAGGATAAATAAGCAAATCTGTGTTTTTTTGTTTATAATTTTGACTATGCTTAAGTTCTGAAATGATGAGACAGTGAAAAAACTATAAAAAGTCTCTTTGAAGTTACATCTAAGGCACTGATTTGTATTACCGTTGCAGAGTCAAAATATATTTTTCATCAATAGGGTGAGGGCAAAAATGGAGAGCCAGATAGGGACCCTTCTCAGCACGTGCTTTTCAGAACTGTCAGTGCTGAGCACCGGCAGGACCCTGCCCACTTAAAGCCCAGTATAAATGTAAGGCGAGCTCACCACTGCTATATGTGCCACATATCATGGCAACAGGCCATCAATGCACACACAAATGTATGTGCCACAGATACCAATACACTGGTACGCAACAGCTTCCCAGAAGCCAATAACCTCTTCAACTCTGCCGGGAGCAAAGACTGAGGGTCCAGCTAAGCTTCTGCTCTGCATCATGGAGTAGGTTGCTCATTTTTTCTTTTTCTTTAGGCACTGACCTATCTCTCTGGGGATCTCACACCCTGTGGCTCTGCCTGGTTTTCCCAGCACTGAACTGCACAGGAATTGCGCTTGTGAAAGTGAAGGATGCACTTTGCATCCTTCACTTTCACGAGTGCAATCCCTATGCAGTTCCTGTGACCAGGAGCTTATTTCTCCTCATCTGCTGCTCTCATCAGTCTCTGAACTTTTATACACACAAGAGGCATGTGAACTCGCATAGAAGCCCCCCATTTGGCCCCGCCCACACACCAGCAGTGTGCACCATCTTCCCGCTATTTACCCACTATGATGGCCAGCTTACTCAAGGGACCGCTGCGCCAATCGGTGCAATGGCAGTAACACACACATGGTCACTGGAGACAACTCTTCTGGCACTTTTCGTAGCTGTAGTGTAGAAAAGCACTATACATTTACCCAACGAGGTAGCACTTACTGGATTAGCCAGTAGAAAGTACTCCAGTGCAAATCGCAAACAAAATCCGAGAGTTTGTGGGTAAATCTGCGAAATCGCAGATTTTTTTGCGATTTCGCGCGAATTTGCGGACCGCAGATCTGCAAAATTCGTCCATACTTAGTAAAAATCGACCCACTCTCGGTTGGAACAGCTCCTTAGTAGCAGTCAATGTTATTAATGTATTATTGCGATAAAGGTCCTGCAATGTGTCGCAGCCGCCACCACGCCATTTATCCTAGGACATACGCTTTCTATATTTTTGAATGGGTGTATCGCCCAGATGTTCATGTCTGATGCGTATGAGCCTCTTGAGCAAAATCTTATCTACTTGTGTCCCAGGCCTCACACACCTGTCAAACTGCATGTGGTAAGAAGATTGAGGCCTTGGCCCCTATCATCAGGACCTCAGGCAGAGAGTCCCTACCGCAGGTGCCTTTCAATAATTTACATTCACAATTATCATGTTTGTCCAACCAGTCGACTGCATGTTGCATTTGTGCAGCCAAATAATATTATTCCATGCAGGGAAGTTCCAGTCCATCCTTTTAGCATGTGCATTTCAAAGTAGCCAGGTTAACTCTGTGTCTCCCCTATCCCACAACAACTCCACTATCACCCTGTCTAGTTCTAGAAAGAACCTTCTGTTTATGGTAAATATGATGCCCTGGAAAATACATAAACATCTGGGAAGTATTATCATCTTTAGTAAAGCAACCTTTCCCATCGGGGGAGACAGAGTGTATTCCAAAAGCGTATTTTGGATTTCAGGCCATTTATTACTCTGTCTATGTTAGCCACTTTGGAGTCTTGAAACCGATGCGTTACATGGATTCCAAGATATTTGACCATCTATGTTTCCTAGGGGAAATCACGACGCTGCAAATTGTGTTCAGGCGTCCCAGAGGGAACAGTTTGGAATTGTTGCAATTCACTTGTAACTCAGAGAGCTCACCAAACTCCGCCATAATTGCAAGCATAATGGGGACCAAGTATCTCAAATTTTGCCGGTATTTTAAGGGGACATCAACATAGAGGGACACCACATGCTCGGTCTCCCCAATTTGGACTCCCCATCCTCAAAGCACTGCTCTTAAGCAGCATACCAGGGGCTCCATAGCCAAATCAAAAAGCAGCGGCGATAAGGAACACCCATGGCGGATCCCTCAACTCGACACCACGCTTTGCAACACCAATTGTCCCACCCGCACCCTCGCCATGGGGACATTATACAATAATTGCACCCATCTCATAAAGGTTCTCCCCATACCAACCTTATTGAGCACCTCGCAGGAAGCCACAAAATAGCGTATTGAAGGCTCGTTCTATGTCCAGTAACACAAGCGCATACTGGTCTTCTTGTTAAGTAGGCCTGTGTATTATTAACAATAGTTTATGAAAATTACAAATAGTGTTCCTGTTGAGGATAAATCCACACTGGTCTTCTGCTAATAATTGGGGTTAATACGGTAGCAATCTTATAGCCAGGACTTTCTTGAGGATTTTGACATTCATATTAAGCATTGATAGTGGACAATAAAAGGATACCACTGAACCCTCCCTGTCAGGCTTAAATAACATCACTATGATCGCCTCCTGCATGGATGCCAGGAGTATCTACCCTAATAATAAGCCTCTGTGTATACTTCCAATAGGCGGTCCGCTATACTCCCCATTCTAGCATGATAAAATTCAGCTGGTAGGCAAACCCCACCGGGGCCTTCGCCGTCTTCAATGTCCTAACTGCTGCCACAATTTCAGGGCCATCCAAACTATCTCTCTCCCCACTGTTTCAAGGTATTTGTGGGGCCTCCAGGTATGCAATCCCCTCCCGCTGATTATTGACCTCTAGTACCCTGTAACCCTCTTGTTGGTGCTCTGTGAATACCTCTACTATGTCCAGTTGGGAGGAAAACCTTTGTCCTTGCGTGTTGCGTATCACCACTATTGTCTTGCATTTTGTTTTTTTTACTTCGGATTACCATTGCCAGCATTTGGCTAGCCTTATATCTCTCCCCATGTAACCTTTTCCCATAATTCATTTATAAAAATGTATCCAATCTGTTCTAAGTATCTAGTAGTACCTTCTTAGAGTGCAGCCAAGCAGACAGTTGGAGTGAAGAAAATAGAAACCTTCTCAGGGGTCTCACTGATACCTGGTCCTTTTAAACCAACAAAGAAGAGATTGGTACAGAAGTTGTATTACAAAATTCATATTTTATTTACCTCAGATGAGGGGGACTACATCACACACTACCCTCAAAAACTGTATTAGGCAGTCTAGGGAGTACAGAAAACAGGGGCCTTATATATGCTTAGGGTTACATAGTCAGCATAAAACCAAGGGGAGGTCCTGGCTCATGTAAGCATGCACAATGACTAATGTGGGTACACAAGATTTGCTTGCTCAACAAAGTGGGAGGAGAGTCACTTCTTACATCAGCAAGAATAGCCTGACAGTTCTTTAAGAGGAGCAGGTGCATTCTACTAGCTAGGCCTCTCTGAGCATGTGCAAGGCTCTGAAGAGGGACACAGCACATGGCGAGCACATGGCTACCTAAAATGGCTGCCAAATACAAAATGGCTTTCAGCTCATGCTTACAAATCTCTGCAATCTTCAACAGGAGCGGCCCCTCAACAATCTTCTTTTCCAGTG
The DNA here is from genome assembly GCF_964261635.1 of Lissotriton helveticus. Taxonomy (NCBI): domain Eukaryota; kingdom Metazoa; phylum Chordata; class Amphibia; order Caudata; family Salamandridae; genus Lissotriton; species Lissotriton helveticus. The sequence goes on from NC_136063.1 coordinate 1,034,760,121, forward strand.
TGTGCAGGTCCTTCTCAAGTCTATCTAGAGAGCTATTCAACTTCTGTTCAATCCCATGTGTGATTTTCATGCATTCCCCTTTCATCACAACCTTTAATTGCAGCCCACTCCAAGGCACCTGTGGATGCGCTGACCCAGTTCTCAATAAAATAAGGATCTAGAACGTTTGTCACTTCACTTGCACAAATCTTGTTTGACAATGCTTCCATGCTCATTCTCCATAATAGTAATGCGGGCACCTCCCTGTGTTTTCGGAGAGAGACAAGCAAAGGCGAATGGTCGATGTAATACGCCAAATAATTAATGGTTTCAACCCATTGAAGGGTAATCTTGAGAGCAGACAATAATTGAGTGAGCTGTACATCCCAGTATCAAGTACATAGCAGGAATATACTTTACCCTGTGGGAAATGCCTCCTTCATGCATTCTGTTATTTCATACTCTTCATCATCTCCCTTAGAGCACCCGTCATAGCCTGTTTAGTATCTACCTTAGGAAGGACCCGATCAGTCTTGCCATTTAATACACAGTACACGTCCCCAGCTACAATTATTGCTGTACTCTTATGCTCTAGAATTGCTCAAAACCCTGTTCTAAAAAACAGAGATGTTCAAGTCCGGAGCATATTCATTCACTAAACACACATCCCTAGCATCCAGTGTTCCAGAGACTATTATGTATCATCTCTTGGGGTCTAGTACCACCTCTCTAGCTACTACGAGAACTCTTCGAGCCACCCAAATCAGAAACCCCTAGCATAACTTGAATAGGATGTAGCGAATCCTTGCCCCCACCATCTATGTCTCAAGTAGGGCGTGTAAGTCTCCCTAGTGTACAGTGCACCGTGAAGGAGGTTGTTGCAGTGCAGTGTCATGGTGAAAAGATATACCTTGAGAAGTACCACATGAAGGGGCTCAAAGATGCATTGGAGGAGTGAGCACTGACAAATGTATTTCAATCTATTAAGTGGTTTTGTGAATGATAGTGCATAGCATTGGCAGTAGGGAAACGTGTCTGCACAGAAAGCTTCCACCGAAACTCCATTGATTGCAGCAACATCTTGAACAGATGCCTGCCACCGCCCCAGAATGAATAGCTGAAATATCTGTAACGCTAAAAGTACAATATCCTACTGTCAGTATTGAGCCTACTGCAACTCCGAATGTACTGAGGTTATATTTGTATCACCAATGTTACTTGATAATAACATCCATTGGCAATAACAAACACTTTGACATCTTAGGTACTACATAAGGGGTACATTCACATATCTAGATCTTGTACTATGCTAGAAGTATTGAAATACCATATGTGTACCACTAAGTGCAAAGCACATTTATTTGGCTCATATGGCTTCAAAATGTGGACACTTAGACATGATACTTGACCCTTTGAGTCCCCACTCTAATTCCCTGTTATATGAAGCCACTCAAACTCCTTTTGTGACTAACAAGATAAAGTAGTCACAATGTAAAGATCACTAGACTGATTCACTCTACCACAACCCAGAATTTCCAAAGCGTGTGTATGTGCAACTATCTGCAGGTGACACATACTATCTGGACATAGACACACACTCCACATCTCCTGACACACAGATACTTCCTGACAACTAGGGCCCACACCTAACAACAAACATGACCCTCTGATAGCACATACATCCCAGTGGAGGCTGGAAAGCATGGTAGAGTATAGGGTGGCTCCTCCCTGGGTGGGTGATCTACTGTGGGTCCATGTGTGCAACAAGACAGAATGTAAAGCCACATCTCATCAACATGATGCCCCCTATGTCCATTTTACTAATAATGTCCATGCACAGGCTAATATACTCTAACTGTGAGTGAAGCCTAGCAGCTGATATACATTTGTGTGCAATGAAGTATAATTTAAGTCAATCACACCATAATTGAACTAGCTTTCGACTCCTGTGACACCCATTCCTGTACCATAAGCTAGGTTCTCATGCAAATAACACCTACATCTGTAGGGAATACAAAAAAAAGACAACGCACTTTAACCTACTCAGGACCTACAGACATCACCCACATGAAATAGGCAAGTAAAGTAAATAGGATTACAACCAACCAAGTTTCATAACATAAGAAGGCCACAGCACATAGACACATTGCATAAAATTAAGCGTGGGCGTAAAATCCGTTTCGTTCCCGGAATTTGCGGATTTTTGGCAAATTCGCAGTTCGCGAATCGCGCAAATTTGCCCAAAAATCCACAAATTCGCAAGCTGCGGATTTTTTTTGCTTGGCCGCGCTTGAAAAATACAATATCGCGTGCGCTGCGTTGGCTTACCGTGATTCTGTGTTCGCTGAGTTGTTTTTCTCCCGGGTGGCGTGTGCTGCGCCATTTTGGATCTTGCTGCGTGATCGCGTGAGAGTTTTTCGACTGCGATTACATCCTCGCGGCCCACCATCTTGCACAGCGAGAGTTTGACAACGAGAGTACGTCATAAGGGCCCGCGATTACGCATTGCGGGAGTAAACAATGCCGAACACGTAGATACGGCGCGCAGCTGACTTCCGGTGGGAGATTTGAACAGCTGGCTTTCCCGAAATTGCAAAAATTACAATTCTGCACAAGAAATCCCCCGCAGGCAGCATAAACCTTCTGAAAATGATGATTTTGATCAGAATAACTCCTCAGATTGACATTTGGCTGCACTTTTTGGTGCAAGGAGTCCATTTTTTTGGGGGGGGGATTGGTGGGAGGAAGGAAGTACCCCAGAATCTCCAACTTCCTGCTCCTGTCCAGCAGGCTCCTCCCAGTGCTTTGTCCATGTCCTGGTCACTTTTGATTTGGATCTGGAGCTGGAAGGATTACTTTTTGTGGCTGCTGCTGGATATTTGTGTTTGAGGACTTTTTGGACTTTGGAGTTTGGATCACTTTTGGACCTGAGATTGTACAAGTAAGTTGGTGTTGTTTGTTTGGGGCATTGCAGTTGCTGCAACTACAGTTTTAAAACTTTTTTCACAACTTTAAAAATATATATATTGTGGGTAGCCACAGTATCCAATAGGCCCAGGGTTTGTCATGGGTGCATGATACAACTGTTTCTGTGATTTTTAACTTAATTCTCATTTATGTCATGGAATCTTAGCTCACTGTTATATATTGATTTGTTTTTAAATTTTGGGGTGCCTGTAAAGCCTCACTAGCCAGTAGGCCCAGGGGTAGTGAGTGGTGCAAGGACCAAGTCTTTCTGTGGGGTGTCTTTAATTTAGACATCATTGAGGGCATGGATGGCATTGGATTGTGGTGATTTGTGTGTGTTTTTCGACTCTTTGGGGTGTTGTTGTGGCCTGGCCATGTGGGTGGGGGCCATTTTCAGGCCTGGTCCAGGCAGGGCCTGGCCATGTGGCTGGGGGTCAAGGGCCCATTTTGAAGCCAGGCAGTGTGCTCAGGCCTGCACCCAGTTTGCCTTGCTTTCTTCCATTAGGCCCAGGGGTAGTGAGTGGTGCATGGACCAAGTCTTTCTGTGGGGTGTCTTGAATTTAAACATCATTGAGGGCATGGATGGCATTGGATTGTGGTGATTTGTGTGTGTTTTTCGACTTTTTGGGGTGTTTGACTTATGGTTCTCTGGCTTCCATTGCTTTTAGGTGCACTAGAGAACCACCAGTGCTAGGAAGAAGTCCTGCAGCTGTGTGTGCAGTACAATGTCACGTGATGTCACGTGTGGCCAGACAAGACAACTCTGCAACTCGTGCAACTGCGGCCTGCTGTTCTGACATCTGAAAAAGATGGGCCCAAAGAAAGGTGGCCGTAGCACCTCAGCGAAAAAAGTTGCCAGTGCCACTGTCAGTAAGAAGGAGCAGAAGAAGCAAGTGGCACCACCTACCAAGGAGACTGGTGGGCCCACCTACACCTTTTTTGGGAGAAAAAAAACTACGCCTGCAGCAGCAGCGGTGTCCGCCGGGGACCAAGCTGGAAGCAGCACCTCCGCTTCATTGGGCTTAGTGCCACCACGGCAAGTCAGGTCCAAGACCATGAGTGCTGCTGAGGCAGCCACTTTACTTTCTCAATCACCATCGATCAGTGATGTTGGCTCATCACAAGAAAGTACCATCCAATCAACGCTGGGTGTAACTCAGCTGACGAGTGTTCAACAACCACAGCCGCAACGACAACCACAGGTGCAACTAGTACAAGCGCAAGTACATGCGCAAGGAGAGACGCAAGTAGAGGCGCAAGTAGAGGTGCAAGTAGAGGCGCAAGTAGAGGCGCAAGGAGAGGCGCAGGAAAGGTGCAACTAGAGGTTCATGGAGCGGCACAACTGCCTTCAACGCTTGTTCCTCCAGAAGTAGGGCACATCAGGAAACTGATATTCAAGCGGAGCTATCATCCAAGGAAGCCACTCCTCCTGATGATGATTCATTGTCTTCCAGATCCCCAGCAAGAAAAAGGTCAAGGAGGGCTGCTACTACAACTACAAGTTCTTCTTCAAGCCCCCTTCATTCTGATGACCTTGATCTTGATTGGAACCCACCAATGCAGTCTGAGAGTGAGGCACGCCATGAGCCGACAAAGGTAGCTAAGCCTAAAAGGAAGGTTCCCGCAAGGCTTCCACTTATGGGTGATGACGACGAACAAGAAGTGGTGTCTTCTGCTGCTGATGAACAGTCTGACGACGACCCAGTCATCACAGACGTCAAACCAGCCCCAGCGGGCATGCAGCGGACAGACATTTTCACCCTATCCTGAATGGCTGCTGAGCGGGATGTGGGCTGCGTGGCACTGGTACCACCACCAATGCAGTTAACTACCACACCAACACGACCTACAGCTTCCATATTTTTTAGTCAGAAGGGCAGGCAGGGACCTCCATACAGCTCGACCTCCATTACCTCAAGTAGTGGTGCTGTAAGGGAACAACAGAAACTAATTCAGCCACGACCATCCTCCACTTCATCTGGCATTGAAACTCAAAGTAGCACCTCCACCACCAGCAGACTTCTCCAGTCCCCAGTTTGGGAGTTCTTTACTGTTAGCCAAAAGGCGGAAAACATGGTCATTTGATCGATTTGTAGACAAGCAGTTAGTCGGGGTAAGCTTGGTACCAACTATGGCACCGGAGGCCAGAGAGGTCATCTCAAAAAACACCACACTATCGAGTGGGAGGCACACCTTAAGAAGATCCAGGAAGCCAAAAGAAAACCAAATCCAAATGTATCCATTGATATTGCATCTGATGATGACGAGGGGCTGATCGTGCAGGGGGGAAGTCAAGTACCGACCAACATTTTTTTCTGGTACACCCAGTAACCCTGGCAGCAGCACTGCAGTGGTAGCACCCACACCCTCTACCCCTGCAACATGTATGAGGCACACTAAGAGTCTGGGAGAGACACCAATGGGAAAAAGTACATAAATGAGCCTAACTGGTTTGAAGAAGTCTTCATCATCATCATCACGTAAAACGGTACAGCCCACCATTAGAAGCATGTTTTGGTCGGATGCGCCATTTGAACGCAACCACCCAACGGCACGTCTGTATAACGCAAAGCTGGCTAAAATGCTAGCGCTGGACCTTCTCCCTTTTTCTTTTGTGGAAGGGGTGGGTTTTCTAGAATTCGTTGGCAACAGTCTGCCCTAAATGGAAGGTTCCTAGCCGGTCCTATTTCGCCAGAGTTGCGGTTCCAGCACTACATCAAGATGTGCTGGAGGTGATTGGGGCAGCTTTGCAGAAGAGTGCTGTTCACACTATCCACCTGACAACAGACATGTGGACCAGTTGCCAAGCCCTTGATTACATGTGCATCACTGCACAATGGGTCTCTTTTGCAGGTGTTAAAGACCAGTTAAAAGCAGGTGTTGACACGGACACAGTTTTTCAAGCTATTCGGAAACATGCAACTGTAGCCATGTTTGCCATGGAGAAAACTCACACTGCACCTAACCTTTTAGAGGAGTTTGATAGGAAGGTCTATGAATGGCTGCATCCAAGAAACCGCATAATTGGTTATGTTTCCACGGATAATGGCAGTAATATAGTTAAGGCCATGCATCAAGGTGGCTATTTCAGAGTGCCGTGTTTGGCGCACAGTATTAACATCGTGTTGCAAGATTTCTTGAAAAAAAGAAAACACAGTCAGCAAGTTACTGACCACCTGCCGAAGGATCTGCACACATTTCAGCCATTCTTTTAAGGCCCGGAAGCAGCTGAGGAGCATTCAACCTGAACGTAGACTGCCAGTCAAAGGACTCATCCAGGAGGTGGCAACACGTTGGAACTCAACCTCTTACATGCTTGAGCGTCTGTCTGAGCAGTGGGGGGTAATAAATGATTATGTTTATAAACTGGGTTCTACTATGAAAGAAATGAGGCTAGAGTTGGAGGAATGGAAGCTGGTTGCAAGCCTGAAAGAAATGCTTTGTTCTTTTGAGGTCTTCACGCGTGAAGTCAGCAGGGAGGACTGTTCTTTGGGCAAAGCTATCCCATTGTTGCGCATGCTAGAGCACCAACTGAAGGCGGTGTCTTCAACGTTCCAAGATGATGCTGAAAAGCAAGACGCATATCAGTTGGTGGAGAGGTTATTATTATTATTATTATTATTAAAGGCAATTTCTATGGCGCAACTAAGCCCAATGGGCGTCAAGGCGCATAACCAAATAGTAACAGCTGTTAAAAATACCACTATACAGCTATACAACTATTGCGGGTAGGCCTTGACGAAATACCAGGTTTTAAGCGCCTTTTTAAAAGAGGAGAGAGAGGACTGTGTCTTAATATCTTGGGGGAGAGAGTTCCACAGCTTTGGTGCAACAATTGAGAATGCCCTATCTCCCCATCGTGCTCTTTTGGCTCGAGGGACGACCAACAGGTTCAACTCAGCAGATCTAAGCGCTCTCCCCGGCTGGTAGGGAGTAAGCAAGGCGCTTAAAGGGTGCGTAGATCTTTCTGACAGAGCTCTATAAGCTAAGCAAAGAATCTTAAAAGAGATCCTCAGTTGAATAGGAAGCCAGTGAAGAGTCTTTCTGGCCATAGTGGCAGAAGAAGTATTGGGAAGTGCTAGGACAAAACGGGCCGCAGCATTTTGTACAATTTGCAGCCGCTGGGTGAGCCCCTTGTTGGCCTTATTAAGCCGCCTAGTTGACAATGAAAGGCTTAAAACATACATACAGAACAACATTACATTTGTGCCACTATTCTGGATCCACGGTACAAAAAGGCAGTGGCCAGCAAAGCATTCATTCCTTTTGATGAAGCAGATGTTTCAAAGTACAGACATTGGCTAGCTGTGTCAGCCACTCGGTTCGAAAAAGAGCGGCAGAAAATTCAAGGAGCCGGCAGAAGTACAACTGCATCAGCAGGCCATCCGGCGTCAAGTTCCACTTCTGAATCTGTGGCCTAATGGAGTTACTTTCCCTCACAGGCTTCAACGACACCAGCAACCGTATCATCATCCTCACCTGCATCAGGCCCAGCCATAATATTGTCGGAAGCAGATTGGCTAACTCATCAAGGGTTTGCTCGTTCCAGTGATGCAAAGGCCACAAATGCTACGCAAAGTGGAGCAACCCTCGAGAACCTTGAGTCAATGGTGCAGGCCTATCTGGATGACCCAATCAAGGTCTTTGTTAATCAGAACCCATTGCTGTATTGGTATAGGAAAAGGCCTCTATGGCCACTGATCACCAACCTGGCTCTAAATTATTTGTCTTGCCCACACACAAGTGTGTCTTCTGAACGTGTTTTCAGTGCTGCTGGTGCCATTGTAATTTCAAAAAGGACCCGCCTCTCGCCTAAAAATGTGGAGAGGTTAACACTGATCAAGATGAATCAGCACTTCATACCACCAGATTACAAGATACGTGAATGCACGCAGGAAGAAGAGAATACACAGACTGAGGTGACAGAAGTTCTTCTCTGTTAGCTGACCTACTCCCGTCTCATTTCATAGAGTTTGAGGACGAGCTCTACTTCCCTGACACCGAGGCCTGAAAATGACTTCCTTTTTTTTCGTCCTTATTCACTTTTATTCATGTGTGTCTTTTTTGTTTTGCAACTTTTACCACAACAAAACTCTTATCACCTAATCACAACAAGTCCATCAGCATCACTGTCTTCATCTTATTTTCCTTATTTGAAGGTGCCGCAGTCTGCATTCCTGAGGTTCACAAGTTCACAACTCAATTATGCTCCTCTATCCTCCTCCTCCAGACTCCCCCTATCCATTTCCCTCAAGGCAGATGGATGGATTACGAAGAATAAAGAAACTTTGTCTTCGTAGACGAGTCCCCTCAAGTGGGACTGAAATTACTGACTGACTACATGCTTGCTGATTGCTGACAGAGTTACTTCTGAAATTGACAGGAGAGGCTGCCCTGTGGGCCCTCACTTTCCGAAGAAGATGCGGACAAAAAGTAGAACTGGTAATGAATAATGAGGAGATGGCATGCAGTGGACAGCAATGGCTGTCTGGCTCTGATGAAACCAATTGCTGTTTGTTTTTTCTGCATGAAATGAATCATATGTCTTGTCTTAGTTATTATTTAATCTTTTACACAGTAATTGCAACTCATGTCTACTTCTCTGTTTTTTTTACCTTGTTTAATTCAAATTGTACTTCAACTTCAGGTGCCACTATGTTGCATTTTCCAATATGCAAAATGTCCTTGGAGTGGACTCACTTGCCAATATTCCATGATGATTGATTAAATAATATATATTTTTTCTTTACAGTCACTCACTGGGATGGATGGATCATCAGCGTCGGCTTACGGAAGAACTATGGCCAATTCGTGAGTGGAAAACAGGTAAACCAGTCTACAACAACTACTACAGTAGAACTACATGTCTGTCTATTCGTGGTATGTAGTGGTCGAGGGCGAGGCAGTGTACTGCTGTTATGCCAGGCAGAGTCCACTCCACTCCAGACAGCAGTTCATGTAAAATTGGGGCTTGCTGCATACAATTAGATATGCTTTGTCTGTCTGACAAAGAGTCTAGGTATGCTACATCAGGTTGCTTCACTCAGTGGTGCCAGCCTTGACCATCTGCATGGCCCTGCCTCAAGCTTGGGCCAAACATCCGTTATGTTTGCGAAATTTGCTGTTTTTCGGTTTTTCGCGAATCTCACGAAATTACCGAAAATTCGCAAATTCTTGAGCGGAACAGATTTTTGGCCCATGCTTGCGGCAGGGCCATGCAGACGGTGAAGGCAGGCACTGCTGAGTGAAGCATCCTGATGTAGCATACCTAGGCTCTATGACACAGACGGACAAAGCATATCTAGGGTTTAGGGTTCAGTGCAATTTACTAGGGTTTTTGGGTTTAAGCTGGTAGTGTTCCCGCTGAGTCTAGGGCTCAGGGCCCGATGCAGGCTCGTTCATAATGATGTTGGCAAGGTTATAGGGGGTTTGGCGTTCTTTGGTCCAGAATTGGCAGAATTTTGGCCTCTTTTGGTGTTTTGCGGGCGCCTGTGTTTGGGTGAAAAGTGAAAATTAGTCGTATACCTTCTTCTTCTTCTTCTTCAAATGGCGCAGTGGTTCAATTTTGTCCTGCCTTGCTGAGATTCTTGGGAATCGGTGGAACAAGTGTCCAGGTAAGTTTCAAGAGGATCGAAGTAGTGGCAGTGCTGAAAACAGCTATTTTTTGTGAACAGCGCAATTTGCCATGTTTTGGATATACCAGTATTGCATGTTTTTGGGGGGCTGTTTGGGGCGTTCTAGGTTTTTGGGGTGGGTTGGGGGGTCTGGGAGCACTGCTGGGAAAGTCTAATTTTGATTGCAAGTGGTTTCAAGAAAATCCATGGTGGAAAAGGAGGGTTAGAGCCTCGTTGCAGACAGCGATTTGGCACAATTTAAACTGAGGCCTAACAGTATTGCATGTTTTTGGGGGGCTGTTTGGGGGGGTTCTAGGTTTTTGGGGTGAGTCGGGGGGTCTGGGATCACTGCTGGGAAGGTCTAATTTTGATTGCAAGTGGTTTGAAGAAAATCCATGTTGGAAAAGGGGTGTTAGGGCCTAGCTGCAGAGCGCGTTTGGAGTGATTTTGACTGGTAGGCCTCAAATTTGTGTGGGATTTTCCATTTTTGCTTTTGGCTTGTTTGGGGGTGTTCTACTTTTTGCGGGTGGCTTGAGGGGTCTGGGGGCAATGCTGGGAAGGTCTAATATTGGATGCAAGTGGTTTGGAGAAAATCCATGGTGAAAAAGTTTTTCTTTTTTAGCTCACTTGCGTGTTTTTGGGGGGCTGTTTCGGGGGGTTCTAGGTTTTTGGGGGTGGGTTGGGGGGTCTTGGAGCACTGCTGGGAAAGTCTAACTTTGATTGAAAGTGGTTTCAAGAAAATCCATGGTGGAAAAGGGGGGTTTGGGCCTAGTTGCAAACAGCGTTTTGGCACATGTTAAACTGAGGCCTAGCAGTATTGCATGTTTTTGGGGGGCTGTTTGGGGGGTTCTAGGTGTTTGGGGGTCGGTTGGGGGGTCTGGGAGCACTACTGGGAAAGTCTAATTTTGATTGCAAGTGGTTTGAAGAAAATCCATGGTGGAAAAGGGGAGTTAGGGCCTAGCTGCAGAGCGCGTTTGGAGTGATTTTGACTGGTAGGCCTCAAATTTTCTATGTGTGGGATGTTCCATTTTTGATTTTGGCCTGATTGGGGGTGTTCTAATTTTTTGCGGGTGGGTTGAGGGGTCTGGGGGCAATGCTGGGAAGGTCTAATATCGGATGCAAGTGGTTTGAAGTAAATCCATGGTGGAAAAGGGTGTTTGGGCCTAGCCCTAGTGGCAGAGAGTGTTTTGGCACAGTTAAAAGTTAGGCCTAGTTGTATCGCATGTTTTTAGGGGGCTGCTTGGCGTTCTAGATGTTTGGGGGTTGGGTTGAGGGGTCTGGGAGCACTGCTGGGAAGGTCTAATTTTGTTCTAAAATCGCAGTTTACACTTTACTCCTAGCTTGAGGGGAAAGATCAGCAAATTTCACCCACACAAGTTATTTATCCTTTAAAAGGAGACTCAGAGTACGCACTTTTGAAATGATGCTTGTATGTATTGTAATACTGTCGACTCTGAAACTGAAAGTGTTATTTTTGCACTACACAGCGTACCTTATATTTTTTTCTCCGTGGTGTTTTAATATCACTTCCTGTTTTTCCATCAACAATTACAGGCCGGCTTTTACCCTGTGCAATGGCAAAAAGGATGAACTCAGGCTTACAATTAGCGACCCGCAATTCAGCATCCGCCAGGCAGGCAGTGGACAAGGTGTCTTCTGGTCCCCAACATTGATCGACGGAGCATCAGGTAGAATGGAGGAGTAACGCGAAAAAGAGGAATGGCTGGATGCATGCAACTTCCCAACTAAATCCGGAGAAAACAGAGCTGATGTTTCTTGGAAAAAGACAGGACATTTTGCTAGAGGACTGGTGGCCAGCCAAATTGGGGGCCGCTCCAGTCCCTTCAAACTCTGTGAAAAGCTTAGGCATACAGCTTGACGAGAACCTGTCCATGAAGAAAAATGTGAGTAACATTGTAAGCTCATGCTACTACAGCCTACGACTGCTGCGGAAATCATTCCATACTTGCCCCTGAGCCATCGTAGAACAGTGGTGCAAGCCCTGGTAATCAGTAGGATTGACTATGGGAATGCACTGCTGGCTGAAGTAGGAACCACACAGCTCGCAAAGCTCCAAGTGATTCAAAATACGTCAGCGAGGATGGTCCTGAATCGTCCACCGGGTACCCATTCACTCCCCTTACTCAAGGAACTACACTGGTTGCCGGTAAAGAAAAGAGCTTTTTTCAAGACCTGCTACCTGGTCTTTAAAGCCATGAGGGAAACTGGCCCAAAATATCTACAAGCCAAAATCTGCAGATGGACATCAGCCTGCAATTTGAGGTCAAATAGTAAAGCCCTACTAGTGATCCCACGAATCTACCGTAATCGCCTGGGAGGTAAAGCCTTCTCATATGTAGGCCCCAAATATTGGAACTCCCTGCCCGAAGAGCTGTGAAAGTCTCCCTCTTACTTGACTTTCAGGAAACATCTTAAAGCCTTCCTCTATGGCTGATCCACCCTGGTACCCTCAACTCTCGCTCTCAGGAAAAAAGGACTAGGCAGCGCGGAGATGCCCCCGGGTGATTCAGGCGCTTTACAAAAATCCAATAACAATAACAATAACAACTACAACAACATACAGTTACAGTATCCATCTTCATTTCTACTTATCTTTTAAGTAATGTTATTGATGTGAACTTCTTTGAGTGTGACTCTGTGCATTTGTTTGCTCTCTGCTTCGATTCATCCCTCCAGCCATCGTATACTTTTTTCTTTGCTATTTTTTAAACTAATTTATTGTACTAAGTTGTTCTTCTCTCTGAGGGCAGATAGGCAAGTGAAATTGCGTAATTACTGCAGCCCTGTACTGTCACATTGTTTCTTCATAGTTAGTACATTGTAGAAAGTACTACTTACTTTTCAGTAACCTATCCATTTAGCAAACAACTTCATGCATGCTGTAGTGCATGCACTTCCTTTATGTCCCTTAAAAGATTTATGGATAGCTTTGTATCCAAAGATCTGTTTATCTTCATTTGTTGTTTGTCCATGCTGTGTTTTTTCCTCTCTCTACTAAACTTTCCCCACAAACCCCATTCCCATCCAAGTTTCAAACCCTAACCCTCTTCCCCCGGGCTGTGTGGTTTTCATTGAGGTGTGAGTAAATTACAATAATAATTCCACACACTTGCTGGGGAGGATAAGGTGCAAGCAACCTGCTTAAATCAATTTTAAGGCAGCTAGATGAATCCTAAGATATTGTAATTCTGGTTAAAAAAACAACAATGAGTATTTTAAAATACATTTTGAATTTCATGCCCACCATCGATTGGATTCATCGTCAACATCATCCTCCTACATGTCAAGAAGACTAGTTGTTACGCTGCTGTGTCACTGTTCTTGTTGTAGCCATAATCATCCATGCAATTCTTTTTTCCCCATACTTATCTTCAGCAGTGCTTAGGCTACTGTTCCTTCTAATACTCCTCTCAGGCCACTCAATGTCTCATTTTTTTACTTTGTTTTTCATATGCTGCTACTGCTAGTGTGGTACCACTCCTACTAACACCACAACAACGGAATTCGATGGCGTAATCGGCATTTGCCATGCAGGCAGCGCTGTGCCTAGCTCTAGTCTCAAACACGAATCACAGGTAAGATAAGCATTTTGGGGAGCTAGAATAATGGGCTAGGACTTGGAGGAGAGACTGACAGTAGTACTAGTAAAGTACTAGTAGGCCAATTGAATTCACTAACTCTGTTAGTGGAATTTTTTTACATTTTTAGACGTTTTAGATAATTCATGCTTGTAAGTTTGATAAAACCAAACGTGCCGTAACCCCCGCCCCATACCCCACAAAATAAGATCAACGCATACACTATGTTGAAGTATGTAAAAAGAATAATGATATATTTCCCCTAACAAAAATAAACTAGTCCCACCCCTCCCTAACCCAAACAATTGTCCATTCCAAATAGTCCACTAGTCCCAAATAATCCCCAACTCCCGATTCCCACCCCCCAACAGTCTTTAAAAAAGGGGCAAGGGACACAGTCACTTCTGACGGTGTTTGGACAGGCGGTCCCGCCGCTCCTTGCGGAGATCCCGGAGCTAATTTTCAAGGTCGCCCACCTTGCGCTCCAGGTAGTCCACTCTGAGGCTTAGGTGGCGCATGCGTGCCTTCCAGGCTCTGGGGGGCCAGTCGCTGATGTTCTTACAGCTGAGCGGCGGCGGGGGGCTGTCCGAGCACGGTGCCGTGCTGGAGGCTGCTGGACACGGGGGCAGTGCTGGAGGAGGTTGTTGACGCCCCCTCTTCCTGTTCCCGAGCCCACAGCCGGCAATATTCCACCCGAATGGCCTCCAGCTTCCGGGCCCTGGCCCGGACAGCCATCTCCCTTCTAGTGAGCTTTTTGGGAGCATCTATATGATGAAAGAAAGAAAAATAATGTAACCAATACTCTTTAACAATAACACAAAAAATTTCTACAGAAAGTTATCTCACAGTAACACTAGCAATTTGCAAGCACAGTATAACATTTTGGCATGTATCTTTCCGCCATCTTTGTATGCCTGTAACAGTGGAAGTTTCAGGAATTCTACTACAAGGCAGCACTATGGACTCAATACATAGTCAGAGAGTCAGAGAGTACACCAGTATTCTTCTTTTTGTCTCTAGTTTTGCGAAATAAATTACTTGTAAATGAACTTGTGGTAGCCGGCATAGTGCCAGCTCAGTCAGCTTGCACCCAAGAAAAAGAGACACAAGCCATGATGACGCAGACTTGCATGCATTACTTTAAGCAGTACATGCATGTGGGGATAGGGAAGCTCTTACTTTTGTATAGGGGTGGCACTGGCCATACTCGGTTACATCAAGGGCTACTGTTCAATGTAATTTATATTTCGCACTGCCCCCCCTGGGCCTTCAGTACTACAAAAGGAAAATTAAGATTATTCATTTCTGATCATGTATCCAGCCGATCACATGATCTCTTTGCTTATATGATGGATGGCTTAAGGTGCTTTGTTGTGATAGATTGAGTGAACAACAGCGATAGTCCACCCATGATTAACACAGCAGAAAGAAAATTATGAACATAGGGAGTGAGTGTGGTAACCATAATTGCCAGAGGAAGGGACTTGACTTGATATAATTGTCAACTATACAATACATACACAATATATGCTGTGCTTGCAAAGCAAACTACTGTACTGTTACTTTAGGCAAGGGAGAGTTTCTGAACAATCACAACTTGTGGTATTTGGATTTCCTCTCCTTTGCTACTCTGGCACGGACATGCTGTTCGAACAAAGTAACACTCTTCATGCACTGAGCGTCTGCTCTACACATACACCTCTGCTATGTATGAGGAAGAAGATACCGTTCAGGCTTCCAAAGTAAATGTCTATCATTCTTCTTAATGTCTCAACTGTAAGAACTTTACGTTTTCTCAACAACCAAATAACACCCTTTTCATTTTATTTAGTAAACCACCGTCTTGACTTGTATTTGAGTTTCACCAACATGATATATTGCAATGCACACCATACATGAATTTTCTGATTGACCCACACAGGCAGTCATTTTTTCTTTCTCCTCCAACCATCCTTGCTTCAAGCAGCCATGCATCTGATTCCTTCCTATCAGCCACCTCTGTCTGCATTCAGAAACACGTATCATTCTTCAGTCATAAATGTTACGACTCGCTCGTCCTTCCATTGACCCTAAGTTCTTTCCCTTTTCGTTCATCACATCCCTCAAGTTCATCTGATATGACTCGGCTTCACGATATATGTTTCCCAGCCGATTTGAAGTCAAATAGAGGGTGCCATTGCTTACTCGAGAACTACCGCCGCTAATGCTATTGCTAAGTCAAGGGTGACTGTCATCTCCGTGATTGGCTAGAAAAATGTAGTTCTAAATCAGTAACTGTTCTTAACAGTGCAGTGTACTTGTAGTAGTGTACTGTCTACTGTACAGTACATCATACACTCCTTTGCGAGCCTACTCTAAAATGTCAATAAGTAAGGAGTATAATAATTACTTACCACCGTCTGCCGCTGCTGAGCCATCCCCCTCAGCTCCTCCTGGTGGCGCCGCCGCATCCGCCGCTTGAGTGGACCCCTCCGCGCTGCTGGCCCCGGCACTGGTGGTGGCAAGTGCTGCATTTGATGTTGTGACGCCTAGAAAAAACATGTCATATTTTTTGGGGGGAGGGTGTTAACTTATATGCTTAGCCATAACATGCAACACTTTTTGGCACAACTGATGAATGCTTGCTCTTTAACGTGCATCATTTTTATAATTACAGGCAGAACCAACTACTCCTCATCACCACCAGGAGGACTTAAAGTTCCAACAAGGTGAGGGCTCCCGAGTCCCGCACAGTTACTTCTGACTGAGGTATGCTGAAAGTCGAACTGCACCTATCATCAACAATGTCCTGTTTCTCTTGTCCATACTTCTGTATGTGCAGAATAGTCCCTGAAACACTAGCGGTATGGTATGTGCTACTATCAAATCAAAAAGCCAACTACTAGCTCATTCTTGGTGGACATTGACATTTTGTTGTTGGAAATTGTCAAAGCACTAACATTAAGAAGACTGGAATACACAGCAAGGGCAACCCAGAGGGCTGCACTCAGTGCCCCTAGAGCTATTGCTGGATCAGAGTTTTGTTTAACACCGTTTGCCAACTGAGCAAGCTTAGCTACCTACACAGACGGACTCATAATAATAGTGAATAGTAGTAGCACAGAGAGTGATGGTAGAGAGGCAGGATAAGAAGGTAGAAACAGTCTACAAGAAGATCAAAGACTATTTTGTAAAAGATAGATTTAGAAAACAGTTTGGAATGAATAGGAGCTGTAAAAGTTAGGGAAGTATAATTATATTATATTAACAACAGAACAACTTACTGGGGCCAGCAGAAGAGCCTGCAGAGGACCGTTCCTGCCCACTCTGTTCCGCCGGAGTCTGGGATGTTGCTGCCTTGCCCCTGGGAGGTGCTGATGATCATGAAATAAACACAAACATGGATGATTGTTTTTTTGAAATATTTGATTTCTTTGACCACAATCTAAAATTATCTCGGGGAAACAAATTAGCAACAATTGCACTACATGTATTGACCTATCTGATCTGGTCAACTAGGAGGATACTTGTACAGTATTGCTGGATTTGCAGACTGTCTACTTGGAAAGTTATGTAAATCACTAACTAAACCAACAACAAAAAGGTTCTACTACGACTGCCAGCACTCAGCAGCACGCGACGTGACAGACACAGTCCATCATCATGATTGCAGAGCACTAAAAAATGTCCTACTACTAATAACAAGTCATAATATACTCAACCTATCAATCCATCACTATCTCTTCTTCTTAGTGGCAGCAGGAGTACAAAGGAAGGACTAGACTTGAGTCTCTAGTCTCTCTAGCATTACGCAGTTCTGTAAAGTACTACACTCATACATATTCAGGTCAAATGAGCACAAAGTTGCAAACAAGTAAGCATAGTAGCAACGCCACTGAGGAGGCGAGCACCTGCAATCACAGAAGCTTTTTAAACACTATTTTACCTGCAATGTAATCGAATCGGCAACATTCTTGCTCTTCGGGAAAAACATATATTAGCAATATAACACAGAGCAGAAGAATTCAAAGTAGTTATTAAATAGCTACCCACCAAGGCCAGGGATCTCCACACCTAGCAGGTGGAGCAGGTCCTGCTCCCGGTCGAGGACGTCGGCCCACCGGTGCCTCGCTTGGTCATATTTTATTATTTATTTTATTTTTTAAATTTGTAAGGCGCGACAGCTACCCAAAAAGGTGCGCCGGACCCCCGACTCCCTCCGCATGGCCCGGCACACCTTATCCCACTGATGCCGATGCTCCCGGAGGCCATACCCTTGACCGGGCCTGCCCCCTGCTGCCACGGTCTTAGGGAGGTGGCGCAGAACAATAAATATAAAGGCGGCCACCTCCACCGCGGTAAAAACCTCCCTGGCCACTACATCCACTCCCCTCAATCGCCCGCAAAGGAGCCGGCTACGGGGTGCGGGACCCTTCCCCTTTGACTTGCCGGCTCCGTTTGCCATGGTCCTGGCCAAAAAAAGAAAAGAATAGGGGGGAAAAAATAAATAAAATAAAAGAGAGAGCTAAACAAAAAAAGTAGTTATTAAAGTAACAAAAAGTTGAAAAAAACACAAAATATAGATCTAGACAAATAGAGAGATAGATAATGAGCATAAAAGAGCAAAAAAAAGTTCAAAGAAACAAAGGATTGCAAAGATTAAAAGAGGATAGAAAAGCCAGGCCCAATGAGTGAAAAACAAGATAACCGCACCCATTAAGGGACGCGTGGGTAAGTTCGCGTGATATTTCCCCCGCGAGCACGCAAAAACACACACAAACTCGTAAAAGCGCGCCGCACACAATGCGAGATTGCCAATAGCGCCTGGAAATGGAAATATGCAACGCGCACAAGATGGCCGCGCCCATGTACGACCGCATGGGTAACTTCGCGGTCGGTGCGCTGCAAGCAGCCCGCGAATACGCAAAAAACCCAGCGAACAGGCAAAAAAATCCGCAAATTCGCACGAATTCGCGGATTATGCGGATCGCGAATTTGATTTCGCGCAAATTCGCAGAACGCAAATTTGCAAATTTCGCCCATACTTACATAAAATGGTTCCTAAACTTAAAGGGAGTCCTGAAAGCCTAGAGAGCCCTGACACAGTCTGTTTTGTAACTACCTCCCAGTCTCCATGTGGACAGGACATGGGTATATAAACTACCTAGTATGCATGAAGAGACAAAACACCTCTAAAATATTCACTTTGTACACATCAAATACATATGCAGCAAACATCTCAATGAGTTCTCTCCATTTGAGACACTTGCACACTGGCCAAACAAAGCTGCAAAAACCATGAATGCACAGAATATCCGATGCAAGATTTGGCCAAATACCCTACACCCCTAAAGATACATCATTTGGAAATTGACACCCATCCACTCTAGGTACATAATTCCACACAAGATCCCAATAGACTTCTGAGCCCTGTGCTATCATTGTTAATTAACCAGAACAGCAGTCCACATCTGAAAATTACACATTAGCAATGGGTGAACACAGGAGTAACAAAACAAGTAAGTGCTTTATTCAGTCTCAATATCTGAACTGTAAAAAACAAAAAAACATAGACCAGCATAAAAGTCCATGCTGTGGGACAGCAAACTGTTACCCATCAAAACTTGCCTTCAGATACATTGCAAAGGGATACCTCCCCCAGAAGGGTCATCTAGGGGGCAGATCAGGCACCAAAAAAACAAATCTAGGGTGGGATGGATTGGTCCTTGGAAAGGCTGGGTTCGGGATTGGGAGGGTCGGTTGGGTCAGTGGGAGGGCAGGATTCATTTGGGTGGGATTAGGTTTTAACATCTTGAGAATTTTGTAATCATGAAGGGTAATGAAGGGAATGGATGGGTGGGGGCTTTTTAGGCTTACTTTTCTTCCCTGTGGAAGTACTGGGATAGGATGGGGAAGATGATCTTTGGGGCTTAGGAGTGGGTGGGGAATTGGCAAGATGGGGAGCCTTCCTTTTGCGGGTTCCTTGGGGTATAGGTTGGGTTTTAGTAGGGGGCTGGGTTTGTTTTTGAGAGTTGATGTGGAAGGGTATGGTAGCGGTCGTAGGGTCTTCTTATTAGGTTTGTAAGGGGAATCAGTAAGTTTGGGTAAAGAAGAGGTAATAGGTAATCAGACAGAGTTTTGGGGCAGACTGAGTATGAGGAGAATCAAGGGTAGGGATGGTGGAGATAGAAGGTTGTGATGAATGTCATATGACTCTGCCTGCTGGTGTGGTTTCTGTAGTAGCTGTGTCTGCTGGTATTGTGTTTGTAGTGGCTGTGTGTGATTCTGTGGTGTATGTTTATGTGTCGGTATTTGAGCTATGTGGTGCAGTGGGTGTTGAGTCTGCCTGCATTTCAGTGGCTAGGCTAGTGAGGGTGTCTTGTGTCTGCTGAGTATGTGTGTGTCTGTCTTTTGCCTTATGTCTGTTTATGTGCTGCATGTGGATGTTGAGGTGGATGCATGGTCATGTTTGATTGTGCTTTGGGTTTTGGATGGGAATAGGGACTGTGGACGGGGAAGAGGCAGGAGGGTGGGTGGAAAGTTGGAATTGGGTGAAGGCTCCTGTGAGTTTGGGAATGGATCTCTGTAGAGAAGACACTGCAGAGTGAATACCCTCCAGGAACTATACCATCTGCGTCTGCTGATTGGTATGCTCCTGGAGGACATTCAGCACTGCTGTCTGACCAACAGAGATCTGCCTCAGGAGGTCAATGACCTCCACATTCAGGGCAGCAGGGGAGACAGAGGCAGGGGGTGAGGTGCCTGGTGCAAATGAGGCCCTCCCCTTTTAGGGGAACGGTCACAGACAGCAGGCTGGGGTGCAGCTGTATTGGTAGAGGTGTTACGAGTGGTGGACTGAGATGGAGTGGCACAGGTCCATGGGATCCACCACCACCTGGGAGGGCTCACTGGAGTAAGATGAAGATGGCATAGCTGTTACATCAGTCAGCTGCTCCGTGGAGCACCCATCACCCTCTTTGCCACTAGTTCCTTTCAGATCACTGCCAACAGGTGAACCACTGTGGCTAACTGCTTCCCCAACAGTTGTGGCACTGTCTCCTTCACTGCTCAGGTATGATGCTGAAAAATATATTTAAGGACAATTTACTTGACTTATTGATATATACTGGTTACATAGGTGTACAAACAACTCTAACCATACTGGCATGTCTTACAGTTTATACTTGGATGACTACATTAGTTCATATATAGCCATTAGCACATGGCTGAAAGCTACATGATGTCTCACATAATGGAGTCATAACCATACTCTGATATAACTTCATGTTTGCCTTATTTATTTCTAACCACATGTATGTAACAGCTGATGTAATAGCTGATGTATTGACTCTAACTTCTTATGCCCTTGTAGTATAAAATACTTACTTCATGGGATTAAAGGGAGAATAGACATTATTTTAATAAATTGTCCACCATTGCAAGGCTTGACAATCAGTATATAGTGAGCTAACCCTAATCCAGACCTTGTTGAACAGCAGGTCCCCTGCTGCAGTAAACCTATTTTGATATGTTACTATCAATCAATCAATTAATCAATCAATTATTTGTAAAGCACACTACTCACCCGTGAGGGATTCGAGGAGCTGGGGAGGGTGCTGCTACTGCTCGAACAGCCAGGTCTTGAGAAGTCTCCTGAAGGTTAGCAGGTCCTTGGTCTGCCACAGGTGGATGGGGAGGGTGTTCCAGGTCTTGCCATCAAGGTGGGAGAACGATCTGCTGCCGGAGGGTGCGCTTCAGATGAAGGGGATGGTGGCGAGGGCGAGGTCAGCGGAGCGGAGCTGACAGTTTGGGGTGTAGAAGGTGAGTTGGCTGGTGAGGTATGTGAGTCCGGTGTTGTAGAGTGCCTAGTGTGCGTGGGTGAGGAGCTTGAAGGTGATCCTCTTGTTGATGGAGAGCCAGTGCAGGGCTCTCAGGTGGGGTGTGATGTGGCTATGTTAAGGGATTTTGAGGATGAGGCGTGCAGAGGCGTTCTGTATTCGTTGTAGTTGTTTCAGGAGTTTGGTCGAGGCTCCTGCGTAGAGGGCGTTGCCGTAGTCCAACCTGCTGCTGACGTGGGCCTGGGTGACCGTCTGTCTGATTTCGGTCAGAATCCATCTGTAGATCTTGAGGAGCATGCGGAGGGTGTTGAAGCAGGAGGATGAGACGGTGTTGACTTGCTTGGTCATGGAGAGTGCTGAGTCGAGGATGAACCCCAGGTTGAATGAGTGGTTGGTGGGGGTCGGTGCTGCTCCGAGAGTGGTCGGCCACCAGGACTCATCCTAGATGGAGTGGGTGGAGCCGAGGATGAGGACCTCTGTCTTGTCTGAGTTCAGTTTCAGTCGGCTGTCCTTCAAACATTCGGCGACGGCCTTTATTCCTTTGTGGAGGTTGGTTTTGGTGGTGGAGGGGTCCTTGTTGAGGGAGAGGATCAGCTGGGGTTCGTGGGCGTAAGAGAGGATTTTGATTGGGCTATGTGGGTGAGTGGTGCCATGTAGGTGTTGAACAGTGTCAGGCTTTGGGATGATCCTTGGGGTACGCCGCAGATGGTCTCGGAGGCTTTGGATCGGAATGGCGGGAGGCGGACATTCTGGGTTCTACAGGAGAGGAAGGAGGTTGTCCATTTCAGGGCCTTGTCTCGGATCCCTGCGTTGTGGAGACATGTGTGTAGAGTGTGGTGGCAGACGGTGTCGAAGGCGGCTGAGAGGTCCAGGAGGATGAGGGCCGTGGTTTCTCCATTGTCCAGCAGGGCCCTGATGTCATCCGTGGCGTTGATGAGGGCAGTTTCTGTACTGTGGTTGCTGTGGACCCTGGACTGAGACAGGTCCAGGATGCTGTTCTCCTCGAGGTAGCGAGTTAGTTGTCTGTTGACGCTCTTTTCGATGACCTTTGCCGGGAATGGGAGTAGGGAGAGGGGCCGGATGTTCTTGAGGTCCCTCGGGTCTGCCTTAGGTTTTTTGAGTAAGACGTAGATCTCGCCATGCTTCCAGCTCTCCGGGAAGGTCACGGTATTGAAGGAGATGTTGATGATCTTGCGGAGATGGGGTGCGATGGTGGCGCTAGCTTTGTTGAAGATGTGATGCCGGCATGAGTCTGACGGGGAGCCGGAGTGGATGGTGTTCATGATTTTGGTGGTGTTGTCGTTGTTTACGTGGGTCCAGGCAAGCAGTGGATTGGTACAGACAGTGGGCGGTGGGTCTGAGGTGTCAGTGGCTGTTGGGCGGCCTGGTAGTTGAAGCTGTTGTGGATATCTGCGATCTTGCGATGGAAGAAGGTGGCTAGGGAGTTGCACAGGTCTTGTGATGGTGGGATGTTATTGGTGTTGGCGCTGGGGTTGGCAAGTTCCTTCACGATGTTGAAGAGCTCTTTGCTGTTGTGTGCGTTGTAGTCGAGGCGGTCTTTGAAGGAGGTCCGTTTGGCGGTTCGGATGAGGTGATGGTGCCTGAGGATGGCGTTCTTGTGAGTTGCGTAGCTGTGTGGTGTCTATTCGAGGTGCCATTTCTTCTCGAGCTTTTGGCAGGGCTGCTTGGAGGTCTGGAGGTCGGTGGTGAACCAGCTGGCTTTCCTGTTGGTGCGTCTGTTGGAGGGTTTTTTGATCAGGCGAGAATGTTGGCACAGTTGTCGATCCATTGGCTGAGGTTGCGGGTGGCAGCTTCGGTGTCGATGGGGTCAGAAGGTGGGCTTCGGGCGAGGGTGGTGTTTAGCTGTTCTTCGGTGACTTTGCTCCAACTGCGGCGGGGGTCCGTTGAGTGCGGTGGTGCATGGTGGGTTTCTGGAAGAAGAAGTGGATGCAGCGATGGTCGGTCCAGTGGAGTTCGGTGGTGTGGCTGAAGGTGACGTGGGTGCTTGCAGAGAAGAAGGGGTCGAGCGTGTGGCTGGCAGAGTGGGTGGGCATTGTGAAGAGCTGTCTGAGTCCGAGGTTGGCAAGGTTGTCGATCAGGGTGGTGGAGTTGGGGTCGTTGTTGTTATTGAGGTGGAGGTTCAGGTCTCCGAGGAGGATGTAGTCTGCAGAGGCGAGGGCATGCGTGCTGAGGAAGTCGGCAGTGGAGTCCCAGAACTGAGGCTGGGGTCCGGGGGCTCTGTAGACGAGGGTTCCTCTAAGGGTGGTGTTGGGGTCAGTGTGGATCTGGAAGTGCAGGTGTTCGGTGGTGCTGAGGGTGTCATCAATGCTGGTCGAGACCCGGAGGGGTTCCTGTGGATGATGGTGATTCCTCCTCCTATTCCGTTGGTGCGGTCCCTACGGGTGATCTTGTAGCCATCCGGGATGGCTACGGCAATGTTGAGTGCCAAGGAGGCATTCAGCCAGGTTCTCCATCAGGAAGGTGATGTCCGGGGAGGATGTGTTGAGCAGGTCCCAGAGTTCGATGGTGTTCTTGCGGGCGGAGCGGGTGTAGAGAAGTATGCATCTGAGGTGGTTGTGTTCTGTCTCGGTGGGCAGTTTGGTGGCTCGGAGGCTGGTGAAGCTGCAGATCAGGCAGGAAAAGGGTGTCATCATCCAGCATTGAGAATGTGGAGTGTCCTGGTGTCGTAGTGGCAGCGGTCATTGTGGAGTTCACGGGGGTCAAGGGTTCTGGTGC
Organism: Lissotriton helveticus; assembly: GCF_964261635.1. Taxonomy (NCBI): domain Eukaryota; kingdom Metazoa; phylum Chordata; class Amphibia; order Caudata; family Salamandridae; genus Lissotriton; species Lissotriton helveticus. The sequence continues at coordinate 1,034,783,833 of NC_136063.1, forward strand.
TGGGTACGGTCCAGGCACAGACGGGCGCAGACGGGCTTGTCTTAGGTGCGCCTTCTGCGTGCCAGCTGGGTGCGACCACCATAAGAAGGGAAGGTGGAAGGGAGGAGCAGCTGGGAGGCGGGATGGATGGGTGAGCGGGGGCTAGGCCACAGGGGACGCAGTGGCGGGAAGGGCAGAGAAGGGCACAGGGTACAGTACAGCAGGGGAGACATGGGCGGAATACAGTAAAATATAGCAAAAGGGCACTGAATCTAGCAGGAAACAGGCGGAATACAATTCAGGGCACAGAATAGTACAGTAAAAGAGCACAGAGTCTAGCAGCAAAACGGGCGGAATACAACTCAGGGCACAGAGTACAGTAAGGAGAACGGGCAGAAACAGAACAAGGGCACAGAATACAGAACAGAAAAGCGGGCTGAAATGAACTGAGGGCAAAAATACAGTACAGAAAAATGAGAAAACAATGTAACCAGCTGAGCAGGGATAAAACAACACAGAAGGCAAAAAGGGCAGAGCGAACAGACAGATACTTACCGCTAACCACTTGGCCACCTGGGATGAGGCCCAGGTGGCAGCCTGTGGGTGGAGGAGGGCCTTGAACTCGCGGCAGCGGTGGTCAGCAGCAGAAACATGGATACACAGGTGGTGCTGTGCAGCGTGGGGAGCGAACTGCCTGAAAACATGGGCAAGGGTTGCTATCAAGATGTAGGGGACATGGAATTGGCCATTTCACACTGTTCACGTGACACTTGCAAAAATGTCCAACGGCAGATAAATGATGCAGTTGTAAGTGTCACGTGTGTAACTTATATAGAAATTATTGTAGATACAGAACACTGGATTCCAAAGAATATTAAGTTATATTTGATTTATTGTAGAGTTGAGGTACAAAGAAGAAGTTGTAGTCATCCTGCCTCAGCAACCGCCTTCCTCGGAGTGCAGAGAATCTGGAACCTAACTAGCTCTGACAGGGACAGTCCAGATTCTCATGCCTGCACGAGGATGACAGAAGCAACGTAGATATAACGTATCTTCTTTTCTTATAATAAACAAAGAAATAAATATTTTTTTCTTACCACAAATAAATACATAAACAATTAATAAATAACAATAAATTAACATCTAATATGCACAAACAAATATGAAAATTGACATTCTATAAACTAAGAATGTCATCATTAGTTAATATTTTTTAAAGAATTAAAACATTTAATACATAAGGAATTCATTATACTTCTTTGGAAGACGACATTGACGTACAGAATTCATCCGTTTATCTCCCTGAATTACTTTACTAGGAATTTCTTTCTTTGAAACATCAAAACCAGAATCTGTGGCATGAACTCTCTTAGAATACAAGGCAATTCTTCTGAAGTTCCAATTCTGCGCATTTTCCAACACAACATGCCACTTGTGAACTTCCTTACCTCTAAAAGGTTCTGAAAATTTATATACACCAGGTTCCTTTCTGCCTAAGTTAATTTTGACAAAATCTCCCACTTCTACTCTTCCCATTTTACCAGAAGAAGTAGTGGTATTTAAAGGCACATTGTTTTCCAATAACCATTGTGGAACCAATTTAGTTCTGGGAACCCTGCCACGCATGAGCTCAAAAGGAATGGCATTGGTGACACTATGAATAGTAGTATTGTACGACCAAACCAACTCCTCCACAGCACTTCGAACATCATGTTGACCTTGAATAAACATTTGAATGGTACCCTTCACCATCCTATTAAAACGCTCCACACTACCATTAACTTGCGGATTATACAAGGAAGTACACATATGTTTGATCCCATGATTTGATAAAAACATACACATAGACAAAGAAGTTAATTGGGTACCATTATCCGTTAGTAGAATACGTGGAAAACTCTCTTTTTAAAAAATAGATCTGAGTTGTTTAATAACACTTTCAGTGGAAATATTCTTCATGAACTAAACACACATCCAACGAGAACAAACATCCACCAAAACCATGGCAAAACGACAATCACCAGATAAATAATCCATCGGACCAATAAAATCCAAACAGACTTTATCCCAAGGTAACTCCTTATCACACATAATGGAACCCTGAGAATGAGAATCGATTCTCAACCTTTTCTCACTCTCTTTGCACAGTGGACAATTCTCAACCCACCTTCTAACATCGACCTCCATTCCAGGCCACCAAAAGTTTACCGTAAGACGTTTAATGGTCATACTCTGGCCAAGATGACCCTCAGGCGCCAGAAGAAAACCTTTTTTTTTTAAGGGAATAAGGTGGTATGAATGTTTCACCTCTCATCACCAAATCATTAGAACAACCAAGACTAAGTTCCTCTTGCAATTTGATAAAATTCCATAGGGAAGACTTCACTTCACCCTCACGTTTCCAACCAAGCCGTATAGCATTACCTAAGTCAACAAAATCTTGGTCCTCAATCACTGCCTGATGCCTCTCATCTTTAGAAATAGATTTGAAACCACCTGAACAAACATTATCAAAACCAGCCACTAAACACATATTTTCAACTTCAAACCCATCCCAATCTTCAGACTGGATAGGCAAACGAGATAAGCAATCCTGCAACTTGGCAGTAAATCTCATCAAATGAGGAGAACCATTACTAGACCCACCTAGTGATGGAATCTTGATGAGAGGTTTGTGATCAGTTCTTAAGGAAAATTGCGTACCCCACACATAAGTGCGAAAATGCGAAACTCCCCAAACAGTAGCTAATGCCTCACGCTCAATTACCGCATAATTGCATTCTGAAGAACTGAGAGCACGAGAAGCGAAAGCAACCGTTTTTTCCATACCATTTTTTTTGCGATAAAATAGCACCAATACCATGAGCACTTGTATCTACAGTTACATAAGTGTCTTTACCTGGTTCAAAAGTAGGCTACACCAGCTCCTCACCACAGCCATATCTCAGCACCGGCTTTTCAAGGAAAGCGAAGGAAGACTTTTTACGGTTGAGGATGGGGGTAATACCATCCAAAGTACATCTGCCCCCTTGGATGCGACTGGACTGTAATCCTAAGTGTAGGCTCTGTGACAACGCAAAGGAGGACGTCCTGCACCTGCTGTGTAGCTGTAAAGCTCTAGATAGTGCCCGAAAAAACCTACTAACACAGCTCTGGAATCAAAGACGTGTGCGCACTTGCAGACAAGCTCTGCTGATGAGCTTCAAGGGAGAAGACATTCAACTAGCCTGCAGGCTAGTGCGCTTTATGAAAATAGTCAACACTGCCCTAAACCCAGAGGCCAGTAACTAAACTTGAATTATTGTGATTTGTTTTTGCATTCTAAGACCATTTTCTTGTGATAACTAAAGTCACTACTGATCGCGAAGGACCTTTTCTATTAACGGACAGTACTGTACTAGCTGCACGGCTTCTTTTTTAAATTTTTCTAAAAGTGTTTTTAATTGCTTTGCAAAATTGTTACATTTATATTCCTGCTTCCTTCTTGTTTTTCATTGAGTAATTGCAAAGATTTTAATTAATCATGCAATAAAGATTATCATTATTATTAAAAGTAGTAAGAATGCCTGCGTTACCAATCTCAAGTTTAATTTTCTCAAAAGCTTCAGATTGTTGAAATTCCCAAATAAATTGTACTCCTTTTCTAAGCAACAATCGCAAAGCTTCCGTTTTATGCGCAAAATTTGACACAAATTTAGAATAATACTCTACTAACCCTAAAAAGGATTTTAACTGATCCTTATTTGAGGGAAGAGGTGCAGATCTAATAGCTTTCAACAAGTCTTCTTTTGGTTTAACTCCAGATTGAGAAATGGTGTAACCCAAATAATCTATTTCTGTCAATAAAAATTTATATTTGTCTTTTCTCAAGGTATGACAAGCTTTCAACAAAAAATGTAAAATTTTAGCCAAATTTGCATTGTGTTCAGACTCATCTATACCAGTAATCAATACATCATCCTGAAAATAGTGAACATGCTTTAAATCTCTTAGTAAAGAATGCATCATGCGTTGAAATACGCTGGCTGCTGAGGCCAGCCCAAACGGCAATCTTTTAAATTGAAATACCCCTACAATAGTTAAACACGCAGTAAGTTTGGATTGCCAATCCATTGTGCTTTGCACACGTGGATTCGTATCCCACCCTCGTCGCCAAAATATTGTAGATATAGGACACTGGATTCCAAAGAATATTAAGTAATGTTCAATTTATTGTAGAGTTGAGGTACAAAGAAGAAGTTGTAGTCATCCTGCCTCAGCAACCGCCTTCCTCGGAGTGCAGAGAATCTGGAACCTAACTAGTTCTGACAGTGACAGTCCAGATTCTCATGCCTGAACGAGGATGACAGAAGCAACATAGATATAACATAAATCACATAGAGAATATAGGCTTTGAAAGCCAAAATTCATGTCTACAAGTAGTGTTTTATGTCAGCACAGTGAAGCAATGACATAGATTTTGAAAAACCATCACCACTGCAAATATGGGTGCATGTGAACACACCTTATTACGCTGCCAATGTCAATGATTACAGAGTACTTAGAGGACGTGTGGCTTACGATAACTCCAGGCCATGTAGAATCCTTAATTGTGCCCATAATAGGAGTGAAAATCATGCAACTTAATACCTATTGGCAACACTACTTATAAGCCTGTGAATACTGCTGATGTCCACTTCTCACCACGACAAGTCAGCCTATCCCTCCCCGATAAATATCATCATGCACATATTGACCTTCATAGATGCAAATGTGTTCTTCACCTGAATGAATCTACCCTTCTCAGAGATATGTTAAGGCACAATTCCAGACAGGTCATTTATGTTTCCAAACTATGGATATTTTGCCCTCAATTTGTTGATCCCCCTTGTAACACCCATCAATGACATTGGAAATGTGTTACTCCAACATCCATGTAGTTATCACCCTTTTACTAGGTAACACCTACTCTATTAGTCAATAACAGACATATGTTGTCATCCACACATAGGCTGAAACATCCAATCAGTCTAACATGTGACATAATACACATTAGTCCACACCTACCTACTAGTATATTGTACAACAGATAGCACTAGTGGTGTTAGCATTTTCTTCACACAGAACAATCACCACTTGCCAAGGTCTGTAATTACACATTGCCTGCTACCTGAATGTATTGCATGGCATGTCACGGTCAAGTGCTCCAACATCACATAACACAGAAGTGTTGTTGGCTCAATAAAGAGACCAGGATGAAAAGCAATTTTTTAAAGGATTTATGTTGTGCATGACTACAATAAGTAAATGGTATTTTCTGAGACTAAGGGCCAGATGTAGGTCACCCAATACCGGTCGGTAACGGACAAAATTACCACATTTCGGCCGTTACTGACCGGTATTGGGATTTTTAGATGTAGGTGGCATTTTTGCAGGATTCGGTATTTTACCAAATCGGTATTTTAAGGATTCTGCAAAATACCGTATTCTTAACATACCGATTCAGTAAATTACCGAATCCAGGATGTAGGGAGCACTCATGTTAGTGCATTTCTCAGTTAAGGATTCGTTATTTACCACCAACTACAAGTTGATGGTAAATAATGAAAACCTTTGAAAAAGCATTTTTTTTGCTTTTCCAACAGTGCCATGTTGCAGACATACATGACCTTAGGGCATGTATGTCTGCAACATGTGCACCCATACACAATTGAGGGGTGCAACGGGGTGTCAAAGTGACACCCTGCCACCCTTCAATGTTTTCCCCCTTTTACCGAATCGGAATTTACCGATTCGGTAATTGACATTCATTCCTATGGGCAATTATCGAATCAGTAAATACCGATTTGGTAAATACCGAATTTTACAGAATCGGTACAATTTACCGAAAAATTACCTATATACTATTTACCTATTCTTAAATACCGAATCGGTATGATTCGGTATTTAAGAATAGGTAAATAATAGTTACCTACATCTGGCCCATTGTGTTGTAATGTGCCCATTCTACAATGGAATAGCACAATTGACAATACCCTGCCTATGTTAACCTTACATGTCCCATAAGCAATGGTCATTACCATGCACCTACTACTATTGTTGCATATGCTCCATTTTATACATTACATGGGTCTGGAGTCTCTCCACAACTAAAATTGTGAAAAACTGGCTGCAATGCATGACCATCCATGGTATAGAATATAAACATTTAAAAAACATGCTCAGTTCCTGTTGGCACCACCCTCAATCCTGACCTTGCCCTAAGTGAGTGCAAAACAAGGTTGGTTTGTTATGGATAATTTTGATGTCGCCTCAATAAGTTTGGGGCCCTTGCAGGTCCTTGATCCATCTACGCAAGTGAGGTACCATTTTTATCGGGAGACCAGGGGAACACTGGGTGGGAGGCAATTTGTGGATCCATGCAGATTCCAGAACTTTCCCACCCAAACATTTGAGAGAAAAGTGTTTTTTTTCAGCTAAATTTGAGGTTTGCAGTGAATTCTGGGTAGGAGAATGTTGGAGGACCCCTGCAAGCCATACCTCGCTGGACTCCCCAGGGTGTCTATTTTTCAGAAATGTTTGGTAGGTTTACCTAGATGGCCACTGAGCCCCGGGCCAAAAACAAATGGGACCCGCCTCAATAGGTTTAAAGCCTGTTGCGGGTACTTGACCCATCCACGGAAGTGAGCAACCATTTTTCTCAAAGGACTTTGGGGAAGGTGGGGTGGGTGGAATTTTTTGGATCCAGGCAGTTTCCAGAACTTTCCACCACAGACATGTGAGGAAATTGTGCTTTTTTTACACATTTTGAGGTTTGAAAGGGATTCTGAGTAACAGAACCTGGTGAGAGCCAGTCACGTCAACTCATACTGGATTTCCCTTGATGTTTAGTTTTCAAAAATGTATAGGTTTGCTAGGTTTCCCTAGTTGACGGCAGAGCTAGGGTTCACAAACTACAGCTAGGCACTTTGCAAAGGAAGGGTCAGTTTTCACTCTGAAAATGTGGTGTGTCCACGTTGCGTTGTGGGCTGTTTCCTGTCGCGGACACTATGCCTACCCACACAAGTGAGGTAGCATTTTTCTCTGAAGACTTTGGGGAACGTGGGGTGCTAGGAATTTTGTGGATCCACACAGATTCCAAAACTTTTCATCACAGAAATGTGAGAAAATGTGTTTGTTTTAAAAATTTTGAGGTTTGCAAGGGATTCTCGGTAACATAACCTGGTGACAGCCAGTCAAATTATGCCATCCTGGATTCCCCTGGGTATCGAGTTTTCAAAAATTAATAGGCTTGTTAAGTTTTCCTACGTGCTGGCAGAGCTAGGGTTAAAAAAACTACAGTTAGGCACTTTGCAAAAAAAAGAGTCCGTTTTCACTGTAAAAATAAAGTGTGTCTATGTTGCATTTTGAGCTGTTTCCGTTCGTGGGCACAAGGCCTACCCACACAAGTGAGGTACCATTTTTATCCGGAGACTTAGGGTAACACAAAATTGTAGAGCAACTGTTATTACCTATTGACTTTCAATGGATTTCTGCCTTCCAAATGAAAGACAATGTGTAAAAAAGAAGTCATTTTGAAAAATGACCTAGCTAGTATGGGTACTCCCAATTTCGGAAATGTGCAAATATCTACTACTTCTAAACTCTATATTTTGTTCCAATTTCAGAAATACATAGTTATCTTTCATACCGATTTTTCCATGTATACATTTTCCCCAAATAATTGCTATGTACCCAGTACATAGCAAAAACAATTGCAAGACGAAGATCAGTTATTGGCTCTGGGTTCCTACTCACTCAGAAGGGGGCCCCTGAGAACGAATAGCAGGCAGGTTAGATAGGGGAAAAGGCAAAATATAATCTGAAGAGACCCAAACTGCCTGAAAATTGTTTATAGAGTGAACAAAAAGTCACTAATATATTAGAACCTTGCCATACAGATAGAATGTTTTTCCCCCAAAACAGAGAAGGAAAAAAGATCTTTGGCAAAATATATTTTTTTTGTTTGTCACATTCAATCAAAATTCTAAAAGAGACATGTAACATAGTGAAATTCCCACATAAGTAAACGTATGAACAGTCCCACACATACACTCTCTCAATACACACAAATACCACAGATCCAGACATACTTATGCACTCTAAGACCTCAGAATGAGTTCACAATGTTAAACGTTATAAAGATATACAATACATGAATGGTCAAATACGTGAATCAATTAGAGCTAAACATAGAGATACATGATAAACATCAAGCTGTCAATTAATTTAGTAGGTTGGTACAGTCCATACACCAGTCTCTTCTTGTTAGGGAAGGTTGAAACAACGGAGGCATTTAGTTCTCCAGGGCCAACGCGCATTTCGGTGTCTAACCCGGGTGTGGGTCACATCTTCAGGGCGGTCAGATCATGTGTGGGACACAAGAACATGAGTTGGCCTAACGGCTAGGGTGCTCGACCTCGGACCTTGAGGAACTGGGTTCGAGTCTCGGTAATGACGCTAAACATCCTGTGATTCTGGGCAAAACACCTAATCTCCCCGTGCATAACAAAAATTAATGTGTGTCCTCATGTAATGTAACGTAACTGGTGCTATGTAAAGCGCTCTGATACCCGATTCGGGTCAAGTTCGCGCTATATAAAACTCTGCAAAAAAAAAAAAATGTGCCTGGGTTTAGGACCTCTAAGGTCCTAAACCCAGGCACATACCGGCGATCACACAATCGATAAACTGGAGAGTTCAAAACAGAGTTCAAGATATAAAGCTGGACACAGCTGGGGTGACGTCAAGTATATATGTCACATGTATCCGAGTGTTGGATAAATACATAGCGAAGGGGTGAAAATAATCCACACTTCAAAGGGCCAGCACTTAGGTGAATGGTTTCAGTGGGATATAAAATTCATCCAAAAGGCTGTAAAAACCCTGCCAGACATGGCCATCCGGCGGCTCGTGGGGGTAGAGGATCCCGCCGATAACAAAATCAACAATAACAAAATCAGCTGATTTTGATCTCGCAGAACCTACAAGTTCTATATATCCCCATATCCAGAATGGTCCAGCGGATGTAACGGTATATTGCTTTCAAACATTTGTCATAATTAGAACAAGTTACAGGTCAAAACGTTCACACAAATAGCTGTTTATTCAACTCATTTTCAATTTTCCTATATTTAATTGTTAGTTTCCATAAAGAAATCTTGAAGGATCTACACAAATAACCTCTTGCTTAATTCCAAATTTTGTCTATTTTTCTAAAATGTATAGCTTTCCAGGATCCATTATTGCTTTCATACCCATTTCCACCATTAACTGGAAGGAGATTGAAAGCACAAAAAATAGCAAAAATAGGCTATGTCTCAGAAAAATGCCAAACCTGTGTGAAAGATTTTGGTATTCTGACAAAAGTCTGCTTGTCCCTGAAATCTGGGAAAATTGTGATTCTAGCACCATAACCCCTTTGTTGAAACCATTTGCAGGAGAAAAACCAGACACTTTCAACTGTAGCCCTTTTATCCATTTTTTAAAAAAAAACTTACATTTAGCTGTATTTTGGCTAATTTCTGGGTTCCCTCCAGTACAATCCACAAACCATGGGGACCTTTAGAATTCACATGATGTTGGAAGAAAAAGACACAAATTTGGCGTGGATACCTTATGTGGTCAAAAAGTTGCAGGGGCCTAAGCACTAACTACCCCAAATTGCCAAGGAAGAAGTAAAAGATAGGAAAGCAGTGACAAATGGAGAAAGCATACATAAAAAAGAACCTGCTGGAGTCAGATATAGAAATAGTTAGTGTAAAGTGGTAGAGGAAAGATGTATGAGGTGAAATCAAGCCTGAACAATTTTGGTATTCAGCAACCTCGGCATTTGCCAATGTGGACGGCAGGTTTCTACGAAAAAATCTGGGAGCCTGTGCCTATTTGTTTTACGAATTAGGCACTACATGCACCTTTCTTCCTTAATCACACAAAGGGTCTCAGAAAGTTGTAAGGGGGACATGGATCTTTGTACTCCAACGTTGAACTGTTGTGATCTCCTTGATAATTATTTTGCCTATGGAAATTGATTTATTAATCACTGAACGATACAAGTATAAATTCTCTTGACCGCTCCCCCCACATCACCTTAACTACCATCCTAATAACACTAATTGAAATCTCATTTTCAGAATAAGTCTCAGAGGAAGGATCTAAAATCAACTGATAGGTATGGTGTTGTATTCAACTTTTTATATTTGTAGTAAAGTGTTTTTCTTGGAATGTAGCCGCTGATTGATAGCGTTACAGAGAATAATGAATGTTTTATGCGTGCATCAGACATTGAAATACAATATAAACTGCTATATTACTGCTGACAAGGTATTCGTTGATGGTGAGGACGAGATGCGATTAGCACATTCCCACATTTCATTAGCCTTTGCACTAATACCCTTTTTGCATTTACGCAATTTAAATCAAATTAAGCTAGAAAAATATATAGAGAGGAAAAAACATGAGAATGATATCGTAAGGTTCAAAAAGTGATTCTAAGTAGGTTACTGAGTTCATGTGGACAGGCACACCTTTTAAAGATATGTTTTTTTGTCTTAGCTTTGTAAATAACTTCTTTACACAGATAAGATCAGCGTTATCTTTTGTGGAAGGCTCTTGAGTGACAGGTGGGGTGTGTGAGTCCCCATCTACGTTTAGTTAACCTATTCTGTAGAACGATTTAGAAATGATAAAAATTATAATTCTCGTTATTTTTTAATTCATCTACTTAAAATGAAAACGTTATATGGAGAAGAGACTGTGATAAGTGCTAACTCCACTTCAATGACCCATTTCTTCATCCCACAATCCTTCCGTAGCTAGGGACTCTGTCAACAAAGCAGTGCTCAAATCTGTTTTGATTTTTGCACAAGTGGTGCTTCACATGATATTGCAATGTATTCCCGCAGAACACTATGTTTACTCAAATAAAATAATTAATGAGGTCAATTAAATATTCATTTTCCCTTTGGCAGTAGGAATCAAAATAAAGAAAAACAAATTCTGGAGCATTAACTACAATATTAGGGCTATACTTCACTGGGGCAATTTTACAAGAAAAAACAACGGTGCAAGTAAAATTTTGCACTGCTATTTACACTACATTAAAAGTGTAAAAACAGAATTTGCACTTAACGCTTAGCTAGTTTGTCAAACTGCTAGTGGAAATGTCTAAAAGACCCAGATTTACTAAGATTTTGGTTGCAGGATGCATGACCTAGGTGGTACAGCACTGATGCAAAATCCATTTTTGTATTTACAAGGCTATGCAAGTCGTGATTGGGGTGACTGTAAAATAAGCATTTGCAATGCAATCGGTCTCGCCTTTGGGACCTTATATGTATTTAGCTATGCAGCACCTTAGCCTGGGTACTGAAACATCTACTGTTCTTTAACATGGAGGAAAAGTAAGCACCAAACTGCTTTACACGCCAGGTATTGGAACACATGGAGAGAAATATTGCCTTTCAGCAAGAAATGGTATAGTCCAAACCTCTGTTTTTAATATAAAATCAGGGCCTTCAGTGGTCCTATCACTGAAAATTCAAGATTTGAAAAAAATGTTTTTGTCTATGGGTGCTCATGGAAGACAATTTCTATGGACTGGAATCTAGAGAATGCTAAAAGGATTCTGGTATGTTACTGACCTCTGCTGGTCGTTTTCTATCAAGAAAGCTAAGTAGAGGCAGTTGCCAGAAAAAAAAAAGAAAGTCCCTCAGCAGAAAGCAATTCTGGTATTTTACTGACCTCTGCTGGTCGTTTTCTATAAAGACAGTTAAATAGAGGCAGTTGAACAAGCAGAAAGCAATTCTGGTTTTTAGCTGACCTCTACTAGGCGTTTTCTATCAAGGAAGTTAAATAGAGGCAGTTGAACAGCAAAAAAAGTCTCTAAGAGGAAGCAGACACGTCCTAAGGCTGATCTCCAGAGCCCACAAATTACATACACATAAAAGTATATACTAAAGTATATACAAGAGGTCTTAAATGCTCGACCTAAAAACAAAAGTAATGCAGGGCAGCATATAAGGCTGCCTTGCATTGCCTTGCTTTTTTGGGGCATTACATTAGTGGTGCATCGCGTTCCTGTGCATCCCCCCCATGTATTGGGATGTAAACCTATATTTACAAAGACTTATAAACATGCATTTATGTCAAAATGGTGTGTTAACTTGAAACTGACATTATTTATTTATTTATTTATTTATTTATTTATAATAACAGATACACACATAGATCTGCTCAGTCCCCACTGTCCATGACTCTTTCTAGGGAAATTACCACCCAACTCTCTTACATGGGAATGAAAGGGAAAACGGCGAAGAAAAGAGAAAAGAAAACCGAGTACTTGCTGTCGCAGGTTGGTGCCATCAAAACCTGGGGTGAAGTAGTGTCTGCTTACGGACTGGACAGAATTCTTGATCTTAGATGATGGATGTATACAGCCAAGACTAAATGAGTGCGAGAAAGGGAGGTCAGAGGTCAAAAGATTCCGTTCCCCATCTTATTTATTTTGAAAATGCGTCCCAGGACGCAAGAAATCGGCAGGGCCTCTACATAAAGCTCGGCGTTCGGGGACGGGTCGGAGGAAGTAAGAGGACTCTTTTCCTTCTTGCCCAGAGAAGACAAAGACCGTGTCCACTTCTGCTCTGCCGCTTCAGCTGCCCCCCCTACTCTTTCCTTCTTACCTCTCTGTCTAGCAGTTCCTCTCTTACTGAAAACCATGACTTCAAGAAGGGCTATCACTCTCTTTCCTCTCCTTTCTTTTATTTGCTCCCCTGTGAAATGGATCCAAAAAAGAAAAACACTTTTGCTGGAAGTGTCCTATTTTTCAGACATTTTAATTCCAAAGTAAGCATCGGGAATAAAAGGTTAAAAATACGACAAATAAATAAAGTAAGACATAGTGGTTACAAACTGGCCAGATTGATTTATTCACACCCAAACACATTAGCGCCACTTTTACAGAGTTTGCTAGTGAAGCGCTATTTTTTTTTCTCGTCTTTGTTTTCCTTGGGCTTGGAACTAGTACACCTATCCTGGAGCTACTGCAATGCATTAATTGGATAACAAAATGTGTACTGTGGATCTGCGTTCAGGGATGTGGTCTTCTTACCACACTGCTTACGTTTTGGAAGAATAGAAGCAATGGACAGGGCCCAGTAGTCATGTACTTAACTTTTCAGGCAAAAGCGCTCACTGATTTCTGAATAGTGAGTGTAAAAGCATTAAGGTAACCATGTTGTTCCTGCTTACGTTTCACATGGTTTGCTAAATTTTGCATTCCCTATGAGTGTTTGCTTTTTCCAAGATGATGTTACTTTTTTTTGTGGGCCGCATATTGCTCTTGTCTACTGCTTAATTTAAATTGAGCTGCATCCAGGTGTTTATAGCCGGCAAAAATTGCGTTGCAGTTGAAGGCAGTGTGAGTTTTTCTCAGTGGGACAGTATGGTGTTCAGTGGGGAAGAGGATGTGACACTATGGTCAGAGCTGCTGAATTTGGAACTGGTGAACCAGATTCAGCCTTAATAACCAGTCAACCAGAACACTCTCCTGAGGGGGCACAATCCCATGCTAGACCTTAGAAGGCTTCGCAAGACCTTAGAAGCCCTGGTGTCTGAGCACCAGCAGGTGGACCCTAGCATGACAAGTTTAAGTTTGCCTTCAAGGCTTGTCCACCACAATTCATACTGTAGTTCACCTCCAGTCTTGCGGGCAGGCCTATGGAGCAGAACACCCTAGAGCAACAGTGACTCTGTCACTGAGGTCACAGGACCCTTGAGAAGGGCCCGCTGTAGGGCGGTGCAACCGGTGTGAACGCACCACGTGCTGACTTTCGGTGGAGGCATCGTTTTTGCAAGTATATTATGGTTTTAAAAGCACTTGCCGCCTCCTTCCTGGCCTCCAGCAATTTTCGACAACAATACAAATTTAATTATGACTCTAGTGATTAATGTTCTTCCTAGAGAGAGATCAGAGTTTTAGTCTAGTGGAAGTTTTGACTCATGTAAGGGTAGCTCAGAGGGTTAATGTGCCTGCTGCAAAGAACATGTACCATGCAGATCACAAAGTGCACATAATATGAATAGGTCAGTGGGCTAATGCTTTTGTCAGAGAGATCCTTTTGTTACTTGTAGTTTATAAGTTACAATCCTAACATAGAACAGTGAGCTATTAACAGTCATCTAAGAGCTGCATACAAACTGCAAGGTATAAATTAAAGTGTTATGTGTTTTTCCCTCAGTCTTTAATTATCCTAATGTTGCAAAGAGTGTTCTTTTGGATAGAAATCAATTCTGATTATTAAAGAGGACCCCCCCAACCATGGTGTTACATGTTAAATTGTGAGTTTGTTTTTCTCCAGAACAATCAGTATTGAACTATACAGCCTACTAGTATGGTTGCCATGTGACTACTACACCTTGTAGTCCTTAGTCTTATGTGACATTTTCTATACAGTGATTTACACACATATTGATTGTGTAATGTGTGTGATGTGAAGTGCTCTGACACCCTACAATGGTATTAGTGGTGCTGTAAATCAAACTAAATGCATCTGAGAGAGAGTGTGGTTATGGAGACTTGGGGGTCACTGTTAGTGGGTGGTAGTCAGGGAATCCGTGGCGGAGGTGGTCATTGGGGGGCACCAACAAACATTGATGCGCAGGGCACCACCAGTGCTCGCGTCGGCACTGCCATTGAGGTCAGTCTGCCTCACCCATAGGTACCTCCATTGGATTATTTTAGCAATCGTAGCTGCAACTCACCAGGGATTGGCAATGCAGAAGTTGCACTCACACCAAACTAAGTTCGCTAACTTCACAATCTATCTGCTTCATTCACACACACTTTTAACATGTGCTGCCTGCTGTGGGGCCACTGGAATTAATTATGCAGCAAAGGAGGACAAAATGATGCTGCAGTGTTGACTAAATTATGCATTAAAAAAAGGCTGCAGCGAAATCCAGTATATTTTCTGATATTTTATTATAGCATTGAGAAAGATGATCAGTCAACTTTTGCAGTACGCCATCCACTCCGCAGCAACTCAAGTCACATTTTTTATTAACTTTTGATCCGTTTGAGGTACAAACAATTTATTAGTTTAAATGGTCAGATCATGCATTATGAGGCAAATATGGCAGAGCCATAATTATATAGAAAACATTTGCAAACTAGGATATTGTGCCATTCATGTTTGAACTGCTTTTGTGGAAAAAGGGAAAAGTGCTGATAACAGAACCTCCATGGCTCGGAGACAAATGGTTTCATAGTATTTAGGACATTCTGTGATTCGAAGCATATCCCATTTTGTGAATGTATTTTAATGTCATTAACTCATTGTAGCCTTAAATAATCATGTGTATCGATTGGTTGATTAAACTGGGCAGTGACATGCCAAACAAATACTAAAAATTGGGATGTTTGTGCATTCTGGACACACCTCTGGCTTTGCCAACTGATCTAATCCTTGGGTTATTCCCGCTCTCTGATTCTCCGCCCACAGTTCTCTTACTTTTTCCCCCCCACTTCGACCACTGCACAGGAGCATTTGTGATTGCAGATCGATATCAGCAAAACCTGGAGTGACATTAGTGGAGTTGAATAGGCACAGTGACTCACGCTTAGTTGATGTAGGGAGTCAAGGCTAAATGAGTGCGAGAAAGAATTAGAGGTCAGTAAACAGGTAATTTTAATATGTGTCCTATAGCATGAGACCTCCACTCAAAAAAAGCCTACCCGAATCTTTGGCTGATGGTACGGCCATAAAAGCAGGCATTGACCATGATAGCAGCTTTGCTCCCCTCAATGCACAGACATCAGAGACCGAAGAAGAGGAAAGCTACTGTTAAAGGTTCCAAATAATGAAGGTAAGGGACAGAGAATGGATGTAGATGAATTGTACGAATCAGAGAGCTAATGTAACTACGAGTCATGCTAGGCAGAGACTTATGTGTGGGGCAACTCCATATACCCTGCGACTAATGGCCCCAATGACTAACGCGGTTTAGCTGACACTACAGGTTTAACCAGAGGGAGCAAAATTAATAACATTACATATAATTTGTGAAATTCCATTCATGTCCCAGTAGGTTGTGTCAAGGCTTTATCATGTGAAGACGTCACAAAGTTGGACTGGCTTCATGAAAATGTGGAAATGGGTGTCTCTACAAGAAGGCACATTATCGGAGTGAGATCTAGGGGTTTCTATGGCTAGCACAAAATACACGCTTTCTAAATGCAGTAGATAACTTAGAAAAACGAACACAACATTTCAGGTCACAACTTGCCATTTTTTACATGAACTATACACCTATACACCTATTGGTGCATTTTCTATCCTTTTGAGGCAACAGTCCATGCCTTATGCTAAGCTGGCACACTCGTTATTTTCAGCAGTGTGGCATTTTTCAAAACTGAAAATGGCTGAATTAAGACTGCTAATCCGATTGGTCAGACTGTTTTCAAATCCAACCCAGCTCCTATATTCATGATCATTGATTGCTTCATAGAGAACAATAGCAATCTTAGGCACTACTATAGATTCCCAGGGAACTGAATTAGCATATTTGCTGGATTCTGCAACTATTGTCCTTTCAAATAAAGGTGTATCACGATGAGTGGCTATAGTATCTATAGTTTATAAAGTATCATTTTGGAAAAAAATCTCAAAAGATGTATTCAAGATTAGAGGTTTATGCTTTGATATCTTTGTGCCTATCAAAATGTTATAGATTGGAACTCTCACAAAGTCTCACAATTCATTCTAGTGAAAAAACATGTTGTGACCTCTGAATGCCTATTGTACACAGTGTGTTGTGCCAGTCTCAACACAAAATCGGGTGGAGGGAAAGGAGGACTTTTCTCTTCTGGCTTTCTTAAATGCTTTATAATGACGGCAGATACATTTGTCCACCTTCTAAAACCATCACTGTCAGTTGCACATTCTGCATATGCCAATTTCTGCCCTGTGACCATCATACTCATTTTTTCTAATGTGGTTGTAAGTATGGTGCAAGTGCTTAAAAGTAAGCACATACATAATGAGGCAAGGCTGCATACCACAAACCTCAGTTGAGGTATAAAGTATGTTAGTATAGTTTAGCAAAAACGCTGGAGTAAAAACATTGGCTACAAGGATCTTACTTAAAATATAACCCTTTCTCACAATTCCTGCTGTAGAAACTTTTACAGTGTCCTTACACCTTGGATACCCATTACAACATCAGGACCTCTTTTCTCAGATCAGTTGCCTCATGTCAACTTGGTTAGAATGTTTAACATGCCCAAGATGGACCACATGAGTTCTGCAGATGCACTGTTTTGTTGGAGGCAAGCATTCACAATTGAGAGCACTAAACAAACCCACAATGGGCATCCTGGCTCTGCCTATGTTCCAAAAGATAAAGAATAGCCAAGAAAGAAAGTGTTGGATTCATCTATTGAACAGAAACATGCTCGTCTCATAAATGAACTAGGGATAGGAAGAAATATGCGTGCTGGTGAAAGACAAACATACATTCTATTAACTTAAATACTTATATACAAAATGCTCTCATGGGGCACGCCACCAAGTTGAAGACCGACACTAAATATGTATATGGATAATCATGATGTTACTTGTAATGAGAGTTGGCATGTTTTTGTCATTGTCAGCGTTCACAAGCCAAGGTATAACAATAGAACTGTCCATTACTTCTCATTCACAGAATTAGGGTTATAAGAAAAGAACAATGACTTGTGGGAAACCGTTCCATGCTCTTCATGTACAAATAATGCACTCTTTGATTGGGTGCTTGTGAGTTGGTAGCAGAGCTGACTGTGAGCAACACCCACTGGGTGGTGATAGCCATGTACACTATCATCTGCTATTTGGCACAGATGTATGTTGACAGGAATTTGGTCATCTGACTTCCTTCTTTTTTCACGTTCTTCCTTGGAAAAACATGCTCTACACAATGAGGTGATATCCGGGTATTGGTGGGTGCCCAGACCAAAGAGGTAGTTCAATCTTTAGACCCTTTCCTAATTCCAAGAAAGCATTGAAAGATATTGAAGAACATGGTGAGATCAATATATCAGTTAACAACCTCCCTAGTCATGGAACCTTATTTAAAATATGTGACTAAACCATACCATTGTTTCCTCTTACTTAGGTTGAGGTTCAATCTCATTCACCTTGTGCTTGGTGTCTATACAAAGTGGGGGACCCCAGCAAACACCCCACCTTGTACCTGTGATAGTTTTTCTACACAGGACACGCTTCATCTAGTGATGTTCTGTGATCATTATTTGGTGGCACGGAAAACATTTTATACCCAATCCTGAAAGTCCTTAACTTTGCCCAGGTGGGGCCGGCACTTTTACACTTGCAAATGCTTAACTCTGTGCAGGTCACATTTAGTGTAGCCAGTTTTTTGGTAGCGGCAGCTCGTATAAACAAAATAAGACTCACCCAGACAAATAATCAACTAGGTTGACATTTGTCAACTACGCCCTGGGAAAATGTATCAAGCACAGTGGGGAACAGGACTAGGAAACAGGGGTGGCCCTTTTTTTAAATGTATAGTGCTACTTATCTATTCTTTGTATCAAAGATTTTAATTGTTTTAGGAATGAACGTATGAATTACAATCATGTGTATATTCGTATATCTGTAATTTTACTTGTATAATGTATGTATGTTTAAAATGTATTGTGTACTGCTTTTATGGTTTTAATTAACCGATTAAAGATATTTGACTGACTGACTGACTGAAGAACATGGTCAGTTTTGCCCTGTTAAATAAATAGGTATATGCAGCTGATGTTGGACCTTCTAGCATCATGGTTGACTGATCTGTTCCTCATCTTCTTTAGACTCCTGTTCCTCTTCTTCCACTGATGAATCATGCATATTGGCATACATTCTCAGCTGTTTCCAATATCTAAGATTGTTTTTGTGGCCCTGGACAGGCATGTCATTGGTACAATTGCTACCTCTGATCGACCTTTCATCTCAATCTTAGCTTTGATTTAGTGCATTCCTATACAGCGAATTTCTTCCACCATATTCTTTGGGTGTAATGTCTATGAGGTAGTTGACAGAAGAACTTGTGCCAATAAAGGTGGTGGTGATAAGTGTAGATGTTCCTAAAGCCCTGAAAGATTCAGCAGCATCTACAAAAAGGGATTTGATAGAGAGAAGTGTGAAGAATTTTGTCATCATATGAGTTTGCCAAGTAGGATTTTGTGACAAGTTGAAGCTGTGTACTAGTTTGACCTGGAGAGGGGGTGAAACAGCAAATATTGTGAGTTTTAGATATTTTGATGTTGCTTCAATGTGTGATAATTGTTAAAAGACATCATCAGTTGATATTAATGAATTGTTCAGATGAGAACGGGAAGACAGGATGTTAAAGTGGGTAACTATTTAATCATTTTGGAAAAAGCTTTACCTTAAAGTGGTCGGAATATGGTAACTCAATATGGCTTTAAAAGTGGAAAGTTTGCAGGTCCAACATGCAGGGCCTGATTCACAAATGTAAAGTTACACTTTGGTGTAAGTTAACTATTTTTTGGTATTCACAAACTATGGGCCCAATTCAGAAAGGTAAAATCAGACATTTGGTCTAAACTTAAACTCAAAGTCTAAGTTTATGACTTTGGGAATTCACAAAGGGCATTTGTGAGTACTATATTTAGGTCGACACTGAGGCTAGAACTCCGCCCCGAGTGTGGACGTAAAGATATAGCTTTCGTAAAACCCTCTGTGAATTCGCAAAGTTGTAAACGTAGACGTTTGTCTTCAGTTTAGACCAAACTTCAAAGTTTATGTTTGTGAATATAGGGCCCGCAGTCTTGAGACATGAGGGGTCTATGAAACAGGGAGTGCCAGGAGTTGTCAATTTCTCTGATAAGCTGCTGGTTGGTTTTAAGATCATTTGCATACCAAGGTGATTTAGGTTTTGGATTGACTTTCTTGGGGGTGAAAGCAACTGTCCACTCTGAGTGTGTTGTGTGTTGTACTAAAGGTTAGAACAGTTAGGACCAAAGAGAAGGATGTTGCTAGGATTGACTCTGCCTCTGAAGAAGATGACTGGTGTTTGAGCTGCCCTTCGCGTGAGTTTTTTTGCTAAATGATGTGAAAGGGTTAGCATAATTTTTAATGCAGAGTAGGAAGATAAGCTATATGTAGGTGATATTGGGATTTTTTAGGGGTATAAGGTTTTGATTCTTTTCATGGATGTGGGTAGGCGTTTTTATGTAGAGGTTGAAGGTGAGTGTGGAAGCAAATTCTGATACAGAGGTTCTCAGTAGACCTGGGCAAAACTTAATTTAAGCCGACAGAATCTATGTAATTTAGGGAAATTTGAGTTACACTTATTATTAAACATTTTAGAATTTACACCATTTCACACAATTACACATCATTTGCACACTTACTACAAATGTACAATTTTTCTATAAACATTTGTTTGTGAACGCACAGAAACAACTGAATTTAAGTAGCATGAAAAAGTGTTTGCATCATAAACATATACAAGAACACATTTTGCACTAAAATATACCATGAAATGACAGATTAGCAATTTGTGTAAATACACATCATTTCACATATTTTTGCAGGAATTTCCCATAATTGCACAAAAGCAAATTACACAAATCTAGGACACTCACATTAATTTGTGATTGATGGAGTCACTCAAAATTAAGTTACTGAGAATTTTTTTATTGATGTTGGTGATGGTATTTTCGGGATTATGCCTCTTCATTTTTTTTTCCTCAGCATTCCATTGGAGAAGAAAATAGTTTGTTATTTTCATTATTTCTACCAATATCTGAATTTCTAATCCCTGCATTGTAATAAATGTGCATTCTGAAACAGGAAAAATAACCAAGGGCCATATGTGGGTAATCTACATTTACCGATTCTAAAATACCGAATTTTACCGATTCGGTATTTGAGAATCGGTAAATTGTATGTAGGAAACAATTCGGTAAATGTTACCAAATCATACGATTCGGTATTTAAGAATCGGTATTTACCGATTCGGTGATTCCCATTCATTTCTATGGGCCTGGAGGCCCATGGGAAGCCATTCACTATTACCGATTCGGTAATACCGAATTGGTAATAGGGGGCACTTATTCAAGGGTAGCAGGGTGTCATATTGACACCCTGTTGCACCCCAGAATCGTGCATGTGTGCACCCCTAAGGGCCTGAATGTCTGCCACATGGCACTTTTAAAAAAGCACAAAATTACTTTTTTAAAGGTTTTCGATATTTACCACCAACTTGTAGTTGGTGGTAAATAACGAATCCTGAATGCAAGAAGGCACTCACTTGAGTGCGTCCTACATAGCTTTTTGGATTCGGTAATAACCGATTCCTTAAAATAAGGAATCGGTAATTACCGAATCCTTAAACCTGCCTCCTACATCTCAAACCCTAAATACCGGTCAATAACGGCCGAGATTCGGTAATTTCGGCCGATACCGACCGGTATTGGGCTACCTACATATGGCCCCAATTTCTTTAAATCCTCAAGGTACCTTCAATGTGTCAGGTTTACCACATAACGTCTTTTTTTAGTTCTTTCATAAGTCCAAAGCATGCTTTTAGGTTCTTAAACGGCATCCTGTGTTAGATCTTCAAATATTCTATACTTGGTAGCTAAAAGCCGCAATTCTCAAAATTTGGAAGATATTGCACACTTTTAGTCTACACATTTCATCGACTTTTCACACGTAGTCGATTCTGCTAAGCTGTTTCTATGAATTGCTGCAGATTGTACTGCTGAGTGAAATGCGTATCAACCTTTTATTTCTATTTGTATGTATTTTTGAGAACTAACACTGCTCAACAGCCTGTGTACACATGATTAAATGGCTTACGTCCATAGCTGACCATGTGTAAAGCATGGACAAACAACGTTCGTCTAAAAACTTAAGTTGGAAGTGCGATCTGCACAAATTGGCATAACATGATTTAGCAAACATAATAGGTCAGTTGAAGGTGAAATGTATCAGCTATCTGGAAAATGATTCACAAATATAACTAACTAGCATCTGATTTTTAAACACCTTTAGATACCTAAGTAAAACCGAGGAACACAAAAAGTGTCAGTGGCTTTCATTATTAGTTATTTTTGGAGCACATCACACCTTTTGCTCAACCCTGTTAAGCACATGGGTCCCACCTACGAGTGCGTGAGTGGATGTGACGTACCCTATAAATGCTGACACTGTGGAGTGAGGTATGTATCTGTAGCATAAATACCTCCGATTCTATATTTTCGCTTGAAAATGTGCAATGATATGTGGCATTCAGTGCTCAATCATCACATTTCAAATGCAGTTATATTTAACTGGCATTTTCGTCGACTAAATTTTGGTTGGTTTGAGTTGGTGAAATTTACCTGGGAAAATTGTTAGATGTGTGGTAATTATTGAAAGGGGTTACCACACATGAGAATTCAGAACTCCATTTTGGGGAATAGTTTACAAGTTAAAGATTATTTATTTCACAATGGTGAGGAACGATGTACAGAAATAATAGCTCAGATGCATGTATACCATCATCTTCCCTGTCACGCTTACCAAGTCTTCTACTGGTGAGCTGGGGTTCCTTTGTATAGATTTAGCAAAGTTCACTTTAATTAATTTGGAGTTCACTTTATTTTCCACAATTCATTAATGACATCACTGTACAGTTTGTTTTTCAATGTACAATCATAGGAGTAAATACTTCAAGTGACTCTGCTGGATTTTCCTAAGCCATCTTCACTAGACCAGACACATGCCCGCCTAACCTTCTCAGATTAATTGCTTGAAAATTAAGCACAGGTCATTGAAGCCTAAAATGATTTAGAAAAGATGTAATAGCGATTAAAAATGAATTAACTTAAGCAAATGGCTGAGAAAAGATTATAATTGTTTTAATTTGCATTTCAATGCGGGTTCACAAAGGATTTTGAAATGCTGTTTTCGTTTTAAGAACTTGATTGAGGCAGTAGATTAAAGTTATGTATTGAATTTAGTGGACGTTTTCGAGTTGTCAATCTTAAAAGTGTGCCTTGGAAAAGTAGGATTGAACTAAAAAAAGATGCAATTACAGAATTGACTTACAGTCACACGGTTATGACGTTACAGTATTTGACAAATAGCTTGCCATACCATCTTTAAAAAGCTTTGGTGTAGATATACAAGCCCCGTGCACCTCATTTGCCCTGCCGTTGCGTCACTTCTGTGACGCAGCGGCGGCATAAACCATGCGCCACTTTGCGCCCTATTTACAATGTGACGCAACTATGGAGATGCGCAACATGAAACCTGCGCCAGGTTTCATGTGGGCGTTCCGGCACTGGTGTGGGGGCGTTCCATCATAGGACTGCCTCGGAAAAGTGACTCAGTGAAATCTACAAGAGTCAAAACCTTGCGCCTGCTTGAAGCAGGCGTAAGGCGTAACGCACCATGTTGAGGATAGGCCAGCTTGGAACAGTGCTGGAGTTGGGTCACGCCCGTGACCCAACTCCAGCACTGCGCCAACCTTACGCCGGCAGGTGCGACACGCATCTGTTTATCCTTGCGCCATGATGCGCCGCATTGTAAATGCGCCGCATCTGTGGTGACGCAAGGGTTATCATGCGTCACGCATCTTTCCTGGCGCATCCCTGCTGATTTGCAGGGATGCGCCCAGAAACCTAAATCTGCACCCCAGTATTTAAATTTATGCTGTTACAGTGAAAATAAATGTGCATCAACACATGTTTTTTAGAGAAACTGCACTAATAAATACACATTCATACTTTTATTACTACAGTGCAAATGACCAATCAGTTTTTTTTTTATCATAGTATCCCAAAATTGGCAATGGAAAAACACAGTTTCGCAGATTACATGTAAGCATAACTTTAAACTTGGAAACAACTGTTCTGTAGTCAGGCGTCCTTTTCATTGTGATTTTTCACTACTGTTCACATTTTGACTCTTGAATCCTGATTTTTGTCAGATATATTTTGCTAAAATGCAGGAATAAATGCCATGACGTGCATCATAAATGCAGAGAATAGTATCTATTTATTACCATTTTTGAGGGAGGGAAGGGGAGGAGCATAATAATCCATTCAAGGCTTCACCTCTCATCAGTCATAGTCCCTCCCCACACACACCAATGGTAATAAATAGTGTATTATACTTTGTACCATCTCCATATACACTATGGGGGCTGATTCACAAAGGTAATCTGAGACAAAAGTGTAACTTTCTGACTTTTGATATTCACAGAAGTCATTTTCAAGTTTTATCTTTACGTCCTCAGTCGGGCCAGAATCTCTGCACTTGGGGCAGAATCTCGACTTCTGAACCAGAACCTTTGCACTCAGGCCGGAATCTCTGCAGTCAGGGCGGAATCTATGTCTCCAGCTAGGTGAAGTGAAATCACCTACATCTGCAGTCAAATGAGACCACCTGCAAGACCTGTGCTACAAAACAAAACAAAGCAGCACACAAACAAGGCCCAGGTTGGGCCACAAGAGTTCCTGCATGCCTGCTCTGTGCCTTGCCTAAAAAAATGCTACCACAGAGGAGGAAGAAAAACTATACTGAGGAGGAGACCACCATGATCTTGTAGTTCATTGTTTGGCACCACAAAAGGCTCAATGGTTTCCCCCCTTACACCACCAGTGTCACACAGAAGGCAGCTCTATGGTAGTATTTAGCCATTGCAGTCACAGCATCGGGAGATGGTTTCCGCACTGTAACTGATATAAAGAAGAAGTGACAGGACAAGAAGAGGTGGGTGAAGGAGAAGTATATTATAACAAAACAGGTAGGACAGGGTCGGTGGATAGTTAGAAGGAAGAGGGAACTATAGGATAGAGAAGAGGAGTGCTGTACACTAACCCATCTCCTACAACTCACACTCCACTATATCCCTCCACCCAAGCTCTACACCCACAGAGAGAGGTAAAATCAAATGGAACTGCTGGTGACCCCTCAAACATCCAGGCAGACAAAGCACAGACACCCAGCGCTAAATGTTCTTTATGTGAAACAACCCTCTAAAAGCAACCTTGCTAAAAAGAGCCTATCAAATAGTGTTTCCAAAGAGTTTGTATGACTTTCTAGTCTGGGAGTCCCTTATGCCCATAGCTATTCTACTCCGGTATAATTACCCGATGGTCCAAAGGTAACTGTAACTACCAATAAATATGCCCCAGTAAGTCGAGATTAACCCTGGGCGAAGAACTACGCTCCGTTCGCGGAGCTTGCGGAGTTTTGGCAACTCCGCGTTCTACGGAGAACGCGAAGCTGTCGATTACTCCGCGATCCGGTGCGTAGCGTAGTTCTCGCGCGCTGAATAACATTATCGCGTGCGCCGGGGTAAGTTCGCGCGATATTTGACGCGATCACGCACTTTGGCAGTGCGAACGAGAAGATGAGTTCCCCAACATGTCTAACACACAGCTATCTCGAGCATGCAGGCAGCGCCCCGAACACGCGCACCGCGCTCCCGAAGACGAAAAACGGCACGCGAACGGGTCTAGCAAGCTACTACGCATGTCCGCGGAGCTACGTGAAGTTCGCGGAGTGCAACTGCGTCTTCGCGTAGCTCCGCGGAGTGCGGCTCCGCGAACTACGCCCAGGGTTAGTCGAGATACCTTTATTTTAGAGCTAGAGGCGGTGTTACGGGTGGTTTTGCCCAGTTGTTTACCCGTTGTTTGTTCGTTCATTTTACCCGTGTATAACACCTTATAAAACTATTTAATCTGTACAGGGTCTGTATAATTCCATATTACAATATACACATTCGTTCTATAACAGTAGATCACAGAATAATAACACCACAGTCTATATTATATTATAGTCGCTTGATTTGATTATCTTCAACAAACTACAAGCGCCATCTTTGATGACGTCATATTGTTGTTCCAACACGCGATCATAGAGAATAAAGACTAGTCTCCACGAGCTCTGTATTTACAAGCATAAATGGGCATTTTTTAAGAACTAAGGAAATAGAACAAGGGAGCTTCGGGTGCCAACGCAATATATTAAAACACATAGTGTAGTTATCTGAACTACGATCGTGATGAGGGTTGCATCAAAACTACTAGCACCATCTTTGATGACGTCACATTGTAGTTCGATGTGCCGGTTCTCTGAGATGAAACAGTACCCAGAGAGCGCTACGTTCAGAAGCGAGTGTTTGCTTCTTTACAGAAAAACGGGACTTGAATAACTCCGGCAAACAAACTAAGGAGCCCTGTAAGTACAATGGAGCACACAGGGCTTACCTATTGAATGTGGGCGGTACACGAAGGGTCCAATAATATGAACTTCCTGTAGAGAATGTTTCCTCCCCCTAGACTCAGTGGAGTCCTCGAGGCAACGACGGATAGGTGGGTAGAACCTATGTTGAATGCCTGTGTTTTTTAGGGGTAGGGGTATCGTCTATCCCCTGGGTAAATTTAGTTACAGTTACCTTTTGACCATCAGGTAATTATACCGGAGTAGAATAGCTATGGGCATAAGGGACTCCCAGACTAGAAAGTCATACAAACTCTTTGGAAACACTATTTGAGTGGCTCTTTTTAGCAAGGTTGCTTTTAGAGGGTTGTTTCACATAAAGAACATTTAGCGCTGGGTGTCTCTGCTTTGCCTGCCTGGATGTTTGAGGGGTCATGAAGTAATCAGAAAGATGCTGGAACTGTAGGTTCTTAAGTTACTTTATTAATTAAGATGTTAAGTTATAAGTTATAGAGATAACCCCATCAGGAGCAGCTGTCCTGCTGCTCAGCCCTCATCTAACTGACATTCACAGCACAGCAACATTCCAATCATCTAACATTCTACATGATATGCACATCAGCTGAGCAGCAGGGAAACTCAAGATACAACATATCTCCCTTCGTTATGGGTGCAATTGTATAAAGTAATAAAATGGTTGTCGATAAAATGCACTCTAGTACACATAGTCAAGGATATTAAAACAGTGTACCAAAGTACAAATGGACAACACAAACCAAATGTTTTAACACATCTGTAATAAAATATACTAACATATCCGCATCGTATTGTTTCCTGAAATGAATAACTATCTTCATCCTACATCCTTATGCCACTAATTATACAAGTTGGCCAGACTAGTATAACAAGTGAGACTTAACGGAACAAACTTAACGCAACTAATATCAGGAAACAATGTGCACTCCATAGACTAATGTGAGTACTTGCATAACTCATTCTTACTACGGGAATCCATACATACACACTAAGCACACCCCTGGACCACACGTGCACACATTAAGTACATACGTAGTCGGGAAACCATGTGCACACAACAAACCCAAACTGGACATATGCGGCAAACAACTTGTGCACAAGCTAATAAGTGGTTCAACAACGTGACGCCAACTTACACGCAACACCAATTGGGAATGAAGCTTGTTGAATTAAACATCAACACCCTAAGTATGACTATATACCACATAGTCCTCCAAATATGAGCTAATGAGTCGCCTAACATCTAGGCATATTCACACACAACTCTAGTTGTGGATCAACTCTTGTTAAATTATTATCGATACCTAAACAACTCAACTAAGGGGTGACCATATACCACACAGTCCCCACAAACATGAGTTAATGAGTCGCCTAACATTTGGACATACTCATACACAACACTAGTTGTGGAAAAACTCTTGTTAAATTAGCATCAACACCCAAACAACACAACTAAGGGGTGTCTATATACTACATAGTCCCCACAAACATGAGCTAATGAGTCGCCTAACATCTAGACTTACTCACACACAACAGTAGTTGTGGAACAACTCTTGTTGAATTAGTACTAACATCTAAACCACACAACTAAGGGGTGACCATATACCGCATAGTCCCCACAAACATGAGTTAATGAGTCGCCTAACATCTAGACTTACTCACACACAACATTAGTTGTGGAACAACTCTTGTTAAATTAGTACTAACATCTAAATCACGCAACCATGGGGTGACCATATACCACATAGCCCCCACAAACATGAGCTAATGAGGGGCCTAACAACTCTGACGCCAACTCACACACACTACCAGTGTGGAATAGCTCTTGGTAAATCAAAAATTTACACTCAAACCAACTAAACTCATAAATAAGACTATACAGCAGTCACTCTATATATAACACAAACATATGAAAGGCTTTCTATCCATACATGACACTCTCCGTTTCATAGTAACTTCCGGTGCACTTTCTGGGACATTTTCCTTTTTATAAACACTTCTGGTGCAGTTTCTGGGACACATTCCATTTTACAGTCACTTCTGGGTTCATAGGTCAGCTATTGTACTTGTTCTTCTTAATTGACATACTCGCTGCTGATTCTGGGACTCTTGTGCTGTTTCTGTATCTTTAGCCCATTTAACTTTAAAAAAACGATTTCATTGTTTAAACCTTGGATTCATTAGCACAGTTGCACAATTACGCTGTTGCTTTCCTTTCCCTCTTCTCCTTTCTTCCACTATGTATTTCCTAGGTGCTGTCAGTCTCTACATCTCAATTTATAGCGAAGTCTCAAGAAACCATGCAGTGTTTCTAATGAAGGATAAAGGTAAACATTACCATCAAGTCTCTTGTTGAAGTACAAAGTCTCCCTGGACTGTCATTACTTCCGAAAACTACTTCGGTGTTTCTTGACGAAATGGGAGAGGATAAAGCCGCCTGTATTCTCCGTGTTCTCCTCACTTCACTTAGCAACCATCATTGTTGCTACGTAGAGACAAATGGCTGCCATCACAGACGTCACCGCGTGAGCACGTTACTGTATGAGTCATCCAGAGCTGCGGCTTCTGACCCACAAAGGATGACGATGGCAGTATTCTTCCAGGCAACAGAGTCTCGTGGTAAGCGTTACTGCCTAGTTTCAAATGACGCACTTAAACCAACTGTATGTTGTGCTTGCTTAATTTACACACTCATTCAGCTGCACAAAATAGGAAAACTTTGAAAACACTGGACGGTCAGGATTCCACTGTAGCATAATTCGGTCGGTCTCTTAAGGTTTGTAAAGCAATTTAAGTGCAGTCTGTGTTCACTCAGTTTTCCTTTTAAACGTGTACGAAAGTAGCTCGATTTCAAAAGTAAACATTACCGAGGTAGTAACTCATGCTTTCCCAAATCATCAAATAGCCGACAAATGCCCCTCACTTCTTCTCTGAGGCTCGATTTAATGCCTCCGAATAGCCAGCCAACCCCAAAACAACTAAAGACCTGAGCTGAATTTAATCTCTTGAATCCATTCAACTGGCTGTCAAACAGTTCCGCTGGCACTAACTACTTTGATCTGCGCTGTAAGATCATGCAGGGTCAGCACACACATTTCTTCGAGGCTCGAATTACTGTCATGAGTCTGGCTGACCTGGGCTTCAGGGCGACCGATGACTGGGTCACTGATGGGGTTAAATTGTCAGACAACACTCCAGACACACTTATATAAGAAAGTCATTTACCTCGAGTTATTTTTTCAATTTATAATACCTTTCAGGATTCTTTTCCCAACCAGGCTTGTCTTCCTTTTTAGTAACAGTCGAGTTTCTGTAATGTCCTTAATATTCCTTCAATTTTCACATACAGGTTTTTCAATAAATCAGGATAGTACTTCTTTTCTTCTTTTCTTTGTTCCAGTCCAATACTCCTTTTCCTTTTTGATACTTTTTTGAATTTGCACGCGCAGATTCTTCTTCACAGTGATCACCAAATGTCGCCAAATGAAGTAATCAGAAAGATGCTGGAACTGTAGGTTCTTAAGTTACTTTATTAATTAAGATGTTAAGTTATAAGTTATAGAGATAACCCCATCAGGAGCAGCTGTCCTGCTGCTCAGCCCTCATCTAACTGACATTCACAGCACAGCAACATTCCAATCATCTAACATTCTACATGATATGCACATCAGCTGAGCAGCAGGGAAACTCAAGATACAACAGGTCACCATTAGCTACTTTTGAGTTCACCTCTCTCCGTGTACAGCGCGACAGTAAGGGAGTGCGCCCCTAGGACTCAGCCCCCCCGGTTCCCGCGCCCCTCCCTCAGCAGGTATTGGGTGGGCGGATCGCCACGAGGCCGCCGACCGCCCAAGTGCTTCCGGGTTGCGGGTGACGCACGTCCAGGGGGGGAGGAGAGGGGGCGGAGACTTGTGCCTATTTAGGGTCCCAGGTCAGTGACCTCTGCCTCTTTGTCCCCCTCTTCTCGCATCGGACTGTTGCCTCACCTGTGATCAGCGCCTCCCCCCTCATTCCCTAGCCTAAGTTTTTAAACTTCTTTAAGCGTGACCCTTGTCCTGTGATCCGGAGCGTGAGAGGAGGCGTGGTCGGCGGAGGAGGCGAGTCGACGGCGATCGTGGAATGAGGAGTCAAAGGCGACGGGAGTCCTTCTATCGGTGACCCGGCAAGGCAGGTAAGGGTGGCGTGTGGTTGGGGGGACTCGTCCGTGGCTGCAGGGAACCGGAGCACGAGGCGGCATGAGCGCTTCAGTTTTAAACGGGCCCGATAACTTGTGGCTACGGGCGGGGGTCCTTTGAGTGCACGTTTTTTCTCCTGCCTGCTTTGTTGGGCTCTGGCCGAAGGCAAGCGGGTGGGGCGCGAGCACAGCGCACCATTTGGGCGGGAATTGGGACGGGCAGTGCTGCGAAGGAATTCTCAGCCTAAGCCAGTTAACGTATTTGAGAATGCCGCCCAAGAGAGCAAGCCATAAGAGAAAGGACAGCGAGCCTGAAATTGCCCAGATGTTGAAACTAATTTTAGCCAAATTGGGCAACAATAATAGCGAAAGTAGTGACGAAGAAGAGACGGTGCCGGAGCAGCCAACACCAGGGGGCATAGAGCGCTCCTGCGTAGGGAAGGTGTACAACCTAGGGCCGCTTTTCCACTGTTAGTCAAGAAACCTAGGGTCCAAGGGAAAGCGAAGAAAGGGGGCAAAACCAGGAGAGACAGGACCAGTGATCCTAGCAGGCCAGTAGGCGGGGGCGAGAGTCCAGTAGGCCCCCCCCCCCTATCCCCGCAAGCGTAGTGCCTGTTCCTCCAGTAGCGCCCAAGCATAGAACCAGTGAGTAATGTGGTGGTTCCTGGGGTAGACCCCGTAGGGTCAGCGCTTGCCGAAATTAGGAAAGCTTTAAGAGCATTGGCCCCAGTACAGAGTCCGGTGCAGCCGCCAAATATAGCATCACCCAATCAAGGGGCGGCTACTGATCAGATCTTAGCTACGATGGCCACGCTAGTTAATCAGCTAGAAACACCAGCAGCTCAGCCCATATCAGGTAATGCAGCGGTGGCACCTTGGGTACCTCTAAGGACAACGGAGCAGGATGCGCTGGGTAATATTCAAAGGCAATTGGCCCTGCTAGTGGATGCGCGAGGCAAAACCACTGAGGCACCAGTACCTAATCTCCCAGCAGTAGCAGCCCCGCAGACACCCATAGGAGGTAAGACGGGGGGTGAAGCAAGTAAACCTCGGGAGGAAGCTGGCGGTGTGATAGTTGTGCAGGGCAATGTGTTGTCTCAGCCTGGGGCACTAGCCACGCACGTACCTAGCGACATGAAAGAAAAAATTTGGAAGGGGGAATACGTGGATATTTTTGCGCTCATTCGCCCAAAGAGAAGGGAGGTGGAGTATAAGGAGAGAGAGGGTAAGGAAGGCTCTTTCCGTGACAAGAAACCAAGGGTCGAGGAGTCCTTCACTAACTGGCTGAATGGTTTCCAAGTATATACGACAGTCATGTTGGAAAGGAGGCCAGAGTTGGCAATTTCCCTGGTATTTTATACAAATAAGATCCTGACAGCCCACGCCACCCTGGGCGGGACGGCCTGGTTAGACTATGATAGGGACTTTAGGTGGGCGAAGGCGGCCAACCTGAGCATAGGGTGGGATCAAGTAGAAGTGAATGTTTGGCTGGAGAGCGTTAACAGCAGGGAGCATCACTCCAAGCAGCCTTTTCGGACCTCTCAGGGAGGCCCGGGGGAGAAGAAGGGTACATGCTGGGCGTTCAACAAAAAAATGTGCACCTGGCCCACCGGGCAGTGTAAATTTAGGCATGCCTGTTCCTTCTGTGGTCATCCCTCACATCCGGAGTTTAAGTGTGTCAAGAAGACAAACCAACGGGGGGGTGGGGGAGGCAAAGATGTCAAGCCCCTCAGCCTTAAGATGCCCACGCCGGTGGACATTGGGAGACTGTTTTTTTGGCTGAACCAGTATCCAGACAGGGCAGCACCAAGGTTCTATTCTTAGGTTTTTCTGAAGGTTTTCGCATTCCAGCGCAGGGCGTGGTCCCAGTGGGGCAGTGCAACAATTTGCTCTCAGCGCGCAGGCATCCCAAGGTAGTGTCACAGAAAGTAGAGAAGGAGCGCGCCTTGGGGCGGGTGGCAGGCCCCTTTCCCTCCCCCCTTTGGAGGGGTTTGTGTGTTCCCCATTGGGAGTAGTACCGAAAAAGGAGCAGGGACAGTTTAGAATGATACATAATCTCTCAGCTCCTCGGGGTGCGTCAGTAAATGACGCCATAGACCCCTCCCTGTGTTCAGTGACCTACTCTTCCTTTGATGCAGCTTTACAGAAAGTGAGGGACTTGGCGCCTGGGGCCATCTTGGCCAAGACAGATATTGAATCAGCCTTCCGCCTTTTGCCCGTGCACCCAGGTGACTATCATCTATTGGGTTTTCAACTGAACCACCAATTCTATTACGACAGGTGCATGCCAATGGGGTGTGCTATTTCCTGCAAGCATTTTGAGACATTCAGCTCCATGCTACAGTGGGTGTTTACAGTCAGAACAGGTTGTGAGGAGGTGGTCCACTACCTGGATGACTTCATGGTCATGGGCCCGGCAGCTTCTGAATCCTGCGCGTGGGCTCTGGGGAAGTTAGTGTCCTTGTTCCAAACGTTCGGGGTCCCCTTAGCTCCTGGGAAAACCGTGGGACCGGGCACATGGATGACCTTCCTGGGCATTGAAATTGACACGGTGGCGGGGGAGTGCAGGCTGCCCCTTGATAAAGTACTGGCCTTTTCTCGGGCCATTGAGGCGGCGCTGGCGGGCCCCAAAGTGGCCCTACATCAGTTACAGGTGCTGGTGGGTCAGCTTAATTTTGCACTGAGGATCATTCCTATGGGTTGCCCCTTTTCTAGGTCCATTGCCAGAGCTATGGGCGGGTTGTCACACAAGCATCACCGGGTGCGCCTGAGGGCAGAGGTGAGAGAGGATCTCAGGGTGTGGCAAGACTTCTTGAAGGACTTCAATGGTAAGGTGGTGTGGCCCGCGCCACTGGTGTCTAGCGCAGAGCTGGGCTTGTTTACTGACTCTGCAGGCAGTAGCGGATTTGGAGCCATATTGGGGCCTTCCTGGTGCGGGGCACAGTGGCCTCCCGAGTGGCACAAGAGTGGTTTGACCAGAAACATAGCATTCCTTGAACTTTTCCCCATTGTAGTAGCAGTGGTAATTTGGGCGGACCGATTTAAGAACAGGTCTGTGGTTTTTTGGTCAGACAACATGGCAGTGGTAGAGGCCATCAACAGACAGGGTGCTTCGTGCAAGCACGTTTTGAGACTGCTAAAGCATTTGGTGTTGGAATGTTTGAGGTTGAACTTGAATTTTAAGGCTAAGCACATACCTGGGGTCGATAACCACGCTGCTGATGCTCTCTCTCGTTCCAAGTTGCAGGACTTCCGGAAATTCCACCCGCAAGCGGAGGAGCAAATGACAGTGTTCCCTTCATCACTGTGGTCGATTGGAGCCCAGCGTTAGCGGGGCTGGTAGGTGCCTCATTGAGCGACAGTACTAGGAGAACTTATCAACAGCATTTCAATGCTTACAGGTTGTTTGTACTACAAGCGGGCATCGCAGATTTGTTTTCCCAAGAAGCGGTCTATGCCTTCCTTCAGCTCTTAAGGGATCAGGGCAGGGCGGTGTCCTACGCTAGGGCTCATGTTTCAGCGGTGGGCTTCTTCGCTAGACTGGCAGGACAGAGTGACCCTAGCGCATCCTTTGTGGTGAGAAAGGCCCAGAAGGGGTGGGCCAGGTTGGAGGGGGCTAGGCGGGATTACCGGAGGCCCCTGGACGTGGCTACTTTATCTAATATCTTAGCAGCCCTACCGAAGGTCTGTAGCTCCTCCTTTGAATGCGCACTATTTAGAGCTGTTTTTTCCCTGGCCTTTTACGGGGCCTTCAGGTTGAGCGAATTGGTGGGGTCCTCTAGGTCTGACCAAGGGAGGGGTTTGCAGTACCGGGACATCTCTTTTTCCCCGCGGGGCCTGGAAGTTATACTCAGGAGGTCCACGACAGATCAGGGTGGAAAACGGTCAACCATTACATTGAACGCGGCCTCAGGAATGATAGCCTGCCCAGTGGCTCTCCTACAGGCATATCTGGCGTTACGCCCTAAGCATGGGGGGTCGGCGTTGTTCATACATAAACAGGGCCACTGTCTGTCCCAATATCAGTTTAGGGCAGTCCTGGGTCTGGCGTTAAGGGAGTTGGGTTTAGAGGGAGCGGGGTACTCCTCTCACTCATTCAGGATTGGGGCGGCCACCTTGGCGGCGGGGGCAGGCCTGCCATCAGGCACCGTGAAGAAAGTGGGACGATGGGCATCTAATTGCTTCAGGAGGTACATCAGACTGGACCTGTTATGACTCACGGTGTATATGTTGTTGAGGATGGTTGCTAACTTTTCCATTTCTACCCTATCCAGTAAGATGCCCGCGAAGGTGGTGTGGGTATTGGGGCACTCGTTTGTGCGACGCGCCACAGTGCGGTTGCAGCAGAGGCGAGTCGTGAAGCCGGCGGGCTTGAACGGGACGGAATTCCTGTGGAGGGGCAATGGGGGCTTGCGGATTCGGCACCTACGACGTCTGGTAGAGGAGATCAGAGATCAGGAGGGGCAGAGGACCCCGGATTTGGTAATCATCCACCTAGGAGGGAACGACATGGTCGACCGGGGGCGCCTGGCTGTCAAGGAGGCATTGCTGACCGAGTTTGCATGGTTGGGGCGGATCTTTCCTTTGGCAAAAATTGCATGGTCTTGCATGATTCCACGCAGGACTTGGGGCCCGGGAGTGCGGTCTAGATCGCTGAATGTTTCAGTGAGGAGACTCAACGGGGAGTTGGCCAAGTTGTGCTCAGTGAAGGGCCGCTTGCGTCTGATTCAGCACAGGATGATCTCTGGAGAGGCAACGTACCATCAGGATGGAGTACATTTGTCAGACTTGGGCACTGATGCCTGGATTAATGGATTGTGGTCTTTTGTACTGAACGCAGGTGGGGAGGGTGACAGACCTATGGCCCTTGGTCACCCTTGTGGCAGTGAACAGACCTGCGAACACTGACATTTACTCACACGATGGATGGGAGTCCGCCCTGCGTACTCCCTAGGTCAGCACTGAGGACATGGGGGAGACGGTAAGCTCTCCGCTGGGAGAAAGGTGACCACCTCTCTCTGTGGGTGTAGAGCTTGGGTGGAGGGACATAGTGGAGTGTGAGTTGTAGGAGGTGGGTTTGTGTACAGCACTCCTCTTCTCTATCCTATAGTTCCCTCTTCCTTCTAACTATCCACAGAGCGGGGCCTCGCACATTCCTGAGCATGGTCCAGGTGGGGTGAGGTCCAGTCCCGGTCAAGCTGGGTGAGCATTTTAATTCTTACACTCACAACTGAAATATGCTAAAAGTGTATCTGACTGAATCTGCATTCCTTGGTGCGGAGGATCTGTATCCACAGGTTGTATTGATTCCAACCAGATATTCATTCTGGTTTTTGATTATTACTTCATTTTCACGGATTATTAATTATTATTTAGTACTCAGCAAATTTAAAGAGCAGAGGCCCTGAAGAAAGCCTTGGGATTCTGTGCCCGTTTGGCTGAAACATGTTGGCCCTTTTTGTGGCAGCTATTTGTTGAAACTGCCTTGTTTGCACTGTTCAGTTTTTAACATAGGGGTTGTGTCTATATTCCAAATAAAAAGGTTCTTATGTTTCATGCCACAACACTCTATTTTAACTCCCACTTATTCCTTTGTTTTGCACTGCACTTCATGGCAATCAACGACTGAGTTGTTTTGTACTACCTTGAGTGATTGTCAATTTGGCACACAACTTGTTGTTTGGAGGTCTCTATGTTCAAGAGACTTACCATTACAATTACTGGTTGACCAAATGATAATAATGATCACACAGATGAGTTGATGGCTATTCAGATCACGTGGGCTGAATGCTTTCATTCACAATAGACGTTCTTTTCTTGATGTTAGATATCATTTCTTGTCTCTTGCCTGTTTTGGTAACCGAGGTACCATTTTACCCTTATAAAAGCACAGCTTGAGCGCCATTGTGTTGGCTCTTAGACCCCAGGTTCCTTGGGTTGTTCATGAAGGAGAAGTATGCCAGGAGTGAGGTGGCCAGAGTTCTCTCTGTTGTACAAGCTGGACCCCACTGTCATCTCTCCCCACTAGTAGAGGATGTCCTCAACACCAATCATCCTCACATGCCCCATGGGCTGCCTGTGAGTAATGTCCGCAATGTGGCACCAGGTAAATGTGACAATAACATGGATATAAAATGTCTGTCTGCGTTGCACTACAATTGTGACAATGGAAATTGTCCCATGTCTATTTAAAAAGCATGGTGAGTCATAGCTCCATGTGTCTTCTTTTGTACATTGCACTTCAAGTCCCAGGATCATTTGTGATGGAAATGGTAAATCCCATTTTCCCTAACACAGCTAAATAGCAAGACACAAAGTGCCCCTTCCACTTATCATTACTGTTAACATGTAGATGCAGTGAAGAAATCTATGACAAGTTGCACATGTACATTTTTTGTTTCCTGACTTTTTTCTGTTCATCTCTATTGAGACATGCAGACAGAGTTCAGTCATCCACTGTAGCAGAGGTCCCTGCATTTTCTGGGAGGCACCAACACAGTGCTTAATTTGTAAAAAAATGAAGTGCTAGGGCTGAAAATGCTGCCAAGGAGGCTACCGTATAAAAGGGGCTACAGCCCACTTCTACCTCTGGTGTACCCAACTTTTATCACCTGCATAGTCTCTATCCTGTAACCATGCTCTGCTGTCTCTCCCCTAAGACATGCTTTTTACTTCTTTACCTACACCGACAGATGAGTGCAAAAACAAAATGTACACCAAATGAAAATGCTTTTTTTTAATCATATT
The DNA here is from genome assembly GCF_964261635.1 of Lissotriton helveticus. Taxonomy (NCBI): domain Eukaryota; kingdom Metazoa; phylum Chordata; class Amphibia; order Caudata; family Salamandridae; genus Lissotriton; species Lissotriton helveticus. Next base: position 1,034,821,015 of record NC_136063.1, read on the forward strand.
AATCAGTGCGGTCTGACTGGGTTTGTTGCAGGTCAGGAGGCTGCTTGAGCACAGCAGGTCATGTCACTGCTAGTGCTGCCTGTAATTAGTTTGGTCCAGTTATGACGACGGCATAGGCATCCACTGCTCAGCTTGCTGTGACCCTGCCTGCCACAGCACAGGGCACTGTCCCCAGCTGCAATGCTGCAATGCCTGTGAGAGTATGGCTGTTGCACCTACTGGGCTCCAGCACACTCAGCAATTAGCATGCTTGGAGGCAGCGCACGGAAACTGCAGATGACTCTATAGCGCATAAAAGTTGCAGTGGGCCACAGCCACATCAAGTACATTGAGGATAAGAGCAATGCAGGGCTGCAGGCCCCCACTACAATTATCCAATGGGAAGCTTAGGCTCAGGCAGTGGCAGAGTGCAGCAGACTTGGGGAATAGAATGCAAGCCATTTGTTATTGATGACTTCTTGGATTCATGACAGATGTGACAACATCATCACTAAAGTGATGATTCACAATCATGCCTGCCTGAACAGATGTATGCCTGCCTATGAAAACATACCAGCCCATCACCATGATAGGTGTGTGGTTCTTTTTATTTTAAATTGGGCAATTAATATTGAGACCACAACCTGCAGGAACAGGAATCGTAGCCCCGGCCCTGTGAAAGAAGTGCCGGTGTTGAGCACCTAAAAGCTTCTGCTCAAATTAAGCACTGTACCAACATCAGTAACAGCAATCCATACCACAATCACAAACTGGTAAGTAAAAGTGGTCAGGAGAGTGCCCAAAAGCTTACATTATTAGCAGACAACCCATGGACATATTAAATGTATTCCATCAACAGTGACAGAGCTGTGAACTGAGCTCTTAAATCTAGTGCATCACACGTGGCAACTTGAATGTTAAGTGTCAAACACACATATCTTTGTAGGCCCAATGATATCGCCCAGGAATTCAGTCCCACATTGATATTTGCTACAAGGTTGGCTGTAACATCTGGTCAGGAACCACACACTAGTCGGATGCGTGCGCCTTCTAAGTAAACCTGTCGTAAGTCTCATGCAGGCCAATTGTCATTTTTCCTACGTTAGCATGACCACTTTGCAGACTGCCCTCTGCTTTGCACAAATTACTATTCAAAACTTATTTTGCTTTGTGCCATACTGTATTTTCACACAGAACCTGCTGTTGTTTTTCGCATGCTGTCCTTTCTTGAGACTTAATATGCAGACCGTAGGCAAGGTAAAAAAACAATGCCCCTTGCTATTTTATGCTGGTCAGGCCTCAGCACCAAGACTGAGCATGCAAATGCAGCTGTTGTTTGGAAGCACAAACCATGTAAAAAAACTATGCACTCAATAGGTAACAACATACTTTTAGAGGGATCTTTCCAGGGCAGAGATCCTGACAGCACCTGAGATGTGGAACTTTCATCTGTGTATGCTAAGGTAGGGGGGTCTACTGATAACACCCAGAAATCTTCTGATATGTAATCACTGTGCTTCTGTAGAAGGGGAGGGAATTAGGCAACCCTGTCTTATATAATGACACCTCCTTTTAAGAACCATGGACTACTTACTATGCTGACCAAATTTGTTTTAGGCATCTTCTTACTTATTGTGGCATGTATACTGCATACAAGAGTACAATACCTGTGCCAAGTCCTCACATCAATTAAAAAAGGCCTTATGTAATTCACCACTAGATACTATGGTCATTTAAAACCTTCAAGAAAAACCAAGGGGGGGGGGGGGGGAGGCAGAGGGATGTTGACTAGGTTCGCCCTCCAGAACTAATACATGTGTCAAAAAAATCCAAAGTATCGGATAAGGAACCTAGCTATACTGTCAGAGTCACAATCATAGATAGATGTGATTTTAGAAAAGGGGGAGGATACCCTTTCTCTTGAGTCCCCTCACTCACCGGAGTTGCCTCACGGTGACATGCTTCATCATAGGGGCCATCCCAACCTGCTGCCGGTTGAGGCGTGTTACGACTTGCGAAATACGTAGGAGCACTATTAGTGAAGACTATGTGTGGTGTAATGTGAAAAAGTGAGTGGAGTGGTGTGAATTAAAAATATCTTGCTAGTGGGCGAAATAAACTTTTATTTGTTCTCCTAGCAGATATATTAAAAGGTGGAGTGGGTCTCTAGGTAAGGCCGGTTGTCTAATAGGACCGGAAACCTAGTAGATAGCCAAACTCTGGGGGCTTATCCTCATATGAGTGTTCAATGTAGCTGTAGTCGATAAAATGCCATCATCATGGGGAGTGTCAATAATTGTACCCATTTATAAAAAGGGTGATAAATCAGACCCGAAAAACTATCATCTCATTTCTCTCTTGGAATCATCAGTCAAGGTAATGAGCAGAGTTTTATTATAAAGGTTGGAGGAATGGGCACAAGCACAATCTATTCTATACCCAAGGCAGTTTGGTTTAGAAAGCAGATGGGTACTACAGAACAATGTATACATTTGGAGTTGCTAATTGGGAAATACACCAAGGCCAAGTCAGGAGTTTTATATCTTTGTTTTGCAGATTTAAGTAGCCCTTTTGATTTGGTTGACCATAATTTACTTTGTCAACACGGATTTCCCTAGGTGCACCCTGGCCAATATTAGGGTTTCTCTCCTGTTTGTTTGAGAATCTATCAAGCAAAGCTCGCTTCGGACCACAAGGCCAGTGCTCACCTACGTTTAAAGTAGGGTAAGGCATTTAACAAGGTTGTATGCTAGCCCCTTACTGTTTTCTTTATTTATTAAAGGGGTGGATTCCCATTTGCAGACAGTGCCAACCAACGCTCCCAGGACTGACAGGCGTCCTATTACAGTATTCATAATGATGATGATCCTGTGTTGCTTTCTAGCACCCCAGTCGGCTTTCAAAGATTAACTAATGTCTTTGGGGAGTATATGTCTTCTAAGTAAATGGTGATTAATAAATCCAAATGTGTACTATGGTCTGGAGGGCTAAGCATTAACAAACTGCGGGGAATATTACCAAGTGCAAGTATCGCCGCTTTCTCAGCGAATTGTGCCGAGAAAGCGGTGATACTGCTAGAGCCCTATTAATAAGGGCATTGTAAAGCCTGCCCCAAGCCCACTTTACATGTCGGCGATAAACATCGCTAATGACATGCAAAGTGGGCGTTCCCACGTTCAACCACATGAGAAATGTGGTTGTAGGTGGGAACACCCTATTACCAAGGAAGGCGATGGGAGGAAAAGACCTGCGATAAACTCATTATTCGCAGGACTCCCAATGCCTGCTCTGACCAGGCGTTAGGCATTGATAACATGGGGGTGCGGATCATAAAGCTGAATCCACCCCCCCATATTATCGAGGCCCACATTAGCGCGAGAAAACAATGTTTGTTTTCATGCGCTAATGTGCCATATCGCCGACTATCGCTGGATTTCTATTTGCCTGCCTGATGCGCATTGATAATTGCGCGCTAAAAAGGCGATGAAATCCGGTGATAGCCGGCGATACGGGAATGTGCGTTGTGCGTTTTCAAACGCACTCCTCGGTAATATGCCCCTAGAACTTTTTACATTGATACAACTCTGATTGCTAAAGTAAATCCCTTGTGCTCTTTGGGTGTTTTATTTACAGGTAATGGATCTTGGGGTCAACATATCATAAATACTAGAGCTTAAATGAGTAGGATCTCTAAAGGATTTTAACATTTTCAACAAAATTGGGTTGCCACCCCATTAAAGAAATGGTTGATATGTATAAAGCTAGAGGGGTGCCCACTGCCACTTATGCGTCTGATCTCTGCCCTACAAATGGAGTAAAACACTTTTTTCAAATGGCTACTTTGCTTGCCTACGTCTGTCTCTAGTATAATTGTTCATCAGGAGGTAGGCCTCCAGTAATTAGAAGATTTACTTCTTAAATGACCTTTGTTATTATGGCTATCAATTTGGGCTAAAGAGGCTATTTGTTTTACTAGATCTATTATTTGGGATTGTTTTGGCCTGGATAAGTCATCGAGTATTCCATGGTTATCTTATAATAATATCTATTTTAGTATGTTGTTTAACCTGCCCATATGGTCAGATCCTATCCAGGTGCTACCATTGACTAAGAGGATGAATAAAGATACTTTTTTCCAGTTTAGATTTGGACAGCTGTTGGCTTCTACTCATACAGAATCCTCGGTCATCCTATATATGTCATATGACATAGAGGAGGAAGGTTACGATATTTATCTGGTGTAACAAGTCTGCAACACCATTTTGCCTTGATAAATTTGAGATGTGGCATTGTACATCACTTGATGGCTTTTCCAACCATTAAGTCCTGCCCTTCCGATCAAATTCTATGTCCATGTTATGGACGAAGTAAGCAAAGTGTGATGCATCTTTTATTGTTTTGTAAATTCTATCAGATTCTAAGGAGTTTTTATTTAAAACCTATCTTTGTTAGACACATCATCCAATCATACAAAGCTGCTATGAAATATCAGATTACATTACGTGACCCCTGTGTGTGTTACAATGTGGCCCTTTTTGTTCGGAATGCCACCTATACAAGGAAAATACTTTTCATATTAGATTGCGTTTGATTTTAAACTGTCTTTTGTATGGATTTAAATAATCAGTTTTACTGTGATGTGATTTTTTGGGAAATACTATTTATTTAAATGTACTTTGATGGCTCTTTTTAATTAGCCAAGTACATTTTAAGAACTAAACCAATTACAATAGGTATTATAAACATTTTAAACTTTTCTTATGTCTCTGTCAGATAATATCAATCAATCAATCAATCAAGCATTTGTATAGCGCACTATTCACCCGGAGGGTCTCAAGGTGCTTAGGGAGGGGGGGTCCGCTACTGCTCGAACAGCCAGGTCTTGAGCTGCTTCCTGAAGGCGAGGTGATCCTGGGTCAGGTGGAGGTGAGTCGGGAGGGAGTTCCAAGTCTTGGCGGCGAGGTAGGAGAAGGACCTTCCCCCTGTGGTGGCTCTTCGGATGCGGGGGACGGCGGCGAGGGTGTGGCTGGTCGATCGAAGCTGGTGTTTGGGAGCGTAGAAGTTGAGGCGGCTGTTGAGGTATCCTGGGCCTTGGTTGTGCAGGGCTTTGTGTGCGTGGGTGAGGAGACGGAAGGTGATTCTCTTGTTGACCCGGAGCCAGTGCAGGTCTCTCAGGTGTCCGGAGATGTGGTTGCGGCGGGGGATGTCCAGGATGAGTCGTGCTGAGGCGTTCTGGATCCGCTGGAGTCTCTTCTGGAGTTTGGCGGTGGTTCCGGCGTAGAGGGAGTTGCCGTAGTCCAGTCGGCTGGTGACGAGGGCATGGGTGACCATCTTCCTAGTCTCGGTGGGGATCCACCGGAAGATCTTGCGTAGCATGCGTAGGATGTTAAAGCACGACGAGGAGACGGCGTTGACTTGTCTGGTCATGGAGAGGGAGGAGTCCAGGATGAAGCCCAGGTTGCGTGCGTGGTCTGTTGGTTTGGGTGCGCTGCCTAGGGCAGGGGGCCACCAGGAGTCGTCCCAGGCGGAGGGTGAGGATCCCAGGATGAGGACTTCCGTCTTGTCCGAGTTCAGTTTTAGGCGGCTGTTCTTCATCCATTTGGCTACCTCTTTCATCCCTTCGTGTAGGTTGGCTCTGGCGGTGGCAGGGTCGTTGGTGAGGGAGAGGATCAGCTGGGTGTCATCGGCGTAGGAGATGATGTTGAGGTTGTGCTGGCGTGCGATGGCTGCGAGGGGACTCATGTAGATGTTGAAGAGGGTTGGGCTGAGCGAGGAGCCTTGAGGAACGCCGCAGATGACTTCGGTGGCTTCTGATCTGAACGGGGGAAGGCGGACTCTCTGTGTCCTTCCGGTGAGGAAGGAGGTGATCCACTCCAGTGCCTTGTCATCGGTTGCTGCGATCAGGGCGGTCTCGGTGCTATGGTTGGCCCGGAAGCCAGACTGCGAGAGGTATCAGGGATCCGTTCGTCTCGAGGAAGGCGGCCAGCTGCTTGTTGACGGTCTTCTCGATGACTTTTGCGGGAAACGGGAGCAGCGAGATGGGTCGGTAGTTCTTGAGGTCGGTGGGGTCGGCTGATGGCTTCTTTAGTAGGGCGCTGAGTTTGGCGTGCTTCCAGCTCTCCGGGAAGGTAGCGGTGTTGAAGGAGGTGTTGATGATGTCCCGCAGGTGGGGTGCGATGACAGCGTCGGCCTTGTTGAAGACGTGGTGAGGGCAAGGGTCGGTCGGGGATCCAGAGTGGATGGAGTTGATCGTGCGGATGGTGTCTTCGGTGCTGATTGGGATCCATCCGCGGAGGTTGGTGGTGGGGGGCGGAGGTTCGCTCATGGCGTGCGTTGGTTGAGTGCTGCAGCTGTTGTGTATGTCCGTGATCTTGTTGTGGAAGTAGGAGGCGAGGGAGTTGCAGAGGTCTTGCGAAGGGGTGATGTCGTTGTTTCCGGCGTTGGGGTTGGAGAGCTCTTTAACGATGTTGAAGAGTTCCTTGCTGTTGTGTGCGTTGTTGTCCAGTCGTTCCTTGAATGCAGTTTTCTTGGTGGTGTGGATCAGTTGGTGGTGTTTTCGGGTGGCGATCTTGAGGGCAGTCATGTTGTCCGGTGTTGGGTCTCTGCGCCAGGCTTTCTCCAGGGCTCTGCAGTCCTTCTTGGAGCTCTTGAGTTCGTCGGTGAACCATGGGGCTTTTTTGCTGCCGGGTCTGCTAGGCGGGGTCCTCAGAGGGGCGAGGTCGTCTGCGCAGTCGCTGATCCACTTCGTGAGGTTGGTGGCTGCTTGGCTGGGGTTCGTTGCGCTGGTGGGTAGGTTCTTGCTCAGGGAAGTCGTGAGCTGGTCGGCTGTGATCTTGTTCCAGCTTCTGCATGGAGCCTGTTGCTGTTGGTGGTGGATCGTGGTCCTTTTGAAGCTGAAGTGGACGCAGCTGTGGTCCGTCCAGTGGAGTCTGGTGGCGTGGCTGACGGCGATGTCCTTGCTGGATGAGAAGACGGGGTCGAGAGTGTGTCCGGCGTAGTGGGTGGGGGTGGTCACCAGTTGCTTGAGTCCGAGGTTGGCGAGGTTGTCCAGCAGGGTGGTGGTGTTGCGGTCGTTGTTCTTTTCCAAGTGGAAGTTGAGGTCCCCGAGGAGGATGTAGTCAGCGGAGGGGAGGGCATGCGGGCTGACAAAGTCGGCGATGTCCTTGCTGAATTGTGTGCGTGGTCCCGGGGGTCTGCAGATGAGGGTGCCTCTGAGGGTGGTCTTGGGGTTGATGTGGATCTGGAAGTGCAGGTGCTCGGCGGGTGCGAGGGTGTCGTCGGTGTTGGTCGTGATGCGGATGGAGTTCCTGTGGATGATGGCGATGCCTCCTCCTGTCTGGTTGACGCGGTAATATTGTTGATTGGTACAGGTGTGAGATCGAAAGGATGTGGACGAATCCTAAGAGTGTTGTGTTCTGGGGTGTCTAATCACGTGTTCCTCCGTGAGTGAGCAAGAGGGCAAGTGAGACACTATAGCTAGTTGGTCCCGAGCTAATGGGTACTCATGTGGTAGGATGACTCAGTTCCTGCCTACTAAGTTTCTATGATCCCAAGCATAGTTCTGTGACTGCAGAATCCCGCCAACATGGCGGCGCCAATGTTTGGTCTGGTACTTATTCATGAGACCCCTGAGTAGAGCTTGTACTTTTCCAGAATACCCTTACACCATTTCCCGGAGATGTCCGTGGCGTGAAGGTTTTGCCTTCTCAGTTTGTAAGGATCACTTTTTACTTGAACTTTAAAAGGTTTTTCCTGTTTTAGTGCTACCATTTAAATCCCTTTGTTTGGCTTAATGGCTCAATGGGTTGTGATTTTGGCTCATTGTCGCTCGGCGGTTACTCAACATTTGTTGCAGCATGGTGTCCCCAATGGGGGGTCATCGGATGTTTTTGTAGTCAAGGCAGATCCTGCATACCATTTAGAAGTGTTTTACTCATTGGTTAAGTTTCACACTGTGGATGTGAATGATAATTCTTTTCATGCTTACACAGCTGTTGCTATTCCGGCTGCTTATTGCCCTTCTGTAGTTGTTGACGTTACTCTTATGGCCTGGGAGCACCAGATTTGGTTTAATGGTGCCCTACCCCATCCTATTGCTACTGTTCGAATGGGCCTCTTAAGTACTGATGGGGCAACTTGGCCTGTGTTGGGCGGTTTTACTCCATACCCTTATTATCTCAATGACAATTTGGCAGTAGTTAGTTTTTTTAGCATGCTCAGGTTGTCCTTCTTTATATACACCTGATCCAATTTGTTTCCCCTGCCTTTTTTGCGGCTCCACCTGGGGCTGTGCCACCTGTGTAGGCTGCGCAAGGTGCGTGTCTTGTTATTAGCCCTTTTATCATTAATTCTTAATGGGCAAACATCCTCAAAATCGTCAGAATTTCCCCTTTTGGATTGCTCAGAAAATTGATCAGCTTGATGTGGTTTTTCCTCTTACGGACCATGTAGAGAAGCATAAGATCCTAACTATGAGCTTGGATAATGGTCTGATTCCCCTCTTGGCCTACTGCAACACCTGGGGATGGTGTTCGCCTTAGTGTATACAGTTTGTTATGGCACCCCCTTGATGAGCTTTCTTCTGAACGTTCTAAAGCAAGTACAAAATGAACATGGGGCAGGTCCTCCCCTAGATTCGGGGAGAAAGCTAATGGGTATTTTTCCCGTAGACTCCAAAATGATTCTTTCTAATGCTAAAAGTGAAGCCGCGTCCTAGATGGTACGTCAATGCCTTTCAGCTGTAGCGGACATTGACCGGGAAAGTCAGTTACCAATTATTATTGCTGATGTTCATACATCCTTAAGTCGCAATAACTTAGGGGTCATACCATCTACCCAAGCTCAATGTAAGCCCCCTCCTGAGTAGGAGGGTCATCCTAAAAAGACATGGGACAAATCTAAGCAGCAATAGAAGCCTAGGTCACATCGTGAGTCACCGCCACCTGACGCTTTTGAATGAAGATATGATTTATGTGATCGCTCTAAAATTAAAATTCCTATTAGGTTTCAGGTTCCTGATCCTCATTCCTTTCAGGAATCGTCTGATCAAGAGTATGACAGAGGAAGATGGCAAGGTCATAGACAGGGTGAGTCTGCCCAACCCAAGCGGTACCGCCAGCACTCTTTTGACGTGAAAGCTAAGTGAGAAGAACCACCTCCTTATAGAGCCCCATTCCAGCAGAATAAAATTGCCACTTTTATAGCAAAATATGCCTCAGATGGTGGGAACCCTCCTCCTGGACAGGAGTTGGTCTCCTTGACAGCACTGCTGAAATGACCATGGTTCACCAGACACGCCACCAGTTTCTAAAGACGAAAGCAACTGACACCTTTGTAACTGTTGAATCTGCGGACTCCCGCGCCGCTCCACCTAATAGACTTTACCATGTCTACATTCAAATTGAAGGTGACATTAAACACACCATTAATGCTATTTTTTGGGAAAACTTGACTTCCTCCTATGATATTTTGCTGGCGGATGTCAGTTGGCTTCCCCAATTTGTTCTAGCCTGTCCTCACAGCAAGAATGTGATGATACCTTCAGTTTTGCAATTTGTCCCTGATGAGACTAAGCGTGCTTGTGTTTCTGAATTGGCTCTTGCTATGGCCTCTTCCTTATACCGCCGCCAGGCTGGTTTGGATAAGCATTCTCCTTTGCATGTTGTTCCAATACGTTCTACTCCTCAGCTGCAGCCTACATATCCAATCAAACGTGATGCTAAAGCATCCATGAAAGAGATTCTTACTCACTTAGAAAATTAGGGTGTAATTGAATCCTGTGTCTCTTCAATGAATAATCCTCTTTTTCCTACAGCATAGATTTGGATTATTGACATCTGAATAGTCATACTCGTACTTTTGTGGTGCAAAACACGCATAGTACAGTTTTAGTCATTATCATGCATAAAAGGTTTAAAACTACACTTGATATTTCTAATGGATTTTTTCAGTCACAATCTGGCTCCTGAGAGCCAGGATTTGTCTGCGTTTAATGCCCTTAGTTACCAGAGACTATACACAAGACTATTCATAGAGCAAAAGAACAGCCCCGGGGTCTTTCTGGCATGTATTGTGTCCCTATTGCATAAAACTGATCCTGAAGCTTTCTCTAATGTCGATGACACATACCTGACAGATGATGAATTAATTTCCCATCTTGCATGAGTAGATCACATCATTATGCAATTTTCTGCTCTTGGCTATAGGTTACATTTTGGAAAGTCACATATTGCGTTTCTAGCAGTTCTTTTTCATAGTTATGAATTGAGAATGAGGGTAGGGGTTTGACACCCCATTGTTTGAAGAAATGTTTACAATTGAAACCTCCATCTACCCATAAAAAGCTTCAGTTTCTGCTTGGTTTTTTACATTTCAACAGGATTTACATTCTTGACTATGCTCAGCATATCAAACATCTGTATGTTTTTATACACCCTTCCTTTTCTGCTTCCTCCTGGCTTCTGGAACATATTACAGTGTTATGCCCTTTACAATTTGATTTGATTGCTATGCAATACTTACAGACTAGGTTGAATACTACCAATTTGGTCATCCGGATTTTGCCTGGTGTGATCGCCATTACGTCTTTGACATATAATGAGGGTGACACTGTTCAATTGCTTATAGATCACATCTATATGCTCCTGCTAAATTACGTTTCTCTTCTCCTGAAAAAAATGGTAACTGCTGTGCAGATGGCCATCCTCAAAGAGCGCCCTCTTGCTCAAGGTAAATGCATTTCTGTCGCTTTACCTATGCCGGCCTTAGAGGCACCCACAAAAGCTAGTGTTCCTAATTCTGGAGCTCTGCATCCTTGTTGGATAAAATGGGCAACGTCTTTAGTATGTTGATGTCAGCTTTGTTTTTGAACCTTTCTTGCTGATGAAAGAGCTTCTACAGTATGAATATGTTCACCCTCTGCCGTCTTCAGTTATTCCCCTTGATCAGTACAAGTGTATCATTTACACTGATAGTTCGGGACATCCGGCCATTGGTTCTAAACAGGCTTACTCCACAACTTGCGCTATTGTTGTATGTTTGATGAAGGATGGCGTTTTTCACTCTACCTTAGTTCAAAATCAGTTCCTTGGGGACTGCACTGCCTAGCTGGCCGAATTGAGGACTCTCCTTTTGGCTCTTAAATATGCTGATCCTTAATTGCCCACCCTTGTTGTGTGTGATTCTTTTTATTGTGTACAGTCCTTCAATGACAATTTTTTTTAGGAAACCAAATGATTTTCGGGATTCTAAAGGTAGCACAATAAAGCAGTAAACGCTTTGGGTTTGAGTAGCCGATCTTAAAGAACACCTGCCACTTACACATGTTGTACATACATTGGGCCATCAACATGGGGGAGCGCACGCTGTTGGAAATTCAATGACTTATGAAGCAGCCAAATCTGCAGTAGCCACAGTTAAAGTAGCAGCAGTTACGCATTCCATGACTAAAATTGATGATAACATTTTGGCGGCCATCGTCTCAACTCAGGATGTTACTTCCTTTCCTCAGGGGTTTTCTTCTCAATGTACCTATTGGTTAACTAATGACAACGTCTTTTTGTATCCATTCCTGGCATTGGTGATCGTCTTATGCCACACCGTGACGGTATACAGTCTTTGATAGTTGCAGCTCATGAAGGTCTTTCTTCTGCACACGCAGGAGTGGCTGCCACGGTTTCTCTTTTACAGCAACGTTATTGGTGGTGCAGGGTATGCCAGCAGGTTCGACGATGTATCCTTTGTTATGATGTTTGTAAAAAACTCAAAGTTCTAAGGTGTCGCAACTGCCTCAGACACATCTTTTTATTGTCAATCAGCTGTTTGGCTGCATTTATCTTAATCAATGCAGATCTCTTATATCCAATAATGCTTTCAAATATATTTTGATTGCAGTGGATGCTTGCACTAGGTTCCTCTGGGTCTGTCCACAGCGCTCGGCTGACGCTCGCCCTGTTATAAAAGATTTGCATGTCTTTGTCAGGACTTATGCCTGTGGCACTTTTTATTCAGACCAAGGTCCAGCTTTGCCCTCTAAGGCATATCGGAATTCTATGACGCCAATGGAGTGCAGGTGCAATTCTCATCTCCATTTTGGCCCAAGGGCAATTCTGTATTTAGTGGGGGTCATGGCTGGTTAACTCAACTTTATGGGGTTCAACGTGCTCTTAATAACCTCCCACAAAGATCTCTGGGTGGGCAGACCCCATATGCTCTTTGGCATCAAGATGTTTGTTCTAGATCTTGATGGTCTAGACCTTGTGGCGCCAGCTGCAACCTTTGACGTAGATAAACCCATTTGCCTTCGACTCAGCAATCTGATGCAGCTGCTCTGATCCCTGTTTCTAGCTGGCTTTCTAAAGTTGGAGATTTTGTTTGTGAAAAGGTGGCGATCAAGAAAACATTTGGTCTCTTTAATCGTGCTTCTGTTCCAGTGCTTGGTCTTCAGGGTACCCAAACTATAATTTTACCTCCACTCCCAGGATACAAAGACAATCGCTTTGTTTCCATTGTACATGTCAAGTTACACCATTTGGCCGATAGTCAATAGTATGCAGCGGAATGTCCACATATGGGATATTCCTTTACAGACAGTGAGCGTTGTTACTTCCAATTCTCCCAGTATGCCGGAGAGGGATATCAAGCCCTCAGTTGACCTGGTACCTGTTTTACCTTCTTCACACTCCACATTGGAAATTGTATATTCTGTTCCACATTTCGAGGCTCTTCTGGGAGTGCAAGCCTCAGGTTTAAGGTAAGAATCCCAGCCTCGATTTTCCCAGCTGAGTTCTTCTGGTTATTATTTATCGATCAAGATAATTTTTCTTCAGACAGTTCTTCATCATCTTCTGTTTTAACCCAATCCCCAGCGCAGATTTGTGTTTTTGTCTCCTATTTAAAATGCACTTATCTGGTCCCACCTTGGATAAATGTCTGGATTGTGTTTTCCATTGTACTTTTATTTATGTGGATTGGATTTGTGACAGCTTTTTTCATTTTGATTAATGGCCAATACCTCCTTGAACATTATGCTGCAGAACTTGTCGACAGAGTGTTGGCCTCCCATTTCTCCTTGCATATAAAAAGAGATCAGTCCCTTGTTAACATTTCAGTGGTCCTAGTCACTGATGGAATGTTATGGGATAAAGTACCATTCAATGTATGCGGTCCCACAGAGATCCTACAGATACCTTATGTTTTCTGTGTTTCCATGGGTGATGTAATCGTCCCCTGATTGCAATCAGATAATTGGGATGACGATGCTGTAAATGTCATGCTTTCCGAATTGCAATATATTGTCTTTAACACTGAGGACTTATATTTAAATTCTGCTAACTATGCAGTTTTGTTCTACTATCAACATTACGGGCAACAATCTTTTGAATGGAGCTAAAGTACAGCGTCACCAATTTAATTATACTCAATGGGAACATTGCCTAACTCCATCTCAGAAGTGACCCGGAGGGGGGCACTATGTATTTAGAGAAGGAAGTTGAATCTTACAAGGGAGCGGTAAGTAATAAACAAATTGACATATAGGTCAACTTATGACAGGTGTTTCTTCTAAAACAAAAGTATTCAGGTGCTCACACAATCAGTGACAATAAGCATGGTGTGAGAATTGAGGCTGAAATTAAAATAAAAACATTGCATTGACAACAATAATATGAACTCCTTTAGAAAATTTTAGAGTGAAAGGAGTTCAATTTGTAAGGGGTCAACGGCGTTTCAAAATCAATTATTTGAGTTCATCTTCAGGACAAACATAGGTGAGCAAGCTGTATTGGATTCAAATGCTATTAATTAACATCCGTGGAGGTCAGTGCCTATTTAAATGATATTGAACCTCTATTATTGAGCGTGGGCAACTGCAGAGCTGAATTTAATTCATTCGATTATGGACGGGCTTCTGGGCACTGAGAAGCATCGTCAGAGGCAGGTATTTATTTTGGAAGAGTCCAGGGCACTGAATGAAGGTCTGGAGATGTAGAGCAGGATGTGTTCTTTTGCTCTGGTTGCCTGCTGTGGTTGCCTGCGCTGAGTGCGCGATAATCACCATCAAATTTGCAAAGTCGCAAGCATGATCCCTCATGATCAGAGGAAAAATATTATCCCTAATATGTATACATAAAAGATAAATATCCTCACAAGTCAAGACTAAGTTGTTTATTATGTACTGATTGCCACTTGATTACCCTTGTAGTAGCCCACAGATGTGAGGATAAATGTGTGTGAGTGATACATGTAAAAGTGTAACACCATCAGTGCAACAAACTATCATGTGCAGAGCAAATCATTACTCCAAAGGTTTATGTCCATATCTTGAACACAACATTTACAAAGAAGTTAACAAAATAGAGATAGTTTGATTCAAATTATTAGTTTATATATAATGAAATGGATGAAAACAAATAGGCAAAAAACAGTCAATTTGCAAGGGAGAAAGGAAAGCACAGAATGGACAAGGGTACTTAGAGGGAGTTGAACAACATATATAAAACATGTCAGGAAGCGCCTGGGGAACCAGTCTGTATACAAGGGGCAAACTAAATGCCCAAAAGAAAGTCATAGTCTAATAAGTCAACTGTCCTTCTGGTCATCCTGAATTTCCACAATGTTCAGATCCTCAGATTCTGATGCAGGCTCCTGGCTGGCTGGTGCAGGATTAGATGCCACTTGGGTTTGGGACACACAATGGTTATGGGGGAAACAGTGTGGGGCAATGTACAGGGGGAGACATTGACAGTGGTATAGGAGGCACCTTGGGAAAGGGAAGGCAACATAGCTGCACCCAAGGAAGCAATTGAGGCAGTGGCCATGAACCCTGCATTTTCCTTTCACAACATAACCAGCTCATCATAGAGCTGCTTCATGAATCGAGAGGACATGTCTGGCTCCTCATCACATGCCCCCATCACTTCATGGGATGCAGCCATAGGAATCACAATACAGTGAGGGGTTTGTGTTAGACATAAGGAGAGTTGTGTTTCGGGGTCAGAGCCTTTGTTTGGGTCTTCCTGGCAGGTACTTGGAGGGGGACTAGTGGGAGGTGATACAACTGGAGACTCAGATAGAATGGGGGCATCTAGCATCAGGGAGGTGCTGGTGGCAGGCCCAGGTTGTGGTGTGACCTCCCCCAGGGAAACCATAACAAATGAAAGCTGTAAATTGTCAGGGGGAGAGTGGATTTCCTCCCCCTGGTTCAGTTCTTTGCCCCACTTACTGTGTCCTCAGCCTCCACTCGGTCTGTAGCACTTGAGGTGTGTTCTTGCTCTGTTTGGGTAGGTGCATTTCCCCTGCCTTCTAATGTGGAAGCTTCTTACTCCTTCTCCTCTTCTGCTGTGGAGAACACAACTACATGAAGCAAGTGCAGACTTTGTTGTCCTCTGGTTGCACTATCCAAATAGAAGTGAATTGGAGCCTAAAGTTCATGCACATTCACTTTGATGTCCTTATTTGACTCACACATTGATATCTTACTTGCTTACTTGAAATTTGATGGCATAAACATCTGTACTGATCAACCCTCACCTCCAGCATTCTTGTAATGTGTTTCCTGTCATTGCTACATAGGCATCTTCCAATGTCAGTCTACAAAAGGAGATGGGAGACAGACTGGATGGTGTCTTAGCACGTTTACACTTACTAACAAATGTCATCTGCTGTGTAACGTATGATACAACACAAATGCAGATTTGGGTGCCCATATCCAAAGAACAACCTGGATATTATCTTTGCTAAGATGTGAGTCTGATAACTTTATATTCACTCACAACAGCGGACAGTCTAATATCACAATTTGCCTTCAAAGACTGCTCAGGAGGTGCTGTACCCTGGTGAACAGTTGTGGCTAGTTGTTACAGCTACCTTGACTGGGCAAATGACTAACAAGCTACCTTTGGGAAGATGTGTATATGTAGACCCCCTCAGAGAAGTTGGTATCACTTTGAGTGAGACAAGGGTCTAAAAGACTGACTTAACTCCTTGGTACATGATGATTTGTCTTAATCATAACCCAATGTCACAAAAGGCCATGCAAGTTACAGCATCCAACACCCAAAGACTTCTCATCCACACACTGGATAGTGTTTGTACCGTTCCTCGTCCAATGCACACATCAGTTATAAGGCCCTTGGTTCACTAGAAATGGTGCTGCCAGTGCAATTTTACATACAAATCCATGTGTGTGGCTCTTTTCCCGATGGCTTC
This sequence comes from Lissotriton helveticus, assembly GCF_964261635.1. Classification (NCBI taxonomy): domain Eukaryota; kingdom Metazoa; phylum Chordata; class Amphibia; order Caudata; family Salamandridae; genus Lissotriton; species Lissotriton helveticus. Next base: position 1,034,837,200 of record NC_136063.1, read on the forward strand.
CAAAAACTACAGGTCCCAGAATGCACCTTTGCTCAGTGCATTCTAGGTGCTACAGTGAACCGTAGGCTTATACGGACTGCTGCATTTGCAAAGATTAGGTAAATGGAGGCAGGGGACACTTGATAGCACAGCTCTGCCATCCCTCACATCATACTTTCAGACATATTGCAGTTAATGCACTTACCAACTCTCTGCTGGTGGTGCTCCTCCAGCTGAGCATAGAGGGACGGCCAGACTGCTCGCAGTACCCTCATGTACAGTGGTGAGAGGCTGGTCGGTGCACATGGTGCTGGGAGGACTGACCCAATATTTCTTGGGCCTTTATTCTGGCCCAGCATTTTAGGCCCTCCCAATGCTTACAGCATGCCCTGCCCACCAGTCATACATGCATACTGCGCTGCAGCGCTCCGCTGTGGTGGTCCAGATTCTGGCACGTGCTGCATTGATCAATTGGTACTCAGCCCCCCATACAGCTAATGGTACCTTTCTAGCACCCCCTCTGCTAACAGGTCCAATTTCCTTAGAGTGAAAGGGGGTGCATTTTCCTCTAGTCCCTCAGCCATGTTTGGGGCAGTTTGGTTGTACAGAGCAGCAGGATGGCAGAGGATCTGAACTTGTAGTGGAGATTCCGAAAATGGCCCGGAACACAATTTACACAGATAGAAACATTAGAAACGTGAGACAAAAGGGTAGAACAGAACATTAAAATCAGTTTGTACAGAGAAAAGGGTGTAGCCTGACACAACATCACATCCCAGAAAAGTTTGCTCCTTTGCATCATGATATTTGTAGTCCACATTTTGTGCTCCCCTCAGTGTTGACTGTAGTGTTACACCAAATTCGGGGGAAGCAGTGCTGTGTATCCCAGACACATAATGCCTGATTCATAAAGTGCCTCATCACTCATGGTGGAGGCCCCTCAATTGTGGGTCAGTCATTTCAGTTGGGGCAAATCCTCCACAATGCAATAGTTGAGTCCCTTTGTGAATCAGGCCCCCACTGTCAAAAGGTCCTGGGAGGTCCCACACATGCACAGCTGTTTAATCCTCTGAGGCAATGGATTCCTTAGAGACATTGACAGCACTATTTGCTGACATCTGTACATGACATATTGCATGGCCGACCTTTTTTTGACTCCTGCCAACAGCTGTTATGTACATACATTGAATGTGCCTTGCAAAATAGTCTCAGGATGGAGTTTTTGGACAGAGTCTTAAATACACAACTTTCATTGTTGACAACAGACTACAAACTACATGTTATCTGTAACAGAGCAGGTTGTTCAGGTGAAAAAGTGCCAGCCAGCTGACTCACACGCCCTGCAATCTGTTCTGTGCAATGGCCTAGCTACCTGCATTCAGACCTAGCTGAGGGTCCAGAGGTATGTGTAAGTGTGACTTAAAGCTATGTTGTGCAAGACAAAACAGTCTACTATGATCTTGCACACAACTTCAGGGGAGTACATCAGCACCCCGTGTCCGGTCAAGACATCTGAATCATGACTTCAGGAGACAAAAATGATGCTCTATGATAGCTCAAATTCGTATGTGTGCCCTATTGTACCTACGCTGAGATACAATGGCTGCATGTCTGTATGGTGTGAGGAGTTGAGAGGGAAAGGGCATACCCAGCCAATTGGAGACGGGAAATTAGGGAACTTGAAAACATCTCCCTCTTTCATCTGTACAGTAAATGATATATACTTTGGTACATACAGGGTCTGTTAAGGCCGTGCATGTGATATGATGAATATTGTTACAAAATGATTGTTTATGTGAGAGCTTTTATACGGTAAACAGTCTAAATATCGACTTTTTTATTTTGACCAACAATAATATCGAGCTCAAAATTACGGAGGGACAGAATATCGAAATCAAGAATATCGACGACCAGAATATCGACCTGAAGGTAGGAAATATAATTTTTATTAATATCAAAGTTAGTAATATCGATAGCAAAAATATTGATGTTACTAATAACGATATTAAGATTAGTGTTATGTATTTTATTATGTATTTTATATCTTTGTTTTTATAATTTTTGTTAATTATTGTACTAGTTTTAAAATATATGTATGACATTTTTAGAAGTTAGTAATAATTTATTAAAGTAAATTATGTGTTTTAGTACCGTAGCAGGTTGTGGGTTTATAGGGGAATAGGGTGGGAAGTAATTTAATGATAGTAAATTAATTAGAACATTTTAGGAATTATTAAATATTTTGCGATTTAGTTTTGTAGCGGGTTGTTGGTTTATAGGGAATTAGGGTGAGAAGTAATTTAATTGTAATTAAGTAAATATTTGATTTTCATTTATTGGTATTGATAAATATTTTTATGTTAATTAATTATTAATTGGTAATTATTTTGTATTAATTGGTAATTCATTTTCATAAGATGATTAATTGGTAAATATATTAAGTGTATTAATTTATTATTGAAATGTAGTGTGAGGTTATAGGGTAAGAGGGTGGGAAGAAATTTAATTGTAATTAAGTACTTTTTTTGTGTTGAGTATTGATAATTAAATGACTGTTAGGTAATTATTAATTGGTAACACATTTTTAATAATAATGTTATTAAAGAATTGGTAAATACTTATTATTTGGTAATTAAATGTGATTTTTTATCATTTATTGTTATTTACCAATAATGTATTGTTAATAAATTATTAATTGCTAAATGATTTTTAATAATGATTGTTTTTTGGTAATGATTTTTTTTATTTTGTATGTTATTATTATTTGTTAATACATTTTGTATAATTATTATTTAAATGTATTTATTTTAATTGTTAATTAATTATTCATTGGTAATTATTTTGAAATAATTTTGTATTGGTATTTTTTATTAAATCGTTGTAATTTAACAATTAAATTGTTTTTTTCACTATAAAATTATTATTTTAATTATTAGAAAGTTATTTTGACCCCTATGCTAACACTTTCCCTACTGTTGCACCCTCTGGAGTTGGAATTGTAATTTTAACCCCTACGCTATCCAACATTTTCTCTACTGTTGCACCCTCTGGAGATGGAATAGTAATTTTAACCCCTACGCAATCTAACAGTTTCTCTACTGTTGCACCCTCAGGTGTTGAATAGTAATGTATTTGTAACTATGTTTATTTTTATTATATGTATTATTTATTTAATTATATATTATTTTTAACCATTAAAAAAACAATATTTTTTAATATATTTTTTAAAAATATTTTTGTACTTACCTAGTAGATAGGACTTTGATAGTCTTGACGTCGATATTCCCCCTCCGATATTTTTGAGGTCGATATTTTCAACGTTGATATTCTGTCAGTGATTCGCCGGACTCAGAGAAATGTGACATTTCTGGATGACCCAAAAGCAGTACAAATATGACTTTTGACTCTGCAGAATATTACTTCTCACATCCATTACAGTGGACTTTAGTGCGTGTCTGGAATCTGTAGGCCTTATGAAACTTACTCTAGCTCATGGGCTCCACACCCCCATAGGGGAATAATGAAGTAAAAAATGTAAAACACACTGACTTTCCCTGGCGTGTTCCTTCCCAGTGTACAAAGCCTATTCCACGTCTCCACCCAAATCTGCATAAGTCCTGCCACACCATTCACTTTGTAGCTGCTCCTGTACTGCGCCTGCTAGGAATATTCCCTGTGCAGCCCTTACACGTGTGCACACACATGTACACCTGTGTCTGCATGCACCCAGCCTGGTGTCCCTGGCTCCAGTTTCTGCACAGTGGCCTGGTCAAGCCAGGGGGACACCAGTTAAATCCCCAACAGTCTCTTTCATTATGAGTTTACTGTGGGTGAGCCCCAACTTATGAGGCTCCCCCACAGTAAAAGCTCAACAATTAGGGGCTCAAAAAGCAAACAATCCAGGCGGCCCATAGTGTCAGAACCACCTTCTAACACACGCCTCACCCAGCTGATTCCTTCAGGGAAGAAGTAGCCACTCTACATGGGTACACTTCTCGTAGTCAGCGATAACTAGCTATAAGGGGTTCTGACCAGACCCCCTTTACTCTCCAGTTATCCGCTCAGACCACCTACTCCTCCCATCCATGAAATCTCTACCCATGACAGGGATCCCAGACTACCCTAAGAACCCTCCAGGCCCTAGGTTAGATTCTTCTAGGTCACTCATGGTCTACATGGACTCAGCCTAACTAGGCCCGCCTTTGCTCTTGGGCATGCAACACTATGCCTACCACTCCTCCCCGCAAACGCTGTAAAAGACTTAACGCCACTGCTTCTGCCTCTCTGGACCAAGATCATTAACAGTTCACTTCAATTAGGCTGCATCCTAGACTCCCTCAAAGTAGGACAGGTTTCACCCATTCTAAAGAAACCCACTGCTGACCCTACGGACCTAAACAACTATCGCCCTATTTCCAATATTCCTACCTTAGCCAAACTATTGGAAAAATGTGTACACTACCAACTGACAAGACATATTGATCACTTTGACCTCCTTAACAAACACCAATCAGGCTTCCGAGCAGGTCACAGCAACGAATCAGCCATGACACACATAATTGACGACGCTCTACAAATCCTTGATCAGAACGGTTCACGCTTACTCATCCTGCTAGACCTCTCATTAGCCTTTGATACGGTCAAACATGAGAACCTGATAGACCTGCTGAAACATAGAATGGGGCTATCAGGGTCAGTGTTAAATTGGTTTACCTCATTTCTCCAAAAACCTGACACAAAAATCCAAGGTTAACAACTCTCTGTCCAAACCCGTTCCTGTAATGTTCAGAGTCTTGCAAGGGTCCTCACTATTCCCGACATTGTTTAATCTTTTCATGGAACCACTCACCGAAATGCTACATGCGTCCAAAGTGCAATATCACATGTACGCTGATGATACACAACTGTACCTTAAGATCCACACCCCAGAAGACATCAAACTTCTAAAGACAACGCTGGGGAAAACCCAGACATGGTTGGCAGAAAACCGTCTCAAATTGAATGCCCAAAAAACTGAATTCCTCCTAATAGCCCCACCCGACAAGGTCCCCATTATGCAAGACTGGATCAAACATCTCACCACACTCAATGTTCAACCAACTACTGTGGACTCTGCAAAATCATTGGGAATATCTCTGGACAGAAACTTCAATATGCAAAAACACATTAGCAATGCAACAAAGGGAGCAAACTTCCAGATAAATACACTGAGGAAGCTGAAACCTTTCTTACCAGTCAATGACTTCAAACATGCAGTACAAGCTTTAGTTGTCTCTAGAGTGGATTACGGCATTGTCTCTCTCTGGGGCCTTCCTAAAGTTACAACGGCACCTCTAAGAGCTTCAATAAATGCTGGAGCAAGACTTATCACTGGTTTCAAAAGAAGTTCCCACATCTCTCCAGACTTAAAATCCTTGAATTGGCTACCTCTGGAAGCCTTAATCCATCTGAAAATAGCGTGTAGGATGCATAAAGCCTTGCATCACAAAATACCCAGCTATCTGTCACAGAAACTGATTATCTCTGGTGGGATAAGATCTTCAAGAAGTGCGGAAAACCTATTACTGAAACCTCAAAGATTCAACAAGAAAAAAACATATAAACGATCCTTCTCAGACATGGTGCCCAGGATATGGAATGCCTTACCCCCAGAAACCAGACTGAATTCTTCTACTGCTTCTTTCAAAAAGGAAGTAAAATCGATTCTCATGGCAAAATTCACCTTAGCAGAGTCTAAAGAAATTTCGAGAAGAAACGTACCCGCGTTACTAATCCTTCCATGACAAGGTACCCTCTATACATCCTAGACATTATATCTACCCTCTACCTGACTCAATAGGAATGTTTTCTGCTGTACCTTACTGCTTTACTTTTACAAGGTATCATGTATACATGTTTTACCTGCATTTAACTGTTGTTTTTAAGATCCTCACCTATTGTAAAGCGCTCTAATACCCGCAAGGGTCTTGTTCGCGCTCAATAAAACTCTCAAATTAAATAAATAAATAAAATAAATGGTACAGTGCCTCAGTACAGATGAGGTCTTCTGGGATATGTCTACATCCCATCCCCTGGGTCACTAGCTGGTCTCCCTTCTGGAGTTTGTTCCAACCAGTACCCTCTCTCCTTTTGGTCCTTGCACCCCAAAGATGCAACTTCTCTGGACCCTCACCCTCAGCCTGCCGCTGGGGTCATTTTGCTGCCCCCACCCTTTCAGGATGACTGGCTTCCCTAAAGATAGCACAGCCGCTTGTGCTTTCCCCACACAGAAAACCACCCATTGGCCACTGGCCTGGCTCTCGGATAGGACCTCAGACCGGCCTCACCACCTCATTCCCCCATCTGTAGCTCCACAAGGAAATTACCCCGGGAACCTAGACCCCTTCCTTGTTCTCCGCTGTAAGAACAGGGCCTATGCACCCATCCCTCCAAGAGGCGCGCTCTCCTCCCGGAGTAGCCTTAGAGCGCCTGTGGGCCCAAGTTAGCTACACCCAGCCCCACTTCTCATAGCTCGCCCTGGTCTCCCTGCAGCACCATGGGAGACCGTCCAGGGACCCACATGATCCCTGGATGGCCTGCACCACCCCATCTGAAGAGCAGGGTCCCTTTGTTTAAGATAGACCCCACTGGCATTCAGGGTAGTACTACCACATTCAGTCAGGGACCCTAAAGATCCCGCCTAGGCCTCCACCGCCCTCCTCTGTAGCACAGGGTCCCTCAACTTAAGATCGGCCCCACCCCCCCGGCAAGGCATCACCCCAGCCACCACTTCCGGTTCACAACACCAGCTCCAGAATGACATCCTGTTGCTTCCTTGGGTAAAAACCTCCCCACCCGGACACTTCAGGTTCCACCACTAACCCTTCACCTGGAAACCAGGGAGTACATCACCCGCACTCAGATCTCCACTGGGTCAGTTACCTAGCTCACCTAGTGTACCAAGGGGTTACCACTACACACCATCACTCAAGAACTACCCTCCTTTGGGGCCAGCCCCTACCAGGGGCCACCCCTGGGTTGCTCACGTTCCCACCAGTTAACCTGTGGGGCCTGCCACACACCCAACTCTACCACACCCTCCTCCCACCTTCGGAAGTTTTTCTCGGGGTGTTACTACCTGGGGTAAAGAAACCTCCTTCCCTACCCTTCCAGTTGGTTTGGCCTGTGCCAATAGCAAGACACTTTCAGCGGGGAAGGATATCTGGGGCCCCTTCTGTGGAAACACTCCCTACCCTTAAAAAGTATGGGAACCACCCAGGACCCCTTTTTCTCCTGCACCCCATCAAGGTCAATCCACCCCTACACCCCCATATGTGATGTAGGTATCAGTTGCTGTCCCTATCTCTTGAGCAGCCACCCTCCTCATGCAGGTGTAGTGCTTGTAGTGTTTAGGGTTCAAAGGTATACAATATGATTTAGAACATTTGTCTGCAATCATTTTCTGGAAAGCAACATCCCACCAGCACATGATACTCAATATCACTCAGTCACATCAATACAGTTTACCTTTAAACCATAATATCTCCACATGACATTAATGTGCGCAGGGCTTTCCTTTCCTATACTTCTAGTTCACATAACCAAAACTTTTAAACCTTCCCAGAGCCTTGCGCTCTTCCATTTGCTCATTACTGCATAGGTAATGTGTAGTAAGACTGGACTAATCAAATGCTATAAATGCGCACCAGAATGGGATACTATGTTTCCCGCCGCTAGACACCAATGTTAGAAAACTAGGCAGCATCTGTGAGGTCTGCACAAAAAACATCACTACATGTGTCCTTCACTGGGAACCAAACCCCCAATTGTAGTGCCTGACTCTCAGAGGTTAGCGATGCAGAGCAGTCAGAGGGTTACTCAAGGGAGGTGGTGTGGGCTAGTAATCGCCATTTGCAGGTGTGCAGAAATAGCACTCAATAATTGATTGTCCAGTCTGTACTTTGCTTTATAAAAGTAAGAGTACCTTTATTGAACACACACACTACTCAATACTATGCACCAATTTACAAATATACATAAGCTGTTGGAATTACTTTGTGACATTGCATAACATCTCTTCCGTTCCCGCAGGGAGGTGGGTTCTAGTATCACAATTCCAGTGTATCCACATCATCTTGCCCCCAATGCAGTTGGTTGAACATAACCTGGAGAAAGGGCCCTATGCACTAGCACCATCCCAGTGTGACTCCCCCATCATTACCTCCATAAGCATTTAAAATAGGTAACCCTGCCTTGGTGACACACAACCCTGACTGAGCATTTCCTCCTGACCATGAAGTATACACCTCTACATCTTAAGGGCTAGCAGTCTGGGTTCTTCACCTAAGCGCAGCAGTAAGAATACATGTTTAAGCATCACTTTAAAACGACAGTACTCCTCACATTTGTGGATCATTAGAATGCATTGTAATTACAGCCTCTAAAGGCATCATAGGTGAAATCACAGGATTACGCATACACAGCCAAACGCCCTAGCAGGAATGTCTGACAACATATGACATCACCTTACACAGGCACTTCACATTACACATGTGACCTTCAGTCCCTCTAAAATAACTTACCTCAGTAAATGCATTTCTGGTGCAATTATTCCTCTTCACCTCCAGGGGATGTCCGTCTCCAGACATCCAAACTCAGCCCTTCACTCCTTGATACACTTCTCAATACACCCGCAGCTGTAGAACAAAAGTTCCAGCCCAGAAGGTGTTAAATGCTGGCTGAGCCCTTGAGGCGTTATTCTTTATAAGTCCCCATGTGACTTAGAGAGGGACTTCTCTTCATGCTGGGGGGAGACTGCACTTCTACATCAGCTCCCCCAGCACCTTTTTCACAAATGAGGGTGACCCCCCCTCCTCTGGGGGCCACCAGGCACCACAAACTATGATTTCCCCCTGCCTTGCAAGGCATTATGGAGCACTTCAGGCTCCTTTCGTGAATACTGGATGAGCGGCTCTCCCGCTGTGCCGGGAAGAGATGCCTGGGGTGCTGGCGGTCCTCTGCCACGTTCTCGCCTCGGTGGGGGGCCCAGTCCTACCCAGACCCCCAGGTGACTGTAACGGCTTGGGGAGCCCACCCCCAGCCGCCTTTGCCAACTTTTGGGGTCCCGTTCCCATGCGGGCCCCCAACTGCATTTTCCTGCTCTTCCGGGGTCCTGGTCCCACCCGGGACCCCTGCATGTTTGCCCAGTGGAGGGCAGCTCAGGAAGCCTACCCCTGGCTGCCCCTGCCAGCTCCTCCCTTGGCCAGCATCCTCTTGTGCTGCTGCGAGAGCCGACTTCCTCTTCTGGTCTGCCCGCTCCGGCGGGCAAATGCTTGGATTTTCGCCGGCTCCTCCGGCCTCCCGGGGGAGTGCAACTACACTCCCCCACTCACCTGCCAGCACTCTGGGCCTGGGTATGGGATCCCAGGACCCGAACACCTTCGAGGGGGGCGCGTGATGGTGGTTCCCCTCATCCAGCATCAGCGGCGGCCAGGGCGGAGTCCTGGTGATCCGCGGGGGGACATCTTCACGGGGCGCGCTTTGCTTTGGGCCTGGGGATGGGGTCCCAGGCCCCTCGAGACATCTTTGCGGGGGGTGTGATAGCGCTCCCTCTACTCCCCAGCACCGGAGGCCAGGGTGGGCTCCTGGCCCCCTTCTTGGGCAATTTCATGGGGAACGCGATGGCGCCCCCCACTTTGCTTCCTCATGAGGCAGTCCCCAAGACCTGACCCACCCCGGGGGCATAATTGTGACCGGTGGCAGAGCCCCACACGCTTCGACGTTGGCCCCAGGTGGGGTCAAAGTTTGCCTACCTTCTGGGGGTCATATATCAGCCACCAGGCTGATGATTGGCACCATTCCAGCCTCCTTTCGCTCTTGATGGCCAGCTCTACACATCTGGAGCACTTGTAGCTGCCCTCTTCGCCTCCAAGAGGGTGAACTTTGGCAGGGATCTGTTTTCACTGACTCGCTGTGCCAGCCTTTCTCCTGCTTTTCTCCTGGACCTCTCTTCTTCTTGCACAGAGGCCCCTGCTTCTGCGCACTGGAGACAACCCTGGGGGCAGTCAGGGGGTTCCTCCTTCCAACTGCCCATTGCGCCAGGATCCAGCACCTTCTGCCTCAGAAGACCGCACCCCAGAGAGAACTTCTCTTCCTGTGCAAGCACTTTTTAAATGTTGAGTAGGGGGCTGGCAGGAAGTCTCTGTTTGTCCTATCAAACAGCGACACATCACTTCACTGCCCCTGCTCCCTCCTTCCAGCCCAGCCTCTGGAATTGTCCAAAATGGCGTTTTCTAGGGTCTCTTGCCACATGGTCTCTGAAAAAGCCCCATCCCCCCTCCCTGCCTTCCCTTCTTGGTGCAGCCTAGTGCCTGGCACCCAGTGATAGCTGCTGATGGATAATCCTGTAGCCCCACCCATCTTCTCTTTGTAGAGAGGAGGCCCGAGCTTGTGGAAAAAAGGTTATCAATCCATCCTGCTGGGGTCAGCCCTCAGCCAGGCCCTGGTTATGACTGACTCAGAGAAATGTGACATTTCTGGATGACCCAAAAGCAGTACAAATATGACTTTGGACTCTGCAGAATATTCCTTCTCACATACGTTACAGTGGACTTTAGTGCGTGTCTGGAATCTGTAGGCCTCATGAAAGTTAGTCTAGCACATCGGCACCACACCCCATCGGGGATAAGGAAGTGAAAAACAGTAAAACACACTGACTTTTACTGGCATGTTCCTTCCCAGTGTATAAAGCCTATTCCACGTCACCGCCCAATCCTGCATAAGTCCTGCTACACCATTCGATTTATAGCTGCTCCTGGATTGTGCAAGCTAGGAATCTCCCCTGCGCAGCCCTTATACATGTGCACACACATGTACACCTGTGTCTGCATGTAACCAGCCCGGTGTCCCTTACTCCTGCTGCTGCGCAGTGGCCTGGTCAAACCAGGGGGACACCAGTAAAATCCCCATGCAGTCTCTTTCATTATGAGCTTACTGTGGGTGAGTTCCAACTTATGAGATATCCCACAGTGAAAGCTCAACAATTAGGTGCTCAAAAAGCAAAAAATCTGGGCGGCCCATAGTGTCAGAACCACCTTCTAAAATTTACTAGCTATAACGGCTGAATTTCACTAGTTTCATGTGAAACCTGAGTCCACCTATAACGTCCCTGTAACCTTTGGTTTTTTTTCAGTAAATTTCTAAGTTTTTTTAAAATGCTTATTTAATACTATAATGTCTCTGTAATATTTGTTCTTTTCAGTGAATGTCTATGTTTTTTTTAAAGTAGCAGTCGCATTTGCAGAGTGATGGAGAAAGGGGGTGGGGCCTCCAACCAGCAATCAGAAATACCGCTGTTTAGCACTTACAGGAGAAACCAGCAGGGCTTCTTGGCCCCCAGGGTCCCTCAGGAGTAAAATTCATTTCATCCCTCAACCAGTAGTGCACTGTGTTTGCAGAGTGGTGGGGAAAGGGGGAGTGGCCTCTGAACACTTATTAGCAATCTCTCTGTGTGGGACTTACTGGAGGTAACAGGAGGGTTAATTCCCCTGGGACAGTGCTTTATGTAATGGAGAGGGGGTGATGCTTTCCCCTCCATGGGTTGATTTCGGTCCCTGGTTCCCCATCCTCTGAGGCCAGGTCTTTCTATATTTTTTTATTAAAGGGTGGGGGGCAAGTCTATGTTGTGCCCTTCCCGGGCCTATTTCTTCCCCGGGGAGCCCATCCAAAATCGGCCCGGGGACTCTCACGACACAATATCGATTCCACAATATTTTATTTGCATATGCATTTCACCCCCTCAGGGACTTCATCATGGCCTGATTACAAGTCAGGTAAATTCATAGATATCGAAAAAATACTTGTAGACAGGTAGAAAAACAGAATGCCGATCATGAAATTTCATTTCCATCACTCAATTCAATTGCATTTTTGACAATGCTTAAGAATTATTAGTTAATAAATCATTTGCATGAATATGTAAGAAATGTGCAAAAAAACTAGAAAGAGAAACCACAGGTTTACCCGCCCTGTGTCATATTAGCACATAGATGCCTGTGCATATATCACTTCACATTGCATGAAAGCCAGTGCATTGGGTCACACAAATTGGTATAAAGAAAAATATATTGTGCAAAAGAAGCTAATGTTCATAAAAACATTTGGTTACACTATGTGATTTTGCCAAAAGCACACTGTTAAACAGATGACAGCCAAGTGGCATATGTCATATGTTTAACAGTGTGCTTTTGGTCAAGTTACATCATGTGACCCAGTTTTTATGAACAATAATAGGTATGTAGCCACTTGTTGATAACTGTGTACTTTTAAAAATGATATGTATTTACTGAGTTATGAGTGCATGTTAAGTGAAAGAAAGTGTGAAGGTTTCTTACATATCCAGTCACATTTCCAAAGGGCCACTGATATACTAGGCCTGGGTCTGAAATTCCGATCAGCTTGTGGAGTTTGCAGAGATTTTCCCAGTCCACGCTCTGCATAGTGCATGGAGTTCATAAAAGTGTAGCGTAGCTGCGCAATGTTTTTTCCTCACTCGCGCTCACCAATGTTAAGTTGCGTAGCAAGGAAAATCTTACTCCAGACCACCTCCAGGCAAGACTTCTCAATGCGGAAGGTCGTGGATGGCTGCTAACGCTGGTGTTGAGAAACCTTCCTTTCACGTTCAGGACGCGTAGTAGAACATCTACTCTAGAGGAAAAAACTGAAGCTGTGCATGGTGCCGTTTGTGCTGATTTTCCAGCATGGGACACACACCCAACACTAAGGGGGTCATTAGGATGGCTATCGTGAAATGGGACCGCCTGCCATGAGGGTGGGGGTCCCGTGGGGGCCATTAGGATGCGCCCGCCACAGTGGCGGGTGCATCCTACATTCCGGACATTGTGGCCGGCAGTGCACTCAGCACCACCTGCCACAATGCCAGGAAGGCATGTTGTGCACTTCCATACACAACATGGCAGGCACAGCGCGGTGCCTGCCATGTTATGCATGGAACTGCAGGGGTGTAACATAGGTACCACCATGTGCACCCCCACCCCCCAGAGTCCATGGGGGCCCGCAACAGGCCCTGCAAGCAATTCCTGCATGCCTTTCCGTGGCGTCAATGCCACCACGGAAAGGCATGTTTCCGCCCCTATAGTAATATGGCTGGCAGTGTCTAAAAGACACCGCCACTACATTAAACTCTTTGTAACCCGATCGACTTGTTGACCGGGCGGAAAAGCGCCCCCCCTGCCATAGTAATATGGCGGGGGGAATGGGTGGTGGGACAGATCTCGGGCGGATCGCCACCGCTATGCGGACGGTGGCGATCCGTCCTAGATCCTAATGGGCTTCTAAATATCATCACCAACTGCATGACCTAACACACTCCACCGCTTGTGGAACTCCGTGTAGTGTGGTGGAGTTTTTTGGTCACAACTCTGCCCAGGCCTATGATGTACTCAGTTACATATGTCATCAAGTACTGACCTATTTGTACGGTGACTGATACATATACATATACAGTCAGTTATATACAAATTTAGATAATCAGTTTGCATTAGGAGACTGAAAAGTTTATTACTGGTAGATAGTGGTAACATGTATGTTCTTGTCTCCTAAATATGGTTTCACTGACATATCCACAAATGGTATATTTAATTTATTTGTAAGCCCATAGTTCAGTTCTCAAGCTCTGCCCAGAGTCTGTAAATTAAATAGTACTATAGGTATTGTATCTCTAATTGTGCTACCCAAAGAAACTTACAGCCACCTATGCAGACCCATAGAGATACTGAGACAGGCAGTCAAATAGTAAAATTGTTACTTGCACATCTAGTGACACACCCACTGATGTACTGATAGACTTATTTACATATGTACTCAAATACTGACACTCCTAGTTAGCTACCCAGGCAAGTAGACCTTTAGACATGCACTAGGCCTGCTAATGCAGAGCTTGTGGGTGTAATTTAACTTGCCACTGATAACTCCTTGCCAAGCCTTAAACTCCTGTTCTACTACATATAGGTCAACCCTAAGGTAGGACATAGATAGGCTATATAAGCAGGGTGCTATGAGCTTAAAATGAAAAGACATATACTTACAAGTTTCAGTGAGTTGCATGTGCACTTACAGACCAATACACCCGGTTTCATGCAAACCGTCTCCCTAGAATACTGTGACTGACATACCTATCTACAAAAGCATAGAGTCACTCAAACCCACAGAGAGCAACAGAGACACTTAGGGCCCCATTAGGATAGCGGGCGGAAAACCACCCCGACCGCCATGGAGGCGGGAAACAACCACCCACCGGGACCGTGGATAAACCGGCGGTCAAATTAGGAACAATCGCCAAAAAAGACAGACCGCGGCGGTAGCAGGTTAACAGAAACCGCCCGACGCGGCTGGTGACGTCCAAAAACCGACTGCGGTGGTCGGAAACGCAGCGGAAAAGCTACAACCCACTGCAAGCAAAGCGGAGACACCGCACGGGAAATTAGTATATCCCCGATGGTCCTGCGGTACGATCAACTGTTTCGGACCGCCGCGGTTGCACACAGGAGTGAATGGAGAGATAGCGGAAGAGCTGCAGCATAGCCACTGCAGCGGACGTTACATGACAAACATGGCGGACGATGCTAAATCACCGCAGCAATGCCAAACATTAAAACAATCAAAGTAGCCGTGCCCCCAAATACAAAAAACACATACCAATGGAAAAATAAATGCCAATAAAAAATAATACAATTCCCAGGACAACTCCCACAACACACTTGACAGCAAAATCCCATTTGGACACACCCACATAGCTGAGTAGAAAACCAGCCCCTTCACTGACCACAATCCTTCGCAACACTCCAGAAGAGAAGGGCACACACTAGACCTGATAAGAGAGGCAAGACAAAACAGCAGCACCAACACCACCACTACCACCATCACACCAGCACCAAAAATCCCCCAGCACACAACACACCTCACACACCAACACCACACCCACCCCTGCACACACAAACACTTCAAACACCACACACCATGGCATCTCCGAAAATGCCAAAATTCACAGAGAGTGAGTTGACAGTCATGGTCAATGAGATAGTGAGAGTCGAACCACAATTGTTTGGTAGCCTGGTCCAACATACATCATTAGCCACAAGGACACAAATGTGGGAAAGGATAGTACAAAGGGTCAATGCAGTAGGGACCATCCCACGATCCAAGAAGGAGATCATGAAGCGGTGGCATGATCTCAAGAGTGTTGTCAAAGAGAGGAGAAGCAAGAACCGGGAGCTGGCTGACAGGACTGGCGGTGGCACTCCCATCCCACTGAAAACATTCACACCATGGGAGGAGAAGGTGCTTGCCATACTGCATCCTGAGAGTCTCACAGGAGTATCCGGGGCAGTGGAGGCTGGTAAGTACAAACAAATGTTAACCACCACACTGATATTTACATTCTTGTAAAACCAAAACCCCATTGTATTATTCACCCTCACCTAACAGGTAGGTAGCCATCTTGCTTGGGAGGCCTGCTTGGGGGTGTGAGGCCTGTACCACAACTCCCACCATGCCCCCTGTCCCACAGCCTACCAAGATGGACCTCTCCCCCAACACCAGCCAGAAGCATGTGTCAGCCATTGCATTGTTCATCCTCACCTAACAGGTAGGTAGCCATCTTGCTTGGGAGGCCTGCTTGGGGGTGTGAGGCCTGTACCACGACTCCCACCATGCCCCCGTCCCACAACCTACCAAGATGGACCCCTCCCCCAACACCAGCTAGAAGCATTTTTTTTTGTCCTCATTTGCTGATACCCCAGTGCGAGAAACCACCGACCACCACTGTGTGCCACTATGTCAAGACCCCAGATCTAGAAGTAGGGCTCGGGCATAAGCACAAGAATCTTATTAGCGGAAGAAGGAGAGCTACGCACAAAAGGGCGACCTTCAATACTCCATCTAGGCGTGTTACCACCTGTTGGACCAGATATCTCGGAGAATGCCATTGCTGTAGGTCCATGGAGCAGGAAAAAAGGCATAATCATAGGAACCGGGGGGAAAAAAAAAACGGAAATCCTACCTCCATTGTATCAAGAAGTCCCAAAAAGCAACCTTTTTCCTGCTGCAAGATCTGGCCACCTTAGAAATTTCATATAGGGACGACAACCATCCCGCATATGTTGGGGGGGGGCTACATCCACCCAGAACCTGCAAATCTGTCTCCTAGCCCGGAGAATTGCATAAAAAAGAAAGGATCTGGCATGCCCGGAGATGTTTTCGTCCGTCCCGAAGATAATCAGGGGAAGAGTAATACTCAGTGTGGTGTTAAGAATAGAGCACAGGGCATCCATCACCTCCTCCCAAAAATGGCTAATGGCAGGGCAGTCTTTAAACATATGCACATCCGAAGCTTCGGGCAGATCGCATTTATTGCATTTTTTCCCTGGCTGGAATTTGGCTAGCTTTTGGGGAGAGAGATATGCTTGATGTAAAGTGAACAGGTGGTTTCGCCTCAGCCATGCTGGTTTCACGATCTTGTGTGAAAGACTAAATGAACTCAGCCTCATCTGCTCACACTGGTCGCCCACCTTGCTTCCCCATAGCTCCTCAGGGAGTTTAAAGTCACCATCTATTTCTTCCAGGATCGCCCAGTACCAACATGAGACCTCCTTGCCCCCCTTGGCCTTGTGACCAGTAGATTTTCGAGATTACTATATTTGCCCAGGGGGACCCCCTTCCTAATCAATGCCTGAGCCCAGCTAGTAAGTTGTTTATATTTGAAACTAGAGAAGCCCGGCCCAACTTTCTCCCGCAGCTCCTCCCAGGATGCCATTAGGCCACCTGCCACCAGGTCTCCCCAATTCAAAATTCCAGCATCCTTTATCGGGTACGCCAGTCTGTCTTTAAGACACAATGGAGTACCTGGCGAATCCCACAAAGGTGCTGCGTTGGAAAAGTAGCTCAGCCCTATTTGTTTCCTAATTGTGGTCCAACTTTTGGCCAGTGATTGAAGAGTTTTTAATTTTACTTTTAAAAAAAAATTCTGGTCCCCGAACTTGAAAAGGAAGCCGTCAGGTGGAAGATCGTCCCCTTCTAACATAGCTCGAAACATTCTTCCCCTAGAGCTATCCACTGGTGTTTTTAGAAGCATTCTACAGTAAGATAGTTGAAACGCCCAGGCATAATATTGCAGGTCTGGTAACATTAGCCCTTCTTTTTCCCTCCTTCTCCTCAACTTTTTCCAAGCCAATCTTGTAGCTCCATTCCTCCAGATAAAGGAATTAATCTCTTGTTGACATTTAGCTATTTGCTTAATATCAAAGGCCATCGCGATAGAGTTAAACAAAAAAGTATATCTAGGCAGGATTGACATTTTAACTAAGTTTGTCCTCCCAAAGATAGATAACGGGAGATGATTCCATGCCTTTAGCTGATTCTGACGTTCTTTATGTACTCGCTGCAGATTATAAGCGGCAATCTTACTGACATCTTGGATAATCCTAATGCCAAGATAACTCATGGAGGACACAACCTCCACATGCGTGCTAGTAGTGTTCCAGGCCATGATTTCCATTTTGTCGGAGTTTATCTCATATCCGGAGATCTTGCCAAACTCCTCTGCCCTATTGATCACTGTCGGAAGAGCCAGGTCTAAATTAGATGTCATTATGAGGATATCATCCACATATAGGGCTACCCGCTTATCCCACCCTCCAAAGCTAAATGATGGTATGTAGCCTCCTCTCTAAGAATCTGAGCAAAAGGCTCGATATAGAGGTTGAAAAGGAGGGGGGAGAGTGGGCAACCCTGCCTTGTGCCCCTTGAAATTCTGAAGGGCTCTGTCAGGGAGTTGTTTACAGAAGCCTAGCCGTCGGAGCTTTATATATAAGCGATATCATACAGCAGAAATTCTTAGGCAAGTTGAATTTCCTCATGACCGCGGCCAAGTAGGCCCAATTGACCCTATCAAAGGCCTTGGTCGCGTCCAGCGTAAAGGCAGCCAAATGAAGAGAAAAGGTAGTTGCGATGTCAATTACCCCAACTAGATCTTGTGTGAGGTCTGCTAGGTGTCTTCCTTTAATAAAGCCCTTTTGGTCTTCGTGTATAATTGAGCTTGTCACCGCCTCCAACCTAGCCGCCATAATAGCAGCGAAGATTTTATAATCGCTGTTGAGGAGCGAGATCGGGCAAAATGACCCACATTCTTTCAGATCTTTCCCTGGTTTGGGTATTAAAACCACCGTGGCGTCATTCCAGGACTTTGGAGGGTCCATTCCCTCCAAGAGAATGCCATTAAAGACGGTAGCCAAGACGGGGGCAATCTCCACACTAAGGGCCCTGTAAAATTCCCCCGGTAACCCGTCGGGCCTGCCACCTTCCCCCGCTTCACTTGCCCCAACACCTTGCCAATCTCTTCAACAGAAATCTCTCTTTCCAAAGACCTACTTTTCCCTGATGAGAGCCTTGGAGTGGAAATTGAGTCCAACCAGGCCTCCCTCCCTGCCTTATCCTCACAGGTATCTTCTTTAAATGTTGAATGTCCTGAAAGAAGTCCTGGAACGCGCCCCCTATTTCCACTTTTGTGAGCCGGGGGGCTACTTACCCCTCCACCCTTATCTCCCTAATGTAATTTCGTGCTTGGTCGGCTTTGGTTTTCCATGCAAGAATTTTTCCAGCCGCCTCGCCGAACTCTAAACGAGAGTTTCTGCTCGCCTCCCACCTTCTAGCGACCCTTGCCTGTAGTAGATTTTCTAATTGGGATTTTAATACACCAAGTCTTTCATAGTCCGCACCTGATCTCATATGGGCACCCAAGTTGTTTTCGATATCTTTCATTTCCACTTCCAAGTTCTCAATACTTTCCCTATATTTCTTTCTTCTGTATGAGGATCGACTTGTAATACAACCCCTACAGAAGGCTTTCAATGCGTCCCACATAGTGGGAACGTCAGCTGTATCTACATTGGCCTCCAAGAAACACCGGGTCTCTGATGGAAGAAAGGTGGCCTCCTCATCTTGTAGGAGAATGGTACGGTCAAACCACCAGGAGACGTAGGTCTGCTGGTAGCCTACTTTTAGTATAAATGAGATGGCCTAATGATCAGAGAGATGTGAGGGAAGGTAAGAAATATCTATCAATAGATCTTTAAGACTATAGCTAAACAGAGCATAGTCTATCCTTGAAACATGTTTATATTTAAGGTTTCTAAAGGAAACCCCCAACGTAACCCCTACCCTTTCCCTCCAGATATCTGCGAGACCTAATTGTGACATTATTGTTAGAAGATCTTGCCTAGATTTAGAAAGAACACAGGCCCTAGAATTAGCAGACTTGTTTAATTTTGGATCTAATACAATATTAAAATCACCTACCCAAATTACAGGGTCATGAAAGGCTACTAAGTGGTCACGTATGATATTCAAATAGGATGGATCATCCTGGTTTCCGTAATAACCAACCAGGGTATATGGAAGGCCATCCAGCACAGCCCTTAAAATGAGCCACCTACCGCTCTTATCCTCCCTGTACTCCACAATTTGAGCTTTGGCCTGCTTCTTAAAAATAAAAAGCACTCCCCTGATATTTGCTGATTGGTCTGTACCCCAAAAAAAGTCTTTCTATTTTTCCTTATTTAGAATCTCTACTGTATCAGCTTTAAGGAGGTGTGACTCCTGTATGACTATGACCTGTGCCGGGGAGTCTCTCAAATATTGGAAAATCTTTACTCTCCTGCCCCTAGTGTGCAGGCCATTGGCATTCCAGGATAAAAATTGTATCTGCTTCATTTCAACAAGCCGTCACAACCCCCCACTGCCTCATCAGAATTCCCTAAGGCCCTATTGTCATATCTTCCCCTATCCCTTTTAGAGCATAGAACCAAATATTTCAGTCAGTGGACTAAACTAATTGCGTAAAAATAATTCTCAGGCTCAGCCCCATGAGGATTTTTATCATTTTTACCCCTGCCACCCTGTGCAGCACCTTCCTCCCCCCCTGGAAAACCCCACCCTACCTACACTGGACAGATGTATTGCCAGTTTTTGCGCCCTCTAGCTCCCCCGCCTTCCTCCACTCCCCCCTCTGCTGCAAAGCTGCAAAATAAGTAGTGCTTGGGTGATTCCATTCAAATTCAAAATCCCCCCTGGATCCCAACAGTGCCTAACAGTGTCCTTTTACCAAACCTCCAACTCCTTACAAATGTTTTTTTTTTTTTAAATCTTTATATTGTTTTTGTATTGAGTTTTTTTTCCAATTTTTCCTTCTCAATTAAAACTTTTTTATGACCATACAATTTAGACAACTGGGGCTATACTGTAACTTCTACTATACATCCCTCACCTAACAAGGAGAGTCAACTCATGCCCCCTAAGAATTCCCTGCCCCCCGGGTAAGATCCCTTAACGACGCCAACATCTCGTCAGCCTCAAAGGGAGATCTAAGGTTGTGCATTTTGTTATTAAACATAACTCGCGAGAAGACAGGAAACCTCATCTGCACTGTCGCACCCAAGGCTCGAAATGTTTCCATCCTCTGACCTAGCTCCCACTGCCGATCCAGAGTGGTCTTTGACAAATCCGAGCGGATCTTGAACGGAAAGTCCGGAATTTTAAGAGACTTATTTTTTAGGGCCAGATTTAGGATTTTTTCTTTGAGTGTTTAAGTAAGAAAGTTGACCAAGATTTTTCTGGACTTAACTCTGCCAGGTTTTAGATGAAAGGGGTCCCTATGGATCCTTTGGATATCTTTCTCCAGCATATCCGACGTCTCTTCAAAATTTAGTGTGCCCTTAAGAAGCCTCACTACAAAAGACTTGATGTCGCTCCCCTCTTTCCCCTCTGGGACCTTCAAAAGTCGGAGATTTTTTCTTCTTGAATAGTTCTCCAAGGACTCAACCCTCTCACAAATCGCATCCCCCCTCTTTGCAGGTTTTGAATTTTTACTTGAGCAGATCCCAGATTAGCTTTAAGCGCCTCCACAGAGCCTTCAAGGGTCTCTGTCCTTTCGTTCAGTCGATCTACTTTCCGTTCCAAAACATCACACTCAGCCCTAATCGCAGTTTGATTTTCAGCAGAGACCATAAATCCCTGCCTTATATCAGCCTTCAGAGAATTTAGCAGAGACTCAATCGAGGAACAGGCTACGCCCGCACCGCCAAACACACTCGTTTCTAATGGCATGGGGATCCGATCAGATGTCTGCGTCGCAGCTACCTCAGGAGGCACTATACTAACTGAAGCCTGAATAGCTTGAATATCTTGTACATGCTGAGGGCTGACTAACTCTGCTACCTCCGCTGCTACGGCTGTCGTGACTGTCTCCGCCACCTGGGCCATCTGGACCGTGCTATCTGCCTTGTCTATGGGAGAAACCGTGCTGGCCAGGGGTGAAACTGCCATATGGGAAGCCATGCGCCCGCGGAGATTTACTCGAACAGAATGGCCACTTTGCTGGAATTGCTGGGGTTGCTGAATATTCAAAACCTGGGGCAAAACTTTATAGAATGAGCGCAGTGAGGGGGTAATGCGGGAAGGTTTGATGTCTCCTCGTCCCTTCTTAGCAACAGCTCTGGGGAGCTTTTTTAATTCAGCTGCACTCCCCTTCTCCTGTCTTAAGTTGCTACTCTTAACTTCAACTTCCACTGGTGATTCCACTGCAGCTCCCAACCCTACAGAGTTTCTCCCCCACTTCCACATTTAGTCAATGAAACCTGGGAACAATGACTATCTTAATCCCCCTGCCCCTGCCTCTTTTAGACTTATTTTTGGCAGCTTTCCTTTTCTTGCACGAGTTTGGGCTCTTAGATCGTGTACACTCAGCCCGACCTATCCCACACAAGCCTTTACCCCCAGAAGCTCCAGCCTCACCAGACCCTCTGACTATCTCCTTCTGCCCGCCTTCAACACCAGCAGTAACAGGCTCTCCCACCGAAAACGCTGTAATGGCTGGGGGCTCCGGAAACACCACAGAAGCAGAGGGAACCGGCAAAGCAGCCACCACAGGAAAGAAAGCGCCAATCCCTTGTGCTCCTGTCGCCTCACCGCGAACCTCGCCGCTCACACCGATGCCACCAACGCCTCCCCGAAGGAGACCGCGGGCCGCTGCTCAGTGGCCGCGCCTTAGCTCCACGGCTGCAGACTCCCAGCGCCGCGGCAGGGAGAGTCCGTGAGCGAGGACGGGGGCGGGGACCTGATCCGTTCCCTCAAAGCACATCCGTGGATTGTTCAAACGCCACAAGGTAGGATGTAGTCCTTTTCTAAAATGCGCCGCAGTCCCCGCACATCACCAGACCTTAGAGGCAGTGTTTGAGTGAGGGGGAGAAGGGTAGAGAGCTTCACCGAGGGCGCGCGCTGCCGCTTAGCACGCGGGCGCCATGTTTTCCCCCCATAGCTAGAAGCATGTGTCAGCCATTGCATTGTTCACCCTCACCTAACGGGTAGGTAGCCATCTTGCTTGGGAGGTCTACTTGAGGGTGTGATGCCTGTACCACGACTCCCATCATGCCACCTGTCCTACCCCTAAGCAGGATGTAGCACTCCACACCAACCCAGAAGCAGTATACAGCTATTGTACTGTTCCTCCTCACCTAACAGGTAGGTATCCATCTTGCTTGGGAGGCCTGCTTGGGGGTGTGAGGCCTGTACCACGACTCCCACCATGCCCCCTGTCCCACCCCTAAGCATGATGTAGCACTCCACACCAACCCAGAAGTAGTTTACAGCCATTGTATTGTTCACCCTCACTTAACAGGTAGGATGCCATCTTGCCTGGGAGGTCTGTTTGGAGGAGGGAGGTCTGTATCACTACTCCCACCATGCCCCCTGTCCCACAGCCTACCAAGATGGACCCCTCCCCCAACACCAGCCAGAAGCATGTGTCAGCCATTGCATTGTTCACCCTCACCTAACAGGTAGGAAGCCATCTTGCCTGGGAGGTCGGTTAGGTGGTGTGAGGGCTGTATCACTACTCCCACCATGCCCCCGGCCCACCCCTAAGCAGGATGTAGCACTCCACACCAACCCAGAAGCAGTATACAGCTATTGTACTGTTCATCCTCACCTAACAGAGAGGTAGCCATCTTGCTTGGGAGGCCTGTTTGGGGGTGTGAGGCCTGTACCACGACCCCCACCATGCCCCCTGTCCCATACCTGAGCAAGATAGAGCCCTCCCCCACCCAGGAGCACCTGGAAGCCATTGTACTGTTCACCAAACAAACTTCCACGTAGGTAGCCATCTTCACAGTGAGGCCAGTGTGGTGGTGGGAGGCCTGCACTACCACTCCCACCGTGCCCCAGTCCCATACCTGAGCAGGATAGAACCCTCCCCCAGCCAGGAGCACCTTGAAGCCATAGCACTGTTCACCAAACAAACTTACAGGTAGGTAGCCATCTTCTCTGGGATGGCTGTTTGTGGGTGGGAGACCTTCATCACTACACACAGCACCAAGTGCATGATATGCATCAATATCTGACATGTACAAGTAATTGATGTACCTCTGTATCATGTAATGAGGCACAGTATTGCGCTAACCAAAACTATTGAAGATCAGTCAATTGTGTAGTGTACAGACAGTGGATGACACACAGCTAACATAATTCTTGCACAGTGCACAACACTACCATTCTCCATCTAATCCACAGGTGACGAAGAACTCACTGCCGAGGACCACGATAACGACCAGCAGAGCCAGTCTCCACCCCCGGTACATGGACTCCCGGATGTAGACGCTCAGGATTCTCTGGACGATGAGCTCCAGGCCGGCCCATCTGGTGTCCTGGGGAGCAACAGTTCCCAGCCCCCCCTCCTCACCACCACCACCACTTCTGCTGCAACAACAACTGCACAGCAGACCCCTGCAGTTATGGCCTGTGCCTCCACCGCTGCCATATCCGCCACCACCAGCACCACCAGTGCCACCTGCAGCACCCTCCCTGTCCCAGTTGATCACCAACAACTGTGGACGGCAGGGAGAGTGTGCGGGGACCCACAGTAGCGAGGCAACAGGTCCATGGCAGCAGGGCAGGTGGAAGGGCCAGGGTCACCCCCAGACCTCAGGAGGTTGGGACACCATCCCTGGATCACTTCACCAGAGTCATCGGGGCATACGAACAGGTCCAGGGACAAAGTGGCCGGTCTGACGAACTATTACGTGAGCTCATCCTGCTGAAGAGGTCCATCGACACACGCCTTGGACAAATGGTGGACCTCATGGGCCAGCAAGTGGCGTTACTGAGGGACAGGCCTGCGTCCCAAACAACAAAAGAGCCTAGGAGTGTCTGGTGGAAAAGCACCAGCCAAATGCCAGTCACGGAGCCAGCCCTGATGGCAACCCCCTTCCCCACTGCATTTACTGTTTGGACTGTCCTTTCCCACGCTGCCTTGTGATCGGCAGCTGTCTGTTGGACTGGGTCACCACATTCATGTGGTGTCTACTCTTACATCTCATTTACCATGACTGTAAACTCACTGCTCCATCACCACCTTCATGTAAATATGCCCACACCCCTCACATGTTAACTTTGTAAATAAAATACCTTACACACTTCAATTGATGTTGATTTGTCTTTGCTGCAATATTTCCACTGGTCAAAATGTCCATAAAGTATGCCAAAAGATGTACAGTACGTAGGCCTTGAACAATTTTAGGCACCCAGGGAGACACAACAGAACAATAGTCACTGGCGTGAGTGTGGAATCACAGACATTACACTACACCAACCATCTACACAAGTCAACAGGCAGACAACAAAATGTGCAACACGTGTCGACAAACAGAGTTCTGCATTGTTCACAGGTCAAATGTCACTACCACATTTCCACAGAAAGGTGACTCCACATGTGCCTGTCTGTACCATCCGCACATAGCCCTTCACGACAACAGCAATCACACCGGACAATGTACAAGTTGTACCTCGCCACCCACCTTCAAGTGAAGTAGCAGGTGATGAGCTGTTGACACATGTCAACTCCTTCCTCCTCTCCACTGTCCTATTCACTGGACTCAGGTCCTTGAGCAGGCAATGGCCTTGGGTCCTCACCATCGTCCAAGAGCAGGGGAATCTCCTTGTGAATGGCCATGTTGTGCAGCATACAGCATGCCACAACGATCTTGCAGACCTTCCCAGGCGAGTATCACAGTGCGCCTCCTGTCCTGTCCAGGCAGCGGAATCTTGACTTGAGCAGGCCAAAAGTCCGCTCAATGACACGTCGGGTCCTGCCATGTGCCTCATTGTACCTAATGTCAGCCGGGGTCCTGGGATTCCGTAGTGGGCTCAGCAGCCATGTACGCTGGGATATGCAGGGTCACCTAGGAATGACAAACACACATTGCAACGTTGCACAGACAGAGGGCAGCAGGTCACACACACAGCACGCCATATCACTAGACAGACTCACCCACAATCCAAGCACGCTCAGGAAGAAGATTTGCCATCATCCGGGGCATCATGCTGTTCCTCAGGATGTACGAGCCATAGGCTGAGCCGGGGAATCTTGGACACACATGTGATATGGTCATATCTGCAAGGCACACCACCTGCACGTTCATCAAATGATAATGTTTACAATTCCTAAAAATTTGCTCACTCGCCTGTGGTGGCAGCAGACCGACATGGGTGCAATCAATGGCACCAACGACATGGGGAGGTGCCTTAGGGGATAGAAGTCACCCTTCACAATGGCCAATTCTCCTCCCCTGGGGAAATGTATGTATAGATCCTTATATATCATCATGGTTGCAAGAACATCCCTCAGCACCAGGCTGAACATGGGCTGCGACATCCCTGCAGTGCTGGTAGGAAGAGGTGTGGCGCCGCGGCCAGGGCGACTGACGCTGGAATCTGGGGACCACGGTTCGATCCCCGGCTCTGGCGGCAGGTTAGCCCAGCACCATGTGACTCTGGGCAATAGCTCGCTTAATCTTCCCGACGGCCCCCAGCGCCTAGAGACCCTTACGGGTGATTGTGCGCTTTACAAATGTGGACTTTACTGGTCATGGTCTCCTGCAAAGAACCAGTTGCAAAAAAGTGGAGGGCTGCCATCACTTTGTACGTGGGTGTGAAGGCTGATGAGCTGCAGGTGGGGCTCCAACAGATCACAAAGGGTCTTCAGTGTCGGTCTGTTGAGGCAGAATTTACAAATGATTGCAACATCCTCCATGTCCTCCAGCAGTGTCAGGTGACGTATGAGATTAGGCCTCCTCCTAGTTGAGTTGAAAATGGACACATGTCAATGACAACCATCATGAGATGGCCACAGCACATCCCATGGAGGAAGTCATGGAAAAACAAAGACTGCCCTGAGAAATGCGTGGCACAACAGTTACATGGTTGGACATATGAGACACACAGAGGGTACACCTCTACATTCCGCCGCATTCCTGCATTTAAATTGTGCCCAGCACCGCTGTTTTGGCGGATTGTTTAGCGAGGCTTCCTTCACTTTGAGCGCCATCTTGGGGGGAATCAGGGATGCTGACGCTTCTCTTGGTGCGCTCTAGCAATCAGGTTTGACTGGTTTAGAGCCCTATATATCATCAGCTAGATGGCACGCAGCGTTTGCGCGCAGCGTTTGCGCCAGATTACCGCCGGAGTCACGCCAGAGTCCAGCCCGTCTGCGCCCGTCCGCGCTGAGGACGGGCTGGACGGCTGGCCGGACGCTATTGCTGATTCTGCCTCCTTAGGTGTCAGGTATGCCAAACAAGACCTGTTAATGCTTAAGCCATCTGGTCGTCCCTGTCATCAGAGCCTTGCCCCCGAGGTTCTTCTAACCCATCCCCGTTGTGGCTGCTTCTTGGAGGGCCATGGGGCCCCAGTTCTACTCTGACCTCTGATCAGGTGGGATCGTCCGGTAAAGGGGGAGGCCGTACCGTGAGGGAAAGTGGCTTCCTCATGAATGCTCGCTCATTAATTAAGCACAATGTTGCTTTTAATGATTTTGTCATGGATAGGAAACCTTCCTGGATGTTTATTACAGAAACATGGGCGAAAGATTCCTCGGGTCCAGACCCGGTGGAAGCTGTTCCGGAAGGTTACTTCTTCGCCAGGCTGGATAGGACAGGTCGCATAGGAGGAGGTCTAGGTATACTATATAGGGATAGCATCCTTTGTCACACTACTCCGCTTTCTGACCCTAAGGATGATGTGCAAGCTCTATACTTCTCCTTGAAAGGCCCTTTTGAGCTTCCGTTTACTGGTGTCCTTATTTACCGCCCCCCTGGGTCCAGAATGGAGTTTATACAAAATATACTTAACATCCTTGAACCCTATTTCGGCTGTGAGCATTTTACTGTTCTGGGAGATCTGAACTACCCTTTGGAGAACATGGAGTCCAGTGACTCCTTCTCCCTGATCGATGCTATGTCCGCCTGTGGGCTGAACCAACTGGTGAGGGGTGCCACCCACCAGGCGGGACATACGCTTGACGGTATCTTCTCTAATGATGAAAGGCTGATAGTTAGCTCCCCTGTCCCCCTCTCATGGTCCGACCACTTCGCGGTGCCATTTGAACTGTCATGTACTACTCTGGACAATCTGGAAAGGATCCCAAGTAAGAGGGTAGCTAGGAGAAACCTTAAGAACATCTCAAACAACCTGCTTGCCCCTATGATCTCCAGTATTACAATCTGCCAGGAGGTAGACGTAGGTCTTTCGTTTTCGCAGCTGGAGAAGGATGTTACTGTGGCTCTAGATGAACTTGCTCCGGTCCGTTCACGACACTCGGCCAGGAAAAAGCCGTCGGCCCCCTGGTTCTGAGTCTTTAAGACTTCTCAGGCAGGGAGTCAGGAGGCAGGAGCATCTCTGGTTGGCCAGCTGGGACCTGAGGAAAAAAAAGCCCACAAAATCTTATTGAGGGGCTATAAGGCGGAGATAATAAGAGCTAAGCAACAATACTTTACTGCTTGTACCATCTCGCTCTCCTCCCCTAAAGAGCTTTTCAAGATTGTGGACTCTCTGACTACCCTGCAGGTTCCTGATCCGGTTATTTGCTCTCGGCTGCTGTGTAACAACATTGCCTCTTTCTTTCAGGCGAAGATTGCTGATTTGTATTCGGCATTAGAGCTTCAGAAGGCCGAAACTGCGGACTCCTCTGGTTCTGCTGAGTTTGCTCTATCCACGGTGGAGGCTGCTCCTTTGGGACGCTTGGCATCCTTTCCTCCCCTTGTATCTCAGGAACTAGAGGACCTACTTTCTAAGACTAGATCAGGCTCCCCCTTAGATCCCTGTCCTCTCACGCTTCTCAGGCAGTGTAAGGAGACCCTTTTACCTCCCCTCCTGGAGATCATGAATGGGGCAATGAGGTTTGGTACCTTCCCACAGCAATGGAAAAGTGCTGTGGTGAAACCATTACTCAAAAAGGCAACGCTTGATCCTGGGGTTTTTAAAAACTTTCGCCCCATCTCGCTGCTCCCTGCTGCCGCAAAGATGCTTGAAACACATCTTAATAAGCACCTTGCGGCCTTTCTGGAGAACTCTGGCTTGTTAGATCACTCGCAGCATGGATTTAGGAGGGAGCATAGCACCGAGTCGGCCCTCACCATCGTGCTGGATAATATCCGCACTAGAGCTGATAGGGGCCAGACCACCCTCCTAGTCCTGCTAGACCTCACTGCTGCGTTTGATACCCTCTCTCCCTCGGTGTTAACATCTCACCTGAGGGAGATTGGCGTGGAGGGGCCCGCTCTGGATTTGCTGGCCTCCTTCCTAAACCAGAGGGAACAGAGAGTGATGCTGGGGGAGTTTCTATCTCCATCCCTGTCTGTGCAATGTGGGGTCCCCCAAGGGTCGGCATTAAGTCCGACCCTTTTTAACATCTATGTGACCCCACTTGCCAGGCTGACAAGATCTTTTGAGATGGAGGTAGTTTCCTACGCCGATGACACCCAGATCCTGGTCTACCTCTCTCAGCCCGTTAACGAGGCTGCCTCCAATTTTAGATCCTGTTTAGAGGCAGTCGCAAAATGGATGACTTACAATTCATTAAAATTGAACGGGCAGAAGACGGAGATTCTGGTGTTTGGGGGGAAAAAAGGACATCTGGTCGGCTGCTTGGTGGCCTGCCTCTTTGGGAGCGTGTCCGGTACCTACCGCTCTGGCAAAAAACCTAGGAGTCCTGATTGAGCCCACCCTCAACATACATCAGCAGGTGAACAGAACAGTCTCTACCTGTTGGGGCATGTCGTGTCGTCGTTGTGGGCACCACACAGGACAAGGACCCACGGGACACAGGTTGGTACAATCACGCTTCTTTATTGACTTCTTAGTTACAGCTGGTCGTGCCCACGTCCGTCCCCTTGGTCGCCCTGGTCTAGTCTGTCCTCTTCCTGTCCCCTGACCGGATGTCGTGTCTGGTGACCTGGTCACCTCCCTCATGACCCACAGGGTCCTAGTGTCCTGTCCTCAGTCCCTGCTTGTCAGGTCGCCACATCTCCTCCTTTGTTGTAAACAAATATTCATGATGTTACTGTCCTGACCATTTCCGCCCCTTCAGTCCTTGACTGCATTTGCTTGATGTGGTGATGATGAGAGAGAGAGAGAGAGAGAGAGAGAGAGAGAGAGAGAGAAAGAGAGAGAGAGAGAGAGAGAGAGAGAGAGAGAGAGAGAGAGAGAGATGTCTTGTCCGTCTCGTCGATCCTTCTCCCCAGTCTCTGCTTCCTACTTTTTTCTACGTAATTTCTTTGTTTCCTTGCTCTCTTTCTTTGATTGTCCATATCTGCCGTCAGCTTTGTTCCTGCTTTTCTGTTGTCCTCCATCTGCTCTCAGTGCGCCAACCGTTCTTTTTCTTCGTCGTTGCTTCCCCTTTTTGCTTTGTTTCTGTTATTCCATGGTCCTCCTTCTGCTCCCTTTTTGTCGGTCTCTCGTCGTCTTGATCGTTGTTCTCGGCCCTCTGTTTTGCTTCGCGTTCCTTTCTTTCTACCGCCGCCTTTTGTTGTATTTGTTCCTTCAATCACTCTTTTTTGTTCTCTTCCTCTTTCTTTCTTCCCTGAGTCTTCTCTTTGCTTGTTCTCAGCAGGTCTATTATTTTTGTTATATATCATCGTTATAAGGCCCATCGTTTTCGCTGTGCTGTTGCTCATCAGGCATGGCCCTGGGACCTCGCCTTGTAGAACATGAATCTCTTCTCTTTTTATTCTGCCCTCGTATCTCAGTTCCTCTGTGAATTTTCCCCAGTTTGTTATTTCTTTCCTTGCCCCCCAGGTAAAAACCTTTACTTGGGACGCTCTCAGGGCCGGCTTTACTTCCATTCTCTCGTATTCCGATATACACATGACATTGCATGTTGCACCACTGTCCAGTATAAAGTCTGTTTCATGCTCTCCTACTCTTATCTTTGCTTGGTCCATCTTTCTTCTGGTGCTTCTGTCTGCTGGCTGTGTTGTCTCTCCTGCTTCTTCTTCCTCGCTCCGCTCGATGCGCACCTCCGACATGTGGTATAATCTTTCCACTTTCACTTCTCCCTCTTCTTCGCCTGACCCTCGTGATGAACTTCTCCGTTCATTGTCGATGTATCTGATGTGTCTTGCTGTCGATTCCTGTTGTCTTCCTGTTCTCCCCTTGTCGTCTCCTCTGAATTGTGCGCCTTGGCACATACTGGCGTAGTGATTTCTTCCACCACATCTTCTGCATGTCTGGCCAAATGCTGGGCATGGACCTCGGTGTGGAAATTCCATTCCACACCTGTAGCATGTTCCTTCAGGTCGTCTCCTCTCTTTTTGTTCCCTCCGGTCATTCTTCCATCGGTCTGTGCGATATCTGTTTGTCGTGAAGTGTGCGTTTTCGACTTCAACGCTTTTCCCTCTTTCCATTTCTTTGGCATGTTCCGTTGCTCTCGCCTCTGCTCTTGCTAGGGACAGGATGTTCTCCAATGAGGTCGGTTCCTTTAGTATTCTTGCTCTGAATCCGGTGTCGCGACAGCCCTCTATGATCCGTAGTCTGATTGCTTGCTCGTTATCAAATTTGTCAAACTCACAATGTGTTACCAACTTTCTCAGCCTTGTTGCGAAGTCGTCTAGTGTTTCGCCGACATGTTGACAGGCAATGGTAAAAGTATATCGTTCAAAATCAATGTTGCGCTGTGGGTCGAATTTGGCTGTTAGACATTTCTTTAGTTGGTCATATGTTTTTGTTTCCTCGGTAGGCAGTGTCACCAGGAGTTCTTCAACGTCATCTCCTGCTAAGTTCAACAGTAATCCTCGTTTCTTTCCATCTGCTACGTCGGTATCATCTACATATCTTTCAAAACGCCTGATCCATTTCTCCCACCTTATTCCTGTTTGTGGCTCCGACAAGTTAAAAGGTAGTGGTGTCCTGTATTGCGCGCTGGGCTTTGGATCTGCCATTCTTTCCTTCTTCCTTTTCTTTGTACTCTTTCTTTCCTTTCCTTTTTCTTCTTCTTCTGTTCTTTATTTTCTTTTCTTGGCTTCCCTTGTCTTTTCTGCCTTTCCTTTATTTGGCCTCTTCTGGGCTTTCTCGGTCCTTTTTTCTAGTGTTATTTCTTCTGTCTCTTCTTTATTTGGCCTCTTCTGGGCTTTCTTGGTCCTTTTTCCTTGTGTTATTTCCTCTGCCTTTTTGCTTTATTTCTTTATGTCTCCTTGTTTTATTTCTTTGTTTTCTCCTTTTCTTATTTCCTTTTTTTTTCTTTTCTTTCCTTTTTCTTCTTATGCATACATATGTCTCTGCTATTCTGGCACTTATTTCTGCCTTTATTTTCACTTCCAGTGCCCTTTATTCTTGTGTGTGCTTTCTTTCGTCTCTTTTCCACCTTTATTTCCTTTGTTTCTCTTATTTTCTATTTTCCGCGCTGTGCCTGACTCTTTAAAATGGCCGCCGCCGTTTCCTTCAATTTCATTGGCTCCTGCGCCTGCTCTTAAGATGGCTGCCGGTGTTCTCGCGAGGCTTCGCGTCCAATGAACGCGATGCCTGACTCCAAAATGGCCGCCGTCTTTTCCTCCGCGGTGATTGGTTCTCACGCCTGCTTTGAAAATGGCCGCCGAGACTCTCGCGAGAGCTCGCGCCAATTCTCTTTTACTTTGCGCTTTCTGCTACACAGCGCTTACCGGAGTCAGCGGTCTTCGTCTCCATATCAGTCGGGGTGGGCTCCCGCGTTGAAGGCACTTTCCTCTTCTTTCCTCACGACGCGATCCAGGGTGGGCTCCTGAATTGAAATCTCTAATGGGCACACGTCGATCGTCGATCCCTCCTCGTCGCCAGTTGTCGTGTCGTCGTTGTGGGCACCACACAGGACAAGGACCCACGGGACACAGGTTGGTACAATCACGCTTCTTTATTGACTTCTTAGTTACAGCTGGTCGTGCCCACGTCCGTCCCCTTTGTCGCCCTGGTCTAGTCTGTCCTCTTCCTGTCCCCTGACCGGATGTCGTGTCTGGTGACCTGGTCACCTCCCTCATGACCCACAGGGTCCTAGTGTCCTGTCCTCAGTCCCTGCTTGTCAGGTCGCCACAGGGCATAATCCACATTTTGAGGAGAATCAAACACTACTTATCCCAGCAGGCCAGAAAGCAAGTCGTGGTTGCTCTTATTGGCTCCCGACTTGACTATTGCAATGCGCTGTATGCAGGTCTCAGTAAGGGGCTGCTGCAGCGCCTTCAACTGGTCCAAAGTGCGGCAGCTAAGTTTGTGTTGGATCTACCCAAACGTGCATCGGCCACCTCCGCTAGGAAGGTTTTGCATTGGCTACCTGTTGAGGACAGGATCTCTTTTAAAATCCTGTGCCTTACCTTTGGCGTCCTAGCGAGAAATAGGTCTGTGGGATTGGGGCTCTTTTGACCCCCTACTGCCCCTCGAGGAATTTGCGCTCTGCTAATAAATCCTTGTTATCCGTACCACGCATCCGCAGAGCCAAATGGGGTGGCAGAGCTTTTTCCACAGTGGCACCTAAAATATGGAATGCTCTTCCCGTTGAAATTAAGGCCCTTCCCACTCTTTATTCCTTTAGGAAAGCTCTGAAGTCACGACTATTTGCCAAAGCATACCTGTAGTTTTGCCTCTGCCTTTTAAGATTTATTTTATAGGCGCCTTGATGCCTTCGGCTTTTAGTTGCGCGGTTATAAATTTTCTTTCATTTCATTCATTTCATTTACAATACACAAGTGCCACAAACAACACATACGACAATGTGAATCCACACATACTGAACCCCACATTTCACATGTGCACGCCTTGTACCATACCATCACCAATGTGTGTGAAATGACCGTGACTGTCTCATACCCATCTGCTGTATCTGTCACACCTCAATGCATCATGTAAACTTGGCACACATCCACAAACCAATGATCACACTAGCCGGAAAACCGTCAGTTGTGTGCATGAGCTGATATGGAAGCACAAGTAAATAGCAACACCATACAGTGAGACAAGCCTTGCGAAGTGCAGCACTGACCCACAACACATTGAGTGGTTTCACATCATTGACACAAGCTTCACACTGTCCAGCATCATCAGCCATCAAATGCATAAGTGACATGGCAGGGCCCACAGACCAATGTGCGTCACACATAACGAGTGTCCACCTGTAGATTATATGGAATAATGGCATTGTGTGCACAATGATGAGCCCTTAACCATGTTGCTGCTGTGTAATGATGCAGTGTTCACGATGGACATGGCCATTGCTTGTGCCCCAAGTTGCGGTAGCTACCGCTTGGCCCCGGCGGTGTGACACCAGCACCACCCCCTTGACAAGTGCGGTAGCCATTGCCATGGAAACATGTGTAGATGGTGGTGGGCATGCTCTGCAGCCCAAATCACAGTAGTTTACCTGGCCCCAATGGTGTGACACCAGCACCACCCCCTTCACAAGTGCGGTACCCATTGCCATTGAGACATGTGTAGATGGCGGTGGGCATGCTCCGCAGCCCAAATCGCGGTAGCTACCGCCCAGCCCCAGCGGTGTGACACCAGCACCACCCCCTTCACAAGTGCGGTACCCATTGCCATGGACACATGTGTAGATGGCGGTGGGCATGCTCCGCAGCCCAAATCGCTGTAGCTACCGCCTGGCCCCAGCGGTGTGACACCAGCACCACCCCCTTCACAAGTGCTGTACCCATTGCCATGGAGACATGTGTAGATGGCGGTGGGCATGCTCCGCAGCCCAAATCACTGTAGCTACAGCCTGGCCCCTGCGGTGCATCACCGCCATGGAGCATTGCCTACAGCCAATGGGAG
Organism: Lissotriton helveticus; assembly: GCF_964261635.1. Taxonomy (NCBI): domain Eukaryota; kingdom Metazoa; phylum Chordata; class Amphibia; order Caudata; family Salamandridae; genus Lissotriton; species Lissotriton helveticus. Next base: position 1,034,871,343 of record NC_136063.1, read on the forward strand.
TGATGATTGCGGTGGCATGATGCAGTTTAGAAAATTGCGGAAGGCGTGCTCCGCCACCGCGGAGGCGGACATTGGATGCTTTTGAATGATGCACCATTGCGGTAGCGCACCCCGGGCACCTGCGGTGCATCACCGCCATGGAGCATTGCCTATAGCCAATGGGAGTGATGATTGCGGTGGCATGATGCAGCTTTGAAAATCGCGGAAGGCGTGCTCCACCACCGCGGAGGCGGACATTGGATGCTTTTGAATGATGCACCATCGCGGTGGCGCACCCCGGGCCCCTGCGTTGCATCACCGCCATGGAGCATTGCCTACAGCCAATGGGAGTGATGATTACGGTGGCATGATGCAGTTTTGAAAAACGCGGAAGGCGTGCTAACCACTGCGGAGGCGGACATTTGATGCTTTTAAATGAGGCAGACCTGGACAACCAATTGTTGCAGCTTTTCACCTTACAAATTAATCCAGGGGGCTATAAATCTGTGGGAGTGAGCCTCACATTTCCACTGCTTACAGAGCCTGCTGCCTGGGACCCTCTCCTGCTGCTGCCTCAATTGCCTGCTGCCTGGGACCCTCTCCTGCTGCTGCCTCAAGTACCTGCTGCCTCGGACCCTCTCCTGCTGCTGCCTCAAGTGCCTGCTGCCTGGGACCCTCTCCTGCCTCAAGTGCCTGCTGCCTGGGACCCCTCACCACTCACTTCCACCACAGGTGTTCCATGTCCACAGTGATGGCAAGGACAGAGAAGATCCGTGCCAGTCCATTCACAAGCGAGGAGCTGGAGGTCCTTGTGGACGAGGTGCTGGCACAGTACCCAAGGCTGTATGGTGGCCCCAATGTAGTGGTAAGTCATCATGAAGGGAGGTGTTGGGCGGGGGTGTCAGACATGTAGTTGTACTGCTGCTGCAGTATATGCCTGAGGGCGTGGGGTTGTGTCATACACTGACAAACAAGCTGTCTCCAGGGGGAGGGAGTGTGTGTGTCCCAGTGTCACTGTTTCCCTGTCCACAGTTGTATGTGTGAGTGGAGTGTGTTACATTCTCAGCCATACAGAGACACAGGATTTTGGACATGCAGGTGCCAGGACAGTAATTGCTCGGGTGATTGTCTCTGAGTCCCCCTGTTGTCCGACTCAGTGTGAACCCAGAGGCTAGGTCCAGTGCCCGCCCACCCAAGCGAGATCACATTGCTGAACTTACTGGGTCCTTACTCCTGTTCAATCACACTGAAATGAAGATATGCACAGCCCTGTATATTTGCACACGACTGCACTTGTGTACATGGATATTTTGTTGGTGAATCCATGTGCCCGGATGCCACACACATAACATACACATATGTTCACAGGACATGCTCATTGAATGCTGCTCAGTCATGCACACAGTGATTTTACACACAGACACAGGTAGATATGTGATGTATGTAGTGGCCAGACAAGCATGGGAGAGGAGAAGTATTCAAGCCACTGAGGGGGTACAGTGCAGTCATCCTGCATGTGTGTGAGATCATCAGGGACCCTGTACGCCCTCATGAATGCATCCAATCTCATCTGTTTGGCCCATGCAGAGTGCCCTTGTGAGGTGTCCCCCAGTTTGTGATGGAGGGAGATTACAATTGGTCATGAGTCTGTGTGTTGCTACTGTACTTATAGATGTTGGTACATGACACTGTGTCACTGATCATTTCCCCTTCTTTTCTCCCATATCTGCAGCTCAAGGTACACCAGCGTAAGGCCATGTGGAGGGCCATTGCAGCAAATGTGTGACTCCTGGGGGTATCCAACCGACGACGCACCCTCTGCCACAAGAGGTGGGACGACATCAGCCGGCAGGTAAAAACAGTAGCAGAGATGGCATTGGGTCTGCTACCGCGCACTGGGTGTTTGGCACTGCGCAACATGACACCACTGATGGGCCGCATATTGGCAGTGACTCATCCTGAGCTGGATGCACGTCTGAAGGAGCATCGGCAGCATGGAAGGGGTGAGTAGTTGGGGAGGGTGACTTTGGCTGGGAGCGTATGCATGTGTACATGGCCTGTGGCAGCGGTGGGCCATGTGATGTTCGTGTGGTGTTGCTGTGCTGTGTCATGTGAGTGGCTGCTGGGATGGGTGCCAGTGTCATGCATTGGGACAAACTGGCCTTATAAAGGTGATCCTCCCTGCTGGTCTTTCTCATAGCCAGATGTGTTAGGATCTACATGGTCAGTATTGGGAGGGTGTGGGGAATCTATTTGGGGTGAACAGCAGGGTCCACTATCTGCGTGTGACTTCATGTACGCCTACTTTGCATGCACCATGATCAGTGAGGCCCACACACCTGACAACAAGGTGCCCCAGAGTACCACATGGTGCTTGGTATGGCCTACTTGGCATTGTGGACTGTCATGTCCTAATAGGTGTGTGTGTCGTCCCCTCCTGTTCCCAGAAGGTCTGTCAGTGGTAGTAAGTGTTGTCCCAACATCATGTCCCTAGGTGTGGGCTGGGCAAGTTGTGTGTCTGGTACACTTCATCCACGGGCAGGATGTTGTGCTGTGTGGCCTAAACATGGTTCAGTCATGGCAGAGATTTAGTGTTACAGGCACTGTTGTGGTCTATGTAGTGTGTTGCTGCAATTTGATTGCAGGGTGTGGTGGTCACCATGTTGATTTGGGCATCTCCTGTACTGCACTGATTGGTTTGCTTTGTCCTGATGATGACACTAACATTACCCTGTATCTGTCTCTCATGCAGAATCACCAGTGGACACGGAGGAACGGGAGCCGGAAACCAGTTGTGGCGAGAGTAGCACCACAGCTGCACCGGAGGCCAGTGACACAGAGCTCACCAGTGCATCTGAGGGGGACCGGAGTACGCAGGAAAAATCCGTGCCTGAGACACAGAGTCCTACATCATCTGATGCCAGCGGTGATGCATCCATGTTAGCAGGCACAGGAGATGGTGAGTCTGCATCATCATCTACCACACAGCGGCCAGTGGCCACCCTCCCATCCACTTCCTCTGGTGCTGCCCCTGTCCGTGTCAGTAAGAGGGGACGTGTTACATTCACACCTGGCACCGCTGAGCCTGCACCTGTCCTCCCTGCTGCCCTCAGTGCTGAGTCTGTAGAGCTCCTGTGCCAGTTTTGTGTGGGCCAGACCGCCCTGCTCAATGCCTTCAGTGACATGACAAAAAATTAGGCCAGGTGTTTGCATACATGGAGGGCATTCCCTCTAGGTGGCCTACACCGTACAGGCCAGGCTTTGTTAGCCGCAGTGACGTCTGCCCTTCAACAGGCACATACTCCCATTCCTGCTCAGGTACCTTTGTCCACCCCCAGTCGGTGGCCACATCAGATGACAGTAACCACGGTGTGCATGCATCACAAACACGATACAGCACAAGGAGCACACAGCAGACACAACCCAAGCGGTCCCGCCCACAGACACCATCCCCACAGAAGAGCAGAGCCACCCCAGAATGCAAAGACAAGAGCCCTTCAGGGAAGAGCAAGGCCCAAAAAGCAATGAGGCAGACATCAGACTCCCATGCCTCAGTGGCATCACCAGCGAAGGACTCTACTGTCCCAAACGCTTCACGCAGAGCTAGGTGTGCAGTGTCTGTGCCCACTGAAGAATTGTTGTATGGCAAGGGTACACCTAGGAAGGGCACAGGGCTACATCCTCCCACCAGATAAACTCCAATTCCAAGCCCAGGGAAGCAGGTGGATATGGGCACTGTAGGGACTAGCCCTGGCAAAGAGGCAAAGGAAGGCACTGTAGGTGGGACACCTGGCAAACAGGGCAAGTTGGTCCAGAGGCGTAGCTAGACAAAGCGTTTTGCAGGATCCAGCACATCTCCAGAGGGAGTGCCAGTGTCTGCACCTGATGCGGGACAGTTGGTGTGTGTGCCTGTTGTGTCATCACCAGTTCCCATTAACCCCAAGACAGGGAAGCCATTTCGTATTCCCAAAAAGTGGAAGGGCACCCCTCAAACCTCTCCCACCCACACTGTGTCACAGCTCTGCATGACTCCACCTCCACATGCCACTATACCACCTGGTCCAAACAGTCCTCCAGCTTGCCAAAGCACTGATAGCCCTACATCACCTGGGCCTCTGTCTCCCCAGTCAAGTGGTCCTGCTGTCCCTAACACACAGCCAGCTCCAAGTCCGCATGACAGCCAAGAGTGAGTGGTAGTCCCCCTCATACACCTGTCTCTCAAACAGGTGTGCTAGTCCTGCCCATTGTTTTCCACTTGAGTGTGTTGCTGGCCATGGAAGGGTACAGTCAAACACACTCACTGTGCAGCTTCACATGTCCTGAATCTGCACTTTGCCATGCCCACTGGCCCTGTTGCTCCGCTGTGTTGAACTCTCACCTGTGCCATGGACACTGACACTGTTGCTGTGCTGTGTTGGAGTCTCCCCTGTGCAGCCTCTCATGTACCTGCTGTGCCACCTGCCATGGACACTGGCCCTGTTGCTCTGCTGTGTTGTACTCTCACCTCTGCCATGGACACTGGACCTCTTGCTCTGCTGTGTTGTACTCTCACCTGTGCCATGGACACTGGCCCTGTTGCTCTGCTGTGTTGTACTCTCACCTGTGCCATGGACACTGGCCCTGTTGCTCTGCTGTGTTGTACTCTCACCTGTGCCATGGACACTGGCCCTCTTGCTCCGCTGTGTTTTACTCTCACATGTGCCATGGACACTGACCCTGTTGCTCTGCTGTGTTGGAGTCTACTCTGTGTCATGCCCACTGGCCCTGATGCTCTGCTGTGTTGTACTCTCACCTGTGCCTTGGGCACTGACCCTCTTAATCTACTGTGTTGTACTCTCACCTGTGCCATGGACACTGGCCCTGTAGCTCTGCTGTGTTGGACTCTACTCTCTGCCATGGACACTGACCCTGTTGCTCTGCTGTGTTGGAGTCTACTCTGTGCCATGCCCACTGGCCCTGTTGCTCTGCTGTGTTGAACTCTCACCTGTGCCATGGACACTGGCCCTCTTGCTCCACTGTGTTAGAGTCTCCACTGTGCAGCCTCTCATGTACTTGCTGTGCCACCTGCCATGGACACTGGCGCTGTTGCTCTACTGTGTTGTACTCTCACCTGTGCCATGGACACTGCCCCTGTTGCTCTGATGTGTTGGAGTCTTCCCTGTGCAGCCTCTCATGTACTTGTTGTGCCCCCTGCCATGGACACTGGCCTTCCTGTTTGTAGTTTGCCCGTGCAGATTCTATTACATATGATCAGCATTTTGTGACTTGATATTGTCTACTGTTGTGCTACTGTCACATCTGTGCAATATGTGAATAAAGACAGTTACTCCTGTTGTGTGTTTTGTCAGTGTCCTTGCTGATTAAAGTTATTTTGGTGTGTGCATTTGGTTGCCTGTGCACCATGCTCTATGTGTCACTTCAACATTACCAAGATCTTTGTCCGCATCACGTTTTTAAACAGGGGTGACAGGGTCTTCTGTCCATTCAGACACTGATACTAGTGTTATCTGTGATGGCTATTGTTCCTGTCATGCAGTTCTCTTTTTAGTGGTTTGCTATTGATGGCTACACTGTTGCCATGTCAAGTTGGGGGACACTGCCAGCACAGGTTGTGATGCTGTGCAAAGGGTTGCATGCAAGCTGGGAAATGTCATGATGTATGTGTGTTATTCCTTTATGTGTGCCCAGCTATGTATGTGTATGGTCATCTTGTGTTGGCCCTTAGTCCTGGTCCCATGGCCCACATGAGATGTGTGGTCTTGGGTGGTCAAGAGGTGTGCAGTATGAAGGGTGTGACTTTGTAGTGGGTGGATGTGTGTGTGCCCCTGGATTGTGATTGCCATACATGTGTCACCCAGGTGTTGTGTGCCTGTTGTTTGGATTTTCCTGCCCTATGTAAATGATTGTATGCACATGTGTGAGTTGTCTGTTGTGCACTATGCAGTGTGTTGGTGTGTCCATGCAGTTTTGTCTGACTCATCCTTGTTGTTTGGTCACTTAGAAGTGTGCAAGGTGTGTGAGTTGCACATCAGTGTTGTGTTTGTTTGATCATCAATGTGTCTTGGGTGTGTTTGTGTAGACTGTGTGGCCCTGCTGCTCCACACTGGCATTGTGGTTGTGTTTCTCATGCATTGCAGGCACATGGTGTCTTTCTCCTCCTGTATGGCATGGTGTGTGTGGTGTGATGCCATCCCCTATGTGTGCTACTTATGCCTACGCATTGTGGGTCGGCACTCCCTCTATTTGTGTATGGTACACCCCTTACATGTCTACTACTGACATTCAAGTCAGTTCACTTTGATGTCAGCTATCCCCTTGGTTTCCATGTGTGTGTGCCTCCCCATCACTTCATGTGTGACACTGTGCTTTTTGGTGCAGTTCTTGGGCCAAGAGTGATGTCCCACTCTGGACATTGCACAATGGTTTATGTGTGCTGTTCTTGTGCTATTAGTCATTCGGGATTGGTCATGTGCACTTCAGCTGTGTGTGCTGCCCAGTGCTCAGGTGAAGATGGTTGTGTTCTGGTATTCAAGGGTGGTGCATCTGTTGTTGTTGTGTTGGATGTATGTGTGTTGGCTGTGCTATTACTTCACTTCCTCGGTGTGCTGTTCTATTTGTGCTCTGCTGATTTGTGGTGTGTGTGTTGAGGTTGTGTCAATCATGTCTGTGTGTGGCTGTTGTGCTTGGTGTGCACACACTGCTTGTTGTGCATACAGTGCTGTGTGTATGTGGGCTTGGCATTGTCTGATGTGCATCCACTGATGTGCTGTGGTGTTTGTTGATTTCTATTACAAATATGCAACTGTGGTTGGTTTGATGTGGCAGTGTAGTTATGTGCTGGTGCACTTCTTGTGTGATTTGTGTTGTGTTGTGTGTTTTTTGTTTCTGATTGATGAGGTTGTGCACTCATGTTGTGTTTCTGCTCCCATTGCCTTTCACAGTTTGTCTCACGGGTTACGAGTGTTTCTGTTGGTGTTCTGTGTGTGTTCCTGCGGTGTTTGTGTGTTGTTTTTGTGCAGGCATCTGTTCAGGCTTCCCTGTGTGTGTCCTGGTTGTGGCTACACCCAGGGTGTATGTTTGTTTGTGTGTGTGTGTGCTGGCAAGTATTGTCAGCCTTCAGTGTGTGTGGCACTGGTGTTGTGTGTTCCTTGTCAGCCACACCTGCAGTGGCTGTCTCCCTGGTTGTGTGCTTTGTGGTGCAGGGTGTGTATTGGACTTGCTTGTTACAGTGCTTGTTGCTGTGCATGAGGGTGCACAGGATGGGCACCTGGCCTGTGACTTGATGGGATGTGTTGATGTGTGGTTGGGGGTGGTGTGACCATGTGGTCTTTGTGCCCTGCCCATGCCTTTGAGTGGCCCTGCCTTCTGCATTGTGTGCATGTGTTGAACGCTCCGGTGACGTGACCGGGACATTGCTGCAAGTTCGCGGTCGATGTGTGTCCGGGATGGAGTGGGGTAACTTGTTGGCAGGTGTGTCATGTGTGGGTGCCCTTGTGGATGTGTTGTGACCCCGAGCAGGGTGTCTATGGTGGAATTGTACCCTGTGTCAGCCCGTGTGTTGTGTGTTGTGTTTGTGTAGTTGCGTACCTGCAGCGGCGTCCGCAGCGGCCCATTTGATGATAGTGCTGTAGCAGGTACAGCACCGGAAACACATGTATGGCTGGGTCCATGGCGTTCTTCACCAGATGGAGAGGACCGGGTCTGTGCTATCGCGCTCCGCTGTTCAGTTTCCACCATGTCAGGTTGGGCGGTGTCTCCGCTGCGGTGCTTCTGCTTGTTTGGGCCATCCTAATTTGTGGAGCGGGGCGGAGAACATTGCGCACGGCGGTGAGTCTCCATTGACTCACACCGCCGCGGTGGCGGGCACACTTTGATGGCGGTGCAGGTCACTCGGCGGCGGACGGGAAATAACCTATGTTCTGCTTTACTAAAATGACGGATGTGATTCACGCTGCTCGTGGGCAGAAAAAGGCATTTTTCCGCACCGCCAGCATCGCGGTGGTGCCACCGCCCGACATCCTAATAGACCCCTTAGACTTTAAGACACTCACACAACACTTATGTAACCACTAGTAACAGAGCAGTTGCATACATTGTTACATACTCCTACACTCACTAATAGAGCTAGTAAGCAATCTATACAGCCAGTTACATATGCATATCCAGACCCATAGAAATGCTCAGTCAGCCATTGACACACCTAAATAGGTACTTACACATGAGTGACACACCCACAGAGTGTCTTATACACATTCAGATATGAAGTCAAGTACTGACACTCCTATTCACCCATCCAACTCTCCTTTTTCTACATATAAGTCACCTCTGAGGTTGGCTGCAGGTAGCCCATGGGGAAGGGGGCTGTGTAAGTAAAAGGTAGGATATGTACTTTGAAGTGACAGTGAGTAACACACGTATTTACCTACCCATATGCCCAGTTATACATTCAGTCTCAAAGCTATACTGCAAGTCATATACCTATTTTTAACAGCATAGAGCCACTCACACATCCAGTCAGACAGAAACAGAGGCACCTAAACATTCACTCACACAGCGCTTATGTATCCATCAGTAACATATCCAGTTGAACACACAGTTGCATACACTAACGCTCGCAAACATAGTCAGTGAGAAATCCATACAGCCACTTTATGTACACTTTTACAGACCCACAGAGATAGTTCTGTCCTATGCTGAGATAGTTATTTACATATCCAATGACACTCCAACTGATGAACTGACACACCCATTCACATATTTACTCAGGAACTCCTAGCCAAATATCCAGACAAAAATCCATTTGAACATGTCCCGGGCCTGCCTGTGTAGAGCCTGTGTTTGCAGTTTTACTTGCAGGTCATCTTGGCATTTAAAACACCTTGTCAAGCCTTAACCTGCCTTTTCCTATATATAAGTTACCCCTGAGTTAGGCTGTAGAAAATCCATGGGGCCGGGTGCTGTGTAAATAAAAGGTAGAACATGTACTTTGAAGTTTCAGTGAGTTACATGCGCACTTACAGACTCATATGACCAGTTATACATCTATTCCGCAAGTGACATACCTATTTTCAATAGCATAGAGCCCCTAACATACCCAGTCAGACAGAGAGAGGTACTTTCACTTCCACTCACACACCCACACAGCAGTTATATCCCTGCAGTATCACAGCCAGTTGCACACACAGTTACATACCCTAATACTCACTAGCACACCAGTAAGCAAACCATGCAGCTACTTATATACACATTTACATACCCATTGAGTTAACCAGGCACCCACTAATACAGGCAGTAACATAACCAGGCACACAATCATACATCCACTGACACACCTAGGTACACACAGATGCAGACACTAATGCACCCAGACACACATCGATACAGTCACTAAGACACACTAATACAGGCTCTCACACAACCTTTCACATACCATTTATTCCCTCCATACCTACTCAGTAACCAATACAGGCACTTACATACCCACTCACTCTCCCATGTTTACACACAGCCACTCACTTACCCATACAGTCACACAGATAGCCATTCACTCACCTATACAGCCACTTGCACATCAACTCACTCATCAATACAGCCACTCACCCACTTACTCATCCATAGATCACCTCACACATCCACTTAGCCATACATCTACTCACACAGCTACTAACTCACCCAAACAGCCGTTCACACACTCACACAGACAGCCACACACATAACCACACAACAACTTACATACTCATTCATACATTCGTACAACCACTCACTCACATACCCACTCACTCACCTGTACAGCCACTCACAAAGATACTCACTCACTCATACATATACACACACACTCTCTAACACATCCATACCGCTACTCACACACCCACTTACACAGCCATACAGGTACTCAAACACCCACACAAACACTGATATAGCCACTTACACACCAACTCACTCACTGATACAGTCACTCACACACCTACTCACACCCAAGCACTTACATAACCATTCACACATCCATGCAACCACTCATACACCTGCTCACTGACCCATGCAGCCAGTCACATAGACAGTTACTCACCCATGCATCTACTCACACACCCTCTAATGCATCCATACAGCCACTCACACACCCACTCATAAACCCATATAGTCACTCAGACGACCACTCACATACTGATACAGTCACTCAAACACCTACTCCTTCTCCCATACAGCTACTCATACTTAATGCATCCAATAACTTACTCAGTGTATGCATCAGTGTGTGTCTGACATACCCAGGCACACACTGACACATACATTGATATACCCAGTGGTATACCAATGCAAAAAAACTGACATTTCCAGGCATACAGCAATGCAGACACTGACACACCCTGCCAAACACTATTGCATCCAATAGCATACCCTTGGACACACTGATTCATACACTGACACACCCAGGGACATATCAATGCAGACACTGACACACCCATACATACAGCAATGCAGACACTGACACACCCATACAAACACTAATGTATCCTGTAGTAAAGTTTCTCTTCTGACATGGTTAGATTCCATTTTCTGCCTGGAACATGATGTGATTGCTACTGAAAGTACACTGAGTCCCTGCTAACCATGTTATCAGTGCCAGAGCTCTTTCCTAAAACTGTACCATGATTGACACAACTTTGGCAACCCCTGTAAATCGGGGAAAAACCAAAGGTGGTGATGGACGGAGCGTTGACAATACAAACACTCACCCCCAGTCAACTGATCTGGGTTTAATCCATCACCGTTCTTTAGCTCACTCCACCACCCCAGTTCAGACATGGCCATATGCAAATCAGTCTGACCCTGTGCCTCATGGGAACAGTCCAGCCCGAACTGCCAAGCCATGTCTTCCCTGGACCGGAATCAAGCTTCCCAGGACCGGTTTCTGGCATTACAGCCGTCTTCAGCCGGGCTTGCATGACTCCAGTGGCAAAGTGAGCAAGGGACTCACGTCTGAGCATACCCTGCCAACTTAGGGCGAACAAAGAAAAACCAAAGGTGGTGATGGAGGGAGCGTTGACAATACAAACACTCACCCCCAGTCAACTGATCTGGGTTTAATCCATCACCGTTCTTTAGCTCACTCCGCCACCCCAGTTCAGACATGGCCATATGCAAATCAGTCTGACCCTGCGCCTCATGGGAACAGTCCAGCCCGAACTGCCAAGCCATGTCTTCCCTGGACCGGAATCAAGCTTCCCAGGACCAATTTCTGGCATTACAGCCGTCTTCAGCCGGGCTTGCTTGACTCCAGTGGCAAAGTGAGCAAGGGACTCACGTCTGAGCATACCCTGCCAACTTAGGGCGAACAAAGAAAAACCAAAGGTGGTGATGGACGGAGCGTTGACAATACAAACACTCACCCCCAGTCAACTGATCTGGGTTTAATCCATCACCGTTCTTTAGCTCATTCCGCCACCCCAGTTCAGACATGGCCATATGCAAATCAGTCTGACCCTGTGCCTCATGGGAACAGTCCAGCCCGAACTGCCAAGCCATGTGAGTCCCTTGCTCGTTCTGGAATCTGAATGGATCCACAAATTTCCACCCACCTCGCGTTCTCCAACGTCTCCTGAGAAAAATGGTACCTGGACACACCTCAATTTCGCAGTGAAAAATGACCCTTTTTTGGCAAAGTGCCTAGCTGTAGTTTTTTTATCCTAGCTCGGCTTGCACCTAAAGAAACCTAGAAAACCTATACATTTTTGAAAACTTAACACCCAGAGGAATCCACGATGGGGTGACTTGACTGCCTTTCACCAGGTTCTGTTACCCAGAATCCCTTGCAAACCTAAAAAATTGTCAAAAAAACACATTTTGCTCACATTTCTGTGGTGGAATGTTCTGAAATCTGCAAGGATCCACAAATTTCCACCTACCCTGCGTTCCCTAAAGTCTTCAGAGAAAAATTGTACCTCACTTGTGTGGGTCAGCCTAGTTCCTGCCACAGGAAATGGCGCAAAACGCAATGTGGACACACTTCAATTTCTCAGTGAAAAATTACCCTTTTTTTGGGAAAGTGCCTGTCTATAGGTTTTGTACCCAGCTCTGCCGGCACCTATGGAAACCTAGCAAACCTATACATTTTTAAAACCTACACACCGAGGAAAATCCAGGATGGGGTGACTTGACTGCCTTCCACCAGGTTCTGTTACCCAGAATCCCTTGCAAACTTAAAAAATTATCAAAAGAAACACATTTTCCTCACATTTCTGTGGTGGAAAGTTCTGGAATATGCATGGATCCACAAATTTTCAGCCACTCTGCGTTTCCCCAGGTCTCCCGATAAAAATGGTACCTCAGTCCTGTTATTGGGTAAAGGACCCGCGGCAGGCAAGGGCCGAAAATCTAATGAGGCCACATCAAAATTAAATATGACAAACCAACCTGGTTTTGCAAGGGGCGTCCCATGAGATTTTGGCCCGGGGCTTGGCGGCCATCTAGGGAAACCTACCAAACCCACACATTTCTGGAAACTAGACACCCGGGGGAGTTCAGTGAGGTATGGCTTGCATGGGTCCCCCAACATTCTCCTACCCAGAATCCCCTGCTAACCTCAAAATTCGCTGAAAAAATCTTTTTTTTCAAATTTCTATGTGGGAAAGTTCTGGAATCTGGGTGGATCCAAAAATGTACTCCCACCCAACGTTCCCCCAGGTCTCCCGATTAAAATGCAACAGGAAATTGTATTAACAAGAGATTTCACAAAAATGAAATGCACTGTCAATAATTAAAAGGACAAAAACTGAACCAGTGACTCGCAGCTCAAGAGCTGTAAAGCCATGGCAAGGCACCAACCGCTTTACAGGCCATTCACACACCTTTCATTCGTGATACACACAAGACCATTCACACCACCAGGCAAAAAACCAACACATTACAACACTCACAAAAAGGGACAAGGTATACCCTGCTTGAGAAAGACAGAAAAGACAAATATTTATGCAAAACCACCTATTCTTGAAGCTCACAGACATACTGGTTGGATTTGGCACGAGGGTGAGTAATGGTTCAGTATATACAGTTGTATTAACCAGAGATTTCACAAAAATGAAAATGCACTGTTAAAAATGGAAAGAATAAGAAACTGAACCACTTAATCACAGCTCGTGAGCTATAAAGCCACGACAAGGAACCAACCGCTTTACAGGCCTTTCATACACCTTTCATACGTGTGACACATACAAAACCATTCACACCGCCATCCGCAGGCCCAGCACATTGCAACACTCACAGCAGCAGACAGTGCCATTCAAGGGCCCATCACTTTCACATGCCAAGCTCCCATCCACGCACACTGCCAGCCAAGCACCCGTCCACGCACACCACCAGCCAAGCACTAATCCATACACACACCACCAGCCAAAAGCAATCCATGTACACCGCCAGCCAAGTGACAGTCCACTCACCGCCAGCCAAGCTCCAGTCCACTCAACGCCAGCCAAGCGCCAGTCCATGGACACCGCCAGCCAAGCTCCAGTCCATGCACACCTCCAGCCAAGCACCAGTCCACGCACACCATCATAAATTTTTTTAAACAAGAAAGAAAACACAAACAAATTGCAACTAAATACAAAGCTATAACTACAATAACAACAGCAGTAACTAAAGACATCATTCTATTGCCAAACGTTAAACTGAACAACTATATAAAACCATACAGACCAGGCAGTACACTATTAGACTCATGGTTGCTCCCAAAAACTCTTTTGAGCGTGATACAATCTGAAACATGTGGGCACACATGGCCCAGGATTAGAAGGACAATCGGCATAGTGCATACGACTCTCCTTCCACGCACCTCTTCGCAAGCAGACTCTACATCTCTTACAGGGATTTCATTTGGGGTGTGGGAGGAAGTAAATCAGGAAAGTGGCGATCTTCAATCTAGCCACATCCTCCACCACTACAACTCTAGGAACACTTGCCTGTTCCACAACAACAAGTCTGCCTATCAAAGACTGCTGAAACTGAACAAAAGTCAACTTTGACGCAGGAGAACACTCCTTGAACACAACAAAAGCATTAAAAGTTGCTAAATTGAAGAGATGGATGGCCAAATTCTTATACCAAATGTAAGCCTTACGAATTGCAGTGTAAGGTTTCAAACTCTGATCTACTCTATCAACACCACCCATGTGCTTATTGTAGTCTAAAATGCACACAGGTTTACGCACTTCTGTGATCTGACCGCAAACAGTCACAGCTAAAGTACTCTCATCATGGATGGTAGTCAGTATGTACACATCCCTCCTGTCCAGAAATTTCACAACTAGTAGTTCATCACTAAGCAAGGAACTGCACTGTGCACTCTGAAGTTTTTTGCAAACAAGCTCTTTTGGATAACCTTTATGGTTAGACCGGATTGTGCCACAAGCAAAAGTGTCCTCTTTGAACAATTCCTTAAACAATTGCACAGCAGTGTAGAACTTATCAAGGTACGAATGATAGCATCTGTTAAACAGTCCTCTAGCAAGATCCCACACAATTTTCTCTGAAACTCCAAAAGTGGACGGACAACCAGGGGGGTCAATAGTGGAATCCCTACCAGTGTACACACGGAAATTAAAAACATATCCTGTCCTACTCTCAGACAACATATACACCTTAATTCCATAACTTGTCCTCTTGCTAGGAATGTACTGCCTAAAAACCCAATGGGCCTTGAACAGGACCAAAGACTCATCAATAGACATTTCTTTCCCTGGAGTATAGATCTCTGAAAATCGATCTACAAAGTAATTAAGGACAGGCCGAATCTTTAAAAGACTGACACAGTCAGGGTGATCTCATGGCAACACCAAAGCATTATCAACAAAATGCAGCATCCGAAGCAAAAGTAAATACTGATCACGAGTCATGTTGCCATCAAGGGACTAGTAGACCAATATGAAGCCATGGACGGCTTCCTTTTCAAACCCATCAGTAAAGTCAAACCCCAAAACTTCTTCATCTCTTCCAGCTTTGTGGGAGTCCACCGGGTAGCTCTAGAGTGGGGCCTAAGTCTGGCACTGTTGTCCCTCAAAAACTGTTCAGCATACAAATTAGTCTGCTCAGCAATCTCACCCAAAAATACATCATCCATAAACAAATGAAAAAACTGTGTAGGCAAAAAATGTTCACAGTCCACTCTACACCCTGCATCACCACTCAAGGCAGGCAACACCGGCTGCACCATGTTTGGATCAACCCAGAGTCCAGCACTTCCAGTAGGAAGCCTAGCAGCCTCAGGCTGCAATCCAGATACCTCTTGCACCATGAGCACAGCAGTGTCCTCCTCCAAAACAGGCACCTCATCCCCACTGAGAGTAGATTCATCCACATCGAGAGTAGCTTCATCCACACCAAGAGTAGCTTCATCCGCATTGAGAGTAGCTTCATCATCCAATGATTCCATGTGGAGACAAAACTCACTGCCTGAATCTTCCCCTTCCTCCTCTCCCTCGGACGCACTGTCAGTCTCATAGTCCTGCTCAGAGGAAGATTCAAGAAGCATACCAACCACCTGCTGAGCAGTCATTCTACGGCTAGCCATAATGCTTACTGATAATGGTAATTCGTCAAACAAGTTAACACCAACAAACCCTTGGTAAATAAATAAATAAACACAAAGTAGCTTTATCACAAAGACCTATATATTCCAACACTATACCACTCACTTGACAGAAACAGCTAGACTCACCACCACCTCCTCTGCACTGACACAGTAAGGATCAACAATATCCCACAAAAAAAAGAAAAGAAAATGACACATAAGACAATGCAAAACACATCGCAAAGAATTTCATGCTCTGAACACTAATGAACATGCTGCCATTATGACAACAGTTACAAAAAACGTCATTTATGCATGGCAATAATACTCATTTGGAGTAAACACAACAAAAATGTTTTTCTTACCAAATAAATGCAATTACGCAAATCTGCAGAATAACCACTGCCGAAACCACAAACAGGTATCAAAAGCTTTACACTAGAATAAAAAGAATTACAATCACAAATTCAAATAATGCACCAGTCCACACACAATCCATCAGCTAAGCTAAGGGATAGGTGGTCCTAAGAGTAGAAATAAAATATTCACCCCTGTATAAGGGGAGCAACCCTTGCCCTTGAGGCCACTCCCCAGCACAAACATTTAAAAACCCCTGTTGTCTAGTGGCTTCTGCCCCCCTTGGGGGCAGATAGGCCTAAAAGACATACTGCTGATCTGCCACCCAAAGAGGAAAGAAATGGCCACAATCATCCTCCCATGAAGGGGAGCGACCCTTGCCCAAGGGGCCACTCCCCACAAACATATTGCTGTTGGTCTAGTGGGCCGAAACATGACTAGACCCAGCCCCCAAAGGAGAGCGACCCTTGCCCAAGGGGTCACTCTCCCCCGAAAAAATCCCTAGTGGCCTAGTGGACCCTAGATTTTTAAAAATATGTGAGATCTGCTTGTCCAAGGGGCCACTCCCCACAAAGTATTCCCTGGTGGTCCAGTGGGCCACTTTGAAAAACAAGCATTTGCAATGCAATAGGTCTTGCATTTACGTGAGTTTGAGCTATTGACATTGCAAATGACAATGCCTTTTATTTTTGTTTTCGATTTTAAAAGATAACTAAGATAACTAAAAGGCTTAAACTCGTGTAAATGCGAGACCTATTGCATTGCAAATGCTTGTTAAATCTTGAAAGCAAAATGAAAGCAAGAAAGCCAATGATAAAAAAAAACATGCAACAGTTGGTGTTGTTGCACCAAGGATATTGTGCTGGATATCGAAACACTTCTAAGGTCCCATAGGCGAGACCTATTGGCTATGCCAATGTTTGTTCAAGTAAGATACCACAACCCACTCCCAGTATTCAGAGGAGTTCTGGGATGAAGGGTTTAGCAACAATGAGGTAATCTGGGCTCTTGTTTACTCCTGGACATAAAAAATATTAGCATTGAGATGACTAACTAAGCTGCTTTTTCTCTTCTCAAACTAAGCTAATTTTACATAGACAAACTCCAAACTAACTTCCCTCACTCAGAATCCATTTATATTTAATAGATCAAAGAGTTGATAATAGGGTTACTTCACTATAGTCAATAAAATGTGTGAGTTGCCAGTGATACATTGAGGCTGGCATGCTGTACTAGTGGATAAAGGTAAGAATGGTTATGTGTTTGCATTCACAAGAGCGTTGACTCTAAACATACAGTAGTATAAAAAAGTTAGTATACATGAAAAATGCACTATGTGAGCAAATATTTTGTTGTTGTTAATCTCTACAGAATTACTATGTATAGATGCAGCTTGTTTAATCCTGGTTAGATGCTGTCTCTCCCCAATTTGCTATCACTTCCACCACACTTACAGGCAGTGCATAAGGCACATTTGAAAAGAGCCCTCGGGTCCTGAGGAATGCTCAATTACATTTTGATTCCTAATCTTGGTGCAGAAACATGTCAACCACAGCATAGGATGAAGGTTGTTTCCTAATCATCTGTACCTCAATATGTTTTCAATTTGTTAAACTTGCACTAGTGGCACTGAATAATAAATAGCACGGAAGGAACAACTGGGTATAATTTTAACAGCATAGGGGCTGTTAGGACCAAGTCATTCTACAACAAAACTGAAAAGAGCTCAGGCTGAGCCCACTGAGCATCTTCGTTGCCAGTGAGAAGCAACCCCTGTGATGATGCATGCCTCCTAGTGTGGGTGAGGGGTCCATAGCCCTGAAAGGATAACAATATACTCAGTATATTTTAAGCCTTTGCATATTTGATATTGTGCCATATTGAATCAGATAAGCATTTTTATTTGTCAATAATCAGAAACTAGTCCCTGAAAAACTGAAACAGGTGACATTCTGTCAGGAGAAGGTTCAACTATTTACTGGTATCTTTCTCTGGTTATTCAATGTAAATGTGCAACTCTGGGATGGTGAGATTGAGGATGAAATGGTATAGAACATAAAATATAAGATCTAGGTGCTAAAGAGTCCACAGCAAAACCAGGATACCAGATGTAATCCCAGGTTTCCCCAAGTAAACTGCACATTTCTATACAAACGACTCTCCCAATCTTTCGATTGCCCAAAATGCCAAAATTGGTGAGGCCCACAACCTGGCACAACCCCACAATAACTACTAAACTTTATATAAAAAACGCTTTTTGCTATTTATTCGAGTTATGTATCTGTGAGCTAAACATTTGTCTCCTGAAAATGCTCGAATTGCAAGTGGAAAGCATACAATTCATTTTTCACGAGAGCAAATCGACCCATTGGCATAAAACGCACCTAGTTAAGATTGGAATTTTAAGCGCTAGATGTATGGGAGAAAATGAACCGACATCTCATATTACCAGTCAACTTGATGCAGTTAAATTATTTGCATGCCACTGAATGATTTAATCGTGAGCAGTAGACAGAAATATGCATTAAACAAAAAGACTACTGGATGCATTATTAGGGATGCCAAAATCTGCTCTTTTTTAAAAAAAAAGCACCATGGCTTTGTCTGCCCAGGGGAGCAGACAAAGCCAATTACTCATGCCCCCATAAGGGGAGCGACCCTTGCCTAAGCGGCCGCTCCCCCAAACAGTAAATCAGTTACAATATAAAACAAGCATTTACAATGCAATGGCTTCGCCATTGGAAAAGTTTGAGCTATTGGCATTGTAAATGACAACATTTTTATTTATGTGTTGGTTTTGAAAATAGATAAATAAATGGCATTGTCATTTACAATGCCAATAGCTTAATCTCTTGCAAATGCGAGACGTATTGCATTTGCACCCACACAGAGCAACACACAGAGCCACATGCACCCACACAGACAGAACCACACACACACACACACACACACACACAGACAGAACCACACACACACACACACAGACAGAACCACACACACACACACAGACAGAACCACACACACACAGACAGAACCACATACACACACAGACAGAACCACACACACACACAGAACCACACACACACACAGACAGAACCACACATACACAGACAGAACCACACACACACAGACAGAACCACACACACACACACAGAACAACACACACACACACACACAGACAGAACCACACACACACACACACACACACACACACAGACAGAACCACACACACACACACAGACAGAACCACACACACACACAGACAGAACCACACAGACAGAACACCACACACACACACACACACAGACAGAACACCACACACACACAAACAGAACCCCACACACACTGTGATACTGTCTATGTGTCCCCCCGCCCCTGCGACCAGAGATCGACAGAAAGTAGCAAGTCCGTGGCCATTAACGGCTACAAAGGTTTTACATTCATCTATTTAAAAATCTTTACACTTTATTTATTAAAAGGCCTTGATCAAGCTACATGTGCAATCGAAAACTATATATTCACAATAAAAGAGTTAAAATCTTAGTACACAGCTATATTTGGTAACAAGAGAATTCTAGCCGGTTCATATTTTTAAAGATGCACCTAATTTGCCCAATAAGAGATCAATTTTGAGTAAGGGATCACGTCCCACACTTCTCTCTTGCGCCATATGCTATTAAAGTCAGACAATCTCCTTCTTGATAAATCCTAAACAGGTAATGCTCCATGCCCCAGCAGAACCAATACCCTGCATGTGCAAGGAATAGGCAAGAAACTAGTGGAGACCACAACGCAAGTTAATAAGAGTGATCAAGTCGGACTGTGGCCAGCTGGTAGCCCTCCCATCACTTCCTTTATCGCCTTAACAACGTAAAACATTATTGTCTCAATTTCACCTTGCTTTGCCTTAACATAGTGTGTCATTTTCCGCACCATCTTCCTACGGCTCACTCCACATGTGTTTTTGGTTTTGATACAAAAGTATATTTTTAGTACTGTATCAGAAACGTGGTATACGGACATTGTCTGCCCTTATAATCCGGCAAATACTCATAAAACCAAATAACTGGGATAAAATTATACAGAGACTTCGACCCAAGATTTCATTTCGAAAGCCCTAATTTCATTAATCACCGAGATTAGCAGTGACATGCTAATGACACAGCAGCCTGATCTGGTGAGGGAATGGCAGGTGAAAAATACATTTCTGCATTCATGGCAATTCAAAGCTACAAAGAGAGCATGAAACACATACAATAAATATATGCGGTTTCATACATATGTACTTTTCCAATTTTAACGGTTTAAAAACACTTCCCACTCTCCTTGACAAAAATAGGGTTAATACTGATGTGGGCTTCTGCACTTTATGTGCTATGGTAATTAAAACATAACGCAAAAGATTACATAACACACCATTACAAATGAATGGTCTAAATACATCTCACCGCCCCTATGTTTCCTTTACTTAATCAATGTGGTTGGGTACATTAGTCAACTGCACTCATCAGATAGAGGATGGGACTTGAGAAAGCCACTCTCCTCTTTGCCTTATTGACTGCAGGCGATTTTTCATAAAAGTTCATCAGTGTATCTGCAGTGTGCAGAAGTGTGTTAAGAGTTTTGATGGGAAGGGCACGCAAAGAAGAGAAGCATGTCCTTTCCCATAAAGGCTAATAGAACAAATTAGTACAAAGCTGGATTACCATATCATTGTAATATACAGTATGTACATGTAGCTTATTAGAGGGAGGCGTCTGGTTGACATATCGGATCTGAAGCATAGGGAAGTACAAATATTTGCCCAAAATGATTTACTCCAATCAGGAGAGAAAACAGATTATATATAACTCGGGTCTCCTTGCTGTTCTACAGTTAACACTGTAGCCACTAGACAGCAACTCCCACAGAAATAATCGCCAAGGGAAACAGCATAACTGAAAAATTGGAGTTCCCGTGGCATGAAGCAATCTGATCACTCAAAAACACATGGGGTAACATTTTGTGTTCTTTAAATTTCCATCAAGGAAAAGGCATGAGGAAACGGTGGTTCTGAGATTCCTTATTTAAGCACTGTTCTTAACTTTTCTTTTAAAGTGAAAGATGGATGCAGACATTCACATATTAAAGGCAGCAACTATTTAAAGGCAGCAACTAATTAAAGCCAACCATTCATTCTCCTAAGTGTACAATTACAAATTTGACTAACGCAATATCAACGTCATAAAAATTCTAGCCTCCTCATGTTGTTTTAGGGCTGCAATCTAGCATAACGTTGCCAAAAGACTTTATTTCCAGGGATGGTCTTTCATTTGCCTAGCTAACATAACCTAGACTAGAAGGTAAAATCTTTCATTTCTTCCATTGAAGCAATTGTCTAACGCAACAAAAAGCAATGGTCGTAACGTGATGTGACAAATCAGGTTAACTCTAGAGACTGAAATAAAGTTTGAGGAATTTTTGGTTGCAGAAAATATTCAAAATGATCAGGGCACATATTGTCATTGTGTCTGTAGTTTCTTCAAAGAAGAATCAGAAAACAACAAAAATCTGTGAAGTGCCCTCAGAGAATAAATATTAATGTAAATTCGAAGCTCAAAGTAAAAAAATCACGTTAGTTATACAAATGTCTAATCAGTACAAGAGCATTACTTTTGGATTTAGTCATACAGTGACCATGCTCAATTGAAGTAGTTGCAGTAGTAACCAAAGAGACTAATCGCTTGGCACAGGTGAAACATAAAATAAGGGTCATTCTTGGCACGATCACACATTCCTTATGTTCTCTACTAGACTGCTGACAGCGAAACCAAGAGTTCTGCATTACAATTTCGATTTCCAGTTTATCCAAACGGTTTAATCCTGGGCACATCACTTTATGTTAGTGTATATCCGTGACATTATTTGCAATACAAAAGGAGTTAGTTACTAAATACGTTTATATGTAGCTTTTGGTTACCATCTACAGGTAACCAAATTCGGATCCAGGTCACGGGGTTCAACGTGAGATTGGAGAAAGTTTGTAATTTACCGAATGTGTACACTTTCTTAACAACCCTGTGCGATAGGTGAACTGTTTAAAAGATCTGTTGTCCAAAGATCATTTGACAGAAATTCCAATGTGGTAACGAGAACAAAATATATATATTAAAGTGTTTGGATGAGAGCAGTAAAAAAAAAAAAGGATCATGAGCACCACTTCCGCATCACATGATGATTCTATATAAACAAATGAGCGTGAAGTGAAGGTAAGCGGAGCTGGTAATGGTAGAATTGGTTTTTGTGTGCTTTGTATTTGCTTGTTTGAGATGACACCTTACTATATTAACTCTGAGCAAATTATAAAACGATCTTCATGGGCAGCGGCAACTCTGCAGCGTGGTTCCTTGAAAAGCACGCCTTTTCAACAGTTTGCACACGACGGCAGGCAGCACAAGAACGTCAGAGAGGCGCGTCAGTGAATACAAATGTCTATTTTTATCCTGTTGCCGGGTGACATCAGAGCCACAGGAACATGAGTCAGGAGGGAAGGAGGAAGTGGATCCACAGGTAGAAAGACAGTCCCTCCCAAAAAGGAGCACGTTATTAGGGGCAAGAACAACATCACCCTGGGGTTGGGGGCACCCTTCGTGTGGTGGAGGGCAGCTCGGGGTGTATAGTTCTAGTTACATACCTAGTTCTGTTCCCAGGGAGGAAGTCTCTCTAAAACACCACCCGCCTGCAGCTGAAGGGCCCCACACTTACCATCCACGGTCTTCTTCTTGAAGAGAGAGGCCATGGTGCTGCTGCTGTGGCAGTAGTTTCTGCTGCTGTTCACTTCCTGGTCTGGGCCGCCGCTGCCACTCGCCGTACACCGCGACGTCCTATCCCTGCCCAGGAGCTGCAGTGACTAGCTCCATACACAGGACAAGCGCGAGGTGCGGGTCACGTGACTGGATGGCGTCAGCTGATCTCCTCCTCTACCCCGCCTTACGCCAGGACTAGTCTGTGCGCGCGCAGCCCTCGAGACAGTAACAATCAGCTGTGAGGCTGTTGAAGCGACGGTATTTCTATTGAGTGACGACTCTTTATCACTGACAGCGAAGTCTGTCTGTTTTCAGCTGCAAATCTTTAAGGAAGAATGCAACGTCTTGTAAGTTCAGTCCTCAAGAGGCCATCGCATTCCAAGGGTTCGGCAAGGGCACCTCCAGGTATACACAAAAGAGTGTGCAACCTCTATAACGCTTTGTGTGGGTGCTTGTGTAACAAGTCAGGTCCCGGGCCGGCAGCCAATCACAGCGCGGCCCGGGAATGACGTCAGGGGGGGTGTCCCGGGCCGGCAGCCAATCACAGCGCGGCCCTGGGAATGACATCACGGGGGTGTCCCGGGCCGGCAGCCAATGACAGCGCGGCCCGGGACAAAGGGGTGGGACTTAAAAAAAGTCCCAGAAACGCCCCCGAATCGCGTTTTCACCAGAAAGCGTGATTGACAGCCTCTGTCTCCCAATGGCTAGCCTCCATTTATGGAGCTAGCCAATGGGAGACAGAGGCTGAACCAAAGTCGATATGTAGGATCATGAGGTTTCGCCGTGGGCGGAGCAACTGCTACGCAGTTGCAACGCCCAGGGCGAAACCTAAAAACATAAGCAGCCATTGTTCAGAAGACTTAGCCTGACCACTGACCTCTGTCTTTGAAATGCAGCAAATGTGTCAAGATAAATACAGAATTTTAAGCCATCTTTATTTACTGCTTAGATTTTCACGACTCACCAAAATTCAGCTTGCGGCCCACAGTTTGCGAACACTGCGCTACAACATCAAAACGGTCCGACTCAAGGAGCAAAAAATCAATGACTGCACATGTTCTTGATTTTAGTCATTTCAGGGATTTTTGTCTGTTTAAGTTCTTGGACTTGGATCTTGCCAAGATTAGAAAACAGTAATGATGCCACAGTAGCTGGAAGATGCACTTTTAAACTTGTCACACGTTAAACTGTCAAGTTATGTAGAAACCGCAAGCCAAACAAAACTATAAAATGCCTGTTTTCAAAGAAAGCAGGACTACTGCCTAATTCACACAAAAAAGCCATGAGTTAGCAATTAAAATATTAAATCAGAGAGCAAATTCCATCTTTGAGCACGCTGTCACAAATACAAGCTCTTTGCCATGTCTCATCTGCAATCTAACAAAAGCACTATTTGAAGCTTCATCACCAAACCCTAATAGGAACAACAAATGGGACAATGTAATCATCTGCGAAAGGCAGACCACTCAAGCAGTGGCTAACCAAAAAAAACACATGAAAGCCAAAGACGGAAAGGTACTGACCTTAAGGCTGCTCTCGCCATTTCTCTTTATTTTAAATTCATTTGTGGAATTTATGACATGAGAACTTCTAGACAACTAAAGCAGTCTGTATTTATAAGCAAAAAACATCTGAGGCAAGCTGGAATAGGTTAACCAAATGTCTTTAAGTGGGTACTTTCAGTTTTTCACACCAGAAGCAGCTAACATATTCTGTGTTTACACTATGTCGAGGAGATTGGTGCTAGCACTATGGCGACTAAATTGGCTACTGTGAATTTTCCAAAAGATTTGTTTTAAAACACATGAATAAATTTGACGTTTGAAGAATTCATCCCGGTCCTGATGAACCATGTAGCTTTCGATTTTCATGAGGTATTAAGAAACACAGCAAATATAGACCCTGATTGAACAACTGATTTTAAAACACCAATGTACACTGACAGGTAGTCTCACTCTATCTCAAGGTAGGGACTAGTTTTTATTGAGGTGGACCCCATGGTGCACAGGAGCTGATGGAGACTAGGACAGGCTGTTTAAAAATGAATATACAAGAGTAATACATTATGTAAAAAAAAATCCAGGAGCACTAACTAGCAAAGGAATCCTTCAAGGATAAGGGCTGGGCGCAAAAGCACTACTAAGATATTTTGGCGTTTTATTTGATTCCTAAGTCAGAAAGTCAAAAACTAAAAAAAAAGACTCAGATGTCATTCACTGCTGAAATCCTTAAGCAAGGGGCTGAATAATTTTGGGTCTTGGTTACAAGTGCTGGAATTATCAAAGATTCCTTCAGCAACCTTGGAAAGTGATCTGTTTCCAGAGGCAAGAATCGTTTTCATAAATATGGGAGGTCAACATCTTATTTGATGAGCAACAACGGTTTATATATAATTCAACACTTTGAGAAGTGTTCCCTCTAACCCCACACTTCACAGCTTCCAGAACTCCCAAACTCCCGAAAAATGGATATGGGGAATACCAAGAGGCACCATATCACCTTAATCCTCACAACTTTAAGTCACAAAGAGGCAGACTAGATATGGGTGGAGAAACTGGGAGTTGATTTGAATGAAATTGCATGAATGTGTCTATTACCTTTTTCAGAAATCTTTCTTTAACCCAAAAAGGTTTCATTTAATAATACCCCTTTCGCCCACTTTATTCCCATAACATGTTTCCCCTAAGTGCGGTCCACCTCACACAATGACTCCCTGAATCTCTCTGTATGCCCCACTTCCTGCCCACCTACTGAGGCCAAGCCGAGCCTACAGAAGATTCCGCTCTTAATGCGAGTTTAGTAAGCAGTTAACTCAGTAAAATCTTTGACCTCCTTCTCTTTCCAATTCGTTTTCCTGTTCTGCCTCCCCATTTTCTCTTTTCATTTCGTTCCGGCATTCTTCGCTCCCCTGCACTTCAAAGCAGCCGGAATATAATAACATGAATAGAATAATAGCATATAGCACAACTTAACAAGCGTCCTTCAAGTATCTATTAGATGTCGATATTGTTTTTATTTATCGGATTTAAATAGGAGCGAGTTGAAACTTTACATAGTTTGATTACGCAAATTGGCATTTCAGAATGCTTGGACTATGCTTTATTGCAAGCGTTCTCATGATTAAACAGTCATGACTTTAGTAGCAAGGGCAGAAAAGGCTTCTGGAGATTCCCATTATTTATTTTGAATTAAAGGGCCGTTGATGGTTTTCTTCAACACTGAAGTAAAAAAAGATGCTTTCATTTCACTTGACAAAAGGGTTTTGTGATTTCTAGGTACATACGTTTTTATATAGGTTTAATGCTATGGTTTTTCCCACTCATTGAGGGCTGTTAATAACCAGTCTGTTACCAACTTTAGAAGTACAGAATGTATCCCTTGAAAAGGATGAAAAGCTAAGTAGGTTCTCCTGGATTTGAATTTGTGACCTGGAGATCACAAGATGTGCATATGTCAGAGGAAAGCGTTTACTCTGCTAAAAGGCTGTTCCCCTGCTATAAATTTTATTGACTTGCTCCACCCTCTCCCCAAGAATGCATTATGTATTTAATTACATATGACTTGCTCCACCCTCTCCTCAAGAATGCATTATTCATTTAATTGACTATTGTCTAGAGTTGGCCTCAAGGACACGACAGACATATTTGGGTAATAAATACTTGCAAGCGCCTTTCTGTGGTCGTACAGGTGATTTAAATGGGAGAATACTAAGGATCTGATGACGTCGCCCCACTCGCACAGGACAAACTTCGAACAACAAAAATAAATGATCACAGAGGGCACAACTTTTGAATTTCCTGGTGAGAACTGTGTCCCCCATCAGAGCTGAAGAGGCCCTGACTATCTCTGAAAAGACGCGCGTGGGGGCACTGTATAGCCAAGATACGTGACGCTTCAGTTGCTAGGAGAAGGTGATGCCAAACCAATGCATGCCCTTGTACTAATTGCCGGGTATGTGTCTTGCAGTTAGGCACCAGGTGCTAACGTGAAGTGGGGATTTCAGCGCGAGCCGAATACCTAGAAGCGTTGCTTGGAAAGCCTGCCTAGCCTGAAATGGCCTAGCCTGACGCGCCTGCCACAGCCACGGCACTCCTTCAGTGTCACGCGCCTGCCACAGTCCCTGCACTCCTCCAGCCATCACGCGCCTGCCACAGCCGCGGCACTCCTCCAGCCGCCACGCGCCTGCCACAGCCGCTGCACTCGTACAGCGTCACGCGCCTGCCACAGTCCCTGCACTCCTCCAGCCGTCACGCGCCTGCCACAGCCGCGCAACTGCTTCACTTCTTTAAACCTCGCAGTCGCCGACAAACCCTGCGATGTTGGTGGCAAAAGCCTCTACGTGGGAACACAAGTAATTTGGCAACAATGAAGAAAGCCAGCGTCGTCCAGTCTGGCCATTTCTCTACACCTAGAACAACCCTGGAAGCACTCTAAATCGAATCCCGCTTACTAATTCGATACAAGTGCTGCCACGCAACTTTTTAACTCCTCTCTTTGCCCATCCACCACTTTTGCTGGGAGATTGGAGTCATGCTTAAGTGCAGACATGCTTCGAATGTTATGATTTAATTTAGGAATTGGGATGGATGTCCCGAAAACCTCTCACATGGTCTCTAAGCACTTTGTAAATTCGGGGTATCACTACTCTCTTTGAATAATTACCTCTCGTATTCTGGGGTACCAGATATCTTCAGTGTGCATCAGCTGTGTGCCATTCACTATGGATATATCTACAAAAAAATAAATTATGTTGCTAAATTATTTTTTATAATGCAAGTACTTTTCTTTTCGAAACTAGTAATTTTGCACAGTGCTAAGAGTGAGCAAAGTGTGGCATTACCCTCGAGACAGTAACAATCAGCTGTGAGGCTGTTGAAGCGACGGTATTTCTATTGAGTGACGACTCTTTATCACTGACAGCGAAGTCTGTCTGTTTTCAGCTGCAAATCTTTAAGGAAGAATGCAACGTTTTGTAAGTTTAGTCCTCAAGAGGCCATCACATTCCAAGGGTTCGGCAAGGGCACCTCCAGGTATACACAAAAGAGTGTGCAACCTCTATAACACCTTGTGTGGGTGCTTGTGTAACAAGTTAGGTCCCGGGCCGGCAGCCAATCACAGCGCGGCCCGGGAATGACGTCAGGGGGGGTGTCCCGGGCCGGCAGTCAATCACAGCGCGGCCCGGGGAATGACATCACGGGGGTGTCCCGGGCCGGCAGCCAATGACAGCGCGGCCCGGGACAAAGGGGCGGGACTTAAAAAAAGTCCCAGAAACGCCCCCGAATCGCGTTTTCACCAGAAAGCGAGATTGACAGCCTCTGTCTCCCAATGGCTAGCCTCCATTTATGGAGCTAGCCAATGGGAGACAGAGGCTGAACCAAAGTCGATATGTAGGATCATGAGGTTTCGCCGTGGGCGGAGCAACTGCTACGCAGTTGCAACGCCCAGGGCGAAACCTAAAAATCATTGGCTCTGGTGGGCATTCCTGCTGCACGATCGCATGATCGTGCAACAGGAATGCACAAAAGAAGCATCAGGAGAAGGGAAAACCCTTTCCTTTTTCTCGATGCCTCTTTTGCTGAAATCCCCCCTCCCAAGAGACAAAATGTACCTCTTTCTTTCCCCACACGCTGGAAGCAAATGGCTTCCTGCACGTCGGGAAACAAAGGGAAACCTCCGATGACGTGGAGAGGTGCGGGGGAGGCAGAGGAAGGGCTCCCCCTGCCTGCCCCGGTGCGGGCACGAAGATCGGCATCCCACGGGGTGAGCGCCTGTGCTTACCCTGTGGGTGGGTGCCTTGACGGCCGGGAGCCATCATGAGCACATGCCCACTGTGTGTCATGACAGCTCCCGGCCATCATGAGCACAGAAGGAGTTAATAAATGCACACAGAGGGCACCTTAGAGGTGCCCCTTGAAAACCTACCAAACACTGGCCTGGCCTCTGACCAGTCTTAGCCAGCCTGTCACTACCAGTAATGCCACCTTTGAAATGTAACCCAGGCATCTCAAGGTAGTAGATGATGCCAGCACCCCTGTTCTGCTTTGGTGGGAAGACATGCATGAAGATTAGTTAGATCAGGAGGTGTGCCCACATTCAGCCCGCCCCACCCCTAAGGTAAAGGAGGTGACGTGGATGCTACTTTTCCAATTCCTTCATCTTGGGATGGAGGAAATTAGCCTGTCAGGGTTGTGCCCCTTCCCACAGGAAGTGGTCACATAGAGGTTATAGACACCCTAAAGGGAGATAGTCCATTAGATACTACCTGTCACTGCCTTCAACACCCATAAATGTAATATTTCAATGGCAGTTCGAAGATCTGAATTTCAGATTTGATGGAATTAAGAAGAAAACGGACAAAGAAGAGCTGCTGACCCATAAAAGGAATACCTACTGTAGAATGTTGGCTCAAAAGTCTGCCTGCTGCCTCAAAGGACTCAACCATCGTGGTGTCCTGACTTGTCCTACTAATGTGAAGCCTCCAAGATTCCCAGAGCATCTCCTGCCCTTCAACAATTGCCAGAGAACTCCCTTGGAGTAGAGGAACTCATTCCTCTGCAGCTGTAGGTACCAAAAACACAGAGCTCAACTTACTGGGTTGCCGCTCCCTGGCAACGCTATTGTAGCAACCAAACCAGAATCAGTACACCAGCTCCTGAGAGTTAGATGTGTCCTCCTACTAAGTGAGAGGGCACTAGTACCTACCAGAGCCATGCCGTAGCAATACCCGAGTACCAGAGCTCCTGCAACCAACACTGTGATGAAGAGTGCAATCCGGACTCCAACTGTCCAGCAAGCAAGTACCCATCAAGGAATGTTGAGACCCCTGAGACCTATTCTTTGCGTGCCCCAGCTGTCCCAGAATCATGCGTACAACCTGCCCACCCCTGACCATGTAGACCATCTTGACGCACAGATTTGGATGATCAATCTGCTCTGGACCCAGCCCGCCTGGCCTGGGTAGCAATGAACAAGCTCTGCTCCTGTGGTCCTGAGGCCCTTGCGACCCAATCCCTTGTTTGAGGATCCCTGGACTTACCTGTAGGTCCCATTATGCAGCTTGTTTTGAGGTCTCCCTCTTCTTCTTGGTGCACCAGCTACCAACAACCACAGCACCGTGCTCCCGACTGAATCTGGGACG
Source organism: Lissotriton helveticus (assembly GCF_964261635.1). Classification (NCBI taxonomy): domain Eukaryota; kingdom Metazoa; phylum Chordata; class Amphibia; order Caudata; family Salamandridae; genus Lissotriton; species Lissotriton helveticus. The sequence continues at coordinate 1,034,901,161 of NC_136063.1, forward strand.
CTCCCAACAATTCGCTGTTGGAACTTTGGACTTTGGCCTACTAGTAACCTAAACCTCTAGCCCCTAGATCCTACTGTATGATTTTATATACATATTTGTATTTTTCCCCATCCATAGACTTTTCATTGTGCATAATTGCACACAACAGTGAATTATTTTCTTAACTTTTAAAATTCATAACTAAAAAAGTACTTACCTGTGAATGAAGTTATTGGTCTTAAAGATTATATTAAAATCGGTGTTAATTTGGCAAATTTGTCTTGGATTTATTCTTAAGTGTGTGTCTCATTTATTGCCTCTGTAAGTACAGCACATGCATAGAACTACTTTCTAATTAGCCTACACTACCACAAATAGTGCATTAGTATTATGTACTTTTGCCTCTGTATACCAATCTGGGCCTCAAAGCACTCTAAACACAGTGTTCTTCATTTTAGTACCCAGGCACACACTGACACATACACTATCACACCCAGGGACATACCAATGCATATACTGACACACCCAGGCATATGACAATGAGAAAACTGACATAGCTAGGCATACAATATTGCTCCCAAAACACACCCAGTCACACACTAATACATACACTGACACACTCGGCATACACTGACACATACACTGAAGCACCCAGGGACATACCAATGCAAAACTGACACGCTCAGGCATGCAGCAGTGCAGTCACTGACACACCCATCCAAACACTAATGGTATGTTATGTTACATGTTTTATGAGGCCCTTGTATGCCCCCAGGGGTGTCTTGGAGCTAGCTAAATGAGAAGACTGAATAGATCAGATGGTGTACCTGGTGATAGAAAGCCAGGTTTTAAGGGTCTTCCTGAAGACCAGAAGACTGGGTTGGGGTTTGATGTGCCTAGGGAGATCATGTACCCAAGGAGATGCATCCAACAACACGCCGAGGCTCACACTGATGCATATGCTTATACACCCAGGCACACACTGACTCATACACTAACACACTAACACACCCAGGCACACACTTAAATATACACTAACATACCCTGGCACACACTGATGTATACACTGACACCGAAATATATTGTAAGAGATGCCATGGTCCTGGACTCTCTCATTGCTGAACACAGCATTAACTAGGATACTCTTGGCTATATGTTACTTTGTCACATTGCTTACCCTGCATTAGGAGTGAAGTGCCATTGTAGCTGATTTTTGTACAGGGAAACAGCGAATCACTGGCTATACTGAGGAGAATGCAGTGGTAGATTGCGACGATGTGGTTTAGACTAAGGGAATAAATTGCATTTAAATGTTTTTGCCACGAGGAAGCCTATGTTTAGGCGAAACATGTTGGTTGCGCTTGTTGAAAAGGAAGGGAATAAAAAAAGAAAAATACTGCAAGCAGTAACTAATTCATCTTGGTTCCCTCTAATATTCTGTGTCTGAATCATTGCTGACTACAGTTTGGTTTCTTGTTGCCTCTCAATTTATGTCTTAAAGTGTGAAATGTATGGCCAATTGGCAGCTGGTCATTATGAGGTGGGAAACTGTGTTTAACAATTGGTGATTTCTTTAGGTGGTACAGCATTAGATACCCGGGCTGCCATTATTGGTCTCAATACACTGACACACCCAGGCAGGCACACACTGAAAACTACATTAACACACCCAGACACCCACTGACACATATGCTAAAACACCCAGGCATGCACTGACGCATCAAAGAACATATCCAGGCACACCCTGATGCATACACTAATACACCTCGGCACACACTGATCCATGCAGTAATATACCCAGTCACACTCTGGTGTATACACTAATACATCAAGGCACACACTGACGCTCATGCTGACACACCCAGACACGTTCCCAAGCATATTCTAACACATCTAGGCACACATTCATATATAAAGTAACACACCCTGACACACTAACACATTCACTCACTTATGTAGCTACTCACATAGGCGCTCACTCACCTATACAGCCACTCATAAACCCAGTCACATACCCATACAACCACTTATACATCCAGTCACTCACTTATACAGCCACTCAAACACCCGTTCACTTGGTTACGCAGCTGATCACACAGCTACTCACACACATACAGCCTGTCATATACCCACTCACTCACTCACTCAAGCAGCCACTCATACAGCTACTCACTCACTCATACAGCTACTCAGAGAGCCACTCACTCACACATACAGCTACTCACACACCTCAAACACGCATTCACTCACCCATATAGTCAATTACTTACCCAATAATACACTCATACAGCCCCAGATTCAGCCAATGACTCACTTATGCAGCTTCCAACACATGCAGTCACTCACTCATACAGTTACTCACACAGTCACTCACTGACTCAAACAGCCACTGATGCAGACACTGTTTCACCCATACAGCCACTCACACACCCAGTCGCACACCCATATACCATCTCATACATCCAATCATTGAGTCACACAGCCATGTGTACCCCCAGTCACTCACTCTTACAGCTACTCACATATGCAGTCACTCACTCATGAAGCAAATTAAACAGAAACTGACTCACTCATACAGATACTCAGACATCCACTCACTCATATAGCCACTCACACACCCAATAAGTCACTCTACCACATATTCACACACTCAATTACCCATGCAGCCACTCACTCATCTATACGGGCACTCACCCCCTTACTCACTCACTCATACAATCAATCATGCAGGCAATCACTCTTCCAAATACTTACTGACACACCCACAGAAAGACATAAGATATATTCAGACTGTTACAAACATACCTATAACATTAATTATACTTTCTTAAACCAGAAAATTAGTCTCTAATTAAACCTATTTTTTTGCAACGTAAATCTTTTCTTTTTTGTATTTTAAAATACATTTGGCTTTTTTGGTGCTTTTTTTTTTAAACTGGGATACATAGTCTTCCAAAACAAAATACACAAAAGTTAAAACAAATATATAAATTAACATTTTTTTTAATGGAGTTTTATATAGCGCAAATTTGACCTAAAGGTATCGGGTATCATAGCACTTTACATATCACCAGTTAAGTGATTTGCCCAGAATCACAGGATGTTCAGGGTTGTTGCCGAGACTCACACCCAGTCCCCCAGATTGGAAGTCGATCACCCTAGCCGTTAGGCCAACTCCCCTACCGCTTGTGAGCTTTACAAATTTCATCTACCGCTCTCCCATACTCAGAACCTTTTTACATTTCAGACAAAATTTTCCCAATATGGCAAATTCTGGTACTGTAGGAGGAAGATTTGATGCAACTGTAGAAGTTGTAGAGGTGCCTGGAAGTGCATTGCCCACAAGCGTGCTGCTCTCACACTTTCTCTCAGCATGTGCAAGGTGACTGGGGTGGATGGGTTTTAGATGTTTGCGCATTCTACTAGTAACGATGAAGTACTTCTTTAAAGTTCCTCTTGATAGTGCTTTGTTTGATAGCATGCATTTCACCTTCTGCGCTATTACTTTCTTCTCCCCAGATGGTATTGTGTAGAATGTCCACAAAATGTTCTCTTTCTTTTTTTTGTATTCTTTTTTATTAAATAAGAAAAACAGAATAATAACCATTGACAATAAAGTGATACAGTGCATTTGTACATTTACCATCATTTTATCACTACCTTCCAACATTTTCCATATGTTTAAATACCATCATCTCTGATTTGTGACCACCAATTTCCAAGGAGTTATTAATTCCTGCAGGGGGATCAGTAAAGAGCACACGCAACATTCCTCTACTTCTATTCCACGCCCCCCAAATCTTAATCTATTTTTGTAGGCATCCTCTCCCCTCATATATCACCCTCTCCGTCTGCATGCACCAATCCATGTCTGTCACCCAGTCAAGGAGCCTTGGTACCGTGGCTCCCTTCCAAGTTCTTGCTATATTACGTTATGCTACCACATTTCCAAGGGAGACCCAGATCTTCTCTTTTGCCGTCAGGTGACTTGCATTCTATATGTTGAGAAAGCACAGCCGGGCGTGACTTCTATAATTTTCCTGCAAACTTCCCACATTATTGGTAATTCTATCCCAATACTACTGCACAATCAGGCAATCCCACGACTGATGTAAATACGCCTCAACCTGACCACAACCTCTGGGGCATAGTGAGGTGTTTAAAGTACCCATTTTAACCAGCGCTACACTGGTATAATACACTATGTGGAGGAGCTTAAGCTGGATTAATTTGAACCTGGACCGAATTGCCACTTCTCGACGGGATGCAAATGCCTCTTGCCATTCTTCATCGTCTAAATCACCCACATCATCCACCCACTAGGCTCATATCTTCCCCAACGCATCTGGTGTATTACTTAACATTTTCCTATAAGTCAAAGAGATTGTTTTTTCTTTTAAATAATCATTGAGGAGTCTATCCTCCAGTGGCGAGGTGGCTGGAAGATCCGTACCCTTGGGGACTGCCTAATACAACACATTCTGAACTTGGAGGTCTCTAAAAGTTTCCCTCGTGCTTAGTTCATAGTCTCGTTGAAGGTCACGGAACAGGACCACTTTACCTCCCACTCACACATCCCTGACTGTTGAAAGCCCAATGAGGTCCCATTTATTAAATCCAGAACAATTTGCCAGGAGCCCTAAGCGAGGGGGGAGCCAGTGTAATCTTGTTCTTCCAACCCAGAGTGAATATGGCCGCATGCCACACTGTAACCGTGGTTGGGGTATATACCGGATTAGAGCCTCCATATAATGCCCGTTGATAGGACCCTGCTGTCTTATTGTACCTATCCATTCTATAAGCAGGTTTGATTACTGGCCAGTGTACCCAGTGATTTGTGACTGCTAACTGAGAGGCCCAGTAGTAACTTTTGATTGCTGGGAGGGCAATCCCGCCATCATACCAGCTTTTCGTGAGCTTTGTCAATGAGATGAGGGGGATCCCATTGTTCCAGAGAAGGGTCCAGACTTCTGACTGCACAGCTTGAAAAAATTTGATTGGGACAGGGTGGGTGCATTTTGTAAAGCGTAAACAAATCAGGGCAGAGCCATCATTTTGTATAATGCCGCTCTACCCAGTAATATGAGTGGCAAGGACTTCCAGTGCTGTACGTTGTTTCGCAAGCGACGGAGCAGGGGGGCCAAATTGTTATCATAAATTGCCACTGGATCTGTCGTGACATAGATTCACAGGTATCGAAAGCCCTTGGTGAAAACCCTGGCTCCTCAACGTATGGGCAATCTAAGATCCCTCCTGGAAAGTATGTAGATGAAGGATTTATCTTAATTTATAGTATAACCGGAGTATTTTTGAAAAATGGTGGATATATGTAGTATTCTGTGTATGGAAAAATATAGTATGGCCAAATAAAGTAAAATATCATCGGCATACAGGGAAATTCTGTCCTCCCAGTCTGTCGTACAATTTAATCCCTTAATAAGGGGGTCTCCTCTAATCAATCAATCAATCAATCAACCAGGGGTTTATAAAGCGTGCTACTCATCATGAGGGTCTCAAGGAGCTGGGGGGGAGATGCAGTTCCAGATCAGTCGAAGCTGAAGAGCTAGGTCTTGAGGCTCTGTCTGAAGGTGTGCAGAGTGGGGGAGCATTTGATGTTGACTGGGAGCTTGTTCCAGGTCTTTGCTGCTGTGATGTATTCCTATAGGTACTGTATCGATTCCCCTATTCCTGACCCTGGTTTGGTTAATAATTAACTAGCAGCCATCCAACGGTGCAAAAACCGTTATCTGATTAAACCACACCACGGCACAGAAGCGCGTTATCTGATTAGGTCATAACGCATGCCATCTAATTAGACAAGCGATATTCCTCCAGCCCCTGATAAGGCATACGGAGTTCTCAAAACAAATCAAACCTACAGCGACCTGGGAAATTCCCATAGCCATTGTTTTGATTTCACCGAGAACTTCAGTAAAGAATGTGCGAACGAACCAGTTCATATGACATCCTTATTGACGTATATATGTCCATCCTTACGTCAATCTCGGCACCTTTCAGGTATAAATATTACCGACATTGCCTTAAGCAAACACATGCGGTGGTGACGAGATTGGAGCAGCGAGACGTGCCGAGGAGCCCAGCAGAGAGCGAAGAGCACAGGCGATGCCCCTCCTTCCTGACGCGCTGAGAACGAGACGCTGCCTTTCTCCTGCTGAGAAATCCAGCTCCGGCGCTTCCAAGCAGCCCTCGCAGGCAGCTGGAATATCAAGACCTGGGATAAGAGATACCAGCCCTCCACCATTCTAGATCTCAGGTACAGAACTGAATAACCCTTTGTAGAGAATTCTCGAGTCAGTCCCTTGGCAAAACAAACTTAACTTAAACTGCTACTTATCTACTCCCGCCCACGTATTAGGCTTAGGTCAGGTACACTGGGGTAGGCGTGGTTAGAAGCACCAGTTGAGTACGATTAGTCAAATGTATATATGTATGTATCTATTTTATCCATTTTAAAGTATCATATGGCTCAGAAACCATATCAATGCTTTTACAGTATTATTTTATAATTCTGTCTCTACTGTATGCACTTTACTTAACTATAAGTATTGCAATAATAGCGATTCATTTCTCTTGTATGAGAAAAGAGACTGATCAATAAACACCATTCTTTATTGAACACGCCCGTCTCTTCCTTTTCTCTCCAATCTGGTGAAACTAAGAATGCACTGAACTGACTGAGTAAAATAAGTTGTCTTTTGTTTTCACACGACTCTAGAGATACACTCTTGATTAGGGGAGAGCAAAGTTGTCATGTTCTATGGTTGTCAGAAACTAAATCCCTTCTTGTCTATCCAGGGAGGTTAAAATCCTCCTTGCCTATTCGAGAAAGTTTCTAGTGAACTCTGAGCTAGCTGGCAAACACAAAACTTTAAGTCTAATATCGTCGGTAGAAGACCTAGTTAACCTCTGCCCTAGGTCTATACTATTGAAGATATTATTCCAATGCGCAGAGCCTATTGGGATAATAGGAACTACACTACATGGCGCCCAACGGTTTGGATAGGCGATAAAACGAACGCAAGACATTAGAGTAACTCAGTCGTGCTTTTTCACACAGACCCCTTTTTCCCATAATACTCCAAAGACGTCTGGAGTGGGTGAAAGGTCATATCCGCCAAACCTCGCAGGAGGAGACTCCTATGTATGGTTCTTGGTTTACTCAACGTTGAAGGATACACTGTTCCAAAATATTGTGCATCTAATCTTTGTTTCCATAGAAACCTGATCTGCAAATAAATTAAAAAAAATCTTCTTGACAATAGTATGTCAGAAACTGAAGAAGAAAGGGAGACAGCTAGAATAGCAACTGAACTCCTAGCAGCTGACAATACTCTGCTGCAAAATGACCCGGATATAATACTCATCCCGGTCAACATAAGAAAATCTATAACCTTAAAACTTATAGAAAATGGACTGACACCAAGAGGTGGTACAGTCATATTCGTAATTGAGGCACACGAATATCGGCAGACAGAGGTATTCTATTCATGGATAAACTTTCCAGCAGCAAAAGCTGTAACAAAGGACTTCCACTATTACAAAATAGAGGAACCTCCTAGTGAGTACACTCCTTTCGAGGAAGTGGAAATACCACTCAAATTCCAAGAGCACCTGCTCTTGTTTAATGGCGCCCTAAAACATAATAATCACATCACCAGGCTCGGTCCACTAGGTAGACCAGGAGCAACGTGGCCGGTCCTAGCCAGATACACACCACATCCAGACATTGAAGAAATGCCTGCACCAGATCTTTTAGCACAGCTAAAACAATTAATAAAAATACATAGACAATTAGTCCAATATGTAATGCAGACTTCAACAGTCCAACCAGCAATTAAAATTCCACAGCTGACGACTCATCAGGGGAACACAAATAAAATTACACCTCAGAACATACAGTCCTGTCTAGGTAAAGTACCCGCAAAACGGGAACAAATTCCTTTCTGGCTAGCACAAAAAATCACTCAAATAGAGGCGGTGTTTCCAGATACCACCCCTGTTAAGAAACATAGGATTCTGACTATCTGTCTTCCAATGGGAATCGCACCACATGTGGAGGACTGTGACACTTGGGGAACAGTCTTTGCTTCCATTTACACAAAAACACATGGTGTACCATCCATGTCAGTAATACCAGATGTGCTGAAACAGATTCAAGATGAATACGGTCCAGAACCCGCTTTAACTCTCGGTATGAAACTACTGAAAGATTTCAAGCAGGTCTCGGCAATATTATTAGCCAACATAAAGGGAGAAGCAGCAAATGTGGCGATTCGCCAGAGGTTAAAAGAGACAAATATAGCAGACCAACCATCTGAAATTGCCAGAATCATAGAAAAATCCTATGAAGAACTAGGAAGAGATAGTTTGGGTGGAATACCAGTGAAACCCCAACTAGTTGAAAGTCCTGAAAAGGTATTTATTAAAAATAATTTAAACACTCAAAAAAAGAGCTGGGATGGAAATAAACAATCCAATCCTAAAGAAAAAAGATTCCAGTCCAGAGGAAGGTCTCCTCGGCGGAGAGAAAGATCTCCTGATCAAGGATGCAAGTCTCCCCAAAGGGAGGCCTCTGTGAAAAAATACAACCTTAGAAATAGGGATAATATAAAAAAACCTGATAGATATCAAGATATTGATACACGTCCCTCTCAATCTTTTCAGACTTCCTCGCAGAAATCGGAAAGAAGAGGACAATTAGAACACAGGGAAGAGCACGTCAAGTCCAAAGACAAAGAACCTGCTCATCTGAATAAAAAATTACAATTTCCCAAAAAGAAGGTAGCTAGTATTAAAGTAATCAACAATGCCGAGAATACTGAGGACACAGCTGAAAAACGGAGAATGGGCTCAGACAATGCTAGACAGCGCAGCAGAAGTGAGCATAGCTCGCAAAGTCCTTATGAATCATCTGGAGACAGTGGACACGAATGAATACATTCAGGTGGAAACTGCAGATACCAGAGTTAGCAAACCTCATAAAATATATGAAATAACATTGCGTATAGAAGGGGATAAGACTAGAAAAATAAGGGGTCTATTTTGGGATAATCTCTCCAAGGGCAATGACATCCTTCTAGCTGAACGAGACTGGCCTCCAGAGTTTGTCAGGGAGTGCCCACATGGCGAAGAAATAATTATGCCTGCCTTCTCAAACCATATTCCAATTCATAAAAAATATACACTTGCAAGAAAGTGGGCAGGAGCTCAAGCCCCTGCCTTATATAAAAATCATGTGGGATGGGATGAGGACTCTCCTCCTCACAAAATCCAGTTAAAATCACAACCTACTGCACAGAGGCAGTACCCGATTAAGCAAGAAGCTAAAAAACAGGTAAAAGAGATCCTAGATCAACTTGAATACCAGGGGGTGATTAAAACCTGCACCTCACAAATGAACAACCCTTTGTTTCCTGTCTCCAAGCCAGACAATTCATATCGTCTTGTTTTGGACTACAGACACCTTAACTCATGTTGCAAAACATTTGCGGTACAAAACTCGCATAGTGCTGCACTAATGAATAACATAGTGCGCAAAAAATACAAAACCACATTAGACATTTCTAATGGATTCTTTTGTCAAAATATAGCACCAGAGAGCAGATATTTGACGGCGTTCTCAATAAATGGCACGCAAAAAAATTTCTGTCGTTTGCCCCAGGGGTTCAAGAACAGCCCAGGATTATTCTCAGCGAGAGTAACAGAATTACTACAAACATATGATGACGAGGCGTTATCTTATGTCGACGACATCTATCTAACAGATGATGACTTGGATACTCATTTGAAGAGAGTGAACACCATAATACTTGGGTTCGCAGCAGAGGAGTACAAATTCAACTTTAAAAAGTCAAGAATTGCCCATCTAACAGTCCTGTTTTTAGGATATGAACTAACAAGTGAAGGCAAAAGCCTGGCTGACAATTTCCTAGAGAAATGTGCTGTAATCCAAGCACCTAGAACACTGAAAAACTTACAATCAATTCTAGGCTTCCTAAATTTTGGAAGAACTTACATTATATATTATGCAGAGAGAATTAAACCTCTCTATGATCTAATAAAACCAGATTTTAAAAGAATCAATTGGACTCAAAAACACACAGAAATTTTGAGATCTTTACAAACAGATATGTTAGTTAAAACAAAATTACAAACACGTGACAACACACGCAACCTTGTGATTCGAGTCATCCCAGGAAGATGCGGATTCACATACCTGACCTCTAATGAGGGAGAGAAGGTACCAATAGAATACAAATCACATTTGTACACAGAAGCTGAAAAAAGGTTCAGCATTAAGGAAAGCATTGTTCATGCGGTTCAAACAGCTGTAGCAAAAGAAAAATACCAAGCCGACGGTAGACAGATTACAGTCAGACCAGCAGAATCAGCTTTTGAGGCAATTACAACACCAGGTAATTTACCGACAACTGCACTGAATCCAGAATGGATACAATGGGTAAATTCTGTTGCTACAGACAAAGTAAAATACTATTTTGACCCGGAAATGAAAGAATTAAAATATCTAGAATATGAGAGAGAATACCCTTTGCCAATCGACATTCTGCCTTTACGACAGTACGCCTGTGTAATATATACAGACGGTCATGCTCAACCCTCAGTTTGGGGAGAGCTGGCTTACAACGCCACATGCGAAATTGTAAAAGAAGTGTGGCGTGGAGGTAAATTAAGACCTCTACTTACAAAAACACACTCAGTGGAAAAAAATTCAGAACAACAAACTGAAATAATAGCGTTAAAAATGGCGCTAGATAATGCCGATCGCGAATTCCCGACACTTATAGTGTGCGATTCGTATTACTGCGTCAAATCATACAATAACGACTTACAGAAATGGATTCAAAACGGTTACAAAGATGACACAGGTGCAACAATAAAGCAAAAAGTGCTTTGGGAACAAGTAGTTCTTTTACAGAAAGAACTACCAAAAACTCACGTGATACATTCAGTGAGTCATCAGCGTGATGGCGTTCACGTTGCAGGAAATTCATTGGCTGAGACAGCCACAGCGGTAGCAACTAAACCGGCCTCCGTAGCTACAAAAAAGCGTACAGTAAAACACATTGACGGTGAAACTGTGCTGGCGGTGAAACCGTCATCGAAAGGCGACTGCTCAGCGCTACCGATCAATTATCCACTCAATTATATATACATAATCGATGCAAACTCAGTCCCTTTTGCTCAAATCCCTGGAGTGGGGGATAGAGTAATTCCAAACACGGACAGGAGAGGCTTGTTAATAGCAGACGCACATATGGGTGAGGGTCTCAGACACCTTAAGCTAAAAGATTCTCTGGAAGAATTACAATCAGTGTACTGGTGGCCAGGCATGAGCCTGCATCATCACATTTTTGTAAAAAACTGCCCAGACTGCAATAGAGATTGCAGTGGCGAGTGAGGAGGACTAGTGCCATGGCATTTCGCTCCAGATAAACAACAACAATAAGAAAGTACCCATCATGAAAAAAGCGTTATATTAACATAAAAATACTAATTTTCACTTATAATGTAGACCCAAGCGCTCGGCTGACGTCTGGACTGTTATAAAAAGATTTGCGAGTCTATAATGGCATATACGCTAGGAGCATGCTACGTTCTGACTAATGTATTCCCTTTAGCCCTCAAGCTTATGGGGAAGCATGGCCAAATGAGCATTGCATAGCGGGACTCTTCTCACTTCCTTCCTGAGGGATACGGGATGGTGTAAAGAAAAAACCAAGACATAAAGCAATCTATAACGGAAAAGGTATTAGGTTCGGGAGCTGGGTGGGTCAAACATTTAATAAGTGTCCAACGTAGTCTAAATAACCTGCCAAGGAATTCTCTGAAAGGGTTCAGTCCGTACGAACTATTGTTCGGGACTAGAATGATGATCCAAGATCTTGATAGTCAGACTTCAGTGGTTAAAGACAAAAGCTTTGATATCAAAGATCGTTTGGCTATTTTGCAAGACTTAAATGAAACAAGAAAAGACCTGAGCAACATAAAGTTGAAACAACAGCCAACAACCACTGAAGAGAAACCACCTGTCCCAGCAAGGCCTGTCTGGATTCCAAAAGTCGGGGATCTAGTCAGGGAGAAGATCGCGGTAAAGAAGGAATTTGGGCCTTCTTACAGAAAAGCAGTTCCTGTCTTGTCTATCAACGGGACAAGATCAGTAGTACTACCGCCCCTTGCTGGTAAAAAGGAGAACCGAGTCATATCCATCGACCTGGTAAAACCACAATCATGTGGCCGATAACAAACAGTAGGCCAAGTGGACTCCCAAGAAGTAGCAGAACACCAATGTTTGCTACGAATACAGAGGTTCAAACTGAAAGACTGATCACATTTGGAAAATCTACAGTGAAACAACAAGGACTATGCAACGAAGCAATGGAACTTGAACCTCTTAAAACCCAAATCAAAGCTTTTCATCAAGAAACAACAACCTATGATGATGTAACTACAGACTTTGCTAATGAAACAAAGCAAAATCCAAAAACAATTGGAACAATTGACAGAACAGCATCCGGCTACTTCATCAACTTCGATGATTCATCTGAAGATCTGAGTGAACCTAAGAAACAGCCATCAACAAAAACTTTTAAAGATAAAGCTAAGGAACTTTTTCAACAGCTGAAAGAAACCTATCTGATTTCTCCATGGATTGAATTTTGGGTGGCCTTAGGTGCATTTATCCTCATTCTTTGGCTCATCATGGTACTATGCTTGGGACATTTCATTGAAGGAAAATATGCTAAAATGGGCACAGCAAGCCAGAAAATCAACTTGGTCCTTAAACCACACACATCTTCACACATTGAGAAAAGAGAACTTTCTTCAGTGAACTTCACAGCCAATCCTATACCAGGCGGTGTAGCATTGGACAAAACTGATTATGAAATCTATGGTCCAGTTGAAATCCTGAAGTATCTACACCAATTCAAGATCTCATTGAGTGACTTTGTAAAACCAAGCACATTTGCTGATGATTGGGACTTTGAAAGTATTAATGATATGATGTCTGATCTTGTGATGTCTGCTAAATTCACAGAACATGATTATTTGCAGGGTTCGTCTAATTATGATCAGATGTTCTGCTACAACCACTATGGTAACCATTATCTACATAAATCTGCACAACCTAGAAATGTTTTAAATTATAACCAATGGGAACATTGTGCTACTCCTCCAAAAGATAGCTCGAAAACATTTTATGATAAATATTCATACTTTTCAGGGTTTAACACAAGTAATGCAGAAACATTTTATTTCAAATTGTCAAATAAGACAGGTATGAAGACCATGCTTACAAACACAAAATTGATATATTCCGATTCATTTTTTGAGCAAATGAACACATTTGGGTTTGATTTCTGGAACAATAATATTGAAGCAAAAACTGTTTGGGGTACAAGAGATTGGCAAGTACAAGGTATAGAATCATTGTTTAGAGCCTGCATGATCCCAGAACAAATTATATTTTTGAACGACACTATTCAACAAACTACCTGTCTTGGCTTAGCCAAAATCAAAGATTTGAACAAACCGTCTATTCCAAAGCCAACAGTGAACAGTAATAGCTCTATAGATGTTGAGATAGACGTAAACCATATATTAAACCAAAACAGAACACATCCTGAATGGAAAAAATGGTTAATCTGGCCCACAGATACAAATAACTGTCAAGACAGATTCCTGAACAAAGTACAGGGGTTCACATTGACTAGGCCAGACCCTAGATATTCCCAAAGACAACATCCAGGGATAGTAACCACCTACAGCGTGGGCAAGCTCTGCCTTCAATGGCTACAAACGTCCACACTGGCTGAAATTAAGCAACACCTAACTTTACTTACAGAAGGTGCTGACTTGCGTGATTTCATTATGGGACCACGCAAACAGCGTCAAAAACGTTTCATAGCGGCCTCTATATATGCAGCTTATAACGAAGCCTGGAAAGTAACTCAAATTGAAACAGCAGAAAAAATACGGGAGATTGACCGTATTAATTTTGAAAAATCACTTTCTGTGGTGGACAATGGGTAAATGACTCTGTCCTCCAGAATATATTCTCTGGACAGCATTGTGTCTTCAGCAATCGATATAATATCACAAGACTTACTGATGTTACAACACGGTCAGTCCCAATTGCGTTCTATTGTACAGCTTGGCTGGACGTTGCAAAATCTGCTTTCTGGCTATGTGCCTTGGCGTTTAATCAACACAACGTCATTATTTAATATCTTTAACCTTACTGATAAACAAATCAGTTTGGCACAGAAGGGTGCTGACTACACAATTCTGAGCATTGAAAAACTTGAGAGATTACCATTGACAATGTCAGAACGACCTGTCATTGAATGGATAATACATGGAATAATAAATATTCCGATAACTACTTTCCAGTTTCAATTCTGCCAAAAATATATACAGGCAGGCCAGTATGAAAGGTTGGGTAAAGGGTACATTAAGTCAATATGGAACTTGCCCTATACACACGAATGTGTCAGTAATAAAGGCCAGAAAGTGTTTCTCAGTGGCAATAATTGTGCAAGATCACTAAGCGGTACACTTCTGTGTCAGGGTATTAGCTTGCATGGAGCCTGTGAAGGGACTTCAAATAACCTTTCATGTTACCAGCTAGGCACACCTGCAACACGAATAGAACCATTCTTTCGGAGACTCTCGAACGGGAGTTACATTCTAATAGTAGATCGCAGATGTTGTAGTTTGCTGCCCGGAAAACCTTATCTCATAACCGTGACTAGGAAGGTCATGTGCTGTGAACGAGTATTGTTCCCTAACGATTCTCCAGACAGGGAGGCAAGGTTATGGCCCGATTTGAAAATTGCTTCTATTCGAATTGATACTTTAAGCAGAATGAAGACTGTGCTCCTACAGACGCCGACCAGGCTAACGTCATCAAAAGAAACGTATGATCTCCAAGTTGCAAGGACAACGGCAGAGATTCATTCATTGTTATCATCTAATTCCCCCATACATTTAGCAGAAATACTGAACGAAATCTTAAATATTTCTGATACCAGTGGTGTCTTATGTGTATTTAAGACAGTGTTTTCAGGAGCTTTAACACCATTCAAAGCCATCCTGGGTATTTTTCCAGACTTTGTCCATTCAATTTTTGGCGGACTTCCTCTCCTTTTGGGACTAGTGGCAGGCTTCCTATTTTTGATCCTGTTATTTTGCTATGGCAAACCATGTCACAGACAAAACACCTGCGACAAGGGAAGAAATGATCCTAGCCATTGGCTACCGGGACCGCATAACTAAAGTCCTTGGACTAGCACGGCTTCGGGACCTGAACATGACTTGGTTTCTTTCATTTAGACCAATGTGGCAAAGTTGTGTTATGCCTGTATTAAGGTGCTTGCTATGCGGCGAAGAATGCGTGTTGGACACCTGTCTGGCACTACAATCGGATGTGCCAATGGACGCAGATACCTTGTTGGGTCCGGTAACGGCTCATGCATTGTGCTGTCCCCAGCGGCTACCAATCCTGATGACGGCATTCGTGGAGACTTCACCACTACGATTGAGGGGTAGTGAAGTACAAGATGAAAGCAGCATCGGTCAGGTACGACCTTCAGTCAGCTATGCTGATCAAAACATCAATGGAGGCAATCATGCTCAGGCTCATGAATGCATGGTAACAACTTTTTCCGAGTTAGTGGAACTTACGCAAGAAGCTGTTGACAGTTTTTTCAACAGTCTAAATGATATGATGTTTTCACCAGAGCAGCAGGAATAACTTTGAGCAGACAAGCACTCGGAGTTCCCTACATCCTGAATTTGGCCTTCAACTTTTACAAAATATTTACGATTTTTTGGGACACTTATCTTCTGCTTAAAGTAGACATTATTCTTAGAGAACTGAATTTCTATTTTAGGTAGTCACGAGACATTAGCTATCCTCTAGCGCTCTCATACAAAACTTTATGATTGTGATGAAATGGTCTCGCACTTTTTTTTCTGTATTAAGAGCCATTTCATGTGTGGTTTTCGCATTTATTCATGCTGAATTTAAAAATATGCGTTATGTGTTTAGCATTATTAGACTGCTTGTGCATATAGTACACGTGATAGTACATGTGATTGTGTTTCGTATATTTCATAATTCCAATTTTCAGAATACAGATGAATGTATTTTGGGGTGGTACGGTATACACAAACGCTACTGATTTCACTATGCCTAGATTTGTAAATATGGACATAGTCTACGTGGAGTGGGTGTGATGTATTCCTATAGGTACTGTATCGATTCCCCTATTCCTGACCCTGGTTTGGTTAATAATTAACTAGCAGCCAGCCAACAGTGCAAAAACCATTATCTGATTAAACCACACCACGGCACAGAAGCGCGTTATCTGATTAGGTCATAACGCATGCCATCTAATTAGACAAGCGATATTCCTCCACCCCCTGATAAGGCATACGGAGTTCTCAAAACAAATCAAACCTACAGCGACCTGGGAAATTCCCATAGCCATTGTTTTGATTTCACCGAGAACTTCAGTAAAGAATGTGCGAACGAACCAGTTCATATGACATCCTTATTGACGTATATATGTCCATCCTTACGTCAATCTCGGCACCTTTCAGGTATAAATATTACCGACATTGCCTTAAGCAAACACATGCGGTGGTGACGAGATTGGAGCAGCGAGACGTGCCGAGGAGCCCAGCAGAGAGCGAAGCCCACAGGCGCTGCCCCTCCTTCCTGACGCGCTGAGAACGAGACGCTGCCTTCCTCCTGCTGAGAAATCCAGCTCCGGCGCTTCCAAGCAGCCCTCGCAGGCAGCTGGAATATCAAGACCTGGGATAAGAGATACCAGCCCTCCACCATTCTAGATCTCAGGTACAGAACTGAATAACCCTTTGTAGAGAATTCTCGAGTCAGTCCCTTGGCAAAACAAACTTAACTTAAACTGCTACTTATCTACTCCCGCCCACGTATTAGGCTTAGGTCAGGTACACTGGGGTAGGCGTGGTTAGAAGCACCAGTTGAGTACGATTAGTCAAATGTATATATGTATGTATCTATTTTATCCATTTTAAAGTATCATATGGCTCAGAAACCATATCAATGCTTTTACAGTATTATTTTATAATTCTGACTCTACTGTATGCACTTTACTTAACTATAAGTATTGCAATAATAGCGATTCATTTCTCTTGTATGAGAAAAGAGACTGATCAATAAACACCATTCTTTATTGAACACGCCCGTCTCTTCCTTTTCTCTACAATCTGTTGAAACTAAGACTGCACTGAACTGACTGAGTAAAATAAGTTGTCTTTTGTTTTCACACGACTCTAGAGATACACTCTTGATTAGGGGAGAGCAAAGTTGTCATGTTCTATGGTTGTCAGAAACTAAATCCCTTCTTGTCTATCCAGGGAGGTTAAAATCCTCCTTGCCTATTCGAGAAAGTTTCTAGTGAACTCTGAGCTAGCTGGCAAACACAAAACTTTAAGTCTAATATCGTCGGTAGAAGAGAGAGGATGAGCTGGGTGTCATTGGCATAAGATACTATGCTGAGTCCATGCTGTCTGATGATATCGGCGAGGGGGGCCATGTAGATGTTGCAAAGTGTGGAGCGGAGCGAGGATCCTTGGGGTACTCCACAGTTGATCTCTGTAGGTCAGGAGAGGAAGGGAGTCTGATCCTTTGGATTCTGCGAGAGATCAAGGAGTGGATCCAGTCGAGGGCGGGTCCCCGTATACCGGCGTCATGGAGTCTGGCTGCAAGAGTGCAGTGTGAGATGGTGTCAAATGCTGCGTAGAGGTCTAGTAGGATAAGGGCCACAGTGTGGCCCTGGTCGAGTAGCATGCAGAAGTCATTGGTGGTGGCGAGAAGGGCGGTCTCGGTGTTGGGGTTGCTGTGAAATCCAGACTGGGATGGGTCGAGGATGATGTTCTTTTTGATGAAGTTGGTCATCTGGGCATTGATGAATGTCTTGGTGACTTTGGCGGCAAAGGGAAGGAGAGAGATGGGCCTATAGTTTTAAGGTCCATCGGGTTGGCCGAGGGTTTCTTGAGGAGGGGCTTGACCTCTGCCCGCTTCCATTCATAAGGGAAGACGCCGGATTGGAGGGAGGTGTTGATGGCCCGGCCTAGTTAGGGTGCTATGGCGACAGCGGCTCTGTGGTAGATGTGCAGTGGGCAGGGGTCTGTGGGAACTTCTGAGTGGGTGTTCTTCATGGTCGTGGTGGTGTCTTCAGTGGTGGCAGGTTTCCAAGTGGTGATGGTCGGCTGGTTGTCGGTGGTGCAGAGTGGGGTGGTGTTAGGAGTCTGTTCGCTGAAGTTGTCATAGAGGGCCTTGATTTTCAGGTGGAAGTAGGAGCTGAGCTTGTTGCAGAGGTTCTGAGATGGTGTGACGTCGGTGGCTTCACTGGGGGGTTTTGTGAACTGATGTATGACGTTGAATACTTCTTTTGCATTACTTGCATTGCTGTGGATCCAAATTGCCAATGGTTCCAGGGCCAGAGCAAATATAAGCAGGGAAAGTGGACATCCCTGTCTTGTCCCCTTCTGTAAAGTGAAGGTTGCCTACCAGCCCCCATTCACTGTCACACTTGCCAGGGGCTCCGAGTAAAGGAGCCGCACTCATGACAGGAATTTCGGTCTGAAGCCATAACGTTCCAACAGGTAGGGCCATTTAATCGGATCAAAAGCCATTTTGGCATCTAAAGACATTACCACTGCGTCTTCTTTTATAGCCCCAGCCCTGCCCAAGACCCCATTAAGCCATCGAAGGTTGAACGCAGTATTTCTGCCAGGCATAAAACCGGACTGATCAGGATGAATCAATTTATGGAGTAAGGGTGCAGCCGCATGGCCAAGATTTGTGCCAGGTTCTTCACCTCTGGATTTAACTACGAAATCAGTTGGTTTGACCTGCATCGCTCAGGAGGTTTTCCATTCTTATGCATCACTAACACATTGGCCAGTCAATGTGTTTCAGGGAGGATCCCCGTCGCAACGCGTTCCTCATACATATCTATCATGTGGGGGGCGATCGTTGATGCATTCGTTTTGAATAGCTCAATAGGAAGACCACTCTGTGCCAATGCTTTTCCCTATTGTAATGCACCAATTGCTTTGGTCACTTCTTCTTTAGTCAGATCTAGCTCTAGTTCTTCAACCTCTGTGTCATCCAACACAGGGAGTTTAAGGGTAGCCAGCAACTCCCTGGCCTCTTCCCCAGTAGACGTACATGAGGGCTCGTATGTCAATTTAAGGTATTCTGCGAAGGCATCAGCTATACTGTTCCTGTCTTTATGTCGGTCCTCCCACTCCATCACAATCTCAAACACCCATCTAGAGTCCTGCTCACGCTTGTCCAGCCATACCAGAAGCTTGCTTGCTTTGTCCCCTATCTCATATACCCGACATTGCATGGCCCGATAATTAGCCTTAGCCACCTCTTCGGCAATTTCTCTATATTTTTTCTGTTTTAGGAGCAATTTGTTTTTGCCTTCGGGGGAAACAAATTCACTAGCTCACCTTCTATTTCTTCTTCTATTGTAAATAACTGCTTTTGCTTCACTTTTTTATATCCAGCAATCATTGATACTCCCTGACCACTGTTTTATCTGCCTCCCATAATGTGAAGGCCAAATCAACCAACCCCTCATTTTCTTTAAAATAATGTTCTGGTGTTTCAATAAGCCCCTACCTTATCGCAAGTATTTTTAAGTACCAGGGGTTGATTGTCATCTCATGTCTCTTGGCGGAGGGGTTACCTCCATAGGTGACTACAACTGGAGAATGGTCTGAGATACCTCTGGATAGGTGTGCCACATCTCCGAACATAGAGAGCTGTTCGGCTCTACCGAAAACATTATCTATTTTTAACAAACTCCCATGTACTCCCGAGTGTAAGGTATTTTGGAGGGATGATGGGTTGTACGCTCTCCAAACATCCATCAAGCCCATTGCTTTAAAAAAGTCTCTCAACTCTCTCCCAGCTGGCTCTTTTTATTTCTGTGGCCTCCTATCCAAGTCCCCATTCATGGCAGCATAACAATCCCCCCAATCAGTGATTCCCACTTATGTGTTCCCAGTTCAGCCAAGGTTGGGGAGTGCAGTCGGGCGGATCGTAAAGAAATGTAATGTTGAGTAATCTGCCCTTCCATGTACCTGACAGGGTCACAAACCTTGCCATTGTGTCATGTCTAACAGATTGTACCTGGAAGGGGAACAATTGTGAAGAAGAATCCCCACCCCTCTCGATCCCTTGGTGTATCCTCCTTGTGTGACACTAGCTTATACCCCCACCTATTCAGAACACAATAGGAGATACTCTATATGTGGGTTTCCTGCAGTAACACTAAGTCATGGTCCTGTCTCTTTGTGTACTACAGAACAATGCCCCTCTTTATTCTGTCTCCCAACCCATTAACATTCCACGAAAGGATTTTAATGCGGCCCAGTCATAGAGTTTGTCCCGGTTCTTGGTCATTTGATTGGTGTACTAAACGCAGAAAGGTCCCAGAGAAAGTATACACCCGGGCCCCCCTCTTCCTCCTCTCTGTGTGTAAGCAGAGGCAAAGCGGCCAGCTGTCTTGCCTGTCCCAATGTTGGTCATTCTACTGTAAGGTCATGTAGTCTTCATGCACTGTCAACAATCATTACTCTGAACAACATTAAACATTGAATAATACCACAACAATACGTTAGGGATCTATCCAACCCTACCCACCTCCCTGCCTCCCTGCAACGTGGACTCCAAACTGCCCAACCACCAACTTTGCAGATGACCTGTATGCCAACCCCAACAAACCTAGTTAAATCACGGAGTTAGGTCCTGGGAAATGTAGTTGGTTGGACCATATAATTATAAAAGTAGACAAAAAGTAGACAAAAAGTACCAACTATACACTTCTTTTTCAGACCTCTAAATTGAGGTACTTTTTGTCTACTTTTATAATTATACAACCCCAACAAACCTGGCATAGTTGAATGTGGCCCAGTCAAACCAAAGTATATAAGGATGAGTAAGCTTGAGGGGGTGCACTCCTAATACTCAAATTCTACCTGTAAATTTTGTGTGGGGTGCAGCAGCGCGCAAGGGTAGTCAGTCCTTGCTCTAACGACTTAATGCAAATACAAGCACAGAGACTTGAATGCGTTGCGCACTGTTCACTTGGTGTAAATAAACACCACTCAGTAATCCTTTACTGCAATCAGTGTATTCACATATTTATTTAAACTATGTTTCACTTTACTTGACTTTGATCATGGTGAATAAACATTCGAAAATGACATTTTTTGCATTGTTACATCACAATGATTGTCACATATATAACATCATGTACATAAAACAAAAAAACAAATACCACAAAAATTACAATCACATGTATATAGATAATTCAATATTTCTTTGCCGTTGCCCAATGCATTTCGGAACTTGAGGTAGTTCCTTCATCAGGGGTTAATCTGTAAGTGAAACATATATCAATAAATATACATAAGAAATGCACATGTATACCACAAGTGGATCAAAGTCTCACAATCAACTGACAATGAATGTTTAAATGTAGATACTCTCCATGTTAACCGTATAATGTGTGAATAGTGTGTATGATTGTATTCATACCTGCCACAGAATAGAGTAGTCCACCAACTAATGATGCACCGAATCAACCAGCTAAAAAGCTACAAAAAAACATGCTCTGTTGTAATCCAATAGTCACTATGTCCAAGAGTAACAACTGCTATGATTGAGAACCTTCCCTTACCTTCTAAATCCAGTCAATGCTTTAGGAATCTGCAAAATAATTGCAAAGTTCAATATTGCTGTCAGTGCTAAAACAATACGTGGCCCACTCTTATCAATATAATAGCCTCACTGGCTTACCTCAATCATGTGAAGTCAACCTGTGTATGCTGAAACAAAAACGAAATGCCCATAAGTTCCTAAGTCGCTCATAGCATTAGGACCGTCGGTCTCACATCAAAACATAATGGTAAAAAACACACACTGACCTGAGGATCGTGATAAGGAGACCTTAATTCGCCCGTACTCTGTGTTAAACTCCCGAGAGGATAAGTGTTGACCACTATTGTGCCGTGAGTTAAAAAACGCGAACCGGTGCCCGGACGCGAGTGCGCGATAATAAACACAAACAATGGACTAGCCAGTAACGTGCCTCTAACTGAACGCAATCTCGGGCGCCATTTTTGAATGGGGCCGATGTTGTTGTATGTGGCATATTAATACCGATGTAAGTGCTAAACTGCCAGCTGCACCCTATGCTTGCACGCATAATGTGAGTATGTGTGCAGAATATGATCGTAACCTCCTCAAGTGCTCCTGTTATAGCCATAATCTGCTATGTTCTTCACATACTATAGTCAGTAATCGCGAGATATATAACCAATATCCACTGTTTGTAAAACGCAAAACTTACCTAACAATCACCTATACCCTATGGGTCTATACACAAATCCCCTGCACAAAAAAAAATTCAAAACCAGTAAATGTTTATGTTAGGATGGATACATTGCACGCTGTGTGCCCACTTTTGAAGGTTTATTGAATGGTGGTAATCACACCATAATGATTGTGATAAGTGCTGTTATGATGCTGATGAGATGAAAAGACTAACTATTGTCCGGTGTAAAAATAGGCTGGTGTGTATATAGGACTATGTTCTGGAGGTAAACGCCTAAAGTTATTTAACGTTGGGATCTGGTCTAATCTAGTATGAAACATGACATATCCAGTCTGTCATTTAGCCCTATCGGTATCATGGTATTGAGGGTTTTGATCCAATATACTTCTCGTTGAAGCAGTCTTTTGGAGTTGTTGATGCCCTCTCTTATTTGTACTTGCTCAATTATTTGAAATCGTATTTGAAATGGATTTACATACTCAAAACTACACCAAACCTACTGACCACAATTACGCTTTAGACTTCACAAGTTTTCATCTGAGAAGCTTGGTACAAAATTTACCCTTTTCACAATTTGTACGAATCAGGAGAATATGTTCTGACCCCACCACAAGTTTGGCAAAAATGGATGAGTATCGAGAAAGATATAAACAAAGAGGTTATCCAGAAAAAACTTAAAGGAATGCATTTCAAGGGCAAGGAGCAAAGAACGGATGGCACTCCTTGCCCCGAAAACAGAGGGTAAAACGGCTTGTCCAGTAATGTTTGTCACTAGATATTCTACCATCTCACCAGCTCTCAAGAAATTAGTGAATTCACGATGGGAACTCTTGGCTGATGAACCAGATTTTAACAACATCTTCAAGGACCCTCCCATACACACATATACGACAGGACGTAACCTCCGGGAGCTACTAACTAAACCAACAAAGTTCACTGAAACCAGGAATTGTAAGGGGACCATTAAATGCTATAACTGCAGTCATTGCAATAATATAATTTTGGGAAACACCTTGATGCACCCCACTACAGGAACATCAATACAACTACGGCATACCAGTAACTGCAACACCGAAAATGCCATATATTGCATCAAATGCCCTTGTGGAAAGTTATACGTTGGAAAGACTGAACATAAAGTCAGAATAAGGATGACTGAGCATAAAAGTCGGACCTGCACAAAGAACGTCAACTCAGCACTAGCGGCACATTGGACAGAGGCTAACCACTCTATTTCACAATTACGATTTCAAATAATTGAGCAAGTACAAATAAGAGAGGGTATCAAAAACTCCAAAAGACTGCTTAAACGAGAAGTATATTGGATCAAAACCCTCAATACCATGATACCGATAGGGCTCAATGACAGACTGGATATGTCGTGTTTCATCCTAGATTAGACCAGATCCCAACGTTAAATAACTTTAGGCGTTTACCTCCAGAACATAGTCCTATATACACACCAGCCTATTTTTACACCCGACAATAGTTAGTCTTTTCATCTCATCAGCATCATTACAGCACTTATCACAATCATTATGGTATGATTACAACCAATCAATAAACCTTCAAAAGTGGGCACACAGCGTGCAATGTATTCATCCTAACATATACATTCACTGGTTTTGAGAAATTTTTTTGTGCAGGGGATTTGTGTATAGACCCATAGGGTATAGGTGATTGTTAGGCAAGTTTTGCGTTTTACAAACAGTGGATATTGGTTATATATCGCGCGATTACTGACTATAGTATGTGAAGAACATAGCAGATTATGGCTATAACAGGAGCACTTGAGGAGGTTACGGTCATATTCTGCACACATACTCACATTATGCGTGCAAGCATAGGGTGCAGCTGGCAGTTTAGCACTTACATCGGTATTAATATGCCACATACAACAACATCGGCCCCATTCAAAAATGGCGCCCGAGATTGCGTTCAATTAGAGGCACGTTACTGGCTAGTCCATTGTTTGTGTTTATTATCGCGCACTCGCATCCGGGCACCGGTTCGCGTTTTTTAACTCACGGCACAATAGTGGTCAACACTTATCCTCTCGGGAGTTTAACATGGAGTACGGGCGAATTAAGGTCTCCTTATCACGATCCTCAGGTCAGTGTGTGTTTTTTACCATTATGTTTTGATGTGGGACGGACGGTCCTACTGTTATGAGCGACTTAGGAACTTATGGGTATTTCGTTTTTGTTTCAGCATACACAGTATTGACTTCACATGATTGAGGTAAGCCAGTGAGGCTATTATATTGATAAGAGTGGGCCACGTATTGTTTTAGCACTGACAGCAATATTGAACTTTGCAGTTATTTTGCAGATTCCTAAAGCATTGACTGGATTTAGAAGGTAAGGGAAGGTTCTCAATCATAGCAGTTGTTACTCTTGGACATAGTGACTATTGGATTACAACAGAGCATGTTTTTTTGTAGCTTTTTAGCTGGTTGATTCGGTGCATCATTAGTTGGTGGACTATTCTATTCTGTGGCAGGTATGAATACAATCATACACACTATTCACACATTATACGGTTAACATGGAGAGTATCTACATTTAAACATTCATTGTCAGTTGATTGTGAGACTTTGACCCACTTGTGGTATACATGTGCATTTCTTATGTATATTTATGGATATATGTTTCACTTACAGATTAACCCCTGATGAAGGAACTACCTCAAGTTCCGAAATGCATTGGGCAACGGCAAAGAAATATTGAATTCTCTATATACATGTGATTGTAATTTTCTTGGTATTTGGTTTTTTGTTTTATGTACATGTGACAATCATTGTGATGTAACAATGCAAAAAATGTCATTTTCAAATGTTTATTCACCATGATCAAAGTCAAGTAAAGTGAAAACAAGTTTAAATAAATATGTGAATACACTGATTGCAGTAAAGGATTACAGAGTGTGTTTATTTACACCAAGTGAACAGTGCGCAACGCATTCAAGTCTCTGTGCTTGTATTTGCATTAAGTGGTTAGAGGAAGGACTGACTACCCTTGCGCGCTGCTGCACCCCACACAAAATTTACAGGTAAAATTTGAGTATTAGGAGTGCACCCCCTCAAGTTTACTCATCCTTATATACTTCAATCAAACCGAGGAGGTAGCACCCAACGATAATAATGTCTTTTGATGCTATTACTAGTCTCACGGACAATAGAGCGCACCAGTGATCAAGCTAATGACATATATGCATTGATACAGGAAGTAAGATCTATGGATGCCCACGGTGGCTCAATCTCACAGCAATTAAAACAATTGGAATATCTGTCCAGACGTCAGTTGAACCAGAAACTACATGCCTCTACTCTTGTCCAAATCCACAGAGCAAAGCGGATACCTAGGGGATTACGTTTATCGATCAAGCCAATGTTGTTTCGCTTTCATCGGGACCCAGCATTTATGGACAAGTGGTATTCCATTTTAAATAAATGTTCCCTGGAGCTTATCTTATTAATCATCGAGGAATTAGCTAAAACAATACGGGAACTAGAGGAAGAGATTGCAGTACTTAAAGGAGAACTTGAATTAAGAATGGAACACAACACTTGGGAGATCAATCTTGAAGGATTAAATCAAAAGCTGGAGAAATACAGTAAGGAATTGCAGGAAGGGAAGTTGAGAAAATATAAACATGATACAATAGACTATAAACTAAATGAAGTCTACACTTGGGCTGAGATCTATGCCCGCAGAAGGTTTGACCCACGAAAAACGATGACTCACTCCTTGGAAGAAAGTTTGGTTACTGTCAGAACCAGCTCTTCTTTCTTCTTGCTGGCCTGTGACACAGGAGCAGAACGACGCAAGCTCCCAATTCCACCTCAGGACTCCCCAGCCTCACACCATATATAAATGCGTAGCCAGTAGAGCCCCAACGGGGAAAGGGGAATTGGACAGAGAAGAGAATGCACACAAGTCTTCTTCTTTTCTTCTTCTTCAGAAAATACTTCTTTTTCTTCTGCACTACTGACTTTTACTGCGCTGAAAAATAAAATACATGTATATCACCTTTTACTCTTTTCCTCTTACTTGTACTATTCTTCTGTTTTGTCTTCTACACTTACTCAGTAGTTGTGTGCTTTTACTTTCTCTTCTTTTTACTTCAGTATTCTTCTACTCTTATCTGATGCTCTATAATATAATGAATAGATATTATTATGTGTTCTCTCTCTAATCCTAATTTTATCTTCTCTCTCTTCTGGTATCACTTACTGAATAGAAGACTGAAGTCTTGGTAAGTATTACTCATCTGCTTCACCTGATACCTTCTCGCTATTAACAGTTTCTTCACTGTTGTTGTGTATTTACAGGAGCTGAACACTAATATCTCTACAGTTACTTCACTGAAATAAATGTGTATCTTTTATCAAGGCTCTACAACTCAGACGCTATGAATTCCTTTTAATTATACTCGGAACATGGACATTTATCTTTTGGAAATACTCAACATAAACTCTCAGAATTTTCCTAATGAAAAATAACCAGAATATTATCGCTTGTGCTGACTCTATATCTTCAGAGGCGGACTTCGGTAACACTGCGCACTCGCTAAGAAAAGGCTCGGAGACCGAGCATGCGCAGTTCAGAATTTCAAAATACTTTTCGTCAAGGAAGATAAGGAACAGTCTTACTGGTGTCTGGGAATTCACGAACTCAGTATTTTCTCTGTAAAACTCGCGACGCGTTGCTTCTTGTCCCTAAACTAACGCGACGCCAGGATACACCTCTTGCTCCGCTCACGGCTCAGGTGAAGTGCGCAGTTTACCGCGCGCTACGCCTGCATCACACAATGCTGCCGTTTTGACTAGAGCGCTGACCTGTTTGCTCTTATGGGATTCCATGCCGCCATGTTGGATTCGATTCCGAACCCCAGGCTGTTTGCACAGCCTGGACAACACAGCAATCACCATTGCCTTCTGGTAAGGTTGGAGATTCTTTTGGATCGAAAACGATTGAGTGGGGGACCTGACAGTACCCCCCCTCAAAGGTCTTCCTTTCCTCTGGATCTTGTTTGGGAATCTTTTGTGAAATTCTGCTATTAAGCGAGGAGCATTTACTTCAAATTCTGGCTCCCAAGATCTCTCCTCAGGACCATAACCTTTCCAATCTATCAGATAATACAGCTTCCCTTTCTGCAGTTTTGAATCTAGAATCTGTTGAACCTCAAATTCTTCTCCTTTCTCAGTTTGAATTGGTTTTGGGATCTTACTCAACCTGACTTCAGGCTCTACCTTCTTTAGTAAAGAAACATGGAAGACTGGGTGTATTCGTAACTTCTTGGGTAATTTTAACTGGTAATTTAAGGTGCTTAATTTCTTCTCAATTGGATAAGGACCAATGTATCGTGGTTGGAATTTTCTAAACCCTTTTAGTCTGAGATTCTTTGTGCTTAACCAAACCTTGTCTCCCTCTACCATTTCTGGTTCTTTTCTTCTTTTTCTGTCTGCGAAGTATTTGTAGTTGGCTTTTGCTACAGTTAAGTTTTGGATGGCTTTACTATGAACTTGTGTCATGTGTTCTACCAAATCTGAAACTGCGGGAACTTCTACTTCCTGAAAATTTAGAGAATGTTGTGGGTGTCTGCCTGCATTCAAAAAGAACGGTGTGTAACCGGTGGAAACATTTATAGCATTATTGTGTGCAAACTCTGCTGCCCAAAGATAATCTGGCCAATCTCCTTCCTGCTCTAATAGACACATTCTTAAGTACTGTTCTAGTTCTTGATTGGTGCGCTCTGTTTGACCATCAGACTCTGGGTGGAAACTTGTTGAGTATCTGTTCTCGATGTTCAAACGCCTAGTAAATGCCTTCCAAAAATGAGACAGAAACTGAGAGCCCCTATCTGACACTAGAACTTTTGGTATGCCATGTGCCCGAACTACATGCTGACTAAAAACTTCCGCTAATACTTTGGCAGTGGGTACTCCCTTTAAGGGCACAAAATGTGCCATTTTAGTAAAAGCATCCACACAAACCAGAATGGTATCATATCCATGACTAGAGGGCAAGTCTACCACTAGATCTAAGGTCACTGTGTGCCAAGGGAAAGGAGGGGTGGGTAATGGGTGTAACAAACCTTGCAGGCGTTTCCTTTCTGATTTTCCTCTTGCACAAGTCTCACATGTTGCTACATACTGGTTTATGTCCTTGATCATGTTTGGCCACCAGAACCGTCTGCGCACCAATTCCTTAGTCTTGTTGATGCCCTTGTGTCCTGCTAAAATATGATCATGACATTCTTTTAAAGCTTTCAATTGCATCTCTGGTGTAGGCAAATATAATGCTCCATTGTGGTAAGGTAGACCTTCTCGAATTTCTCTCCTAGAATCTTCTTTTAACCAACTTGTTATTTCGTTACTACTCAAGATGTCCGATTTCTCTCTGGCCTCCACTGTTTCTTGTAATACTGCATTGATCACCTTCTCTGCTGGTATGATGGCTTGTTCTTGAATCTCTTCTTTTACTCCATCTGTTTCTAATCTGGATAAGGCATCAGCTTTTCCATTCTGAGCTCCAGGTCGATAAGTGATGACAAAGTCATATTCAGAGAAATACAAAGACCAGCGTAGCTGTCGAGGGGTCAAGGTTCTGGCTGATTTTAAAAATTTCAAATTTCGATGATCCGTATACACTGTTACTAGATGCTGAGCTCCCATTAAATAGTGTCTCCATTCCTTAAAAGCATCTTTGATGGCTAGTAACTCTTTTTCCGTGATGGTATAATTTACTTCTGGGGGTGTTAGTTTGCGAGAGCGGAAGGCCACTGGATGAAGTTGACCCGTCGTTTTGTGTCTCTGTGATAACACACCTCCCAAGGCCAGATTTGAAGCATCTGTTTCTACGAAGAATGGTTCTGCGGGATCTGGATGCAGCAAAATGGGTGCTGTGGTGAAATCTTTTTTTAACTGTGCGAATGCTGCCTCTGCCTCCGCATTCCACTGAAAAGGAACTCCTTTCTTCAATAAACGTGTTATTGGAATTAACTTCTTCGAGAAATTCTGAATAAACCTTCTATAAAAGTTGGCAAATCCGATGAAACTTTGGATTTCTTTTACTGATGTAGGAG
Organism: Lissotriton helveticus; assembly: GCF_964261635.1. Classification (NCBI taxonomy): domain Eukaryota; kingdom Metazoa; phylum Chordata; class Amphibia; order Caudata; family Salamandridae; genus Lissotriton; species Lissotriton helveticus. The sequence continues at coordinate 1,034,930,677 of NC_136063.1, forward strand.
ATTTCCATTCAACCACTGCCTTTATCTTGTTTTCATCCATGGTGATACCTCCTGGAGCTAGTACAAATCCCAAAAACTCGACTGTAGTTACATCAAAAGCGCATTTCTCCAGTTTGACAAATAAACCATTTTCGCGAAGTCTTTGTAGTACCTTTTTGACATGTTCTTCATGTGTTTCTACTTCAGAGGAATAAATCAATATATCATCGATATATACAATTGCTATCTGATCGATGCAATCCTTCAGTACATCATTTATAAAATGTTGGAACGCTGCTGGTGCATTACATAATCCATACGGCATCACTTGATATTCAAATAAACCTTGCTTAGTTCTAAAAGCTGTTTTCCACTCATCTCCTTCTCTGATGCGGACCAGATGGTACGCTCCTCGCAAATCTAGTTTTGTATAAATCTTAGCTTCCTTCACCTGGTCCAACAGAGTGGAAATTAGAGGTAATGGATAACGGTTCTTGATTGTTATCCGGTTTATTGCCCTGTAGTCTATGCACGTGCGCAATTCGCCACTCTTTTTGGGAATAAAAAACAAGGGAGAAGAGACAGGAGACTGAGAAGGCCGAATGAACCCATTCTCTAGATATTCTGCCAGATACTTCTTCAGATGTTTGTCTTCCTGTTCGGTCAAAGCGTATATTCTGCTGCAGGGAAGATTCTCTCCTGGTTCCAAATCAATTTTACAATCATATTCCCTATGTGGAGGTAACTTCTTTGCTTCAACCTCATTAAAGACATCTTGGTATTCTTGATACTTTTCAGGCAAGATCACTGTATTTATTACACAGACTGAATTTTCATTTTCACTCAAATGATATGCTGGTGATTTATCGACTCCTTTCCTTTTGTTTTGGAGACAATTTTCCTCACAGTATTTTGAGTTCAGGGTGATCGTTCTCGCTGCCCAATCAATGGTGGGGTTATGCTCTGTGAGCCAGGGTAATCCTAAAATCAATTGAAATTGAGGGGCATCAATTAGATTGAATTGTAAGATTTCACTATGCCCCTCGGTAGTTTCTAATTGCACTGGCTCCGTATGACTCACGATGGGGCCCGATGACAGATTGGTACCATCAACGGCTCTAACTGGTTCACTCTTCTCCTTCCGTATGGCTCGTAATCCTATTTTCTCAGCAAACCGCAAATCGCAGAAATTTCCCGTTGCTCCAGAGTCTATCATTACCGCAATCTGTTCCCATCGACTTTCACGATAACTCAAGGTTACAGTTATCACTAAATGAGGGGCGGCTGATTGTAAGGTATTGGCCAAAGCATGATTCTTGGGAGCTGAATTTGTTTCTGCACCCACCAGTCCAACTCCATCTACTGGCGGCGCTGGGCGTTTTCCGCCGACTGTGACTTAGGCTTCTTGGGGCAATCCCGAACAAAATGCCCGCTTCCTCCACAATAAAGACACAATTTATTATTTCGTCTTTTTTCTTTTTCCTCTTTCGTAAGAGGTCCACGGATTGTTCCAATTTGCATGGGCTCAACTCCACGACTGACATCCGATTCCTTAGGTGGTTCATATCTGGCTCTATCAAAGCGTGGTACAATTGGTCGATAATCTCGTTTTTTCTCACCCCTTCGCTCACTCTGGCGAAAATCTATCTCCAACACTAGATCCACTAAAGCGGAGATTTCTGTTGGGCGATTGGGGACTTGTGCTAAAGCGTCTTTTAGTTCATCTTTTAGCCCCCGATAGAACACCGCGGCTCGTTTGTTTTCAGGCCATTCCGTCTCTAACACCAACTTATTGAATTGTGCCAAATATGCCACTAACTCTCTATTTCCTTGTCGGATCTCTAAAAGTTCATTATCCGTAGCTTGAGACACCTTCCGACGATCAAAAATTCGCATGAATTCTTTCTTGAAGTCATCTAAATTAAAGAGTACAGGGTCGTTTCTGGTGACCAAAGGCATTGACCAAGCTGCAGCATCCCCACTTAAGTAAGATAGGATAAATGCCACACGAGACTGTGCATCAGGAAATAATGCTGGTCTGCACATAAAGTGCAATGAACATTGTGTTAAAAAGATTTGAGCCTTCTGTGGGTCCCCACTAAATCGTTCTGGAGGTGCTAAGGGAATCACTGGGGATAAAGAATGTATCACTTGTGTGTTTACTTTAGACTGAGATGAAGCTGAATCCCCAAAAGAACCTAAAACTGGAGAAGATATCTTAAACCCTTCACTCGAAACTAGGGACCCAATTCTTTGCGCTAATTCTGTGGTGTCCTTCCTAAGTTCTCTATTTTCTTCTCTAACTGTAATTAATTCTCTTTGTATTTCATCTAGAATGCTCCCTAACCTCTTAACATCCAAACCTTCCGCCATTCTGCTCAGGTGCCAATAATTCGTGGGCACTTCACTCTGTCAGAACCAGCTCTTCTTTCTTCTTGCTGGCCTGTGACACAGGAGCAGAACGACGCAAGCTCCCAATTCCACCTCAGGACTCCCCAGCCTCACACCATATATAAATGCGTAGCCAGTAGAGCCCCAACGGGGAAAGGGGAATTGGACAGAGAAGAGAATGCACACAAGTCTTCTTCTTTTCTTCTTCTTCAGAAAATACTTCTTTTTCTTCTGCACTACTGACTTTTACTGCGCTGAAAAATAAAATACATGTATATCACCTTTTACTCTTTTCCTCCTACTTGTACTATTCTTCTGTTTTGTCTTCTACACTTACTCAGTAGTTGTGTGCTTTTACTTTCTCTTCTTTTTACTTCAGTATTCTTCTACTCTTATCTGATGCTCTATAATATAATGAATAGATATTATTATGTGTTCTCTCTCTAATCCTAATTTTATCTTCTCTCTCTTCTGGTATCACTTACTGAATAGAAGACTGAAGTCTTGGTAAGTATTACTCATCTGCTTCACCTGATACCTTCTCGCTATTAACAGTTTCTTCACTGTTGTTGTGTATTTACAGGAGCTGAACACTAATATCTCTACAGTTACTTCACTGAAATAAATGTGTATCTTTTATCAAGGCTCTACAACTCAGACGCTATGAATTCCTTTTAATTATACTCGGAACATGGACATTTATCTTTTGGAAATACTCAACATAAACTCTCAGAATTTTCCTAATGAAAAATAACCAGAATATTATCGCTTGTGCTGACTCTATATCTTCAGAGGCGGACTTCGGTAACACTGCGCACTCGCTAAGAAAAGGCTCGGAGACCGAGCATGCGCAGTTCAGAATTTCAAAATACTTTTCGTCAAGGAAGATAAGGAACAGTCTTACTGGTGTCTGGGAATTCACGAACTCAGTATTTTCTCTGTAAAACTCGCGACGCGTTGCTTCTTGTCCCTAAACTAACGCGACGCCAGGATACACCTCTTGCTCCGCTCACGGCTCAGGTGAAGTGCGCAGTTTACCGCGCGCTTCGCCTGCATCACACAATGCTGCCGTTTTGACTAGAGCGCTGACCTGTTTGCTCTTATGGGATTCCATGCCGCCATGTTGGATTCGATTCCGAACCCCAGGCTGTTTGCACAGCCTGGACAACACAGCAATCACCATTGCCTTCTGGTAAGGTTGGAGATTCTTTTGGATCGAAAACGATTGAGTGGGGGACCTGACAGTTACAGACAAGGATACATCCACCAATAGAGTGCCAGTAGCAACTGGAAGCTCTGGCACCAACATTCCGGGACCCACAACGGCATCAATCGAGCAAGTACCAGCACCCAACACAGTGTGTTTTTTTACACAGGTCCCAGATCAAGGACTACCCCCAGTGGCACAGAAGGGGGTAGCAGCAGGTCCCGTCCGACAAGGAGAGGAAAAGGCAGGCAAATAGCTACGGAGCGGGAAGAACGTAGCTTGATATTCAACATATCATCGAAACAACTAACATTGCAGCAAACTAGAGTACTTAGTAAAGGTCTAAGTTTTGTCCCCACTAACACCACTAATAAGGTGGAACTGGACGTTTCAGTGTACCGTTTTATGAGGACCTTGAGATTGCGTCATTTTTTCAATAATGCGGTAGCCTTTGAGCAAAAGGATAAGACCATAGAACAGCAGAAATTCAAACCAAAAAGTTATTTTCAATCACCCACGTCACATAAGATGTTAGACACCTTTGAAGTGATGATAAAAAAGGACATTGACTCGCTAAACTATAAAAAAGTCAAAAGATACAACCTTAGAAAACATGACAGGGTGACAATACAAACCATAGCAAATAATCCAGACTTGACTATTCAGCCGGCTGATAAAGGGGCAGCGATTGTCCTTATGGACACCGCTTACTACCATCAAAAAGTAGACTTACATGTCAGTGACCCGAACATATATTTACTACTGGAAACTGACCCCACTGTTGAACTGACAGGAATTCTTGGTAGACTATTACAAGAAGCAGTTGACACAGGTTGGATTGATTACTCTACCAAGTTGTTTCTAACGACACCTAACCCTAGACGTCCGAGGCCGTACATGATTAAGTATGGGCGGATCTAGTGGATCTCGCGTACGCGAATTTGCGTATTTACGGGTTCGCAATCCGCAAAATCCGCGAACTCTCGCGGATTTGCGGATTTTTGTGTTTTTTGTGTTGGCGAGCGTTCGCGAGGATTTGTGGACCATTTCGCAATTGCGAACTTACTTTTCGGCTCGCAACGGCCGCGACTATGTTGTTTCTACGTCTGGTTTATCATCACAGGTTCACAGCACCCTCTGTTTCACCACTGCCACCCTCTGGTACACCCATGCCACCCTCTGGTACATCCTCACTGCCACCCATTAGGTTTGTTTATCACTGTAGATTATGGGGGTGAAAAAAAGCAAGCACACCTGCCCTGCTTCAACTGCCATGAATTAATTTGGGGTTGATTAATGTGTCAGTGATTTTGAAACTTCCAGTCTGGCTGGCACCTGCTTCCTTCCTTATCTGTAATTTCCTTTCTGTTGCAGTGAAAGCAAGCACACCTGCCCTTCTTCAACTGCCATGAATTAATTTGGGGGTCATTAATGTGTCAGTAATTTTGAAACTTCCAGTCTTGCTGGCACCTGCTTCCTTCCTTATCTGTAATTTCCTTTCTGTTGCAGTGAATTTTTTTTTTCACAGGACCTTTATGGTCTACTTGTAGCTATTCTATGAGCCTGCTGTTTGGGTCATAGCAGGGTCGTAGAATAGTTGCAAATAGGCAACTGAACTCTGGAGGGGCCCCTCAGGAAGCACTAGAGTGAATGCTTACTAATGTTAAGTTTGAACTTTTGCACCTGCTGATTGCTTTCAGTTTAGCAAAAATCGTTTTTCTGCAATTTCGCGCCATTTGCGGGGCGCGAATCCGTGCGAGATCGATTTCGGAAGCCGCAAATGCGTGCGAATACACAATTTTTTTTTTGCGGCGTGTATGTTCGCGTGATTTTGTGCATGTTCGCAAGGCGCTTGTAGCGATACGTTTGCGAAGTTACCCTAACGGTCGTACACGGGCGCGGCCATCTTGTTTGCGTGACGTAATTCCGTTTCCGGCCGCTATGTGTAATCTCGCAAAGTGTGCTGCTCGCTAGTACAATTTCGCGCTTGATCGCAAGGAAAATCTCGCGCGAACTTACCCATGCGGTCGTGAACGGGCGCGGCCATCTTGTTTCTCATTCATTGCTATGGTTCTGGGCATGCTTTCTGTATCCTCTCTGAATCTCTTCCATCCTTTGCTTGTTTGAAGTTTTTTTGATCTATTTTACTTATTATCTATCCCTCTATTTTTCTATCTCTATATTTTTGTGTTTTCTGCTACTTTTTGTTAATTTTAAACTACTTTTTTTAACTCTTTCCTTTTCTTCTTCCCTATTCTATTTCTTCTTTAATATTTACATTCATTTCTGCCCAGACCATGGTAAAGGGAGCCGGGAAGCACCCTGAGAAGGGGAAGGGTCCCGCACCCCGTGCCTGGTTCCCGTGCGGGCGTTTGAGGGGGGAGCTAGTGATGCCACGGGAGATCTTTAGCGCGGAGGAGGTGGCCGCACTAATATTCCACGTCCAGCGCCGCCTCCCCAAGACCATCCTGGGAGGGGGCAAGATCGCAACCGGCTATGGCATCCGGGAGCGCCGGAAGCGGTGGGAGAAGGTGTGCTGGGCCATGTTTAAGCTCTCTGGGGTCCGGCGCACCTATAACCAGGCCACCCACCGCTGGACGGATGTCATGGACCGGGAACGTGACTTGCTGGACTCGCTCGGCGTAGAGGTCCCCGGGCTTGGTGAGTAGTAGTAGCTATTTCTAGCTATTTCATCACTACTCTGTTTTATCCGGCTCTGTTATTTGCAAATCTTTGTTCTTTACCAAGAGCAATAATGCTGCCGATTACATTGTAGGTAAATTATATTTCAAAATCTTCTATGCATTTCAGGTGCACTGCTCTCCTTCTCAGTAGCCTTGCTTGCTACTATGCTTATTTGTTTTGTATTTTGTGTTCATTTCATTGGCCTGAGAAATTATGTATGAGTGTAGTGTAAAGAACTGCGTAATGCTAGACACTAAGGGTCATATTTTCAATTACCGGCGCATCCCTGCAAAGTAGCAGGGATGCGGCAGTAATTGTGCGCCATGCCACCACCACCACCCATGGGCCCAAAACGTCACAGAAGCCTTACGCATCTGTGCCGTAAAGGCGGCGCATTGCTGGAGTTGCGTGCCAACGATGGCGCAGCTCCAGCAATGCTCTGGGGTGCCCTATCTCCCCAATGCTGCATCAAGCCGTACGTCGGCTTCAAGCAGGCGCAGTGTTTCAGTCACGCATCATTGTCCTAAAAGTGACTGATTGACATCTTGTAGATTTCCCTCAGCCACTTTTAGGATTCGTTCCTGCGCAGGAACGCCCTCCCTTGCGCCGGAACGCCCCCTGATGGCGCAGGGCTTTACAACGTGATGCATCTCCCATATGCGTCATTTTTTTTTTATATACGCCGCACCATGGCGCCTCTTTTGTTCTGCCGCTGCGTCACAAAAGTCACGCAACAATGGAGTAAAATGAGCCGCAAGGGACTTCTAAATCAGCCCCAACAGACTGAAGTCCAGTACTTCCTTTAGACACATGGCTATAAGAAGAAATAGTGGTGGTGGTCGGTGGATTGATAGTTTGAGTATTCACTGATCTGCAAGCACGATGGACTTTGTCTGTTACTTCGCGTGCTGCGGACTGCTGCCTGCCAGGCCTAGGCAAACCTTTTTAGTAGTCTGTTTAGTGAGTTACATAGGAACTTTCAAAGTCAACGGTCCGCAAATCAGGTAATACGAATAACGTAGTATACCATATGAGCTTGGTCAATATATCCTGTGGAATAGTTGTCTATCTATTTGCTATTTCTCCAAAATATATTGTTATTGTTCTTTTGAAATGTTTGATTTGGTTGACAAATCTCATCCATGTTTTCTGGTCTTTCTTTCTTTCATGTTGTACATCAGCTCCCCCCAAGGGCAAGAGGACACAGGAGGAGGAGAAGGGTGCTGTTCAGGAGGATGCAGGCCAGGATCGGGCAGGCGAGGGCTCCTTTGCTGGCCCCAGTAAGTTTTAATTTTAATATAGAGTACCTATTTTTTCCTAGCGTTCCTCATTCGATTTTTTCTAAATCATCTTTGATCTTCTTGTAGACTGGATCTAAATTCTTATCCTGCCTCGACTATGACTCCCTGTGGTATTACTAGATTATTCTTATTAGTCTGTCTGTGTAGCTAACTAAGATTGCACATTTGGCAATTCCATTGGACTCCCATTGTAGTCAGCAATAGCTCTATGCACTGAGTGCAGTCCTCTGGGATTGTCCATAATGTCTTTTCAAGTCTTCTAAATGTTTATGCTTTGACAATTGCCAACAATAAAAAGGTGAATGACCACCAAGAAAGAATAAGATACTACTTTACTTTTGGTTTGGATAGGAGGACAATCCATTCTACTACTGTTGCAGGGCCAAATCTGCACAAACCGAACTATGAACACTAAATAGTGCATTGTTTATCAATTATAATAGGCGCAGGTAGACTTTCTTTCCACATACCTCAGTGATATCAGACTTTGAAGAACCCCCAATCTCCTTACTGACTAGATAGTGTGGCAGAGTCATTTAGCTCCCAAAGTCACCGATGATTGATCCCCAATGATGATTAGATTATCCAACGCAGGACAAGAGTACGGAGTCAGTCAAGAAGTGTCAGAGGCACTCATGCTTTCAAAAATTCCAAAACCTTTAGCTCATCCACTCTAGTCTGGAGGACCAAAAACCACAGAGTCTATTTAAGTTTAAAAGCTTTATTAAAACTAAACACATTTATTAAAATACACTTTGTCATAAAAGTAAAAGTTTAACTGAAAATGGAAAAGTGCTTAGTGCTAACGATTAATTGGACACATTTCTTGTGGTCGAGCTGAGCTCTCACCTCGTTTGAACTTGAGCTAGACCCTGATCGTGTTCTTAGAAGTCAAGCTTCTGTTAGGAGAAAAAGTGGCGTGTGTTAAAAATAAAAAGCAAGCATTCATCAGTTGTGCCAAAAAGTGCAGCAAGACATCAGCCTTCCCTGGAAAAAGGGACATTTTTACTTTAGAGTATAGAGTTACAAATTATTACATTGTATTTCGTTTTTTTAACATTTCTTTATCCCTCCTAGACCAAATATTATATAGTAGTGAGTGGTGTATTTCTAACATTCTTAAATGTACTTTGTAGGTGTAACATCTGGTGGCGGGGCCAGCGCGGAGGTGGTGGTGTTGGACGAGGACTCTGGGGAGGATGCGGTGCAAGTGCCGGACATTCCTGTGAGGGTTCACACGGTGGTGGCGGGAAGAGGTAAGCTATATATTCCTTACTTATTGAGATTGAAGACTGCATAGTGTGCTTTCTGCACGGGTATATAATAAATCAACCAGGTAGTAGCCTCCTCTAAATGTACTTCGACTTAGCTGTGAAGTTTTTGGTGAGAAGAATCCCAATAAGATCTTAGATGAACTTGATGGATGAGATGAACGAAAAGCGAAAGAAGGGTGTAAGTAAGTGAGGAAGGACGAGAAATTTTATGACGGCTGGCAAAGAAGAATGATATGTGTTTGCTTGGTTCCCGAGGTGGCTGGGAAGGAAAGAATAAGGTATGGTGCATGGCTGGGTCAATGATGAAGCAAGGATGGGTGGAAGGAGAACAGCCTGGGTGGGTGAAACAGAAACTGTATGTGTGCATATACTTTGAATGGATGGATGCCTGGAGCATGGTATTATCTGACTCTTAGATAGCATATGTGTATCTAGAGAGAGTAGATGGTCACTGGATGAACTAAGTGTTACCTTGAAGAGCATGTAACACCGCACCCGCACGTCCGTTCCAGTGTAGGGAAGGCATAGGGAAGGCAACTGGCAACTGGCAAGGAAAAGAAATTGTAAATTTGTCCAATACTACCATGAATAGTAGCAGTAGTTTGTATTGCAACTGGAAGCACAGCATATATCCGGTTATTACGGTGGACACTCCGTACCTCTCTTAATAACTTTAGTTTAGTAGTAGTACGTCATTCATGTGTGGGTGTATCACTGTTCACTCAATAATAAGCAAAGCACCTAAAGTCATCCCATATGTCATCAAATACATCCCATGTGAAGTGATAGATAATCAAATTATTTAGCTTCTTCATTTTCCTTTTCAAGTACTCATTTGCACTGTAGGGTGAAAGGTAAATTAATTAAGCAGTAGCCCTTGTAACAGAGTATTCTCAGTGCCACCCGTAATAGAAAAGTAATAGCTTCACCACCTGCATGTACTGGACTGGTACAGTAACGCAAGTCAGTCTCACTCATCATGGTGTGCGTCTGTTTTTCTCGGGTGCAAGTTCACTGCGCTGGCATTCTGCCGGCTTGCATAAGATAATGTACCAATTTTCCTAAACAAGAGAGAAGAAGAAGAATAAGACTGGTGTACTGTCATAGTCGACTGTAATGGAAGTCCATAGTGGTCGTAGAATTTGTTCATTAAACTCCCACTAATGTTAGAGCAAGGATGCAGAAGTGGGAGCCTGGGAGGTTAGATAGATACTGTCCTCAATAGTTATGTACTGTGCTTTCAATTTGCTACTTGTACTGTGACACAACTTTCGGCTCAATCACTTTGTGTTATTAATGTTAAGGAGCATTGGTTACAGACTATGTTTTTCTTTCTTCATATAGTTGCTCCTTCCAAATCGACATCACGGAGGGAGCAGGCTCGAATGGCCCGGCAACGGAGGCTGGATGACACTGTCGCCGAATATCGGCGGCTGGTGGCCCTGGAGGAGGAGGACACGCAGTCAACCGGGGGAACCACAACATCCTCCACTGGGACAGCTGCATCCTCCTCCGTGCCCCCACGGGCTGCCAGCCAGCGCAGTGCTCCAGCGGTACGGAGCCGGGCTACCAAAGCCAACCGCCACCGCCAAGCAGCAAAGACACCAGCTGCCCCCCACAGGAGCTGCAAGGCACGCCAGCGCCACCTAGGACTCAGAGTGTCCTACCTGGAGCAGGAGGTCCATAACTATAAGAACTTGGTGGAGGGCCTCCGCTTCGACCATGCCACCCTCCGCAAGGAGTATGATGCCCTGGCCGCTAAATTCACCAGCACCCTCCAGTAGTGTAGTGTCCCTTGCCCTTTTTTTAGAGACTTTTGGGGGGTGGGATTTGGGAGTTGGGTTCTTTTTGGGACTTTTGAAAGACAATTGTTGGGGTTAGGGAGGGTCTTGAGGGAGATTATTTTGTTAGGGCTACATAAATATGCTTTTTTAAACTTTATCTGACCATACCTGTTTTTTACTGCTTAGGAGTCTGGTGGGTGGGGGTTTAACAGTAAGTTTGTTTTCCTGAAGAGTCCTAGGACTTTAGTAGTACTACCGTCAATCTCTCGTCTAGTCCTAATACTCCATTATCCTACCTCCCACCAAACGCTTATCTTACCTGTAATTTGTGTTTGAAATTAGGGCTAGGCCCAGGGCTGGCTCCACGGGAAATGGGGATTAATGTTGGCAATCCTGGGCGGATGAAATGTCCTCATTGCGGTGGTACTAGTGGTGTGACACAGTGGCAGTTGCATGCCTATGGAAAAAAAGAAAACGAAACCTGGTTTGTCCTTACTGTAGCATTACAACGGTTATGGTACAATAGAGAATATAGCAGGTGACAGTACACTAGAACAGTGCCACAATGTAGCCTAACAAATGGTAAAGTATTGCAAGTATAACTAGTACTTGCGTTGAATTTATTTGACATTGGCTCCTACTACTACAAGAAATAGTACTGAAGCTGAGTAAGTCTAGAATATATCCTCGGATTCCTTCACCAGCCTGTTGCTATGACCTTATCCTCCCCAGCAAGTGTGTGGAATTATTGATGTCATTTAGTCACACATCAAGCAAAACCACACAGCCCGGGGGAAGAGGGTTAGGGTTTGGAAAATGGATGGGAATGGGGGTTTCTTTTTGGGTAGGTTTTTTTGAGAGAAGAAAAAAAAAGCACAGCATGGACAAACAATAATTGAAGATAAAGAAATGGCTGTAGGGATCAATTTAGAAGCAGAGAGAGATCCAAGAAATGCAGTCAGACTCATAGAAGAAAACAATGGATACTGCATCTGTATGTTGTTGGAGTTGTCCTGTTGAATTTGGTAAGTAAGTTGCATGCAGCAAACAATTCCTCTTATTAGCGGCACTCCTCCATTCCAGCTGACGCTTCGTCCACCAATGTTGGTGACCACTGACAGAAGACACCCTGTCCACTGCCTGCCTGGCGGATGTTGACTGAAACCCGGCCTGTAATTACTGAACGGAAAACAGGAAGTGCTATTACAATACCACTGATAAATAAATATAAGGTATGTACGCTGTGTGGTGCAAAAAGTCACACTTTGATTTTCCTAATAGATAGTACAATATTTTTGAAATTGCGTACTCTGTCTGAGTCACCTTTTGAAGGATAAATAAGTATGGCCAAATTAATTTAGCGGATCTTTCTCCTCAAGCTAGGTGTACTGTAAACTGTGTTTTAGAACAAAATTAGACCTTCCCAGCAATGCTCCCACCAAGACCCTTACTAAAGCCAGTCGCAAAAATGTAGAAGACCCCCAATCAGATCTCAAAAAACGAGGCCTTGCAGAAAAATGGTGATAAAACGTACTTTGAAAGTAAAAGTAGGCCCAAATACCCCCTTACCCACCGTGGATTGTATTCAAACCACTTGCAAGCAAGCAAAAGTATCCATAGCCAGTTGCAAAAATCTAGAACACCCCGAAACACATGCAATCCTGCTGCTAGGGCTAACCCTAACGAACCATAAGTTACAAAAAGTGCCAAAAGGCTTTTCCTTATGGATTTTGTCCAAACCACTTCTATCCGGTATTAGACCTTCCCAGGAATGCCCCAGACCCGCCAACCCACCCGCAAAAAAGCACGCAACAACACCCCCAAACAGCCAAAAAGCAAAATCTCATACTTACAATATCTCTCGGCCTTCGGTCCAAACGCGCTGTGCAGCTAGGTCATCATCATAACTCCTGTTTTCCACCACGGATTTCCTGAAAAGCAAATGCAATCAAGATTAGACTGTCACAGCAGTGCTCCGACAGAGACACCAAAACCCATCCACAAACACCAGGAAGCCCCCCAAACAGGCCCCCGAAAACGCTACATTGAGCAAGATGTCAGAAGAAATAGCAAAAAAAAATTCTGCATGGATTTAGTCCAAACCACTTCTATCCGGTATTCGACCTTCCCAGGAATGCCCCAAGACCCGCCAACCCACCCGCAAAAAAGCACGCGACAACACCCCCAAACAGCCAAAAAGCAAAATCCCATACTTACAATATCTCTCGGCCTTCGGTCCAAACGCGCTGTGCAGCTAGGTCATCAATCATCATAACTCCTGTTTTCCACCACGGATTTCCTGAAAAGCAAATGCAATCAAGATTAGACTGTCGCAGCAGTGCTCCCAGACCCCAAAAGTCACCCACAAACACCCAGAACCCCGCCAAAGAGCACCTCAAAGGCAAGCAAGTCAGCAAAAACTGCAAGAAATTTCCGCCTCATATTTGGTCCAAAACACTTTTATCCGTTATTAGAGCTTCACAGAAATGGGCCCAGAGCCGTCAACTCACCCACAAAGAAGTAGAACACCTCCACAAGTGCTGAGTCTTTCTTCATTGGGCGTAATCCAGCCCTCTGCTTTGAGGGAAATAGGAGTCTGGAGGAGGAGGATAGAGGAGCATGTTCTTCTGAACTTGTGAACCTGAGGAATGTAGACTGCGGCACCTTCAAATCAATAAGCAAACAAGTGAAGACAGTTCTGCTGATGGGCTTGTTTTTGTGATTAGGTGATTAAAGTTTGAATTAAATTAACTGTGCAAAACAAAGAAAGACAGACACACAGGAATAAAAGTGAATAAGGACGAAAAAGAAAGTTATTGATTCATTGTCTCATTTTCAGGGCTCGGTGTCAGGGAATAAGAATAAGAGTTCGTCATCATACTCTGCGAATTCAGGCAGGATGAGGTCAGCGTCACCGAACAGAGAACAAATTCCCTCATCTACGTTGCTGTCCTCCTCGTCTTCATGCGGCGTGCTTTCTCGTACTTTGTAATCTGGTGGTATGAGGTGCTGATTCATCTTGATCATTGTTAGCCTCTCCACATTTTTGGGCGAGAGGCGGCTCCGTTTGGGAGTTACAATGCCACCAGCAGCACTGAAAACACGTTCAGAAGACACACTTGCGAGTGGGCAAGACAAGTAGTTTATAGCCAGGTTGAAGAGCTGTGGCCACAATTGTTTTTTCCCATGCCAATACTCCAATGGCTCATCATTAAGAAAGACCTCTGTTGAGTCATTCAGATAGTCCTGCACCATCGACTCAAGGTCCTCAACGGTTCCTCCACTTTGCTTACTTTTTGCTGTGCCTGTGACCTTTTTTTCAAGAACCATAACCAAGCCAAGATAGCCAATCCTCTTCAGCAGCCAATGTTACACAGCCACAGGTGCAGAAGTGGATTCTTTTGACTGGGGATGGCCTGCTGATGCTGATGCTGATGTACTGCCTTCTCCTTCAATATCCTGCCGTTCTTTTTCAAACCTCTTGGCTGACCAGGCTAGCCAACGTTTGTACTTTTTAACATCTTCATCAGCAAAAGGAAAGAATGCTTGGCCTGCCAGCGCCTTTTTGTAGCGTGGATCCAGAATAGTAGCACAAATGTAATGCTTTTCTGAGTTGATCATTTTAAGACGTTCATCACCACGTAGGCGCTCTAATAATTTCTCCGACAAAACAAAAGGGTCTTTGTTTTTTCCATCTTTTTCTAACTCAGAAGCCACCGCCTTCAGTTGGTGCTCCAGCATGCACAACAATGGGATAGCTTTTCCCAAATTACAGTCCTCCTTGCTGACTGCACGCGTGAAGACCTCAAAAGGACGAAGCATTTCTGTCAGGCTTTTAACTATTTCCCAGTGCGCCGCATCCATCCTCAGGTCCTTCTGAGCTGTACCCAGTGTTAAGAAATAGTGATCGAGTACCGTATACTGCTCATACAGACGCTCAAGCATGTAGAAGGTTGAGTTCCAACGTGTTGCCACCTCCTGGATGAGTGCTTTCACTGGCATTCGACGTTCATGTAGCAGGCTCCTCAGATGCTTCCGGGCCTTAAAAGAATGGCTGAAATGGTTGCACATTTTTCGGCAGGTGGCCATTACCTCGCACGCTGGACTGTCTTTATGACTCAAGAATTTTTGAACTACCAGGTTGATACAGTGCGCCAAACACGCCACTCTGAAATAGTCACCCAGCGCCATGGCCTTAACTACATTGGCGCCATTATCTGTGGAAACATAACCAATTTGGCGTTTTTTTGGGAACAGCCAGTGAAAGACCTTTTTGTTTAACTCGTCCAAAATGTTTCGTGCTGTGTGACTTTTCTCCAAGCCAAACACGGCTAGTGTTGCATGTTTCCGAGCAGCTTTAAAAACCTAGTCCGGGTCAACACCTGCGTTTAGCTTTGCTTTAACCCCTGAAAAAGAGACCCAGTGTGCAGTGATGCACATGTAATCAGCGCCTGCGCCACTGGTCCACATGTTTGTTGTCAGATGTATAGTGTGAACAGCACTCTTCTGCAAAGCTGCCCCAATCACCTCCAGCACATCTTCATGTAGTGCTGGAACCGCAACTCTGGCAAAATAGAACCGGCTAGGAACCTTCCATTTAGGGCAGAGCGCTGCCACTAATTCTAGAAAACCTACCGCCTCTACAAAAGAAAAAGGGAGAAGGTCCACAGCTAGCATTTTAGCCAGCTTAGTGTTATACAGACGCGTCAGTGGGTGGTTGCGTTCATATGGCGTGTCTGAACAAAACATGGTTCTAATGTTGCCCTGGACCAAGCATTTACGGGATGATAATGACTTCCTTGACCCAATTATGCTCGCTGGTGAACTTTTTTGCGTTGGTGTCTCACTCGCTCCAACACTCTTAGTGTGCCTCACATGGGGTGTGCTGCTGACAGGGGTACTGGGTGTAAGTGAAGTGTTTGACACGTCTTCTTCCTCCTCGTCATCATCAGATAAAACATCAACGTTTTCTTGACTTCCAATTCGGGCTTCCTTGATCGCCTTTAGGTGCGCAAACCATTGGACAGCGTGCTGTCTCTCAAGATGACCTCTCTGGCCTCCGGTACCATAGTTGGTACCTAACTTACCACGACTAACTGCAAGCTTACAAAGGGTACAAATGGTGAACTTTTCCCTTTTTGGGCAAACAGTAAAGAAGTCCCAAACTGGGGACTTGAAGTGTCTGTGGGGCCTGGAGGAGGCGGCGATACTGGTGGTGGTGGTCATGCTGCTAATGCCAGATGAAGTGGAGGATCTGGATTGCCCAACTTTTGTACGTTGTGCACTTTCACCGCCACTAATTAAGGTCGAGGTGGATGGAGGTCCCTTCTTGTGAGAAAGAAATATGGAAGCGGTACGAGTTGGTGTACTACTTAACTCCAATGATTGTGGTTTTTCCACTGCCTCCTTGTCGACCACATCATCATCATCACGCTCAGCAGCTTTTCGGGCTAGGGTAAAAATGTCTGTTTGCTGCATGCCCGCTGGGGCTGCAGTGACCTTTATGATGACTGGGTCATCGTTGTCAGAGTCTTCATCAGCAGCAGTATCCGCCACTTCTTGTTGAGCCTCATCATCACACTCCATAACTCTGTTACTTTGGACGAGCTTCCTTTTACGCTTAACTACCTTTGTCAGATCATGGTGTGCCTCACTCTCAGACGGCAGTGGTGCTGGTTCCCAATTTTGATCCGTGTCATCAGAAGGAGGTGTGCTTGAAGAAGATGTAGACACCACCCTTGATCTCTTCCTTGCTAGGGGTGTGGAAGACAATGAATGATCATCAGGAGGAGTGTCTTCCTCAAATGATACCTCGCCTTGATTGTCGATTTCCTGATGTGCCACTACTTCGGGAGGAACAACTATTGTGGGCACTTGTGACCCTCCATGCACCTCTGCTTGCGCATCTCCTTGCGCTGCCTCTCCTTCCACATGTACTTGGACAATTACTTGCACATGTGGTTTTTGTTGTGGCTGTGGTTGTTCAACACTCGTCAGATGAGTTACAACAACCTGTGTTGATTGAGGGACATTGCTGCTACTTTCTTGCGATGAGCCAACATCACTGGTCGATGGTGATTGAACAACTAGACTAAGTGCCTCTGCAGCAGTCAAGGGCTTGGACTTAAGTTGGCGTGGGGGTGGTGGCACTGAGCCCAATGGAGCGGGGGTGCTGCTCCCAGCTTGGTCCCCAGCAGATCCCGCAGCTGCTTCCGGCGTACTTTTTTTTTTCCTCCCAAAAAAAGGGCCGGCCGGCACACCAGTCTCCTTAGTAACTTGCTTCTTCTGCTCCTTACTGGCAACTTTCTTGCTAGAGGAGCTACGGGGAACTTTTTTTGGGGCCATCTTCTTCAGAGCAGGTCAGAACAGCAGGCAGCAGTTGCACGAGTTGCAGAGTTGTCTGTGTCCAGACGTGACGTCACGTGACGTTATGCTGCTGCACACACACACCGCTGCAGGACTTCTTCCTGGCACTGGTGGTTCTCTTGAGTCTTGTGCACCTAAAAGCAATGGAAGACAGAGGAACATCAGTTCAGTTATACACCCCAAAAAATGGAAAAACACAGACAAATCAGCACAACCCCATGCCATCCATGATGTTTACATTCAAGACACCACACAGAAAGACTAGGCCCATGCAACACTCACTACCCCTGGGCATAATGGATGAAAAGTAGGCAAAATAAGTGCAGGCCTCAGACACGGCCTCTCTTCAAAATGGCCCCTTGCACCCCAAGCACATGTTGCCTGTACCAGCCAGCACTCAAAATGGCCACCACCACCACCCACATGGCCAGGCCACCACCACCACCCACATGGCCAGTCCACCCCAAAAAAACCGAAAAACACCCAAAAATCACCACAATCCAATGCCATCCAGGATGTTTACATTAAAGAGAGTGAGACCCCACAGGCACACTCAGTCCATGCACCACTACCCCTGGGCAAAAGGCCACACCAGCAGCCCCAAAAAAAACGACAAAAACCACAAAAATCAGCACAATCCCAGCCCATCCATGGCCTCAATGATGTTTAAATTCAAGAAGACACCCCACAGAAAGACTAGGCCCATGCAACACTCACCACCCCTGGGCAAAGGGCCCCACCAGCAGCCCCAAAAAATGACAAAAAACACAAAATTCAGCACAATCCCAGCGCATCCATGGCCTCAATGGTGTTTAAATTCAAGAGGACACCCCACAGAAAGACTAGGCCCATGCAACACTCACTACCCCTGGGCATAAGGGATGAAAAGTAGGCAAAATAAGTGCAGGCCTCAGACACTGCCTCTCTTCAAAATGGCCCCTTGCACCCCAAGCACATGTTGCCTGTAACAGCCAGCACTCAAGATGGCCACCACCACCACCCACATGGCCAGTCCACATCATCAGTACACCCCAAAAAAACAGAAAAACACCCAAAAATCACCACAATCCAATGCCATCCAGGATGTTTACATTAAAGAGAGTGAGACCCCACAGGCACACTCAGTCCATGCACCACTACCCCTGGGCAAAAGGCCACACCAGCAGCCCCAAAAAACAACAAAAAACACAAAAAACAGCACAATCCCAGCCCATCCATGGACTCAATGGTGTTTAAATTCAAGAGGACACCCCACAGAAAGACTAGGCCCATGCAACACTCACCACCCCTGGGCAAAGGGCCCCACCAGCAGCCCCAAAAAACGACAAAAACCACAAAATTCAGCACAATCCCAGCCCATCCATGGCCTCAATGGTGTTTAAATTCAAGAAGACACCCCACAGAAAGACTAGGCCCATGCAACACTCACTACCCGTGGGGATAATGGATGAAAAGTAGGCAAAATAAGTGCAGGCTTCAGACACTGCCTCTCTTCAAAATGGCCCCTTGCACCCCAAGCACATGTTGCCTGTACCAGCCAGCACTCAAGATGGCCACCACCCCAACCCACATGGCCAGTCTACATCAACAGTATACCCCAAAAAAACAGAAAAACACCCAAAAATCACCACAATCCAATGCCATCCAGGATGTTTACATTAAAGAGAGTGAGGCCCCACAGGCACACTCAGTCCATGCATCACTACCCCTTGGCAAAAGGCCACACCAGCAGCCCCAAAGAAACGACAAAAACACAAAAAACAGCACAATCCCAGCCCATCCATGGCCTCAATGGTGTTTAAATTCAAGAAGACACCCCACAGAAAGACTAGGCCCATGCAACACTCACCACCCCTGGGCAAAGGGCCCCACCAGCAGCCCCAAAAAACGACAAAAACCACAAAATTCAGCACAATCCCAGCCCATCCATGGCCTCAATGGTGTTTAAATTCAAGAAGACACCCCACAGAAAGACTAGGCCCATGCAACACTCACTACCCCTGGGCATAATGGATGAAAAGTAGGCAAAATAAGTGCAGGCCTCAGACACTGCCTCTCTTCAAAATGGCCCCTTGCACCCCAAGCACATGTTGCCTGTACCACCCAGCACTCAAATGGCCACCACCACCACCCACATGGCCAGTCCACATCAACAGTACACCCCAAAAAACAGAAAAACACCCAAAAATCACCACAATCCAATGCCATCCAGTATGTTTACATTAAAGAGAGTGAGACCACACCACAGGCACACTCAGTCCATGCACCACTACCCCTGGGCAAAAGGCCACACCAGCAGCCCCAAAAAAACAACAAAAAACACAAAAATCAGCACAATCCCAGCCCATCCATGGCCTCAATGATGTTTAAATTCAAGAAGACACCCCACAGAAAGACTAGGCCCATGCAACACTCACCACCCCTGGGCAAAGGGCCCCACCAGCAGCCCCAAAAAAACGACAAAAACAACAAAAATCAGCACAATCCCAGCCCATCCATGGCCTCAATGGTGTTTAAATTCAACAAAACAGTTGTATCATGCACCCATAACCAACCCTGGTCCTACTGGATGCTGTGGCTACCCACAATATATTTTATTTAATGTTCTGAAAAGTTCCAAAATTGTAGTTGCAGCAACTGTAATGCCCCGCCCCCAAACAAACTTACTTGTGAAAGTTGATTTCTAATCCAAAAGTGATCCAAAGAAAGTAAAAAAGGCCTCAAATCCAAATATCCAGCAGCACCCACAAAAAGTAATCCTTCCAGGTCAAGGTCCAAATGAAAGTGACCAGCACATGAAGAAAGCACTGGGAGTAGCCTGCTGGACAGGAACAGGAAGTTGGAGGCTGTGGGGCACTTCCTTCCTCCCCCCCCCCAAAATGGACTCCTTGCAAAAAAAAGGCCATGCAAATGTCAACCTGAGGAGTGACTCTGATAAAAATCATCATTTTCTGAAGGTTTATCCTGTTTGCTGGTGGATTTCTTGTGCAGAATTGCAAAATCTCTATTTCGCGAGTGCGAGATTGTTCCTGTCCGCCCCAACTACGTGTTCGCAATTGCGAACTCTCGCGAGGCGTTCTCTGCAAGGTGGCAAGCCGCGATTACGTATTCGCGGGCGCCAAACTCCCGCGGGATCCCGCAGCAAGATCCAAAATGGCGCAGCACTCGCAAAATATGATCGAGAAAAACAACTCGGCAAACGCTAAATGACGGAAAGTGAACGCCGTGCACCACGCCGCGCGCCGCAATATTGTATCACCAAGCAAAAAATCCGCCGCGAGCGAATTCACGGATTTTCGACAAATTCGCGAGAGTTCGCGGATTGCGAATTTGCCGAAAATCCGAAAAATCCGCGAGCGGAACGGATTTTACGCCCATGCTTATACATGATACCAAAGATACACAAGAACCCTTCGGATCCTCCATTCAGGCCGATTGTATCAGGGTGTGGGTCGATTTTTGACCCACTTGGAACATATCTTGATCACTTTGTGCAGAAGTTTGTTTAAACTTGGAGATCTTACATAAAAGATACCACAGACTTTCTATGCAAACTGGAAACTATCCGCAAAGATATGCAGGAACCTTGGCTATTTTGTACTATAGATTTGGTGGCTTTGTACACCTCAATACCACATGCAGCAGGGATGGAGGCCGTGGAATGAGCCCTACTGAAAATGGAAGAACTTAATACCAATAAAGTGCTATTACTACAACTATTACACTTTTGTCTACAATACAGCTACTTTAATTGGAATGCGAAATATTACGCACAGCTCACCAGAACCTCCATGCGTTTTTCCGGTGCGCCGGTGTACGCCAATACTTTCATGGCCTCTTTTGAACATCATAACCGCATGAATAACAATAACTGGTGGTCTAAGATTAAACTTTACTTCAGGTTCATTGATGACATCTTCCTCATTTGGATGGACACTCGTGATAAACTAGAAAGCATGATTCAACAATTGAACACATTTGATCCAAGGATCCAATTTACCTACAAAATTGACCACAAGAGCATTGAATATCTGGATGTGACCATAACTAAAACACAGGATGGCATGGATTTACATACTCAAATCTACACCAAACCTACTGACCGAAATAACACTTTAGACTTCACAAGTTTTCATCCGAGAAGCTTGGGACAACATTTACCCTTTTCACAATTTGTACGAATCAGGAGAATATGTTCTGACCCCACCACAAGTTTGGCAAAAATGGATGAATATCGAGAAAGATATAAACAAAGAGGGTATCCAGAAAAAACATTAAAGGAATGCATTTCAAGGGCAAAGAGCAAAGAACGGATGGCACTCCTTGCCCCGAAAACAGAGAGTAAAACGGCTTCTCCAATGATGTGTGTCACTAGATATTTTACCATCTCACCGGCTCTCAAGAAAATAGTGAATTCACGATGGGAACTCTTGGCTAATGAACCAGATTTCAACAACATCTTCAAGGACTCTCCCATACATGCATATACAAGAGGACGTAACCTCCGGGAGCTACTAACTAAACCAACAAAGTTCAATGAAACCAGGAATTGTAAGGGGACCATTAAATGCTATGACTGCAGTCATTGCAATAATATAATTTTGGGAAACACCTTGATGCACCCCACTACAGGAACATCAATACAACTACGGCATACCAGTAACTGCAACACGGAAAATGCCATATATTGCATCAAATGCCCTTGGGGAAAGTTATACGTTAGAAAGACTGAACGTAAAGTCAGAATAAGGATGACTAAGCATAAAAGCCGGATCCGGACAAAGAACGTCAACTCAGCACTAGCGGCACATTGGACAGAGGCTAACCACTCTATTTCACAATTACGATTTCAAATAATTGAGCAAGTACAAATAAGAGAAGGCATCAACAACTGCAAAAGACTGCTTCAACGAGAAGTATATTGGATCAAAACCCTCAATATCATGTTACCGATAGGGCTCAATGACAGACTGGATATGTCGTGTTTCATCCTAGATTAGACCAGACCTCAACATTAAATAACTTTAGGTGTTTACCTCCAGAACATAGTCCTATATACAAACCAGCCTATTTTTACACCGGACAATAGTTAGTCTTTTCATCTCATCAGCATCATAACAGCACTTATCACAATCATTATGGTATGATTACCACCTTTCAATAAACCTTCAATAGTGGGCACACAGCGTGCAATGTATCCATCCTAACATACACATTCACTGGTTTTGACATTTTTTTATGCAGGGGATTTGTGTATAGACCCATAGGGTATAGGTGATTGTTAGGCAAGTTTTGCGTTTTACAAACAGTGGATATTGGTTATATGTCTCGCGATTACTGACAATAGTATGTGAAGAACGTAGCAGATTATGGCTATAACAGGAGCACTTGAGGAGGTTACGATCATATTCTGCACACATACTCACATTATGCGTGCAAGCATAGGGTGCAGCTGGCAATTTAGCACTTACATCGGTATTAATATGCCACATACAACAACATCGGCACCATTCAAAAATGGCGCCCGAGATTGCGTTCAATTAGAGGAACGTTACTGGCTAGTCCATTGTTTGTGTTTATTATCACGCACCCGCGCCCGGGCACCGGTTCGCGTTTTTTAACTCCTGGCACAATAGTGGTCAACACTTATCCTCTCGGGAGTTTAACACGGAGTACGGGCGAATTACGGTCTCCTTATCACGATCCTCAGGTCAGTGTGTGTTTTTTCCCATTATGTTTTGATGTGGGACCGACGGTCCTACTGCTATGAGAGACTTAGGAACTTATGGGCATTTCGTTTTTGTTTCAGCATACACAGTATTGACTTCACATGATTGAGGTAAGCCAGTGAGGCTATTATATTGATAAGAGTGGGCCACGTATTGTTTTAGCACTGACCGCAATATTGAACTACGCAATTATTTTGCAGATTCCAAAAGCATTGACTGGATTTAGAAGGTAAGGGAAGGTTCTCAATCATAGCAGTTGTTACTCTTGGACATTGTGACTATTGGATTACAACAGAGCATGTTTTTTTGTTGCTTTTTAGCTGGTTGATTCAGTGTATCATTAGTTGGTTGGACTACTCTATTCTGTGGCAGGTATGAATACACTCATACACACTATTCACACATTATGTTGTTAACATGGAGAGTATCTACATTTAAACTTTCATTGTCAGTTGATTGTGAGATTTTGACCCACTTGTGGTATACATGTGCATTTCTTATGTATTTTTATGGATATATGTTTCACTTACAGATTATCCCCTGATGAAGGAACTACCTCAAGTTCCGAAATGCATTGGGCAACGGCAAAGAGATATTGAATTATCTATATACATGTGATTGTAGTTTTTGTGGTATTTGTTTTTTTGTTTTATGTACATGATGTTATATATGTGACAATCATTGTGATGTAACAATGCAAAAAATGTAATTTTCGAATGTTTATTCACCATGATCAAAGTCAAGTAAAGTGAAAAAAAGTTTAAATAAATATGTGAATAGACTGATTGCAGTAAAGGATTACAGAGTGGTGATTATTTACACAAAGTGAACAGTGTGCAACGCATTCAAGTCTCTGTGCTTGTATTTGCATCCAATCAAACGAAAGCCACAGAACCTAGTTTACCCAATTCAATGTCATTAACGCCCTTATGTTTGCGTCTTTGTCAAGACCAGTTATACCCAGCATACCTCTCGTAATTGTCCCAGACACTCAGCTTCACATTAATAACAAAGAGCCCAAGAGTCTAACAGTTCCACATTTCACCCTCCCCTCCAACAATCGATTTACTTAGCAGTTGTTTACTTCTTTGTTGGTCCTCGAATAGTCTCTTTCCACTCCCAGCAACGCACTCGATGATCAGTGATTTTCTAGGGACCCTCTTCTCTGCCTGATGACTTCATTTAGACCTGTGTCTTTTTGAGGGCCGCCTCTGAGTTCACGGACGTCCTGCCGACTTTCTTGCACCAGCACCCGCCGTCGCAAGTTATTCCTTTGAATTCCATGGGTTTGCCATCCCTCCAACCAGTACCATTGTTCTTCTGGGGTCAAAAAGAACCAAACTTTCCCATCCGCCATTACTCACAGTTTTGCAGGGAAGAGCTCTGCATATTTAATGTTTTTTTCATGAAGCGCTCTTTTAATGTCCAAAAAGGATCTTCTCATTTTCTGGACCTTGATCGTAAAGTCCGGAAAGAATGTGATCGTAGAGTTATCCAGCCTCTTCGGAGGGGCCGTGCGCACGGTTTGTAGAATTATGTCTCTAGCCCTGTAATTGAATATCCTGGCCAGAATAAGACATGGGGTGCGTCAGGTTTTGGGGGACCCCTGGTACTCTATGGGCATGCTCTACTGAGAATTATTAGGAGAGAGAGCTGGGTTGCAGGTGATTTTGTATTAGGTCTTCCACAAATAAACCTGCGGCTTGTGGCTTTGCCCATTCTGGAACTCCCAAAATTTTAATGCAGTTCCTGCATGCCCGCCCCTCATAATTTTCAAGCTTGGGTCCCAAGTGCTTTGTCATCACCTGGAGTTTCTTCTCCGTTTGTTCTAACGTTTTAATGAAGGATTGGATCTCAGCGACAGTCTTCCGCTGCTTTCACCCTCTCCCCCAATGTGCGTAGTTCGTCGTGCATTAAGGTATCCTCCATTGTGACCGAGTCAATTTTTTGTTTGAGAGTTGTATGGACCCCTGTATAACCTCCATAGTGTCTTAGAGGGAAGGGGCACCCTCATCTGATACTTTCTTCACCCCTTGTATTTTGTTTTTCTCATCCATAGTTTCTGACTTAGAATGTGAATATTTGTCCAGCTTGGTTTGATGCCTTTGTTTGGACCCTTTTATTGTCGCCATGGTACAGTCCTCCCGGGTGGGTCCCACTCTCACCCGCGTTGAGCCTCCTGCCACCAAGGCCGGTATGGGTTGTGGCTGTTGAAGGTATTACGATTCTGCCGACCGAGCAGGGAAAAGACAATATTTATTGTGACCATCGATATATCTACCTCCGATCAGCCACAATATTTTACCCCCCTCGCACCCCTAATTGTGCCTTGGTTATGAGGGGAAACAGGTCTTATGTTCAAATGTGGCATGACGAGCGGTTACAGCAACTCTGACTGCCCCCAGCCTCCTTCTTTCAATGCTACCAAACTGTTAATGCTCCCTGGTATTGTGATGTATTCCTATAGGTACTGTATCGATTCCCCTATTCCTGACCCTGGTCTGGTTAATAATTAACTAGCAGCCATCTAACGGTGCAAAAACCGTTATCTGATTAAGCCACACCACGGCACAGAAGCGCGTTATCTGATTAGGTCATAACGCATGCCATCTAATTAGACAAGCGATATTCCTCCAGCCCCTGATAAGGCATACGGAGTTCTCAAAACAAATCAAACCTACAGCGACCTGGGAAATTCCCATAGCCATTGTTTTGATTTCACAGAGAACTTCAGCAAAAGAATGTGCGAACGAGCCCGTTCATATGACATCCTTATTGACGTATATATGTCCATCCTTACGTCAATCTCGGCACCTTTCAGGTATAAATATTACCGACATTGCCTTAAGCAAACACATGCGGTGGTGACGAGATCGGAGCAGCGAGACGTGCCGAGCAGCCCAGCAGAGAGCGAAGCCCACAGGCGCTGCCCCGCCTTCCTGACACGCTGAGAACGAGACGCTGCCTTTCTCCTGCTGAGAAATCCAGCTCCGGCGCTTCCAAGCAGCCCTCGCAGGCAGCTGGAATATCAAGACCTGGGATAAGAGATACCAGCCCTCCATCATTCTAGATCTCAGGTACAGAACTGAATAACCCCTTGCAGAGAATTCTCGAATCAGTCCCTTGGCAAACAAACTTAACTTAAACTGCTACTTATCTACTCCCGCCCACGTATTAGGCTTAGGTCAGGTACACTGGGGTAGGCGTGGTTAGAAGCACCAGTTGAGTATGATTAGTCAAATGTATATATGTATGTATCTATTTTATCCATTTTAAAGTATCATATGGCTTAGAAACCATATCAATGCTTTTACAGTAATATTTTATAATTCTGTCTTTACTGTATGCACTTTACTTAACTATAAGTATTACAATAATAGCGATTCATTTCTCTTGTATGAGAAAGGAGACTGATCAATAAATAACATCTTTTATTGAACACGCCCGTCTCTTCCTTTTCTCTACAATCTGGTGAAACTAAGAATGCACTGAACTGACTGAGTAAAATAAGTTGTCTATTGTTTTCACACGACTCTAGAGATACACTCTTGATTAGGGGAGAGCAAAGTTGTCATGTTCTATGGTTGTCAGAAACTAAATCCCTTCTTGTCTATCCAGGGAGGTTAAAATCCTCCTCGCCTATTCGAGAAAGTTTCTAGTGAACTCTGAGCTAGCTGGCAAACACAAAACTTTAAGTCTAATATCGTCGGTAGAAGACCTAGTTAACCTCTGCCCTAGGTCTATACTATTGAAGATATTATTCCAATGCGCAGAGCCTATTGGGATAATAGGAACTACACTACAGTATTCCACAGCTTACCACAGAATATCTGTGTGCCCCTCTCTGTGGCCTATGACGGTCTCTTAACTCCAACCTGGCTCACCTCTTCAACCCCAGCCTGGGCCAGCCCTGTGATGTATGTCCAGATAGAGCAGGCGAGGAGGAGAATGGAGGGGAAATGGCAAGTTTTTATTAAAGATTCTGATGTCCTTACCATGTAATGTGTTCCAGTCTCCCTATACAAGTTTTATCTCCTGGGAGTAGTTCAATGCATACCATAGACCCTGGGAGAGGCACTCATCGCAGCAGCCACTTGTGTGTCTGGCCAGTCAGTTGCAATGTTAACTATGCGCCCCAGCTGGTGGCACATCAAAGTGGCCAAACTTCTGTGCTCACACAAGGTACATTAATTAAAGAAAGCCTTTCCTGCCAAGCCACTGCTCTCTTCTGCATTGTGCTGTCTGTATGACGCCGCCCCACGGGGCATCACAATTTGTAGCTATGTATCCAATCGGGCCTCTATTAGGCCTATGTAGTGCCATTGTCCGATTTCTCCCTTTCTGTATGTCTTCCTCAAAGCCGCTGAACTCTGAGCATAGTACAGCAGCCTATTCTCTCTGCGCCGCTGTTGCTGGCAGTCAGCACCTTATTGTATTGGGGAGGGCTAGGTGGGATGCACTTCCTGAGATCCCACTGCCTCTGCCATCGATATCACATGAGCTGTGGATCACTCCGGTGGGTCAAACCCAGCTCCTCAAGCCCTCCAAGTTTTCTTCAACAATTGCATCTGAATCCCCATGATGCGGATTCCGTTCCTTGTTGGGACATGCCCTCTTTAGGTGCTAATCATCTTGCAGGCAACTCTGGGAGAGGCCTGGGGAAGCCGCATGCAGGACATCGCTGTTCTTTGTCATCCTTCCTGGCTTCTCTGCCTCACTCGCGGTCCACCGCAGTTCCACGTTCATGCGATCACCGGGCTCAGCAGGCCTCCATCGCCGGTCACAGCTCCCAAGCTATTTCAAAGCCCAGTGGGGTCACAGGAGCGCCGTGTCAAGACCGAGTCTTCCTGAGGTGCCAGGAACCGCATGTACACTTTTATTTTCTGGCTTGAATGGATATAATTTACGGATTTAAGGGTTTTTTAATTGCGGGTTGCAAAGCTCTACTCCAATGAGTCCATCTTGGTTGCCGGTTGGCCACGCCCCCAATGCTCTCTTTCTTGGGAGTTCTTTCTTCATCGAATGAAGAGCTTCCAATTGCCTGCTGAGACTTTTATGGAGCAGGTACCATGTTTTGATAAGAGAAAACTATGAAAAACACTAAAGAAATCCTAAAACTGTAGGTGTAGAAGTATGAATTTTGACAACCACAACTAAAGCCTGAGAAAAAGGGGAGAAGATTTCCTGTATAAGTGATCGTAAGGTGCTTCAACTGCTGAAATCCATTTGTTCCTGTGTCACATGGCATTCACAATGACATTGCGATGGTGTTGCGACATCTTTGTGAATCCTGGAAATTTATTTAAGCTATAAAATTAAATGTTTCTTCAGTAAATCACTTACCTCAAACAATAATTTTAAAGTGTCTATAAATGTTTTTAGGTGCTGCCAAAAAATGCAATAGATGCACAAACCTCCTGTGAATTCGACTTGTGAAGGATGCCTAACTTCCCAAAAAATCTTTACAAAAATAAAAACTGAAAGTAAAACAACTGTTTGTTTAAGTGAGCTTTCAAATATAAACATATCAGGCAATTTTGTATTCATTGGAAGGCTACTTCTACTGTGATAATAGTATTATTATCATCCTGTAAAGTTACAGGTTAGAGTTAGCAAAATTAAGTTAAAAAACATTAAATGTGATTACATATCTTGAGGTTAAATGGATGTTAAAGTTATCATATATAATTTTAAGAAACTTTATAGATTCACTGAAAAAACAGGTTACAGGGACGCTATAGT
The DNA here is from genome assembly GCF_964261635.1 of Lissotriton helveticus. Lineage (NCBI taxonomy): Eukaryota > Metazoa > Chordata > Amphibia > Caudata > Salamandridae > Lissotriton > Lissotriton helveticus. Next base: position 1,034,959,135 of record NC_136063.1, read on the forward strand.
TAGGCTCAGATTTCACATGTACCATGTGTTGGTTGAGCTAACTATAACTCATGCCCCCACAATGTACTGCTTATGACCTCACATATTACACCACTCATGACATGGTCAGTGACATCACTGATGACATCTCAAATGCCACTACTCACATACTGATTCACAGACCCATATAGCAATTCAAACAAACCATACACTCATCCATAGAGACACTCACACACCCACTCACTCACCATACAGCTACAGCTACTCACATTTATTTACCCACACAACCACTTACCCATTCACACATCCACTAAAGCACTTACACACCTACTCACTAACTTATACAGCCACTCAACCAGACTTTTACTGTGCAATACAGTCAGTCATATACCCACTCCTTTTTCCCATACACCCACTCAAATAACCCCTCACTCACCCATACACCCACTTACATTCCTAGTCCCTCACCCATAGAGCCATTCAAACTGCCACCTAGTTGTCCACATAGGAACTCATACAGAACCACTCACACAGCCACACAGTCACTGATGCAGCCACTCACACACACATTCACCCACCCATTCAGCTACTCACACATCCATTCACCTACCAAAACAACCACTCACACAGCCACTCACTTACCAAAACAACCACTCACACATCCACTCACTTACCAATATAGCCTCTCACACAGCCGCTCACTCACCCGTACAGCTACTCACACACCCACACACACACCCTTACAGCTGCTCAGGCAGCCATTCACACACATATTCAAACAGATGACATATGTTAAAAGTATATTCATTGATTAGTAGTACAGAAAGAATAATAATTTAACTTATGCAGTAGCTTAGTATACATCTTTAAGTCTCAAACATTTTTTCGAAACACTTACAGTTACTGGATAATGCCATCTAAGCCAATCACTTGAGCTGCTGTCTTGAAAGTTTCAGGGTATGTTGTCAAGCTGAGGCTGAAAAAAAGGGGGATCCCAAAATCTTTTTCTCCATGCAATTTCCCACAAAGAATTTAAGACACATCAGCCCGAAACGCTGAATGGAATTATCAAATTTGGCAGAAAGCTAGATCTTAGTCCAGAAAGATTTCTTTTTGTGATTTGGTGCAGATCTGTATCCGAAATATAAATGAGAAAGAAATTTGTATATCTAGGGACACAGCCCCCCTGAGGATCTGACACATCTCATGCGGAGATCTGATTGGCTGCCAACACTTAAACCAGGAAGTGTTGCCAGCCATTTTGGGACTCGGACTCAGTCAAGTCCCCCAAAAAAAAAAATTAAAAGAGAAGGGGTAGGGTAGGTATACCCTGACCTCCTAGGCCAGGTGTTGGGCTTCCCCAGGGACCCAGCCAGGGCCAAAACGCATTTTTAGAAAAATACCTGCGAAAATGGTGGTTGATATGCAAATCTCAGGAGATTTTTGTTTTAAAACAAGCATAGTCTTACGCGCTTGTTTAGAGATGAGCCTCTGATGGGCAAAGTCCTGGGGGCAAATTTGATTAATAATTTTGAGGAAGGGGCACACGTGCCACCCATTCTAATGGCCAATATTAGCTCCAGGGATCAGCAATTCCTTGGGGTCAGGCAAATGTTAAATGTAGTGAAGGGGGCACATGGCCCACTTCTCCAGGCTGTGCATGGTCCTGAGGAACGCCATCTCTCTGGGGCAAAACCAAACCATTGTAGGGGAGGAGGCCATATAGACCCCACTCCTGGGTACATTACAGCCCTGGAGACCTCCATCTCCTCAGGCCAGGCAAATGTTAAAGGAAGAGGAGGGGCCATGTGCCCCCCTCCCCAGGCTTTTACCAGCCCGGGGACTGCCATCTCTCCTGGGCAAGGCCAAACTATCAAAGCAAAGGGGGGGCTACATGAACTCCCCTCCAAGGCCATTTTCAGCCATGGGATCACCACCTCCCTGGTGGCAGGCCCTGCAAAAACAAAAGAGGGGTCCTCCTCCTGCAACCAATAGTGGCCTAGGGGACCACTACCCCCTAGGACCAGCTCATGAAATACCCTGAGGTGCCCACGCTCAGGACATAGCGGTTTGCCTGCCTATATGAGTGTAGGTAGGAAAACTTCTGTTTGCTGTCTGTTGGAGTCACCAATTTAAAGCTCCTACCAAGCAAGAGCAAACAGTAAGTGTGTTCCCAGTGGGTGGGATCAGGAAAAATGCTCCAACCGGCTGCAAGTGGATTTAACATCTGTTTCTCTGCCTGATGTCAAGTGGGCAGGAAAGCAGATGAAAGAATTGGCTACCCCATGCATGCTGGTGCAGTGTCTGCTCCAGCTGGAAGCAGGGAGCTGTTGGGATTGATGCGCTCCCCAGTGCACACTGGGAGCCCTGGTGGGTCCAGGGCACCGAGAATCAAGTGTCTGGGCACTAGGGAATGGGATCCACAGGGCAAAAATGGAACTGGGAGCAGGGCAGCATGGCCCCCTCCCTGTGAACTATGTGGCCAGACCCCAGGGGATGGAGTCCTCAGGGTCAAAATCTGCCCAGAAGGGGGATTGCTTGACTCCACTTCTCTTCCTCTAATTGTGCAAACCCCTCGGAATTGGATCCCCAGGGCTAAAAGTGGCCTGGGGAGGGGGGTCGCCTGGTCTCCCATCCCATTTTTAGCAAGTGGGTAGCCCTGGAGGAAGTGGTCCAGCCATGCAGCCATACTACCTCCGTGCATGGCCAAAGTCTGAGTGTAGAGTGGAATTAGGTGCCTGGTAGGGGTTTGCACCAGGCCCTTTGGCCAACACCTGCCAGAAACCCCAAAGGCTGTGCATAGCAGAGGACGGGGTGCCTATGGAGCGTTGGTTGCTTCAGCCAACCCCTGCCATGCACAGCCAAAGGACATGGGTGGGAATGGTGGAGAGGGCCAATGGAGGGTTGGGCACAGGGCCTGGCTGATGGCCAGGCCCTGCAGCTAACCCCCACCAAGCATGGTCACAGACCGTGTGCTGCGATGGTTAAATTACCCATAAGGTATTTACTATTAAGTAATGTTTAAAAAACCCTTTGCATGCACAGTTTTCTTGAAGAAGTTGCGATGGAGGAAGACGGCAGACTGGGGACGCTGCAGATAAGGTAAGATGTTTTCTTGTTCAATGTAAAAGTGGAGGCAGCCCCACGGATGAAGTCACAAACTGGTCACTTTATTTCCAAAAGTTCTTTATTTTTCTTCATAAAAGCAACTCAACAACAGCCAAGGTGTTTTGTTACTGTAAAAGGAACTTCCTCAGGGCTGCAACATAAAACAACGTATAAAAGACCACATATATATACATATATATTCATATATATTTACAATTAAAGAAACAATATAAAAAAGTACACCCATATATACTTAATCCTATTGACATTGAACAAGACATGGCACTAAAACATGACATATTTACATCCAACCTATGCTCATAAAGGCAACCCCATATAGACAAGACCATGTTTGGCACCCCCCCGCTCATCACATGGTTAACACTATCACAAAACGCTCTCAGCGTCCATCAGTACATAACATCACATATGAATTTATCACAAGAACTAACAAAAAAGGAGAAAAGGGAAGACATTTTAGGTAAATATATGTATACAACAAGCAAAAGTCTAAAGAGGCCATGGGGAAATAAAATAGGACTCCTTAAACCAAAAAACAGAAAAATGATATAGTACAACAGTAACAATATGTAATACAAAATATAAAACCCTCACCAAAAAACACACTGTATGAATATATTCGTAGAGTAGACCCAGAATACTGGCCTTGGATGTTGTAGTCACAAATCCCTTTTAATTTTTCCTTATTCCTTCTTTTTTCAAAAGCCCATATCATGAAAATTCTATGATAAATAAGACAGAGAAAGAGAGTTAAGGATAGTAAACAAGTCAATGCGTCTACACAGGGAGAAATATAAAGAACAACACTTGGATCCAGGTACCCAAAACATTATTGGACAGAGATATGTTCAAACAGCGCAATATACAAATAATCTGTATTGCTTGGCCTAATGTGCTCACAACCTATTCATCTATAAGCACTACGACAGACAGATCATTGCTACCCAGGAGGCCGATAATATCTGGGGTGGGCTCGCCTACCGAAAGGCTATCTGAATGCGTTGATTTAAAACTACATAAATACGTTTTTAGGAATCCCTCATACATCAGGGATAGCAAGGATATTTCGGCCAAACTTAAGGATTTTGAATGGTCAGAGGACCTTATCTTTGTGACGTTAGACTTAGAAACTATTTATACCTGTATTGATCGAAAATTTGGCATTATGGCAGTACAGTCCTTCCTGGACAGGGAGGATGCCAAGCTCTATGCCCATAATGAGATCAATCAATCAATCAATCATATCATTTGTAAAGCGCACTCCTCACCCGTGAGGGTCTCAAGGCGCTGGGGGGGGGAATGCTGCTACTGCTTGAAAAGCCAGGTCTTGAGGAGTTTTGTGAAGGTCAGCAGGTCTTGGGTCTGCCGTAGGTGGATAGGGAGGGTGTGCCAGGTCTTGGCGGCGAGGTGGGAGAATGATCTGCCACCTGAGGTCGCTCTTCGGAAGCGGGGGACTGTAGCGAGGGCGAGGGCGGCGGAGCTGAGCTGGCGGGTGGGGGTGTAGAAGCTGAGTCGTCTGTTGAGGTACGTTGGTCCGGTGTTGTGGAGTGCCTTGTGTGCGTGGGTGAGGAGCTTGAAGGTTATCCTCTTGTTGACCGGAAGCCAGTGAAGGTCTCTCAGGTGGGGTGTGATGTGGCTGAGGCGAGGGATGTCGAGGATCAGGCGTGCAGAGGCGTTCTGGATGCGTTGGAGCCGTCTCAGGAGTTTGGCAAAAGCTCCTGCGTAGAGGGCGTTTCCATTGTCCAACCTGCTGCTGACAAGGGCCTGGGTGACTGTTCTTCTCGTTTTAGTGGGGATCCACTTGTAGATCCTACGGAGCATGCGGAGGGTGTTGAAACAGGAGGAGGAGACGGCGCTGACCTGTTTAGTCATGGAGAGGGTGGAGTGGAGGATGACCCCTAGGTTGCGTGCGTGGTCAGTGGGTGCTGGAGCGGTTCCTAGTGTGGTCGGCCACCAGGAGTCACCCAGGCCGAAGGGTTGGATCCGAGGATGAGGACCTCCGTCTTGTTTGAGTTCAGCTTCAGTCGGCTGTTCCTCATCCATTCAGCAACGGCCTTCATTCCTTCGTGAAGGTTGGTTTTGGTGGTGTGGGGGTCCTTTGTGAGGGAGAGTATGAGCTGGGTGTCATCGGCGTAGGAGAGGATGTTGAGGTCGTGCCGACGGGCGACGTGGGCGAGCGGTGCCATGTAGAAGTTAAACAGGGTTGGGCTGATAGATGAGCCCTGGGGTACACCGCAGATGATCTCGGTGGCTTTGGAGCGGAAGGGGGGAAGGCGGACGCTCTGTTTTATGCCGGAGAGGAAGGAGGTGGTCCAGTCCAGGGCCTTCTCTTGGATCCCAGTGTTGTGGAGGTGTGTTCGTAGTGTGTGGTGACAGACTGTGTTGAAGGCGGCTGACAGGTCCAGCAGGGTGAGGGCTGCCGTTTCTCCGTTGTCCAGCAGGGACTTGATGTCATCGGTGGCGGCGATGAGGGCAGTCTCGGTGCTATGGTTGCTGCGGAACCCGGACTGGGAAGGGTCCAGCATGTTGTTCTCCTCGAGGTAGCGGGTTAGTTGGTTGTTGATAGTCTTCTTGATGACCTTTTCCGGGAACGGGAGCAGGGAGATGGGCCGGAAGTTCTTGAGGTCCTTGGGGTCCGCCTAGGGTTTCTTGAGTAAGGCGTTGATCTCGGCGTGCTTCCAGCTCTCAGGGAAGGTTGCTGTCTCGAAGAAGGTGTTGATGACTTTCCGGAGATGGGGTGTGATGGATGTGCTGGCTTTGTTGAAGATGTGGCGTGGGCATGGATCTGACGGAGATCCGAGTGGATGGTGTTCATGATCTTGATGGTGTCATCGTCGTTGATGTTGGTCCAGTAGAGAAGGCGGTTGGTGCGGATGGTGGTCGTGGGGGCGGAGGTCTCAGTGGTTTTCGGGGCAGTCGTGCCGTTGAAACTGTCGTGGATGTCTGTGATCTTGCGGTGGAAGAAGGTGGCCAACGAGTCGCACAGGTCTTGCGAGGGTGGGATGTCGTTGGTGTTGGAGCTGGGGTTGGAGAGTTCCTTCACGATGTTGAAGAGCTCTTTGCTGTTGTGCCCGTTGTTGTCTAGGCGGTCTTAGAAGGAGGCCCTTTTGACGGATCTGATGAGGTGATGGTGTCTGCGGGTGGCATTCTTGTGGGCAGCATGGCTGTCTGGTGTTCGTTCACGGAGCCAGATCTTCTCCAGCTTTCGGCAGGTTTGCTTGGAGGCCCGGAGGTCTTCAGTGAACCAGCTAATTTTCTTGTTGGTATGATTGTTGGAGGGTTTCTTGATTGGGGCGAGGGTGTTGGCGCAGTCGTTGATCCACTGTCTGAGGTTGCGGGCAGCGGTGTCGGGGTCGGTATGGTCAGCGGGTGGGCTCTGGGCGAGGGTGGTGGTTAGCTGGTCTTTGGTGACTTTGCTCCAGCAGCGGAGCGGGTGTTGAGAAGGATGCATCTGAGGTGGTTGGGTACTTTCCTGGTCGGCAGCATGGTGAGGCGGATGCTTGTGAAGCTGCAGTTCCGGCAGGTGAAAGCTCCGTGGGTACGCTTCCGAGCGGCCAGGAAGCAGGTGTGTGATCGTCCGGTGTTGAGTGCATGGAGGGTTCTGCATCGTAGCGGTGTCGGGCGTCGTGGCGTTCGTGGTGTCCAGGGGACCCGGCGCTGGGCGCGGTCCAGGTACGGACGGGTACAGACGGGCTTGCCTTAGGTGCGGTAGCGGCTTCCATATGAGGGGATGTGGGAGGGAGGAGCACCTGGGAGGCGGGAGCGGGGTGGCAAATGGGATTGCAGGCCGGCCGGGCAGGGGAATAAAAACAAGTCTGGGCAAGAAAGCAAGTACAGGCACAGGGGAATAACAACAAGTCTGGGCAAGAAAGCAAGTACAGGCACAGGGGAATAAAAACAAGTCTATATGTTTTTTCATGTTTCGTGAGACAGTGACCATATACAATTTGGGTAACCAGGTCTGACATATATTACTTCTAGGTGGTGTGGACTGCTGTAGCACAATTATCTGTTTAGGAGAAACGATGTCGCGCCTTAAACATCGCAAATAGAAGTTGTACTATTTTCTGAGGGACTACGGACTCTTAGGTATTACCTGTATATACGTCTTTTCCTAATAGATATGCGATTTGATTGGTCTAAAGGCAATTTGACTTACATTTATTGCTTATACATTTATATGCAATTATTTGTCTCTAGTTTCCTTACATTGACAAGCTACAACTTATGCCACATTACGGTGGACCGATTGTTTCCCAACGGTACGACGGTTTGACCAAGGCTGATATACTCTCCCTGTTCAACCACGCCTCTGTACAGTTTTTAAGAAAAGGTGAGGATATGAGCTCCCTTTTCGGTAGCAATGATCAGTCTGTCGTAGTGCTGACAGATGAATAGGGTGTGAGCACATTAGGCCAAGCAATACAGATTATTCGTATATCGCACTGTTTGAACAGATCTCTGTCCAATAATGTTTTGGGTACCTGGATCCAAGTGTTGTTCTTTATATTTCTCCCTGTGTGGACACATTGACTTGTTTACTATCCTTAACTCTCTTTCCCTTATTTATCGTAGAATTTTCATGATATGGGTTTTTGAAAAAAGAAGGAATAAGGAAAAATTGAAAGGGATTTGGGACTACAACGTCCAAGGCCAGTATTCTGGGTCCACCCTGCGAATATATTCATACACTGTGTTTTTTGATCAGGGTTTTATATTTTGTATTACATATTGTCACTGTTGTACTATATAGTTTTTCTGTTTTTTGGCTTAAGGAGTCCTGTTTTTTTCCCCTAGGCCTCTTTGGACTTTTGCTTGTTGTATATATATATTTACCTAAAATGTCTTCGCTTTTCTCCTTTTTTGTTAGTTCTTGTGATCAATTCATATGTGATGTTATGCACTGATGGACGCTGAGAGCGTTTTGTGATAGTGTTAACCATGTGATGAGCGGAGGGTCTTCCTCTGGGCCAAACCTTGTCTTGTCTATATGGGGTTGCCTTTATGAGCAGAGGTTGGATGTAAATATGTCATGTTGTAGTACCATGTATTGTTCTATGTCAATAGGATTAAATATGTATGGGTGTATTTTTTTATGTTGTTTCTTTAATTGTAAATATATATGTATATATATATATATTCACTGAAAAAACCATAGGTTTCAAGCCTTATATAGTTAGGAATTAGCATTTAAAAAACCTTTGAAATTCACTCAAAAAACTAAAAGTTTTAGTGGTGTTATAGTTAGCTGGACATTTTACTCATACAAAACCAATGAAATTGCTCCTATATAGTTAGTTGTACTAACTATATTTCGCGCAACCGCAATCCACTGCTGATGATGTCACATATTAGATCATTCATGACATGGTCAGTGACATCACTGAGGACATCTCATATTTACCGTGAGAAAAGCCGTGAGGCTGAAACACGTCGGTGGGGTGTTGTGAAGTGCGAATAAAAGCTTCTTAAAAAGTATCCGGTTGTGCCGCCCTTCTTGTGCTCAAATTAATTTTCGGGCTCTGATCCAGCCCTTGGGCTGAGCACACACTGCTGAGCGCTCTCGTTGCATCAAAGGATCGTCTTGGTGAAATATATATATATATATATATATATATATATATATATATATATATATATATATATATTCACTGAAAAAACCATAGGTTAAAGACCATATATAGTTAGGAATTAGCATTTACAAAACCTTATTTTACTCACACAAAACCATTGAAATTCACATATATAGTTAGTTGCACTAACTATATATCGCGCACCCGCAATCCACTGCTGATCATGTCACATATTACATCATTCATGACATGGTCAGTGACATCACTGATGACATCACTGATGACATCTCAAATGACATCACTGATGACATCACTGATGACAACATCCAGTGACTGTATGTTTCTGTAAAGTTAAAATATGTCTTACATATTGAAGAATGAGTGGATGTATAAGTGTCTGGATGAAGGATTTAGTAGGTGCATGACTGACTGTATGAGTGAGTGATTAAATTTGTCTCACTGAGTGCATGGGTTAGTGACTAAACTGTTTTAAATTGTGCATCATTGTGTCTGTTGTTCTGTAATCTGATGCATGTGTTGATCATTAGCTATATGACTAACTCTATGGGTTATTGATTGGTTTCCCAAGTATTTGTATGGGAGACTGAGTGTGTGTGTGGGTGTCTGGGAGGTGTATGACTCTGTGCATAGATGTGTGAGCAGTTGATTCACTAGATGTATGGGTTCAAAAGTGCAAGTGGAAACAGCTGTATGGTCGGTTGACTGTGTGCATGCGTGTATTGGTGAGTGAATGAATATCTCAGTGCTACATGTCAAAGTAAGTACATATGTAAAACACAGTACATGTGAGAGTTGACATATATAAATAACTGTGCATAAGAGCCAGTGAATGTGTGAGTGGCTGTATGGATCATTGTGAACTTGTATCAGGGATTGTATAAGAGAGTAAATATGTGTTAGTATATGTTTCAATAAGTAAGGTGTGTATAACTATATGGTTGAGGAAATGGAGGTGTGATTGATTCTTTGCAAGACTGACTAGGTGTGTGAGTAACTCCATGGATGAGTGACAGTCTGTGAATGTCTGTTTACACTGAGTGTATCTAAGGTTATATTAGAGTCTGAAGAGGTTCATCGTATCATCACATGAATGATGTCATCAGTGATGTGATCAGTAATGTCAAATGAGATGTCATCAGTGATGTCATCAGTGATGTCATTTGAGATGTCATCAGTGATGTCATCAGTGATGTCACTGACCATGTCATGAATGATGTAATATGTGACATCATCAGCAGTGGATTGCAAGTACGCGATATATAGTTAGTGCAACTAACTATATATGGAATTTCAATGGTTTTGTGTGAGTAAAATAAGGTTTTGTAAATGCTAATTCCTAACTATATATGGTCTATAACCTATGGTTTTTTCAGTGAATATATATATATATATATATATATATATATATATAACATTTCTATGGCAAAATGAAACCCCTCATTTTGTTCCTTTTCAAATTAAATGTATTAAGTGTTACCACTTTATTCCAATCAAGATGACTTCAGGTGTGCCATACTTTTGTCATAAGTAAGACTGTTAGCGTTCTAGTTGTTCTTTAGAACACTCTGGGACATTCTGTCATTGGGCTATAGTTGGGCTACATCTGGCTGATATTTGGGCTACATTTGGGCTCTTTTGTCTCTGGTGGCCATCTTGGGAGACTGCATATCAGAATTTTTTTAATGAAATATAAGAGGATTTGAGAAGTCACTCAAAATGTGCCCTAATTTTTCTTTCTTCAGCACTAATCATAATTTCTATGGCAAAATGAACCCCCTCATTTTGTTCCTTTGCAAATTAAATGTTTTAAGTGTTAACACTTTATTCCAATAAAGATGACTTCAGGTGTGCCATACTTTTGTCATAAGTAAGACTGTTAGCGCTCTAGTTGTTCTTTAGAACACTCTGGGACATTCTGTCACTGGGCTATAGTTGGGCTACATCTGGCTGATATTTGGGCTACATTTGTTTTTTTTTGTCTCTGGTGGCCATCTTTGGGCTACATTGGGCTACATTGGGCTACATTTGGGCTCTAACATATATATAGCCCAATGTAGCCCAATATACATTTTTCAAAGTTAATTTTCGTAAAAACCACTGGAGCATATATCTTGAGACATAGCAAAGGCACATCGGGCTACCAGTCCCTACAATTTTGCCAAGTTTTGTGGAAATCCATTCAGCCGTTCGAGCTAAAAGTGAGTCCAACCGCCCTATGGAAAACTCAATGTTAAAAACATGTTTTGGGACCACCCTTTTTTCTCGGCCCCCGCTTGACGAAACCCCCCCCCCAAACTTTCAGGGAACGCTCAGAAACAAAATGTGCCAATTTCCTGAAAATTTCAGCCAATTCCGTCCATCAACGCCAAAGTATTCAACATAGAATTTTCAGAAATCCCTATTCAAAAAAATCCTAACTATATATACCTACTGGCGACTGCCAGTAGGTAATATATACATATATATATATATATATTACCTACTGGCGGTCGCCAGTAGGTATATATAGTTAGGATTTTTTCTCTATGGGATTTTTGAAAATTCTATGTCTAATAACTTTGGCGTTTGTGGACGGAATTGGCTGCAATTTTCAGGAAAATGGAACATTTTGTTTCTGAGCAGCCCCTGAAAATTTGGGGGGGGGTTCGTCAAGGGGGGGGGCAAGAAAAAAGGGGGTCCCAAAACGCGTTTTTCCCATGTTAATTTCCATAGGGCGGTTGGCCTCACTTTTAGCCCGAACGGCTGAATGGATTTGCACGAAACTTGGCAAAATTGTAGGGACTGGTAGCCCGATGTGCCTTTGCTAGGTCTCAATATATGTGCTCCAGTGGATTTTGAGAAATTAACGTTCAAAAAAATATATATATCTGTGACAGCGTCCCGGGTAGCGCTCCGTTTCGCGTACTTTTCGCGTTACGGAGCTTTGCGAAGCGAAGCTGATTGGCTCTCCGGTGTCTGTAAACATTCCAAACAGTACGGAGCGGCCGCCATCTTGTCTCTCGGTAGGATCGAGAGACAAGAGGAGGCCAAAGCGAAGGGGCAAATGATCATGATGTGGAGGCTTTAAAAGGGCTCCGCGGGGCAAAAAAAAAATCGTTTTTTTTTTCGTGGGGTGCGCCCGGTTCGCGTAACGGGAAGCGGACTGGGGAGCGTACTACAAGGAAACAAGAATGATTGACTTTTAACTTATTGTATGTTTATAGACTTATTTTTTCTTTTTTTTCTGCTGAGTGACGTCTCGGCCTATCTCCACGGGATGCAGTCCCTACCATCTCGGCGTTTAAGCCGAGGGGGACCGGTAGTGTGGGAGAGATAACGTCTGTTAACGTTCGATTCAAAGGAAATCAGGAAGTGTTGATAAACATTGTCTGCGCCATCTTGCCTTTTTTCAAATGCCACACTTTTGTCGTGCACGGCAGCCATTTTAGATGCCTTGACCAGACCCACTCTCTGCACGCTGTCGATCCTTAGCATGGCTCCCCACCCTCGCAAGCATCTCCCCCAGGCACTGGTCGCCCCCGCTCTCTGTCTTATGCATGGGCAATAAACCTCCCCTCATCTGCGCTGCTCTTCCCTGAGAATCACACCCTGTGCCCGCCCGACACCTCCCTTTCGCCCTATTCACTACCGCACCCTCTGAAACTCCTCTTCCTCTGTGTCCGATTGTCCAGGCCGGTCCCAGGCTATCACCTAGCCCTGCAGATGTAGTTTATGGCCCCAGCTGTAAAGAATCACCCCTCTTCAAAGGAGTTACAGTAGATCAAGGCCCCCACCCGATGAGATCCGTCACACCACACGCGTTCCTACTATCTGAAAACCATCCTGTATTGTGATTGGGGAGGGGACCGAGCCTGAAGCGGAAGATTCGAGGGATGCCTCTTTGTACATCAAAGTTTTTACAATTATGTGTCACATTAAAAATATATAGCACTCCAACAAAGTAGTAGGATTATAAAACTTTAATAACTTATAAATATATACAACGCACCAAAAACAGTAAAAACATTTAAAAATTTTTAGGAAAAAAGAAGCAACAATGGTCAGTAGCTGTGTTTTGTGCGAATAGTCCCAAGGCAGCACAACGTGCTGAGTTCTGGACGGCACCCAGGTGATGTTGCCTGGGTGCCGTACTGGTTTTGGGTATCCTACAATGCAGCTCCGAAAAACGGCGTGGGGCGTCCCGGGGGGTGGCCTCGTCAGTAGCGGTCTGTTGTGCGAATAGTCCCAAGGCAGCAGAACGCGCTGAGATGTGGATGGCACCCAGGTGATGTCCAGTAAGTTGCCGCACTGGTTTTGGTATCCTACAATGCTGCTCCGAATAACGGCGTGGGGCGTCCCGGGGGGTGGCTCGTCAGTAGCGGTCTGTTGTGCGAATAGTCCCAAGGCAGCAGAACGCGCTGAGATGTGGATGGCACCCAGGTGATGTCAAGTAAGTTGCCGCACTGGTTTTGGTATCCTACAATGCTGCTCCGAATAACGGCGTGGGGCGCCCCGGGGGGGGGGGTGAGGCGGCGTGAACGGGCCTCCCCAGGTGGAGGCTCGTCTGCTGTAGTGGGGCGCCCCTTTACCGTTTCAGTTGCCATTCCGCCCACTTTTGGTACACTGTGCCAAAATCCGCCATTCAGCTGAGTTGCGCCCACTCTTGCGGTGCAGCGATAGGCGGCTGCCACAGGACTCTCAAAATGGCGGCAGGCTCTTTCCTTTTTGGGCCTGGTCCACTGAAATGGCCCTGGGACACCTTGGAAATCTGACGCTTGTCTGCTAGGTCTTGGACCCCATTCTCGAAACCGTCCCCTCAGCCTTGAATATTCTACAAAAGTCTTGGGGGCCCCCGACTCCTGCAGGCTTCCGGTGGGGAGCGGCTGCCATGATTGCTCGCGGAATGACCACGACGGAGCCACGAGATGGTGGTGCTTTCATGCTGACGCCAGCTTCAGTCTGAAACATCCAGAAACAAGGTGGGGCTTTCATCGTTTGGGAAAAAAAAAAAGTTTTCATCCAATGAAAAGTGTTATTTTTAGGTCATATGATCAAGCCTTCCATCATTAGGAAACCAAAAGTAAAATGAACCAATGAAAAGTTTTATAAACAAGTCACATGACCTGTTATGCGGCATAGGGTATAAAAAGCGTAGAAAATCCGTTGGCACGTGAGGCGGCGTCAGTAGCGGACCGATGTGCGAATAGGCCGAAGGCAGCACAACGCGCCAAGATCCGGATGGCACCGAGGTGGTGTCCACCAAGTTGCCGCACTGGTGTGGCCATCCTACAATGCTGCGCCGAAAGTCGGCGTGGGGTGCCCCGTTGGCCTGTGAGGCGGCGTCAGTAGCGGACCGATGTGCGAATAGGCCGAAGGCAGCACAACGCGCCAAGATCCGGATGGCATCGAGGTGGGGTCCAGCAAGTTGCCGCACTGGTGTGGCCATCCTACAATGCTGCGCCGAAAGTCGGCGTGGGGCGCCCCGTTGGCCTGTGAGTTCGCGTCAGTAGCGGACCGATGTGCGAATAGGCCGAAGGCAGCACAACGCGCCAAGATCCGGATGGCACCGAGGTGGGGTCCAGCAAGTTGCCGCACTGGTGTGGCCATCCTACAATGCTGCGCCGAAAGTCGGCGTGGGGCGCCCCGTTGGCCTGTGAGGCGGCGTCAGTAGCGGACCGATGTGCGAATAGGCCGAAGGCAGCACAACGCGCCAAGATCCGGATGGCACCGAGGTGGGGTCCAGCAAGTTGCCGCACTGGTGTGGCCATCCTACAATGCTGCGCCGAAAGTCGGCGTGGGGTGCCCCGTTGGCCTGTGAGGCGGCGTCAGTAGCGGACCGATGTGCGAATAGGCCGAAGGCAGCACAACGCGCCAAGATCCGGATGGCACCGAGGTGGTGTCCAGCAAGTTGCCGCACTGGTGTGGCCATCCTACAATGCTGCGCCGAAAGTCGGCGTGGGGCGCCCCGTTGGCCTGTGAGGTGGCGTCAGTAGCGGACCGATGTGCTAATAGGGCCAAAGGCAGCGCAACGCGCCAAGATCCGGATGGCACCGAGGTGGGGTCCAGCAAGTTGCCGCACTGGTGTGGCCATCCTACAATGCTGCGCCGAAAGTCGGCGTGGGGCGCCCCGTTGGCCTGTGAGGCGGCGTCAGTCAGTGGGGGCTGTTTGAGGATCTGACTGCATTGGAAAGCAATGTGATGCTGTGCGTCGCCCCCTAGATGAAGGTTCCTCGGCTGCAGTGGGGCGCCCCTTGGTGTTTCACTCGCTATGCAGCTGAGTTGCGTGCGCACTTGCGGCGAATAGGCCGAAGGCAGCACAACAATATTTTCGGAATGGAAGACACCACAAGGCGCTGAGATTCGGTTGGCACCGAGGTGGTGTCTAGCAAGTTGCCGCACTGGTGTGGCCATCCTACAATGCTGCTCCGAATAACGGCGTGGGGTGCCCGAAGGGGGGGGGGAGGCGGCGTGAACGGGCCTCCCCAGGTGGAGGCTCGTCTGCTGTAGTGGGGCGCCCCTTTACCGTTTCAGTTGCCATTCAGCTGAGTTTCAGCCACTCTTGATGCTACAGCGACAGGCGGCTGCAACAGGACTCTCAAAATGGCGGCCTGTTCTTTGGATTTGGGCCTGGTCCACTAAAATGGCCCTGGGACACCTTAGAACTCGGACGCTCGAATTTTTTTTCCTTTCCTCTACATGCAAAAAAGGTAAATGCCCGGTACGTTACCTGCCTCATCTGCCACGATGTACTCTCCAGAGGAACCGAAAAAAAATATAGTTATGGTAATTATACCATGCATCGTCATATGGAGAGGTGGCACCGATTAATTATAGAGCTGCACAAAAGAGAGATTTGGAGGAGAACCCCCGATCTGCCAGTACATTCACCAAAGAAGTGGCACTGACAGCATCAGAGGCAAGGGAAACGGTCCCAAATATTTAGAAGAACTTTGGAAAGATTAAAATGACATGTTTAGATTGTGGCAAATTAATTTCATGTGGACAGATGAGTGTTACTCTAATAAATACAGCATATGAACATCATCATAGTCGATGGTTGGTGGAGACATTTTAACTATATCCTGGACCTGCCCGTCCTCGCCCAAAATGGCGCCGGAATAAATGGGACTCGTAACTCCTTGTTGTGTACTGGTTGCACAACCTTGATATCACGAGATACGTATGCAGTTTTGAAGCACATGGCGGGCGGGGACGAGAATTGATTGAATATTTCGACATCCCTATTGATATTAAGTTCTGATGTGTTATTGATTACTGTACTATTGAAAGTTCGAATTAACGTCACCCATGGTACTTGCCCGCAAATGTATATCTAGATAATTTTATTGTAACTGGCCCTGTCCTATTTTAATTATAAAATGTACGTCCACCGATTCCGCAACTGTTAGACACCTTAGTTCTTGCAACCTAATGGCCCGCCCGTTACGTTCCTCTACAGTGTAAATGTCTACTCATCATATACGATTACAGTTTGCTCCGTGGCCGGCCCACGTGGTTATAGGCCCGTATTTGTATACTGACATTTTCACAATAAAGGTTTTTAAAAGAAAACATGGTAGTAGTATTTACATTGGTAAAGTTTTTAATAATAGTCACTGTTTTAGAATCAGTAAAAGGCAAGTGAAATAAAGCAGTCCAATTACATGAAGGGTAAAAGGTATAATACGCAGGACCGCAGTAAAGATAAATGGTCAAGGGCTGTTGTGTTTTCTACTCCTGCAACATAAAGTGATCGATAAGAATCTGATATTCAGGCGTATCGGCGACTAAGACAGCAGGCCGAGCCTCTTTTGCTCAACGGCTCCGTCATGGGACGAAGAAACGCCATTTTTCTCGAAAAAGGAATATATTTTACTTGCAGAACAGTTGTAAATTTTCCGGGAAAGTACATTAGCCAGGAACATTATAACATATGTTTAAGAAAAAATAATGTTCGAAAGTAATAAAAAGCGTAATTTTTAGGTCATATGTCCAAGCCTTTCATCATTAGAATAAGAAAAGTAAATGAACCAGTGAAAAGTTTTATTAACAAGTCACATGACCTGTTATGCTTACGTTACGCGCTGCGCGCCGCGCCCCGGATCGCTTCCGGGAAGCTGCGCTTCGCGCACCGGAGCACTTCCGGATGCGCTAACGCGGCGCGTCATACGACGCATTACGCGACAACGCAGGTCCAGAATATAGTCAAAATGTCTCCACCAACCAGCGGTCGGAACACAACCCCTTTCAGCAGGCTAAATAGTTCTGTTAAATGACAACAGAAGGGACAGGCAACAAGAACCATCAGTCAAAGAGGGGAGGGCAAGTTCTTCTCTACCGGGTCACGTTGGGGCGCTACCGGAACTGATCGAATTGGTAGTCTACAGTGTTTCTGGATGTTTCAGACTGAAGCTGGCATCAGCATGAGAGCACCACCATCTCGTAGCTCCGTCGTGGCCATTCCACGAGCAATCATGGCAGCCGCTCCCCACCAGAAGCCTGCGGGAGTCGGGGCCCCCAAGACTTTTGTAGAATCTTCAAGGCTATGGGGACGCTTTCGAGAATGGAGCCCAAGCCCTAGCAGACAAGCGTCCGAGTTCCAAGGTGTCGCAGGGCCATTTTAGTGGACCACGCCCAAATCTGAAGAGCCGGCCGCCATTTTGAGAGTCCTGTGGCAGCCGCCTATCGCTGCACCGCAAGAGCGGGAGCAACTCAACTACATGGTGAGCGAGATGCTGTAGTCGAAAGAGCGGGCGGTAAACAGCTGAATAGCGGAAGAGGCACAGTGTAGCAAAAGCGGGCGGAATGTCAACTGAAACGGTAAAGGGGCGCCCCACTACAGCGTGTCTTTAGGTGAAACGGATTGTGGGACAAGGTCAAGAATGGAAGAGTCACCAAAAGGCAAAAAGTTCCGCTTGACCCCGGGAGCCGGCCACCTATGTCGGGGCGATCTCAGGCCACACCAGGGCAACACGACTTGGGGAGGGGGCCGGAGCCAAGCGCCCCCTCCGAGTCCGCGCCATCACACCGTCCCTCGGGGGCCTCCGTCAAGCGGTTCAGGGTGGCACCGCATCACATTGTTTTCAAATGCAGTCACGTCCTCAAACAGCCCCCACTTACATTGAGAATAGTGAAGCTGTAGCAAGTGCAAATAAGCTTCAGACAGTGTTACAAGCACTCCTCAAAACTTTGAACTATCAGAGTGCATGAGTTTCATGCTCGATCGATTGAGCTAGCCGGATCGGGCACCAAAAAGTATAAAATAGTTATGTAAATAGTTATTTAATAAAATGTTTCACCCTGTTACTTTGCTGGTGTGTTGTATATATTTGTAATATTTGCATAGAGTTTATCGTTATTTTGGGCGGGGTGGGTGGCGGAGCCGAGCTGTCTTGCAGCCATCATGGTGTGGAGCTCAGTTCATCTCACTAGTTTCGTATTTCTCATGAGGGGTTGCTCCTAATGTTTCTATTTTAGCGAGGTCAAAAAGAGATCCCATTAGTGGCCTACTGATTTTGCTCGATTCCTTTTGTTTTTTTACACGATTTTTCACTATCTGCAAAGACTAAACAGAGTATTGCGACTCTGTGCTTGTTTGTAAATAGAGAATGAACCAAAGAGAACCAATTCTAAAACAGTAAATGCTTGGATAACAATCAATCAAATGGAGAGAGAAGCAGGCACGACGGATTACAACGGGGGCAAAGGCCTGCGTTAACTACCATTCACTATCTGCAAAGAGAGAGTACTCCTAATAGAAATGAGGGGGAGGGGGGGGGCAGCCTTCAAAGCAGATCAGTGTGCATAAACACGAAAATGTTTTTACTTACCATGTACTTGACATTCGACAGCTTATGATATTTGCTATTAAAAAACCATTGAAATTCACTGAAAAAACCATAGGTTAGAGACCATATATAGTTAGGAATTAGCATTTAAAAAACCTTGAAAATTCACTGAAAAAACCATAGGTTATAGACCATATATAGTTAGGAATTAGAATTTAAAAAACCTTATTTTACTCACACAAAACCATTGAAATTCCATATATAGTTAGTTGCACTAACTATATATCGCGCACCCGCAATTCACTGCTGATGATGTCACATATTACATCATTCAAGACACGGTCAGTGACATCACTGATGACATCACTGATGACATCTCAAATGACATCACTGATGACATCTCAAATGACATCACTGATTACATCACTGATGACATCTCAAATGACATCACTGATAACATCTCAAATGACATCACTGATGACATCTCAAATGACATCACTGATGACATCTCATTCGACATCATTGGTCACATCACTGATGATATCATTCATGTGACAATACAATGCATCTCCTCACACTTTCATATAACCTCTGTTACACCCAGTGTTAAATACAGAGTATAATTTTTTAAACCATTGACACACCAATACTAGTTACTACATACGCACTCACTGATTCCTATGTTTACACAAACACTCACTCATTCACCCATACAATCATTCATACATACAATCACTCATCTTTACAACACTATCATATGCACTCATACACCTATACAGACACTCACACTCTGCCACTCATCCATGGAGTTACTCACACACCTAGTCAGTCCTGTAAAGAATCAATCACACTTCCATTTTCTAATCTATACAGTTAAACATAGAGCACCTTACATTTTCAAACATATACTAGCACATACTTACTCTCTTATACAATCATTGATACAAGTACACATTGATCTGCACAGAGTCACACACCTCCCAGCCAGCCACACACACACTCAGTATCCCATACAAATACTTGGGCAATCAATCAATAACCCATATAGTTACTCATATAGCTACTGATCAACACATGCAGCAGTTTACAGAACAAAAGACATAATGATGCACAAATTAAGACAGTTTAGTCACTAACCCATGCACTCAGTGAGACACATTTAATCACTCACTCATACATTCAGTCATGCACCTACTAAATCCTTCGTCCAGACACTTATACATCTACTCATTCTTCAATATGTAAGACATATTTTAACTTTACAGAAACATACAGTCACTGGATGTTGTCATCAGTGATGTCATCAGTGATGTCATTTGAGATGTCATCAGTGATGTCATCAGTGATGTCACTGACCATGTCATGAATGATGTAATATGTGACATCATCAGCAGTGAATTGCGGGTGCGCGATATATAGTTAGTGCAACTAACTATATATGGAATTTCAATGGTTTTGTGTGAGTAAAATAAGGTTTTTTAAATGCTAATTCCTAACTATATATGGTCTATAACCTATGGTTTTTTCAGTGAATTTTCAAGGTTTTTTAAATGCTAATTCCTAACTATATATGGTCTCTAACCTATGGTTTTTTCAGTGAATATATATATATATATTCACTGAAAAAACCATAGGTTTCAGCCACGTTATAGTTAGGAATTAACATTTCAAAAACCTTAGAAATTCACTGAACAAAACATAGATTTCACACATGTTATACTTAGCTGGACATTTCACTCATACAAAACCATTGAAATTCCCCCATTATAGTTAGTTCAGCTAACTATAACTTGCGCGCCCGCAATGCACTGCTCATGACATCACATATTACATCACTCATGACATGGTCAGTGACATCACTCATGACATCACTGATGACATCTCAAATGACATCACTGGTGACATCACTGATGACATCATCCAGTGAATGTGTGTCTTTCTGAAAAATAAATATTTTTTGCATATGTAAGCATCTTTATTCGATTCACAGAATCATCAAAGTAAAACACATTTGCATAAAAGGGAAACAGTTATCTTCTTTCCGAACAATTTCTATAATTCTGGGTTATTAGCAGCAAAAAATACATTTTCTAAAATACACAGTTTTATAAAAAAAAATCATACTGTCATAATATACAAATTGAGGTAAGTAAAATTTCATTAGTTAAAAAGATAAAATTATCATAATTCATTTAGTGCATTACATATCAGAACCTTAAGCCTCGCTTTGATCTAATAAAATTAACAGATAGCAGAAATCTACTCATTCCAAAAACAACCAGTCTAGAGGTATCTAACTTGAGAATACGCAGCATCTCAATATATTTTCTAATACCGAGGTTCCTGCCCAGGGGTTTAATCCACTTGTTTCTGGGAATTTCATATAATTTGCAAAAAAATAAAACATGAGCAATGTCCTCTTCTCTTCCCAGGGAACATTCGGAGCAGGTACAATCTTCTACCTCGCCACTCCTTTTCCCCCACCTGGATGTAAAGGTCTTGATTTGTAGTGTGCCATATCCAAATTTTAGGTACAGATTCTTGGTTAAAAGAGGCTCCACCTCGTCCAGAAAAGGTTCCAAAGAGGGGCTAGATTTAAGGATCAAAAACTGAGTTGTAAGGGATCCATGACCAGAACTTGCTATAACACTCTGCTCAATAAAGTTCCAGAAAATGGTTTTACATTTCATTTTGGAGTCAGAGGTAAGCAGGTCCGGATGTTTCCAGTATCTGCTCAGGCCCAAATCCGAAAACCATTTACGAATATGGGCCAACCAGGGGAACGTGACATTAACGTCCAAATGAATCAACTCTTGCAATGCTTGCCTGTAGACAAGCAGTTCCTCCTTTGTCCATAATCTGATCCAATATGAAATGGTCATCCAAATGGCCCTATGCTCTATACGTTTAAAACCAAGGTCCAGCATAAGGGGAATCACTGGTGTATTTTGCGGGAGGGCAGTGAACCTTCTCATAATTTTGTTTTTCCCTACAGTTAATGATGATAGAACCCCCCCACACAATTCTGAACCATATAGAGCAGCAGACTGGGCTCTTTATTTGTATACTTGGAACGCCGGTGTAATTGCTTTTGACGTAGCGGAAGAGAGTTTCTTTATGATTGGAGTCACGTTTTGTGTAAGGATCAATTTAAATTTTGAAATCTGGGGGTTCCATGACAATTTGGAGTCAACGGTAACCCCAAGATATACGAAATCCGGAACACGCTCCAAAATCACGTCATTTAGCTGTAGTTTATTTGTGGATGAGCTATAGGGTCTGATAATCATATACTTATTTTTTACAGGTTTGATTTCAAGGCCCTTTACCTTACAATACTCATCCAGTGCATTAAAAGATTCTGGAGGCCCCTAGGTGTTTGTGATAACAAGATAGTATCGTCTGCAAAAGTTAGCGCACAAATATGCTCACCACTTAGTTTCGGGGAATCATGGATGGTATTTTTAAGAGCTTCGATCATATCATTGACGTAAAGTAGGAATAGGGTTGGCGCCAGGACACAGCCCTGGCGCACACCCCGTTGCACAGGTATTTCTTCCGTCAATTCTCCTAATTTCCCCCAGTGCACTTTTGCATATGTATTTTTGTGGAGCCTAACCAACTGCGTTATGATGTTACTCGGAACTCCTTGCTGTACTAAATTAGCCCAGAGAAGGTCTCTAGGTATGGAATCAAATGCGGCCTTCAAATCTATGAAGGCCTCATAAAGGTGACCATGTCGTAGCCTTGTATACTTCCATGATATGATTAAAAGCCTAAAGACTTGGTCTATGGTGCTAATTTTCTTTCTAAAGCCGGCTTGGCAAGGGGAGAGCACATTATTGTCTGAAATCTAATCGATTAGCCTATCCAAAATCTGCTTAGCAAAGACTTTTTGCAGTATATCAAGTAGACTAATCGGTCTATAGTTTTCTGCATCGTCCCTCGAGCCTTTTTTTATAGATCGGAACGATCTCTGCTCTTCTCCATGATTCGGGTATTGGTTGACCACTGGCTATTCCATTTGGGAGAAGATTAATGTAGGGAGCCCAGACATCCACCGCATGCTTGAATAAGTCACCAGGGATTTTATCGGGTCCAGGAGCTTTAGAGGGTTTTATGGCAGCAATTGCATTTATTGTATCTGCCATGCTAAAATGAAGTGTAGAGGAAATATTAGCTGACAAGAGTATATTGATATCAGTTGTAGAATCTTCAGATGGGCGATCTGGTGCAGCATACAAGTGGGCAAAGTGATTATACCAGGTTCGAGGATCCAAATTATTATCCTGGGCCATTGAATTTGCCCTGGAGCCATTAGCAATGATCTTCCAGAACATAAACTGATCTCCCCTCTTAATGGCTGCTAACAGATCCTCCCAACTGTCATCTTCCCAACTCCTACTAGCCCCTTTGAGAACTTTACGGTAAGTATCCCTACATTGTCTAATCCCGGCAGAGTTCCCCACTCTCAAAGCCTTGATCAAGTTTTTTTTAGCAAATGCGCAATCGGTATCAAACCAAGGAGTGGAGTACTCAACTTGGAGTTCTGATTACTGTTGGCAAAGACTACTTTGGTTATATGAGGCTTATTGCTCTCCATTAATGTGTGGTGAACCTGCGTTATAGTTAATTCATCGGAACAATTTTCTATATAATAAGATACAGAGTCAGCGAAGATAATATAAACATATGTCAATATTTCAATCCTACCCAAAATGGAGGGCCATATGAATGCCCTCCTGTTATTGGAAACCATTAGCTCTATGGCATTAAGATCCATATCTAGTTCGAAAGAAGGATGGATCTAAATTCCTTCCCATACTAATCTAAACACAGGGGAAAGTGATCACTTTCTTTTCTGGTTATATCAACATTAAACTTTGAACAAGTGACCAGTGGTAAATATTTATCATAATGTAATCTATACGGGAAGATGAAAACCCTCTTGAAAAAGTGTTTGAGCAATCAAGGTCCAATTGGCTTCTGCCATTGCATGATCTAAAACCCCTCTCAATTGTAAAATTCAGAATTTGCAATGATGAGACAGAAGGTGCCATCGTTTTTTCAGTTACCACCAAGGGAATACCCTTTGCTAGGTCTTGCTATTCGGTAACTAAATTCATACCTTGTAATGGCTCATAGCAGCAATTGAGATGACCTCCCACAACAACAACATCTTCAGAATGAATAGTATCAATCACTTCCTCCAACTGTGTAATAATATTTGATTCCTTGGAAGGATCTCTGGGTCTAATGTATATTTTAAACAAGTAGAGCTTGTGTTTGTTAGGGAAATGCAATCTAAGACCCAGGATATCGTTAGAAGAAATAGGAATAATCGCTATGGAAGCATATTGTTATTTTTTATCCGAATTAAAAGGCCTCCACTTGGCCGACCTCTAGCTGATTGAAGCGCCTCTAAGCTAAAGGTCCTATAGCCACATGTATATAAAGGATGCACTGCCCAGGATTCTTGGGAAAAGGCAGACATCGAAAAGATCATTATAAGCCTGCCAATTCGGGTCTTGGAGATTCTTCGCAAGACTCGCTATATTCCAAGATACCATATTTAGATGCGGAGCTAAGGAAACGGGATTTTGGTTCTCATTATGAATGTTTAGGGTTTTAGAAACCTGGGGCCAGATGTAGGTAATTCTATTTTACCGACTTATAAATACCGAATTTTACCGATTCGGTATTTATGAATTGGTAAAATAGAAGGCTGGAGGTGTAGGTAAATTTGGTAATTGAATTACCGAAACTGTAATAATCGGTATTTACCGAATTGGTAAATACCGATTCGGTAATGCCCATTGATTCATATGGGCATTGAAGTCCATAGGAATCAATGTGCATTACCGAATCGGTATTTACCGATTCGGTAAATAGCGATTCAAGCAAGGGTGCAGGGGGTGTCACTTTGACACCCTCTAGCACCCCCATTACAGGCATGTGTGCCATGTGGCACACAGACATGCCCTAAGGGCATGTCTGTCTGTCACATGGCATAGGTGTGCATGCACACATGTGCATGCACACCTGGATTCGGTATTTTACCACCCAATTGGATTGGGTGGTAAAATACCGAATCTGAAAGGCCTTTGGGACTCAGAAGAGTCCCACCTACATATCGAAGTTACCAAATCGGTAAAAATACCGATTCTGTATTTTACCGATTCGGTAAATTTACCGATTCGGTAAATTTACCGAATCAGTAAAATTGGCCCCCTACATACCAAATACCCATTTACCGGTCGGTAACGGCCGAAATCGGCCGTTACCGGTCGGTAAATGGCCTCCTACAACTGGCCCCTGCTTTCTTGCATTTAAAGGGACAGGCTTGTTTCCCATATTATTTTCCCTCCCTGGTTCAATTGCTCCTATACCAGAATCACTAGAGGAATTAATAATTAATACATCAATCATCCTTTTAATTGCAGTTACCTCCTCTTGGACAGCATTGGGGTTTTACATAAGATCCTGGACCAGCTGGAGGATAGGATTTAGTTTGCTCTGTATAGCTTCCTTTACCAGACCCAAACCATTTTGTCCAAGTACAGTTTCGCATATTGGGTCATCAACTTGAGCATTCTATGTTAATTACTTCACTATTTAGTGTGCTCTTTTCCTGGAGTACCATAATTGCTTTTGACAGGCGAGGGGATTGTGGCCGTAGCCCATCTTGGATTAGGCGGGGACACAGTTAAAATATGTTGGGAAGCTTTTTTTGTGGTTCATGTACAATAACAACAGGGCTTTTCACCTTAGCAGTATCATCCTTTCCTTTCCTGCTATAATAAGAAGAGATCTTGCCTTTCATCTTGATCTCTTTCCCAGTCGATAACATACTTTCCACCTCCTCAATCAACTCGTCAATAGCATCCAATGTACAATTCTCAGCTGCAGGACTTGCTTGCTTTTACATTTTAGCAATCTTTTTCTTCCCATGATCGTGTCAGATGCTTTTCTTTTCCCTATTTCGCCAAGAGAGTAGGGTGATAACACTTCTACTCTATTCAGAATGCGAGAGTTACTGTTAAGGGAACAGGTATACCACAAGCTGAATTATTCATAAAGTGAATCAACTAGCGTTAGGACGGTTCACTGTGTAACAGTAAAAATATACAGATTTTTTTTAAAAAGGCTTTAAGCTGACTGACTAGAACAGTTTAAAACATCAATTAAACAGAAGTTTGCAGACAAAAGTGTGAATCCAGAGGCTTCCACTTTAGAACAAGGAATAAACGATCCTTACTGTCAGTGTTCGCGGGGCCAAATAGAACCTCCTCTTCGAAACATATAAGCTTCTACCATCTTACTGTCCTTATGAAGAATGTCCAAAAAGGAAGAGCCAAAGGATATGGCCCAGCCTAACCTTCTCTGGGCTTTGACGGGCAAGGACGGGCCCGCCCTTGGCCTGAGCTTCACCTGGGCGCTGCCCGCGCACGTCCCGCGCTGCGGGGGGAGAGGCAGCGCTAAATAGCGCGATGGTGGTGCCTCCCCCTCTGAAGCAGCAGCAGCTAGGGAACTGGAGCAGGGGCTTCTGGGACTTGTAGTCCCCCTGAAAACGACAGCAGCCCAGTAGCGTTAAGATGGAGAAAGCGCCCGCCACAGAAACAGCGACTGGATGGTGTCCTCAGGACTCCTGTCCCACCGAGGCAAGCAGTAAGAAAAGGCAGGTAAGAGAGCGTCCCACGCTGCGGGGGGAGAGGCAGCGCTAAATAGCACGATGGTGGCACCTCCCCCTCTCAAGCAGCAGCAGCTGGGTAACTGGATCTGGGGCTTCTGGGGCTTGTAGTCCCCCTGAAAACGGCAGCAGACCAGTAGCGCTAAGATGGAGAAAGCGCCCGCCACAGAAACAGCGACTGGATGGTGGCCTTGGGACTCCTGTTCCACGAGGCCAGCAGTAAGAAAAGGCAGGCAAGAGAGCGTTTTTTGTATGTATATCTAAAGGTCGATAGAAGAATGAATGGGTAAATAAATGTCTAAATGGATGTTTTTTATGTAAAATTGATTGTATAACTGACTTATTAAGTGTATCTTAGTGAATAGATGTATTAGCGAGTAATGTTTAAATATTTAAATATCTGTACAAGTGTCTCACTTTGTGTACAAGTGGCTGTATGGGTTGGTGAGTAGCTACATGAGTGTGTATATGGGTTATTAGTTGTTTTTTTGAGTATCAGTATGAGTGTGTGTATGGTTCGGTGGTGGATATTACTTAGCGCATAGATGCATGAATGAGTGACTCACTGTTTGTATGTGTTTTGAAGACAGCATGTGTGCAGGACTGTATAAGTGGATGAGTGTGTGTATGGGTGTGTTTGTGAGTGAATTACTGTCTCAATAGTGTCTTTATGAGTAAGTTTGTTTTAAACTAGTATATGTGAGTATTGATGTATACAAGTGAGTATATGTGAGAGTGAGAGATTGGAAGAGTTCCTGTATAAATAAGTATGTGTTTCTATAAGTGATTGTTTAAGAGACTAAGTATGTGTACGTTTCTGTAGAAGTTAGTGTAGTGATGTGTGTATAGCTGTATATGCAGGTAAATGGATGTTTGATGGTTTATTTGCATGTGTGAGTATTTGTGTGAGTAACTCTATGGATGAGTAGCGGTGTGTAACAGGATGTAGGGGTGTATGAGTACATATAATGAGTGAGTACATCTATGAGTGACTATATTGTAGTGTAGTTCCTATTATCCCAATAGGCTCTGCGCATTGGAATAATACCTTCAATAGTATAGGCCTAGACCAGACGTTAACTAGGTCTTCTTTTGTCGATATTAGACTTAAAGTTTTGGGTTTGCCAGCTAGCTCAGAGTTCACTAGAAACTTTCTCGAATAGGCAAGGAGGAGTTGAACCTCCCTGGATAGACAAGAAGGGATTTAGTTTCTGACAACCATAGAACATGACAACTTTGCTCTCCCCTAATCAAGAGTGTATCTCTAGAGTCGTGTGAAAACAAAAGACAACTTATTTTACTCAGTCAGTACGTGCATTCTTAGTCTCACCAGATTGTAGAGAAAAGGAAGAGACGGGCGTGTTCAATAAAAGATGTTATTTATTGATCAGTCTCTTTTCTCATACAAGAGAAATGGATCGATATTATTGCAATACTTATGGTTAAGTAAAGTGCATACAATAAAAGCAGAAGTATAAAATAATACTGTAAAAACATTTATATGGTTTCTAAGCCATAAGGTAGTTTAAAATTGATAAAATAGATACATACATTTAAACATTTGACTAATCGTCCTCAACTGGTGCTTCTAACCAAGCCTACCCCGGTGTACCTGACCTAAGCCTAATACGTGGGCGGGAATAGAAAGTAGCAGTTTAAGTTAAGTTTGTTTTGCCAAGTGACTGACTCAAGAATTCTCTGCGAGGGGTTATTCAGTTCTGTACCTGGAATCTAGGATGAATGAGGGATGGTATCTCTCGTCTCTGGTCTCGATATTCCAGGCTGCCTGCGAGGGCTACCCGGAAGCACCGGAGCTGGATTTCTCGGCAGGAGAAAGCAGCGTCTCGTTCTCAGCGCGTCAGGAAGGCGGGGCTGCGCCAGCGGGGTCTGCTCTGCTCTGGGCTTCGGCAAGTCTGGCTGCTCCGATCTCGTCACCACCGCGTGTGTTTGCTTAAGGCAATACCGGTAATATTTATACCTGTAAGGTGCCGAGATTGACGTAAGGATGGACATAGATACGTCAATAAGGATGTCATACGACTTGGTCGTTAGCACATTCTTTTGCTGAAGTTCTCGATGAAATCAAAACAATGGCCGCAGGGTTTTTCCCAGGTTGTCATAGGTTTGATTTGTTTTGAGAACTCCGTATGCCTTATCAGGGGCTGGAGGAATATCGCTTGTCTAATTAGATGGCAAGCGTTATGACCTAATCAGATAACACGTTCCTGTGCCGTAGTGTGGCTTAATCAGATAACGGTTTCTGCATCATGGGATGGCTGCTAGTTAACTCGTTAACCAGAACAGGGTCAGGAATAGGGGGATCGATACAGAACCTATAGGAATACATCACACCCACTCCACGCTAACTATGGCCATGTTTATGAATCTAGGCATAGTAAAACATACTGTAGAGTATCGTGTATACCTTACCACCCCAAAATACATATAATGCATTTCGAATAATGAAATATACGGAAAAAAATATTCACATGTACTATATGCACTCAAGCTGTAGAATAATGCTAAAGTAATCACGCATATGTATACATTATTGCTAATTGGTATATGAGAATTACACATGAAATGGCTCTTAATACAGAAGAAAAAAGGTTCGAGACCATTTCATCACAGAATAAAAATAATTATGAACATACCAGCGGGCAGCTAATGTCTATAAAGTTTCTAAAAATAGAAATTTTAGTTCTCTAAGAATAGTTCTTACTTTAAGCAGAAGATAAGTGTCCCGAAAAAATCGAAAAATATTTTGGGGCTGCTGAAAAATTGCTGTCCGTGAACAGGAGGGGAAATTGTTCATGGTATTCTGTTATTAAAGTTGAAGGTCAAATTCAGGGAACGCCGTGTGCTAGCTCGCTCAAAAGTCTCTATGTCTGCTCTGGTGAGAACATCATATCATTTAGACTGTCGAAAAAGCTGTCAACAGCTTCCTGGGAGAGTTCCACTAACTCGGAAAAGGATGTAACCATGCATTCATGTGCATGATTGTCTCCATTGACGTTTTGATTAGTATTGCTGACAGAAGGTCGTACCTGATCGATGCTGCTTTCATCTTGAACTCCACAACCCCTTAATCGTAGCGGTGAAGTCTCCACGAATGCCGTCATCAGGATTGGCAGCCGTTGAGGGCAGCACAAAGCATGAGCCTTTATCGGACTCAACAATGTTTCTGCATCCATTGGCGCATCCGATTGTAGCGTCAGAGAGGTGTCCAACACGCATTCTTCTCCGCACAGCAGGCACCTTAATACAGGTAAAACACATCGATGCCACATTGGTCGAAATGAAAGAAACCAAGTCATGTTCAGGTCTCTAAGCCGGGATAGTCCCAGGATTTTTGATATCTGGTCCCGGTATCCAATGGCTCGGATTGTTTCTTCCCTTGTCGCAGGTGTTTTGCCTGTGACACGGTTTACCATAACAAAATATAAGGACCAAGAATAGGATTCCTGCAATTAGTCCTAAAATGAGGGGAAGTCTGCCAAAAATCGAATGGACGAAATCTGGAAAAATACCCAGTATGGCTTTGAATG
The DNA here is from genome assembly GCF_964261635.1 of Lissotriton helveticus. Classification (NCBI taxonomy): domain Eukaryota; kingdom Metazoa; phylum Chordata; class Amphibia; order Caudata; family Salamandridae; genus Lissotriton; species Lissotriton helveticus. Next base: position 1,034,988,842 of record NC_136063.1, read on the forward strand.
GTGTTAATGCCATCGAAAATACTGTCTTAAATACTTTTGAGACTCCACTGGTATCAGAAATATTTAAGATTTCATTCAGGATTTCTGCGAAATGTATGGGGGAATTAGTTGATAACAATGAGTGAATCTCTGCAGTCGTCCTTGCGACTAGGAGATCATACGTTTCTTTTGATGACGTGAGCCTGGTTGGCGTCTGAAGAAGCACTGTTTTCATTCTGCTTAAAGTGTCTATTCGAATAGAAGTAATTTTCAAGTTGGGCCATGCCCTTGCCTCCCTGTCTGGAAAGGAGCTGGGGAACAATAAGCGTCCACAGCACTTGACCTTCGCAGTCGTAGTTACGAGATAAGGAGTCCCGGGCATAAGACTACAGCATCTGCGGTCCACAATTAGAATGTAACTCCCATTATAGAGTCTTTGAAAGAATGGTTCTATCTCTGTAGCAGGTGTGCCTAGCTGGTGACATGAAAGGTTATTTGAGTTCCCTTCACAGGCTCCATGCAAACTAATTCCATTACACAGAAGTGTACCGCTTAGTGACATCGCACAATTATTGCCACTAAGAAACACTTTCTGTCCTTTATTACTGACACATGCATGTGAATAGGGCAAGTTCCATGTTGTTTTAATGTACCCTTTTCCCAATTTTTCGTACATGCCAGCCTGTATATATTTTTGGCAGTATTGAAACCTGAAGGTTGATATTGGAATATTAAGTATCCCATGTATTATCCATTCACTGACAGGTCGTTCTGACATTGTCACTGGTAATCTCTCGAGTTTCTCAATGCTCAGGATTGTATAATCAGCACCCTTTTGTGCCATACTGATCTGTTTATCAGTAAGGTTAAAGATAGTGAATAGTGACGTTGTGTTGATTAAACGCCAAGGCACATAGCCTGAACGCAGGTTTTGTAACGTCCAGCCAAGCTGTACAATAGAACGCAATTGAGACTGACCGTGTTGTAACAGCAGTAAGTCTTGCGATATTATGTCGATTGCTGAAGACACAATGCTGTCCAAAGAAAAAATTCTGGAGGACAGAGTCATTAACCCATTGTCCACTACAGAAAGTGATTTTTCCAAATTAATACGGTCAATTTCCCGTATACTTTCTGCTGTTTCAATTTGAGTTACCTTCCAGGCCTCGTTGTAAGCTGCATATATAGAGGCTGCTATGAAGCGTTTTTGACGCTGTTTGCGTGGTCCCATAATGAAATCACGCAAGTCAGCACCATCAGTAAGTAAAGTTAGGTGTTGCTTAATTTCTGTCAGTGTGGAAGTTTGTATCCATTGAAGGCATAATTTGCCCACACTGTAGGTGGTTATTATCCCTGGGTGTTGTCTTTGGGAATATCTAGGGTCTGGCCTGGTCAATTTGAACCCCTGTGTTTTGTTCAGGAATCTGTCTTGACAGTTATTAGTATCTGTGGGCCAGATCAACCACTGTTTCCAATCAGGATGTGTTCTGTTTTGGTTTAATATATAGTTTACGTCTATCTCTTCATCTGTAGAGCTATTGCTGTCCATTGTTGGCTTTGGAATAGACGGTTTATTTAAGTCTTTGATTTTGGCTAAGCCAAGACAGGTGGTTTGTTGAACAGTGTCATTCAAAAATATAATTTGTTCAGGGATCATGCAGGCTCTAAACAATGATTCTATACCTTGTACTTGCCATTCTTTTGTACCCCAAACACTTTTTACTTCAACATTTTTGTCCCAATAATCAAACCCAAAAGTATTCATTTGTTCAAAAAACTAGTCTGAATATATCAATTTCGTGTTTGTTAGCATGGTCTTTGTCCCTGTCTTATTTGACAATTTGAAATAAAATGTTTCAGCATTACTTGTGTTGAACCCTGAAAAGTATGAATATTTGTCGTAAAAGGTTCTTGAGCTTCCTTTTGGAGGGGTTGCACAATGTTCCCATTGATTATAATTTAAAACATTTCTAGGTTGTGCAGATTTATGTAGAAAATGGTTACCATAGTGGTTTTAACAGTACATACTATCATAATTAGTCGAACCCTGCAAATAATCATGTATGGAGCATAACCTAAGAGCAACGAATGGGCGTTCCAGATCAGACTCCAAGGGCACCCATACATATAACAGGACGGGTCATTCTTCCAGAATCGATTTTGTCATGCTCAACTATACCCTCTGGTCATACCATCAAGACATGGAGGTTATAGAATCCTGCGATAGTGACCACAACCCTCTTGCGGTAACTATTTCTAATCCTTGGCACCAGGCCTCTCAAGAAAGCACAAATCAGATATGGAAATCGACACGTGAGATCCTTCCCTCGAATTGTGGGAGACGTCTCAAATGGGCAAGAATCGTATCAGATGAGGCACGGATGACGCAAGCTAAAACCATCCTACTCCAGGCTGAATCTAAGTTTAGTTTCACAAACGGTGATACTAAGAAGTCTTTAACACTATTCTTAGAGACAATAACTGCGCTAAGTGGGCTATTCACCTTTTTTAAACCCAGCGCCAGAAGCGCTGTAAAAAGTGTTCCAAGATCAAATGGAAAGTGGTTTACAGCGAGTTGCCGTAATGCCAAAAGTAAACTCGTGGCTGCTGTCAAAGGGAAGGACCAAACCACTATCAGGTCTGCAAGGAATCTTTACAGGAAATCTGTGTCCGAGGCAAAGCGGACATACGATTTCAATTTCTGGTGTGACCTAACGGAGGCAAGCACAAAGAAAGATGCCAAGGGGTTTTGGGACTTGCTAAGGTCAAGAGAAAAACCCGTAGATCACCAATTGACCTGTAACATTCCTGGTGCTGTTTGGTTTGCCCATTTTTCGAACTTGTACACAGCTAAAACAGGGCTCATCCAACTAGACCCGCCATTAGGGTTTGGTTCTACAGTTCTACCACCTAATGATGATGTATTTACTACCCTAGAAGTGGCGAAGGCAATTAGCTGTATTGTTCCCAATAAAGCGGCAGGCCCGGATGGGATCCCGGGCGATCTGATAAAAATTAATCCCACATTTTGGAGCAGACTTATTGCAGACCTACTCAATGAGGCTACAATGGGGGGATCCTTACCTGATTCCTGGAGGGGCGCTGAAGTCGTCCCTATTTTTAAGAAGGGTATCAGGGAGGACCCAGCAAACTACCGCCCCATTAGCTTGTTGGACTCAACGCAAAAGGTGGCCGGGAAAGTAGTATTGGGCAGGATCCTGGAGTGGGTGGTCGATAACCAGATACTATCTGATTTCCAAGCGGGGTTCAGAGCAGGGACAGGTACCGTCGAGCAGACTTTCCGCCTTCTAATGCTCTATTGGAAGGTAGTGGTGCTAGGAGGAGGCAGTTTATACCTAGTCTTTATAGATTTGAAGACGGCCTTCGACCTAGTCCCACGAGCACTACTGTGGAAGGTCCTTGACGGTTTAGGTCTACCTCCCTATCTTCTGGCCCTATTGGTAAAATTTCATGCAAAAAACTTCGCCCAAATCAGATGGGGTGCCCAGGGAGAAAAAACATCGCGCATCCCAGTAGACAGGGGTGTCCGCCAGGGATGTGTGCTTGCCCCCACTCTGTTTTCGTTATACGTGAACGGAGTGGTGGAGCATCTTTTACAACATCCTGCTGATGCACCATCCCTGGCCGGGAGGAAAATCCCGACACTCCTGTTTGCTGATGACACCCTCCTGATTTCAAAGACACCGACAGGTATACAGGCGCTACTTTCCAGCTTTAAGGCCTTTTGCGATACCAAGGGCCTAGCAATAAATATTGGTAAGACCAAATTCCTTGTTCTGAATCCCCCGAAGAAATCTGTAAAACCCCCCACTCTAGACTCCGTTCCATTAGAGCGGGTCAAAGAATTTGACTATCTGGGCATTCGCCTTTGCGACAGTATGAATTGGAAGGCCCATCACCAGAAAGTGTTTTTAACCCACAAGAGGGTTGTTGGCGCTCTCCTCAAAGAACAACGTGCCTCTTCTACAAAACCGATCGGGGCACTGCTTGACATCTATAGGGCTAGGATTGTGAGTGCAGCGTTGTACGGAGCAGAACTTTGGGGAACCCAGAGAGTGGACACCTTGGCCCACCTAGAAAATAAATTTCATAAAGACTTGATGAGGCTACCCCAAAGCACTCCCACTATTCCACTCTTGCTTGACGCTGGCACTCGCCCTATCTTTGATCAAGCCAAACTACGTCCTTTATTGCTGTGGTCCAGAATTTGGAATGTTCCTGAACTTCATAGTTACGCGGATGCCCTAAAGGATGTCTTGTCCCTCCCTGGCTGGCATAAGATCGCCTGGCTTAGAGAGGTGAAGAAGGCGCTTACCTTGCTTGGTTTGGGTTCTGCGTGGGAAAACAAAACTGCACCTTCCAAACAGGAGCTGAAGAAGGCATACTGGACTTGGGTTGACAGCGAGAGACTGTGTAAATCAAACCATCCAAAAACTGTTGCCAACTTCCTGATGGTCAAATGTAACCCCTCCAGAGAAGCTTACTTGGACTTGATACACAGCTCCCATGATAGGGCTCTGTATATTAAATTCAGGGTTGGGGTTTTACCCTTGTGCCAGTTCACTTCTACTTGGAAACCGCCCTTGCAAACTGTTCCCGACTGTCCATTTTGTGAGCTGAAAACTGAATCTGTTGCACACTTTCTATTCGAGTGCCGAGCCTACTTAGCTCCCAGACGGAGGTGGTTGAAGCCTCTTTTCAGGAGCCTAGGAACTCGTTCACATCTGGAAGCCTTGAGAATACTGCTCTCAGACGCAAGACCCTTCTTTTCAATCTGTTTGGCAAAGTTCCTAGGATGGGCCTGGCGTATAAGAACTGCCAAAAAACTGATGATTCAATAATGTCTCCCCTCCTTTTTTAACATATTTTTAGTCCATCGGACAGATCTCTTTTATTGAATAATGAATTGTAAGTTGTTTTCGAATATTGTTATATTTTGATGTTCTGCTTTTATGATATGTTTTTATATATCGAAATAAAGCTTACTACTACTATAAAATTTAGCAGACATCACTAAGTCAGACATCATATTATTTATACTTTCAAAATCCCAATCATCAGCAAATGAGCTTGTTTTTACAAAGTCACTTAACGAGATCCTAATTTGGTGTGGATATTTCAGGAACTCAACCGGACCATAAATTTCGTAGTCAGTATTGTCCCTTGCTACCCCACCTGGTATAGGATTGGCTGTGAAGTTGACTGAAGAAAGTTCTCTTTTCTCGACGTGTGAAGATGTGTGTGGCTTGAGGATCAAGTTGATTTTCTGACTTGCTGTGTCCATTTTAGCATATTTTCCCTCAATGAAGCGTCCCAAAGTTAGTACCATGATGAGCCAAAGTATGAGGATAAATGCACCAAAGCCCACCCAAAATTCAATCCATGGAGAAATCAGATATGTTTCTTTCAGTTGTTTCAAAAGTTCTTTAGCTTTATCTTTAAAGGTTTTTGTTGATGGCTGTGTTTTTGATTCACTTAGGTCTTCAGAGGAATCATCGAAGTTAATGAAGTAGCCGGATGCAGTTCTGTCAATTGTTCCATTTGCTTCAGGATTACTGTTTCTTGCATATTAATTTGTTACTTCATTGTAGGTTGGTGTGTCTCTACTAAATGTTTTTATTTGGGTTTTCAGAGGTTTAAGTTCCATTGCATTGTTGCACAGTCCTTGTTGTTCTTCTGTAGGCGTTTCGAATGTGATTAGCCTCTTAGTTAGGACCTCTGTATTGGTAGCAAACCTTGGTGTTCTACTACTTATCGGGAGTCCACTTGGCCTACTGTTTGTTATCGGCCACATGATTGTGGTTTTACCAGGTCGATGGATACAACTCGGTTCTCCTTTTTACCAGCAAGCGGCGGTAGTACAACTGATCTTGTCCCGTTGATAGACAAGACAGGAACTGCTTTTCTGTAAGAAGGCCCAAATTCCTTCTTTACCGCGATCTTTTCTCTGACTAGATCCCCGACTTTTGGAATCCAGACAGGTCTTGCTGGGACAGGTGGTGGTTCTTCAGTGGTTGTTGGCTGCTGTTTCAACTTTATGTTGCTCAGGTCTTTTCTTGTTTTGTTTAAGTCCTGCAAAATAGCCAAACGATCTTTGATATCAAAGCTTTTTTCCTTTACCACTGAAGTCTGACTGTCAAGATCTAAGACTAACATCCTAGTTCCAAACAATAATTCGTACGGACTGAATCCCTTCAGAGAATTTCTTGGCAAGTTATTTAGACTACGTTGGACACTTATTAGATGTTTGACCCACCCAGCTCCCGAACCTAATATCCTTTCTGTTATAGATAGCTTTATGCCTTGGTTTTTTCTTTACACCATCCCGTATCCCTCAGGAAGGAAGTGAGAAGAATCCCGCATCGCTATGCTCATTTGGCCGTGCTTCCCCACAAGCTTGAGGGCTAAAGTGAAAACATTGGTCAAACGTAGCATGCTCCTAGCGTATATGCCATTTAGACTCGCAAATCTTTGTATAACAGTCCAGACGTCAGCCGAGTGCTGGGGATCTACATTATAAGTGGAAACTAGCCTGTATATGTTAATCGGACGCTTTGCTTTTTACTGCTGATCCTTTCTGGAGTGAAACGCCACGGTAGTATACCGTTTCTTTCGCCACTGCGATCTCTGTTGCAGTCCGGGCATTTTTTTACAAAAATGTGATGCTGCAGGCTCATGCCTGGCCACCAGTACACTGATTGTAGTTCTTCCAGAGAATCTTTTAGTTTGAGGTGTCTGAGACCCTCGCCCATATGTGCGTCTGCAATTAACAAAGTTCTCCTGTCCATGTTTGGAATTACTCTATCCCCCACTCCAGGGATTCGAGCAAAAGGGACGGAGTTTGCATCGATTATGTATGTATAATTGAGTGGATAGTTGATCGGTAGCGCTGAGCAGTCGCCTTTTGATGACGTTTTTACCGCCAGCACTGTTTCACCGTCAATGTATTTCATTGTACGCTTTTTTCTAGCTACGGAAGCCGATTTAGTTGCTACCGCTGTGGCTGTCTTAGCCAATGAATTCCCTGCAACGTGAACGCCATCACGCTGATGACTCAGTGAGTGTATCACGTGAGTCTTTGGTAGTTCTTTTTGTAACAGAACTATTTGTTCCCAAAGCAGTTTTTGCTTTATTGTTGCACCTGTGTCATCTTTGTAACCGTTTTGAATCCATTTCTGCAAATCGTTGTTATATGATTTGACGCAGTAATATGAATCGGACACTATAAGTGTCGGGAATTCGTGATCCGCATTATCTAGCGCCATTTTCAATGCTATTATTTCAGTCTGTTGTTCTGAATTAGTTTCTACTGAGTGTGTTTTTGTCAATAGAGGTCTTAGTTTACCTCCGCGCCACACTTCTTTTTTAATCTCACATGTGGGGTTGTATGCTTGTTCTCCCCAAACGGAGGGTTGAGCATGTCCGTCTGTATAGATTACACAGGCGTATTGTCGTAAGGGCAGAATGTCGATTGGCAGAGGGAATGTTCTTTCATATTCTAGATTTTTCAATTCTTTTAATTCTGGATCAAAGTAGTATTTTACTTTGTCCGTTGTAATTGAGTTCACCCATTGTATCCATTCCGGATTCAATGCTGTTGTTGGTAAATTACACGGTGTTGTTAATGCCTCAAAGGCTGATTCTGCTGTTCTGACTGTGATGTGTCTACCGTCAGCTTTATCTTTTTCTCTAGCTATTGCGGTTTGAACTGCATGAACAATGTTTTCTTTAATGCTGAATTTCTTTTCAGCTTCTGTGTACAAGTGTGATTTGAATGCAATTGGTACCTTTTCTCCCTCGTTAGAGGTCAGGTATGTGAATCCGCATCTTCCTGGGATGACTCGAATCACAAGATTGCGTGTGTTATCACGTGTTTCTAATTTTGTTTTAATTAACATGTCTGTTTGTAAGGATCTCAAAATTTCTGTGTGTGTTTGAGTACAATTGGTTCTTTTAAAATCTGGTTTTATTAGATCATAAAGGGGCTTGACCCTTTCTGCGTAATTTGCAATGTATGTTCTTCCGAAATTTAGGAAGCCTAGAATTGACTGTAGGTTTTTTAGTGTTCTAGGTGCTTGGAGTACGGCACATTTCTCGAGGAAATTGTCAGCCAGGCTTTTGCCTTCACTTGATAATTCATATCCTAAGAACAGGACTGTTAGATGGGCAATTCTAGATTTTTTAAAGTTGAATTTGTAACCCTCTGCTGCGAACCCAAGTATTATGGTGTTCACTCTCTTCAAGTGAGTATCCAAGTCATCATCTGTTAGGTATATGTCGTCGACATAAGATAATGCCTCTTTGTCATATGTTTGTAATAATTCTGTTACTCTCGCTGAGAATAATCCTGGGCTGTTCTTGAACCCTTGGGGTAACCGACAGAATTGTTTTTGAGCGCCATTTATTGAGAACGCAGACAAATATCTGCTCTCTGGTGCTATATTTTGACAGAAGAATCCATTAGAGATGTCTAATGTTGTTTTATATTTTTTGCGCACTATGTTATTCATTAGTGCAGCACTATGTGAGTTTTGTACTGCAAAAGTTTTGCAACATGAGTTAAGGTGTCTGTAATCCAAAACTAGACAATATGAATTGTCTGGTTTGGAGACAGGAAACAAAGGGTTGTTCATTTGTGAGGTACAAGTTTCAATCACCCCCTGGTATTCTAGTTGATCTAGGATTTCTTTTACCTGTTTTTTAGCTTCTTGCTTAATTGGGTACTGTCTTTGTGCAGTAGGTTGTGATTTTAACTGGATTTTGTGAGGAGGAGAGTCCTCATCCCATCCTACGTGATTTTTATATAAAGCAGGAGCTTGAGCTACTGCCCACTTTCTTGCAAGTCTATATTTTTTATGAATTGGGATATGATTTGAGAAGGCAGGCATAATTATTTCTTCGGCATGAGGGCAGTCCCTGACAAACTCTGGTGGCCAGTCTTTTTCAGCTAGAAGGATGTCATAGCCCTTGGAGAGATTATCCCAAAATAGTCCCCTTATTTTTCTAGTCTTATCCCCTTCTATACGTAAAGTTATTTCATATATTTTGTGAGGTTTGCTAACTCTGGTGTCTGCAGTTTCCACTTGAAGATATTCATTCGTGTCCACTGTCTCCAGATGATTCATAAGGACTTTGCGTGCTATGCTCACTTCTGCTGCGCTGTCTAGCATTGTCTGAGCCCACTCTCCGTTTTTCAGTTGTGTCCTCAGTATTCTCGGCATTGTTAACTACTTTAATACTGGCTACCTTTTTTTGGGAAATTGTAATTTCTTATTTGGATGAGCAGGTTCCTTGTCTTTGGACTTGACGTGCCCTTCCCTGGGTTCCGATCGTCCTCTTCTTTCCGATTTCTGCGAGGAAGTCTGAAAAGATTGAGAGGGACGTGTATCAAAATCTTGATATCTATCCGGTTTCTTTATGTTATCCCTATTTCTAAGGTTGTATTTTTTCACAGAGGGCTCACTTTGGGGAGACTTGGGTCCTTGGTCCGGAGATCTTTCTCTCCGCCGAGGAGACCTTCCTCTGGACTGGAATCTCTTTTCTTTTGGATTGGATTGTTTGTTTCCATCCCAGTTCTTCTTTTGACTGTTTAGATTATTTTTAATAAATATTTTTTCAGGACTTTCAATTAGTTGGGGCTTTACTGGTATTCCACCCAAACTATCTCTACCTAGTTCTTCATAGGATTTTTCTATAATTCTGGCAATTTCAGCTGGTTGGTCTGCTATATCTGTCTCTTTTAACCTCTGGCGGATCGCCACATTTGCTGCTTCTCCTTTTATGTTGGCTAGTAATATAGCCGAGACCTGCTTGAAGTCTTTCAGTACTTTCATACCAAGAGTTAAAGCGGGTTCTGGACCGTATTCGTCTTGAATTTGTTTTAGCACATCTGGTATTACCGACATGGATGGTACACCATGTGTTTTTGTGTAAATGGAAGCAAAGACTGTACCCCAAGTGTCACAGTCCTCCACGTGTGGTGCGATTCCCATTGGAAGACAGATAGTCAGAATCCTGTGTTTATCCACAGGGGTGGTGTCTGGAAACACCGCCTCTATTTGGGTGATTTTTTGTGCTAACCAGAATGGTATCTGTTCCCTTTTAGCTGGTACTTTACCTAGGCAGGACTGTATGTTCTGTGGTGTAATTTTATTTGTGTTCCCCTGATGAGGGGTCAGCTGTGGAATTTTAATTGCTGGTTGGATTGTTGAAGTCCGCATTACATATTGTACTAATTGTCTATGTACTTTTATTTATTGTTTTAGTTGTATTAGAAGATCTGCTGCAGACATTCTTTCGATGTCTGGATGTGGTGTGTATCCGGCTAGGACCGGCCACATTGCTCCTGGTCTACCTAATGGACCGAGCCTGGTGATGTGATTGTTGTGTTTTAGGGCGCCATTAAACAAGAGCAGGTGCTCTTGAAATTTACGTGGTACTTCCACCTCCTCGAAAGGAGTGTACTCTTCAGGAGGTTCCTCTGTTTTGTAATGGTGGAAGACCTTTGTTACAGCGTTTGCTGCTGGAAAATGTATCCATGAATAGAATACCTCTGTCTGCCGATATTCGTGTGCCTCTATTACGAATATGACTGTGCCACCTCTAGGTGTCAGTCCATTTCCTTATGTTGACCCCGATGAGTATTAAATTCGGGTCTGCTTCTTGCATAGTATTATCAGCTGTTACGAGTTCAGCTGCTACTCTAGCTATCTCTCTTTCTTCTTCAGTGTCTGACATTCTACTGTCAGGAAGGTTATTTTGTTTGTTTGCAGATCAGGTTTCTTTGGAAACAAAGATTAGATGCACAATATTTTGGAACAGTGTATCCTTCAACGTTGACTAAACCAAGAACCATACATAGGAGTTTCTTCCTGCGAGGTTTGGCGGATATGACCTTTCACCCACTCCAGACGTCTTTGGAGTATTATGGGAAAAAAAGGGGTCTGAGTGAAAAAGCACGACTGAGTTACTCTAATGTCTTGCGTTAGTTTTATCGCCTTTCCAAACGTTTGGGCGCCATGTAGTGTAGTTCCTATTATCCCAATAGGCTCTGCGCATTGGAATAATACCTTCAATAGTATAGGCCTAGACCAGACGTTAACTAGGTCTTCTATTGTCGATATTAGACTTAAAGTTTTGGGTTTGCCAGCTAGCTCAGAGTTCACTAGAAACTTTCTCGAATAGGCAAGGAGGAGTTGAACCTCCCTGGATAGACAAGAAGGGATTTAGTTTCTGACAACCATAGAACATGACAACTTTGCTCTCCCCTAATCAAGAGTGTATCTCTAGAGTCGTGTGAAAACAAAAGACAACTTATTTTACTCAGTCAGTACGTGCATTCTTAGTCTCACCAGATTGTAGAGAAAAGGAAGAGACGGGCGTGTTCAATAAAAGATGGTATTTATTGATCAGTCTCTTTTCTCATACAAGAGAAATGGATCGATATTATTGCAATACTTATGGTTAAGTAAAGTGCATACAATAAAAGCAGAAGTATAAAATAATACTGTAAAAACATTTATATGGTTTCTAAGCCATAAGGTAGTTTAAAATTGATAAAATAGATACATACATTTAAACATTTGACTAATCGTCCTCAACTGGTGCTTCTAACCAAGCCTACCCCGGTGTACCTGACCTAAGCCTAATACGTGGGCGGGAATAGAAAGTAGCAGTTTAAGTTAAGTTTGTTTTGCCAAGTGACTGACTCAAGAATTCTCTGCGAGGGGTTATTCAGTTCTGTACCTGGAATCTAGGATGAATGAGGGATGGTATCTCTCGTCTCTGGTCTCGATATTCCAGGCTGCCTGCGAGGGCTACCCGGAAGCGCCGGAGCTGGATTTCTCGGCAGGAGAAAGCAGCGTCTCGTTCTCAGCGCGTCAGGAAGGCGGGGCTGCGCCAGCGGGGTCTGCTCTGCTCTGGGCTTCGGCAAGTCTGGCTGCTCCGATCTCGTCACCACCGCGTGTGTTTGCTTAAGGCAATACCGGTAATATTTATACCTGTAAGGTGCCGAGATTGACGTAAGGATGGACATAGATACGTCAATAAGGATGTCATACGACTTGGTCGTTAGCACATTCTTTTGCTGAAGTTCTTGATGAAATCAAAACAATGGCCGCAGGGTTTTTCCCAGGTTGTCATAGGTTTGATTTGTTTTGAGAACTCCGTATGCCTTATCAGGGGCTGGAGGAATATCGCTTGTCTAATTAGATGGCAAGAGTTATGACCTAATCAGATAACACGTTCCTGTGCCGTAGTGTGGCTTAATCAGATAACGGTTTCTGCATCATAGGATGGCTGCTAGTTAACTCGTTAACCAGAACAGGGTCAGGAATAGGGGGATCGATACAGAACCTATAGGAATACATCACAATATAGATCTGTTGGTGAATGAGTGGATGTGTATGTAGATGTTGGAATTACCTAATAGGTTGTTGTAAATGCTATTGGTATCTATATTTAAAAAAAAATTAGTTTCTATTTTTGAATGTGTGTATCAAAGACTATATTAGGGTGAGAGGAGGTCTGCCACTCTTTCACAAGGATGATGTCATCAGTGATGTCTTCAGTGATGTCATTTGAGATGTCATCAGTGATGTCATGAGTGATGTCAATGACCATGTCATGAGTGATGTAATATGTGACGTCATGAGCAGTGCATTGTGGGCGCGCAAGTTATAGTTAGCTGAACTAACAATTACGGGGGAATTTCAATGGTTTTGTATGAATGAAATGTCCAGCTAACTATAACATGTGTGAAACCTATGTTTTTTTCAGTGAATTTGCAAGGTTTTTTAAATGCTAATTCCTAACTATAATGTCTGTAAAACCTATGGTTTTGTCAGTGAATTTCAAAGGTTTTGTAAATGATAATTTTTAAATGTATTAATTCTTATATTTCTTTTTTTTTATACTAATTCCCTACATTTTTATTTTACATATTTATATTTATTGTATTTTGTAAGGTATATTTCATATTCTCAATGTAAAATAATAACAAAACTAAATTCAAAAATAATTTTTTTATTAATTACTTTTTTTTCAATATATTAAAATTAAATTCTATATAATTCCTTTTTCATTGTTTTTTGGGGGGATAATCGTATGGTACGCGTATGGTGATCGCACCATACTCTGTACAGGTAATTGTACTCTGCGCGTACCGGCACATACGTTACTAATTTGCTTTGACGTTACGCGTCTCATCAACGCTTCCGTGTGACGTCATGTACGGCACCCCGTACGCGTACGGCACGAAAGTTTCTAATTGTTCAAAAACATATATTTATGTATTTAATGTTTATATTAAGAGAAGGCATTATCTGGGATAATCATGAAAATAGTTTTTTTAAACTTTTAATAAGCGTATATTACTTTTAAAAGCAATGACTAAAATCGCGGCGGTACGTCGTACGTACTCGCATCGTAAGAGCACCGTAAGCATACGCAAAGCCATGTGACTTTAAAAGAAGAGATTTGATTGGTTCATAACACTTCCTATTCCAACTGTTGAAAGACCCCTTCCATTTTATTCATTCTACTTTAACTTTCTCAGGAGAAGCATCTCTTCTGTGGATCTTGTGGAAACAGAGGGAAGATCACCATGCCTACACCTGTGGAGTCCTCTTCCAACCATTCTTCTGAGGAAGAATTTATTCCTGAAGAGCCTCAGAAGAAAAGAAGCTTTAATTTGGAATTTTTTTTGTTTCCCTGAAGGTGAAAAGAAGGTTAATGCACCCAAAGTAACCTGCAAAATCTGCGAGACAACTCTCTCCAGGGGCAATCCAACAAAAAAGTACTCATTTGGGACAGCGAGTATGGTGCGACACGTAAAAACTCTGCACCCCAACAACTACGCAAGAGCTGCAACACAAAGGTTGCAGGACAACCCACCGCCTGCTGTTGCAAGTACATCGACTGCACCACCACCACCTCTGGCAAGCAGTCCACACCCAAACATAGATCCTCATTTTGGAGAACTAAAAATTCTTTCTATTTTATGGGGAACAATCAATTGACCTCAAACGCAGGAAACGGGAGCATCGCTGTCCACTTTCATTGTTTTGTTCCTGTTGGACACTTTTTGGGTTGCAGTTTAATTTTTTTGTTTAAAAAAAAACAAACAAACAAAAAACTTGTTAAAAAATACAAAACGGAAAATACAAAAAAAAACAGTTCTTCTCAGAACTACCTCCACTTGTCAAAGAAAGAGCTATATTTCTATGATAGTGTGTAAAACATTGTCTGAATTATTGTGTAGTGCATAAATGAATGGATGAATACATTAGTAGTGTATGGTGAATGTGAAAGAACTATAAGGAAGTGCTACAGCATAAATCTATAAGGTGTTTACTTCCGAAGTACTATAAGGTGTAGTACTTCTGAAGCACTTGAATGTAACATATGCACATAAATATGTTACAAGTCTATGCTTCAATTTGCACTGCTGGTGAAACTGCCTGGGTGAATTTGTATGTGTTAGGGGCGGATTTACAACCCCCTTGTGCCTCTTTTACACAGCGTTGCGTCACTTTTGTGACGCAGCGGTAGTGCAAAAGATGTGCCATCGTGTGTGGTATTTACAATGTGACGCATCTGGAAGGTGCATCACATTGTAAAACCCTGCACCAGAAGGAGGATTTCCTGCGAGGGGGGGGGGGTGTTCTGGCACGGGAACGCCCCCTAAAAGTGACTGAGTGAAATCTATAAGATTTCAATTAGTCACTTTTGGGCTTATACTGCGTCAAAACCCTGCACCTGCTTGAAGCAGGTGTAAGGATTGACACAGCATTGTGAGCATAGGGCCCCAAGAGCATTGCTGGAGCTGCACTGGGCTTGCAACACAAATCAAGCAATGCGCCGCCTTCACAGCACATATACATCACATATCTGTGCCGTTTTTGCCCCATAGTGCACCACGTTGTAAATACGGTGCATCCATGGTGGCGATGTCACAGTGCACAATAACTGGCATATCCCTAGGGAAGTACTACCTATTGTACATCTGCTGATTAGTGTTTTAATATAGTGAATGGATTACTACACACTGATCAATGAGTCACTACAAAACTATAACTGGAGTGACAGAGTGTTTGGTGGAAGTGTGAGGATAAAGACTGGGGAATTGAACATATAAAAGGCAAGTTTGCAGGTGCATAGAAGACTGCAAGCATAGTCTATAGGAGTTTAAAGCAGTCCATGGCCTAAAGCCTACTTTGCTCCATAATTACTTGGGCATGATTGCAGTTCTGCTAGGAGAATGCATGACTGAATTTATAAGATCTTAATTTTTAGCACAGTGCATATATAAGGACATTCTGCTGAATAGCTCAGTACAATACTGAATCAGCAATCACAGAGAGTTTGCTGGAAGTGTAAGGATACAGACTGGGGAATTGAAGGTATAAAAGACAAGTTTGCCGGTGCATGGAACAGTGCATGCATAGTCTATAGGGGTTTGAAGCAGTCCATGCCCTAAGACCCACTTTGCACCATGAGTGCTTGGGTACTGGCTGAATGATTACAGTTCTGCAAGGAGAGTGTCTGGCTGAATGTATAGCAGCTTCACTTTTAGAACAGTGTATAGATAAGCACATAGTGCTGTATGGCTCACTACAATACTGAAACAGTAGTGTGATAGTGTTTAGTCGAACTGTAAGGATACAGACTGCGGAATTGAAGGTATAAAAGACAAGTTTGCCGGTGTATAGAACAGTGGATGCATAGTCTATAGGGATTTGAAGCAGTCCATGCCCTAAGGCCTACTTTGGTGCATGCCTACTTGGGAACTGACTGAATGCTCACAGTTCTACAAGGAGAGTGTCTGGCTGAATATGTAGCACTCTCACTTTTAGAATAGTGTATACCTAAGAACATACTGCTGTATGACTCACTACAATACTAAAATAGCAGTAGCAGAATGTTTGGAGGAAGTGTAAGGATACAGACTGGGCAATTGAAAGTTTAAAAGCCACGTTTGCAGATGTTCAGAAAAGTGTATTTATTATGTATAGGTGTTTGAACTTTGAAGCTGTCCATGCCCTTAGGCCTACTTTGCTGCATGACTACTTGGGTAGTGGCTGAATGATTACAGTTCTCCAAGGAGAGTGTAGAGCTGAATGTATAACTGCTTCACTTTTTGTACAGTGTATAGATAAGCACTTATTGCTGTATGGCTCACTACAATATTGAAACAGTAGTGGCAAAGTGTTTGGAGGGAGTGTACGGTTATAGACTGGGTAATTAAAGGTTTAAAATACAAGTTTTCAAGTGCATAGAAGAGTACATGCATAGTAAATAGGAGTTTGAAGCAGTCCACATCCTAAGGACTACTTTACTGCATGAATATTTGGGTACTGACTGGATGATTATTTCTGCAAGCAGCGTCAAGCTGAATGTATAACTGCTTCACTTTTAGAACAGTGTATAGATAAGCACATACTGCTGCATGGTTCACTACAATACTGAAACAGTAGAGTGAGAGTGTTTGGTGAAAGTGTAACGATACAGACTGGGGAATTGAAGGTATAAAAGGCAAGTTTGCAGGTGCATAGAAGACTGCAAAAATAGTCTATAGGGGTTTAAAGAAGTCCATGCCCTAAGGCCTTCTTTGCTCCATGAGTAGTTGGGTACTTACTGGATGATTACAGTTCTGCAAGGAGAGTGACTAACTAAATTTATAAGACCTTCAGTTTTAGCACAGTGCATAGATAAGGACATTCTGTTGAATGGCTCAGTACAATACTGAATCAGCAATGACAGAGTGTTTGCTCAAAGTGTAAGGATACAGACTGGGGAATTGAAGATATAAAAGGCAAGTTTGCAGGTGCATATAACACTGCAAGCATCGTCTATAGGGGTTTAAAACAGTCCATGGCCTAAGGCCAACTTTGCTCCATAATTACTTGGGTACAGACGGCATGATTACAGTTCTGCAAGGAGAGTGCATGACTGAATATATAAGAGCTTCATTTTTAGCTCAGTGCATAGATTAGGACATGCTGCTGAATATCTCAGTACAATACTGAATCAGCAATCACAGAGTGATTGCTGTAAGTGTAAGGATACAGACTGGGGAATTGAAGGTATAAACGACAAGTCTGCCGGTGCATAGAACAGTGCATGCATAGTCTATAGGGGTTTGAAGCAGTCCATGCCCTAAGGCCCACTTTGCACTTTGAGTACTTGGGTACTGGCTGAATGATTACAATTCTGCAAGGAGAGTGTCTGGCTGAATGTATAGCAACTTCACTTTTAGAACAGTGTATAGATGAGCACATAGTGTTGTAAGGCTCACTACAATACTGAAACAATAATGTGACAGTGTTTGCTGGAAGTGGAAGGATACAGGCTGGGGAATTGAAGGTATAAAAGACAAGTTTGCCGGTGCATAGAACACTGCATACATAGTCTATGGAGGTTTGAAGCATTCTATGGGCTAAGGCCTGTTTTAATGCATGAGTACTTAGGTAGTGAGTGGATGATTACAGTTCTGCAAGGAAAGTGCCTGACTGAATTTATTACAGCTTCAGTTTTACCACAGTACATAGATAAGAAAATACTGCTGAATGACTCACTACAATATTGAAACAGTAGTGTGAGAGTGTTTGGTGAAAGTGTAAGGATACAGACTGGGGAATTGAAGGTATAAAAAAAAGTTTGCAGGTACATAGAAGACTGCAAGCATAGTCTATAGGGGTTTAAAGCAGTCCATTGTCTGAGGCCTACTTTGCTCCATAATTACTTGGGTACTGACTGGATGATTACAGTTCTGCAAGGAGAGTGCCTTACTGAATTTATAAGAGCTTCATTTCTAGAACAGTGCATAGATAAGGATATTTTGCTGAATGGCTCAGAACAATACTGAATCAGCAATGACAGAGTGCATAGAAGACTGCAAGCATAGTCAATAGGGGTTTAAAGCAGTCCATGGCCTAAGGCATACTTTGCTCCATGATTACTTGGGATTACTGGATAGTTACAGTTCTGCAAGGAGAGTGTCTGACTGAATTTAAAAGAGCTTCATTTTTAGCACGGTGCATAGATAAGGACATTCTGCTGAGTCGCTCACTATAATACTAAAACAACAGTAACAGAGTGTTTGAAGGAAGTGTAGAGGATACAGACTGGGCAAAGAATTTAAAAATTGTATAAGAGAATCTATAAGTGCTACACTTTTATTACAGTGAATGTTTTAATACATAGTACTCAAACCATTATTTTTATATAATAATAAATGTATTCTTGTATCATCTCATAATTTAATAGAGCTTCTAAAATAATTTCATCAGGTATTTCATTTTCCTGGTTATCAATTTCGGAAGTTATATGATCAAGCTCGATATCATCTAATGCTTCCACAAAATCAGCATCCAAGCTTTCTTCTAGCAAATCACAGCTGATATCTGCAGTAGTAATTTCTTCCTCTTCTTTCTCACTGCCTGTGAAATGTATGTTTAGCTCTTCTAAGAGACTGTTGCTAATTTTGAAACCGTCTTCCATATTGTTCTGTTGTTTTTCTAAAATTAATTTCTTATGTTGTAGGTCCTTGTACAAAAACATAAACACTTCATTTTATCATTTTTCCTAATACATAACACAAAACTAGCTTTATCAAATATTTTGCCCTTTAAAAAAATTTACACAAATACCATTTTCAACTACTTTATAAGATTATATAAATATAATTATTTATATGAATGTTCAGTTTTTAAATTATCTTACATTTTCAAACTAGTCACTCCTTATTACTATAGGAAAAAGCTCGGGATGTTATAATAAAATGCAGTACTAAAAAAAGTACAATATGTCTATTCACCTTACCTGTTCCAAACTAGAAGATGTGTTGTAGTAAAATGCAAAGAATACTGGTACACTCAGTGTATACATATTAAGTTTTTCAAATTTCTTTAAAAGATACAAACCATCTTTGCACACTTAAGTACTCCATCCATGTTTTGTTACTTCAACTCTGTAGAAGCACATCCCATCGACCATTTTTAACAGTTAATTATGCTTACCTTAAACATACTGGAAACAAGGGGGTCGGTTGGGAGGCACTGATCTACAATACATGTCATTAAGTTTTTCACAATGCCTGACCCTAAGATAGTGGCCGCTCCGAAGAGGCCCCTGAGAGTCATTGATGTTACCATGCCTAACCTTAACATGTCGCCTGCCCCTGAAGAGGCTTTGGGTCTGTGATTGCTGGCATTAAAGGAAGCCACACCACGGAGTGGTGCCTGAGAACAGCACAAGGCAACCTTAATCAACTTGAATGAACATCAATTAACTCCTAGATGGCCTCCCATTCCGAGCGCTGGAGGTCAATGATTTGTAGATCGGTCTCAGCTCCCACTGCTCATCTCACACTCCAATCCAGCAGTAAAGAACACTGTATGCTTTCGATGGAACTATGATGACACCCCCTGGGTGGATCCAAAAACTGTTTTTACCGACTCTGGAGTCCGAGCAACCTTGGCCGATGCCAGGTGGAGCTGTCCTGTACAGCTATAAAGGAGTCTGGCCCCTTGGGCGTCACTTACACAGCTAGTCATCTGACATTTTTTTTCTTTTCTCCCCGTTTGTGTATCCTTCCCTCCCCCTCCTCCTCCCTCTGTTGATCCTTTGATTCAAACTGATGTAACTATGTAACCCGTAACTCGCTGATTCAACTGTTGTAAATTACAAAACTGTTTGTACCTACCACGGAGCCTGAGCAACCTTGGCTGACACCCGGTGGAGCTGTCGTATGCAGCTATAGAGGAGTCTGGCCCCTTTGCTGTCACCTACCCAGCCGGTCATCTGACATTGTTTTTCCTCATTCCACCGTTATGTGTCTCCTTCTCTCCCCCTTCGATGGAACAATGACGACGCCCCCTGGGCGGATACCAATACTGTTTGTACCTACCGCGGAGACCGAGCAACCTTGACCGATGTCCGGTGGAGCTGTCCTATGCAGATATAGAGGAGTCTGGCCCCTTGGCCGTCACCTACCCAGCCGGTCATCTGACACTGTTTTTTTCTTTGTCTCCCCGTCTATTGTCTCTTTCCCTCCCCCTTCAATGGAACTATGACGACACCCCCTGGGTGGATACCAAAACTGTTCTTACCTACCACGGAGCCCGAGCAACCTTGGACGATGCCCAGTGGAGCTGTCCTGCACAGCAATAGAGGAGTCTGGCCTCTTGGCCGTCACCTACCCAGCCGGTCATCTGACATTGTTTTCCTCTTCTCCCTGTTCGTGTCTCCTTCACTCCCCCTACCTCTGTGATTCTTTGATTCAAACGGTTGTAACTATGTAACCTGTAACTCGCTGATTCAACTGATATAACTATGTATCCTGTAACTTGCTGATCCTCATGTAAAGTGCTCTGATACCTCCGGGTCTAGCCAGCGCTATATAAAACTTTGCAAATAAATAAATAAATAAAATAATAAATATTAAAAAAATATATATATGATAAAATTAGCATCTGTGGAAGACAAGAAAAAAAAGTTACAATATATCTTTTACAACGCAAAATAATTTGTAAAACATTTTATTTGCCTTTTTTGCTGTTCTCAGAATATAATGAATTTCACTAGGAACAGTGAGTTCAATAGTTCTCATCACATAACAGCGGGCAAAAAAAAGACAATCAATAAGATTATCTTAAAAAAAACATTCAACATTCTCAATAACAATCTAAAAAATAGAACCAAAACATATGTTAAATGTTTTTTTCTAACAGTAATTTCTTACGTAACTATGAGATATCTCAAACAATCTTAAAATACCAAAACACTATCATTAATTTTCATACACTGAAAATAAAATTACTTACAAATATATGCTGACAAAATATACAACAAATAGTACTTAATGGTTTTACATACATTTCCTCATGGCCAAATAGTATATCTCAATTTTTTAGTTCAGAAGTTCCTCAATAGTAATCCTCAGCATCCATGTCCCACCTTTCTGATCCAAAACCACCGACATCATTTGCAATGTCCCCCAGGGCTCATCCCTCAACTTGACGCTATTCAACATCTACATGGCACCCTCACACAAGTGGCCCGCCATCACAACCTGAACATTATCTGCTAAGACAACAACACCCAACTCATCTTCTCCCTCACCAAGGAGCCACATATCACCGAAAGACGTCACCAACTGCATAAGGATCAACTCTCTAAATCTCAACTCAGACAAACACCTACAACGACCACAACGAGTCCAAAGCACTTCCGCCCGACTGATCATCAATAGCCCTTGCCGCAGCCACATCACCCACCACCCGAGAGATCTACACTGGCTTCACGTTGACAAGAGGATCACCTTCAAACTCCTCACCCTGACTTACAAAGTATCCTACAACACCAGACCAACCTACCTTAACCGCAGTAATCCTGAAAGACTAAATTTTGGCTTTAACAATATTAGGTAAGAATTTGGTAACACTTTAGGCAAACGTTGTTTAAAAACCAATTGACTATCATTACAATGTATCCAACCTTTCAGACATTTTAAATAAACAGTGTAATGTCCAGATGTTGTAGAAGGTCCATCATGAAAAATAATTGCTACAGTTACAAAAGTTCTTCCTGATATTGATAGTTGAGTAGCTACAACATTTTTAATTAAAGTTTCCAATTTTATTCCATCAGCTCTACAACGTTGAAGCATTAAAATCACATAATGTGCATATCTTTGTATAAATAATGTTGATGACATTTCTGATTTACATTGGCTACACTACTACATTTCTCATAAACAGAATACAACAATGAACAGAATCTTTCTTCCCGATTTTCAACAATTTGCTGTTGCGAACTTTCAAGAAAAAAAACAGCATTAACAACTACATTAGCATAGCAGTTGACACCAGAACTATTTTCAAACTGATAACCAACATTCTCTTCAACACTGTCCTTTTTCTTTTTGCTTGCAATCACAACTTCACCTTGTTTTTTTTTTCTTTCTCTACAGCTTCACTACAGATATTCTCAAATCTTCTTTTTCTACCTACAACACGCTTTTCAAATACTGGACATTGACCTAAATTGGGTGCATATTCTCTTCTTAACCTATTATACTCTTTCACACAATTAGCATCTGCACTAATTTTTGTCTCATCAAAATCAATCAAGTACAATCCAGATAAAGTTCTCACTCGAGACAAAGCAACATATGCCATACCTTCTTTAAACACGATACTACCAATATTCACTAAAGCACTATCTGCACTTAAACCTTGAGATTTATGAATGGTCACCGCATCCGTCAAAGAAATAGGAAACTGTTTTCTGCGAACATACAAATCTTTTACAAGCAAAAACCGAGCTGAACAACGACTAAATTGTTGTACTTCTTCAATTTCATCAAAGTTGATTTTCAAAAATTCTATACCATCTCTATTTACATAATTAACAAAATCAACAAATTTTCCCATTGCTCCATTTACAAAACTTTTTTCCACATGCAAATTACGTCATAAAATTACTCTACAATATACACAGACATATAAATTATTTTCTAAACCGTAAACCAGCAGATTTACTTATCGATTTCTCTAAAGATTCCAATTTTATAATTTCTTCATTTTCCAACTTTAACATTTCTTCACTGAATATAGAACATTCACGCAGTGTTGGCATTAAGCAGATTACAGATTTGTTTTCTGCAATTCTCATATATATTTTCTCTGGGACAATATTTTCATTTGGAAACAAATTAGAAAGTAATCGTCTCTGTAAAGCTTCTTTGCCATGTATAGTCACTTTTCCGATTCTTATATCTTGAAGAATAGTTCCATAATCAGCATCATTTGCCTGTCGCATATTTGAGATAAGTTCCTTATACTCAAAATATGACCAAATGTTTATATTTTCAATGCTCCCCAAACACTTTCTGGTATCTTCATGCACCAGTGTTTTAAACACTGGTTGTAGAAGATCTGCAAAAAATATTACATGTTTTCCTCCAAATGATACGTCATACTGTGTTTTAAGAATTTGCTGCATTCTTAAATGCACAAAGGCAAGCATTAAGTTTGATACCATGCTTACCTCATCAATAATGAGAATTTTCATTTTCCTCACGACTCTTGAAATTTCACAACAAGCTTCGCCAGAGAGCTTGTGGTATTCTAATTTGTTTTGATGCTCTACTGGTAGCATTAATAAACGATGTAAAGTAATTCCTTTAATATTGTGGGCTGCTAATCCAGTTGGAACAGTGACAACACAAGACAAATGCGACTCAGTTGTTTTCTGTAGAAAAGTTGTGATTACTTTAATTAAAAAACTTTTGCCTGTTCCAGCTTGTCCACTCACTTACATTCCAATAGGTTGAAATGATGAGCAAGAGTTCAAATAATGAAGTAATCCATCATGAATCTGTTCTCTCACTTGCTCATATATATGTTTCTGCTCAACATTTAGTTGTTCTTCCAAGTTTCCTAAGTTTGTCACATCTCCTTGAGCTTGATACATTGCTGTTTCCACCTCTTCCATAGCAGTTGCTGCTTCATTTTGAACAATTGGTTCTCCTAGTGCGTCCTGACTCAACGGAACAGAAGTTTGATTGTCTTGAGAACTGTCCCTAGCAATCTCAGCTGCAATTGTAGCTTCTTGCTCAATTACGTCGGAAAACATTTTCACATAATTAGCAAAAACAGAACATTCTATAGTATCTTTACTTGCGTTGAATGAATCTTCATAGCTCTCAAAATCTCTAAGTAATTCCAATTCTGAACGCCACGGCTTGAAAAGTTGCAAAAGAGCTAGTTAGTAAAATTCTCTTTTGTCAGGAGTTTGGCAACTCAGTTTACGGTGATTAATCATATGTCCTTTTCTTTGTTTCACCAAACATCCTTCAGAACCAACCACGGCATATATACCATTATTGATGTTTTCTGTAATATTCCCTTTAAAAATATAGTTTTAAAGCACTTCATAGAGACACATGTTCTCAAGATGATGACTTCTATTTGAATAATATGAATCCAACATATTTGTTTTCACAATATCTGTACTTTCTCGCTCTTTTACAGCTAAATATTCAATTTCTTGTACAGATTTAAGTACTCGATTTCATGTTGCACCAAGACCTAGACTCACCCAAATGATTCTTCTAGATTTGGAGTAAAGACTTGCAGATGATAAGTGATCTGAACATTCATACGCTCCAATTTCTCGATGAGATAACATCTTCAAACTGTAACTATATAATTTCTTACTTAGACTCTTCTCATGGGAAACCTCTTCCCACATCTCCTTCAATTCTGTCTTTTCTGATTTTGTTATGTAGGCTGTTACATATCGAGCAACAGCAATGGAATTGTCTGCAACATATTGAATGTCCATGTTAGCATTCCACATGGACAAAATGACTGGGTTGTAGTCATTTATGTATTTTGACTCTTCATTTCTTTTTAAGTTGTAGGTATTTTTTGGAGACTTTCTTGTGATAGTATGTCGCAAAGATGACATAAAACTGTTCACTCTTCCTTTCGATATTACAGGACGTGAAAATGCAAAACGACATTAGGTGTAGAACTTGTCCTTAGATTTGTACTTTCAACAACAGTATTTCCCACAACGATGGCTTTGGAATCGTAAGACTTGTTGTCTTAAGTCCTTATCTTGTGTACTTTTGGGTATATCACATGTAGCATATTCTTCAATAAAAGACAGTACAGTATCATCTGACTCAGTTCCAAATTTGGGAGCATCTTTGATCCATATTAGCATATGTATGTGAGGAGCACCTCTCGCTTGATACTCCTTTCTCCAAAAGAAATCCAGAACCTTTCCAAGAGGAGGATTTTTTTTATTGGTGATAAAAGACATCATAGCTCCGAATCTATGATTAAAATACCTGCATACATTAACTAGATCCAAAGAGCACAATTCTCCAGGTGTCTTGTATTCAATATTTAGTATATTTGGATTTTCCTCTCGAAGAAATTGAAGTTAATCATCCCAAGCATATTCAGCACAGCTTGGAGTAAGGAACCATGTAGGAGTTCCTAAGTTCCTTAGCATACATTTCAGTTCTCGATGACGACGGTACCAGTACTCATTAGTACCACGCTGACATACCATGAGATTAATTAGTTGAGATTCCAAAACATTATCTTTCTGCAGTACTTTATCCATAAATTCCTTTGCTGAAACATTGTGCAGATGTACACCTGTTTTCAATATATGGTTTACTGCATAAGAAAGTCCAGACAAATCACTCTCAAACAAAAGATGAAACAAATATGGAATACATTGTCGAAATCTTGGATCTTCTGCATATAATCTTGATGTCCGGTATTCAGATGCAGAATCTGCACAGGTCGGTCATCACATCGTCCTCCTTATCCTGTGGGAAACAACTGAGGGAAACAACGAGCTTCCAACATTTTTTCCCATACACTAAAGGACTTCCTTTTGCTTCTTTCATTTGGAATAACTCTATAGTATTCACCATCACTTCTTTAGAATGCAGTGGATGAACACTGTAATGTTCGTAGATTTCTTCACTTCTGGACACATCCACTTTTTCAAGTTGTCCAGATGGCGAGTCACTATCTTCTTCTACAGTTATTTCTTCTTCTCTCAGATACACATTTTTATAATATTGATTATTTTTTGCCAGATACAACGTTGCCTTTTTCACTTTCCTAACATCCACTAATTCTTGCCAGATTTTCCTACTCTTAGTAGGAACACCATTAACAAGAATAACTAAAGGTTCATCTTCTATATTTTCTACACCTATTGTTTCAATATTTTTCTTTAAATGTAGAGGCAAATATACAACTCTTCCGTTTAATCTTCTCTGTAAATCTGAAGGAGGCAATTTTCCTGTCTTAGGCTCCATACGAACAATAGCCTGAAATGAATGCACACATTGAATAAGAATAGACTCATAGGTATTTAAATATATCAGTTTAGAAGGAATATTTACCAACTCAAGATTATTATGCACAGCTCTAGCAGGCATTTTGTTCTCATCTAATTTGTTATAACAATATTTACAAATACGCTGATCAGAACCCAAATCAAAACAATTCTCTACCAACAAATACGTTGTAAAATCCTTCCACTCATTATTATTTTCCTTTTCACTTTTTAAATACAGAGCAACAGTCCTGGTCTGATTTTTATAATGAGTTTGTCAACAACAGATACAAGAATAATTTGGCATTTCACCTGAAATCACCTTAAACTTTGTAATTTCTTGCTCATAATTTTCTACAGTACAACATTGTGCATTCTCTTCCACATTTTCTTCTATTAATATCTCAGTTTCTGCACTGTCTTCCTGAGGACTTAAGTAACTAACCTGAATTTCATCACAAACATTTGTTACATCTGAAACAGATCCACCCAAAAGAGTACTGTTTAACTTTTTTAACATTAGTGCTGGACTTTTTGCATAATACAATCTTCTGACTAATTTCCTCATTTGAGTATGATGAACTGCTAACATCCTGAAATGGTGAAAAACACTTTGACAAACTTTTTTAGAAAGACAAGCCAGAGAATGACCTTGCAAACCAGTATTTTCTCCCACTCTGCAAGGGTCTAGTCCTTGCAACATCTTAATCTTTTGTTTAACACTTTTCTTAGTATAGTTACGTACGAAATTGCGTAAAAAATCAATCGATTCTTGCCGTACACTACAAATACTACTACAATTCCAAGTGTACACTGGAGCTAAAGGACGTCTCACTAAAACTTCATCAGCTAACACCTCTTCTGCATTTCTAGCAACAATTTTCTCTTTCTCAATAGGACAACCATTTCTAACCTTATAAGCACGACCGCTAGTGTCAACTGCATGCAACAAATCATTACTCCGAAGATAACTCTCTTCATTAAAAAAAGGCTCAGAACTTTAAATATGTTTCCATTCACCCAAAAAAACCTGTGAAAAATTACTTCTGTTAATTACTCTTCTCCACTTACTTTTGGCCTTCATTAAATGGATTAGCTTATCTAGTGATCAAATTTTATTGATTACTAAAACAAATATTTTTTTCCAATTCGAAAGCCTTCTCAACTAGATTTTCTATAGTTTTCTTCTTGTAAAATGCTGTTTTATTTTTACATTTCTTCACTTCCTAATTAAATTCGACACAACTCTATTATAAAACATTTTTTTCCTAATTTCCTTAAATAGGTTTTTCCTCCTTTTACTATACACTGTTTTTTCAGAAGTTGATTTTCCATGATTGTTCTCTTTATTCATCTTTTTCTTTTTCGTTGCAGATACACTAATAATATTTTTCACTTTGTGCACACTACTCCTAGTGTTTAATATTTTCCTCAGAAAAGTCTTCGTTCTCTTACCAGGACGTTTTTTCTTTTTGTTAACACATTGTTCTTCATGTAAATCTTGTGGATGACTTCTCTTTAAATAAACACCTTTCTTTCGTCATTTCCTCTTTTGAGCTTTTGTAGGCATGATGAATTTTTTCAGTGTTGATAAATAGAATCTATTATAAATATATATATAACATTACAAAAATAAATATATAAAATATTACATTATATTACTTATAAGAAGAGAAGGAGGATTATGAGGACAAAGGTGGGACTATGAAAATAGAAGGACTTACAACAAAAGAAGAATGAGTATGAAACAAGGGAAAATATGAGGAGAAAGGGGAGTATAAGCAGACATTGAAATATAAAGAGATAAAAGGAGTATGAACAGACTGGAAAGTATGAAGAGGTAAGGAAGAGTATGACGAGAAAGGTGGAGGTGTGAGGAGGGAAGGAAGAGTATAAGAAGAAAGAAAGAGAGTGTGAGGAGAGAGGGGGCAGTATAAGAAGAGAACGCGCTATTGAAGAGAACTGTTATCGCTTTTGCCCACCTTTGGATTGTTGCCTCTCCTGCCCTGTTTCCCTGTGCGGAGGTCCGAGTGCCGGTAAGACTGCTTGGGGCTCTGTGATCTGCCTCCCTCTCCCCCGCAGACCGCGCGCTGCCCAGGACTGCACATCCCAGCGGGCAGCGTGGTCTCGCGATAGGCAAGTGACTCTCTCCCCGCCCCCCGGGCATTCAAAATACAGAGCTAACCATCGCGCCGCGGGACACGCTATTGAAGAGAACTGTTGCCCCTTTTGCCCACCTTTGGATTGTTGCCTCTCCTGCCCTGTTTCACTGTGCGGAAGTCCGAGTGCCGGTAAGACTGCTTGGAGCTCAGTGATCGGCCTCCCTCTCCCCCGCAGACCGCGCGCTGCCCAGGACTACACATCCCAGCGGGCAGCACGGTCTCGGGAGAGGCGAGTGACTCTCCCCCTGCCCCCCGGGCATTCAAAATACAGGGCTAACCATCGCGACGCGGGACGCCCTATTGAAGAGAACTGTTGCCGCTTTTGCCCACCGTTGGATTGTTGCCTCTCCTGCCCTGTTTCCCTGTGCGGAGGTCCGAGTGCCGGTAAGACTGCTTGGGGCTCTGTGATCGGCCTCCCTCTCCCCCGCGGACCACGCGCTGCCCAGGACTACACATCCCAACGGGCAGCACGGTCTCACGAGAGGCGAGTGACTCTCCCCCCACCCCCCAGGCATTCAAAATACAGGGCTAACCATCGCGCCGCTGGAGGCGCACGGGCACGCCCAGGCAAAGCCCGGGCCAAGGGCGGGCCCGTCCTTGGCCGTCATCGGCCGGAAGAGGCTGGGCTGGGCTAGGTTATTTGATCTTTAGAAGCTGGATGTACTGATTAAGACTTACTGATAATTACTGATACTAAAAGTTTTATTTTAATTGAATTTCATCTGTAAATGCAGTAATACTATGGGTAAAAGAAAACTAATGAGCCCTAGAGGAAATAAGCGGAGTACTACTACCCAGCAGACCTTATTGAATTATTTAACAGGAGCAGTTGAAGTCCTGGATAAGCAGATTTTAACGGTGGAGGAATCAATTTTGGGTTCTTCCACTGGGTTAAGTCAGGAGTTACCAAGTCACAAACATGTCACAAAGTTGAATTTGTGGGAAGGAGTGTTCACTATAACAAATGGCTGCATTCAACCGAACACTGATGATTTGCAGTTCATTAGCAGTGAGTCCCCTACACAACCCCCTCCGAAAAAACTTAAAAAAAACAAATAAAAGACCTGGGGTAGGTAAATTCTACAAACAAGATGTTGAAGTAGTTGTTGTTCATTCGCCCTGTCAAACATCTGAGCTAACAAATGTCCCCTTAAAGAAAAAGAAAGGATGCCAGCCGAAAAAATCTAATAAAACAAAAGTCCAAAACATCTGGCAAAAAAATCATTACGTTTTCAGAGTTCCAATCAGAACTACAAAATCTCAGCTCCCTAGTGGAAAGGTTGGACTCGTATATAAGGGTCAGGCTAGATCAGCTCTCAACCAGAATGACCAACATGGAAAATCTTCTAAATAATAAACTGAAATCAATGGACACAGCCCCAATATCTAATTCAAGCTCAAATAAAATCTTAATACACACATAGGGAACTCGTGTAATACTCTAGAAGAAGGCTGTAAAGATAAGAGGATAGCTCCTGGTATAACCACTACCGTTGTAAAAGAACAGACACACAAAAAAATAGTTGAGAGATGGCCGCAGAATCGGTCGCAAAGGCAGATAAATAATAGTAACAACATATATCTGCCCCCACAGCCAATACCATCTCAGATCCAAGTTTCTCCATCTTCACATTTGAATCTACCACCAGAAGCTACTCCCTATGTTATCGTTCTGAGTAATGTACCACCTAATCTCTTTCCTAATGAAGAAACATGGGTCTCACTAAAAAACAAATCATTACATTGGTTGACTAATAGGGTTGGAATGCATAATCAATTATTTCGAAATCTAAAGATGGTTAGGCGTGTCCAAAGGGTGGGAGAGCGGGAAAAGGTCCTGATGGGAGACTGTATAGTCATGACATTCGGCTCTCCTGGGTTGGTAGATGAAATTCTGAGGATAGAGATGAGTCATACTGCCAACGCCGTAGGCATTAACATTTTACCATTGGGATTTTTCTATCCTCCCAAAAGAATGAACTACTTCCCTGAAAATCGGAATAAGCCATTGTTTACTTATCAAGGACCCCCACCACCCGTTCAACTTACAATAGATTCAATGCACTGTCTGGACTAGACGACAATGAGTGACTGGACCCGACGCCAGTAGAACTAATGTCTCCAAATTACCTGATGTGTCAAAGTCATCCAAATACATCAAGTGTAATGTCTTCTTGCGTTGGTTTTGAAACAATAAACTCCCTCCCATCCAGTGCTAAAAAGGAAGTTTCTGAAAGAGATTTGTTAGTACCTAGAGCTAATGTAGAGCATCAATGCCAGGGAAAAAGTGTTTGTCCAGAATTGAAAGGCCTAAGTCTAGAAATCGTTTTCTGGAACGTAGCTGGTTTACTTCCCAAATTTCCAAATGATAACTGGATAAAATTAGTTATATTAGTATAGCATTATATGTTTACAGGAGATGTGGCTTTGTTCCCCTGTCCATTTGGCAAGGTACAAAACCTATTTCTCAGAGGCAATACAATCCCCTTTGGGGAGGGCAAAAGGGGGCCTAATAATGTACATTTCTAACATTTTAATAGTTCAAAAAATAGAGGCTTTGAAGCTAGAAAGCAACTACCAGGTTCTCTCGATATTTGTAAATAGGGCGTCCATTTATCTTGTGATACATTTTTATAACAATTTAAGTTTGATTGATTTAATTGATGTTTTAAATAAGGTTTCCTTTTTATTGCAAGACCTAAGTTCAAAATATGTTAATTATTCTCTTGCATTAATCTAGGGCGGTGATTTTAATTTGCCGTTATGTAAAAATAGCAGTACAAACAATTGTGGAATAGAGGATGA
The DNA here is from genome assembly GCF_964261635.1 of Lissotriton helveticus. NCBI lineage: Eukaryota > Metazoa > Chordata > Amphibia > Caudata > Salamandridae > Lissotriton > Lissotriton helveticus. The sequence continues at coordinate 1,035,019,687 of NC_136063.1, forward strand.
GGGTTGAAATAGTCTAACACATTTTTCACATACAAAAGCAGGTATACGAGTGAATGAGATAATGACCACGTTTGAGATGGGTTTTGGAAACAAATTAGCTAGTCCTCCTATTCCGTTTGTTCCTACTTTTAATGGGAGAGGGCTTACAAGCACAATTGATTTTATACTTGTTTCTCATTCTGCTGCATCACACATCCATAAGTTCGAAACAACCATTAATGCAGTGAGTGATCATTTTCCTAACACTATGTGACTATATGACCCCACTTTACGGAAGGATCCAGTTTATCGGAACCTTTTGGACCAAGAATCTTTGAATATAGACAGACTTAATGGTTTTACCCTAAAGTGGGGAAAGGTAAATCAAGTGCTGGTGACGGCTAACGTGGTGAAACGATCTTTACCCTCTCTTGAAATTTGTCTTGATTTTAATTCAACATCGGACTGATACTATCCAGCTATATAGCGAATACAAAAATCATTGCTGAGGAACTCTGCCGGAAAAAAACTGGAAAAGGGACTGGAAAAAGGGGATGGTTCAACTCTGAGTGCACAAAGGCTTACTCAACATTAAAAAGTGCACTGAGTAAAAGTATTAGGGACAGGGTTGAAATAATTAGACTACGGAAAGCTTATAACCAGGCCTTAAAAAAATGCAACAAGGGGTGGTGATGGACAGAGTCTCGGAATTAAGCAGAGTACTCTCACCCAGTCAAGAGATCAGGGCTAGATCCAACACCGTTTTTTAGCTCATTGCACCATCCCAGTTTCAGAACCTGGCTGTATGCAAATTAGTCTGTCCCTGGCCCAGTGCATCATGGGAACAGGGCAGACCAGACTACAAAAGCCAATTCTTACACTGGGAAGGAAACAAGCTTCCGGGGACCGGTTTCTGCCATTTCAGGCGTCTTCGGCCCGGCTTGCTTGAATCCTGATGGTGCAATGAGCAAGGGACTCACATCTGAGTATACCCTTCCACGCTTAGGGTGGACAAAATAATTTACAACAAGGGGTGGTGATGGACAGAGTCTCTGAATTAAGCAGAGTACTCTCACCCAGTCAAGAGATCAGGGCTAGATCCAACACCGTTTTTTAGCTCATTGCACCATCCCAGTTTCAGAACCTGGCTGTATGCAAATTAGTCTGTCCCTGGCCCAGTGCATCATGGGAACAGGGCAGACCAGACTACAAAAGCCAATTCTTACACTGGGAAGGAAACAAGCTTCCGGGGACCGGTTTCTGCCATTTCAGGCGTCTTCGGCCCGGCTTGCTTGAATCCTGATGGTGCAATGAGCAAGGGACTCACATCTGAGTATACCCTTCCAAGGTTAGGGTGGACAAAATAATTTACAAAAAGGGGTGGTGATGGACAGAGTCTCTGAATTAAGCAGAGTACTCTCACCCAGTCAAGAGATCAGGGCTAGATCCAACACCGTTTTTTAGCTCATTGCACCATCCCAGTTTCAGAACCTGGCTGTATGCAAATTAGTCTGTCCCTGGCCCAGTGCATCATGGGAACAGGGCAGACCAGACTACAAAAGCCAATTCTTACACTGGGAAGGAAACAAGCTTCCGGGGACCGGTTTCTGCCATTTCAGGCGTCTTCAGCCCGGCTTGCTTGAATCCTGATGGTGCAATGAGCAAGGGACTCACATCTGAGTATACCCTTCCACGCTTAGGGTGGACAAAATAATTTACAACAAGGGGTGGTGATGGACAGAGTCTCTGAATTAAGCAGAGTACTCTCACCCAGTCAAGAGATCAGGGCTAGATCCAACACCGTTTTTTAGCTCATTGCACCATCCCAGTTTCAGAACCTGGCTGTATGCAAATTAGTCTGTCCCTGGCCCAGTGCATCATGGGAACAGGGCAGACCAGACTACAAAAGCCAATTCTTACACTGGGAAGGAAACAAGCTTCTGGGGACCGGTTTCTGCCATTTCAGGCGTCTTCGGCCCGGCTTGCTTGAATCCTGATGGTGCAATGAGCAAGGGACTCACATCTGAGTATACCCTTCCACGCTTAGGGTGGACAAAATAATTTACAACAAGGGGTGGTGATGGACAGAGTCTCTGAATTAAGCAGAGTACTCTCACCCAGTCAAGAGTTCAGGGCTAGATCCAACACCGTTTTTTAGCTCATTGCACCATCCCAGTTTCAGAACCTGGCTGTATGCAAATTAGTCTGTCCCTGGCCCAGTGCATCATGGGAACAGGGCAGACCAGACTACAAAAGCCAATTCTTACACTGGGAAGGAAACAAGCTTCCGGGGACCGGTTTCTGCCATTTCAGGCGTCTTCGGCCCGGCTTGCTTGAATCCTGATGGTGCAATGAGCAAGGGACTCACATCTGAGTATACCCTTCCACGCTTAGGGTGGACAAAATAATTTACAACAAGGGGTGGTGATGGACAGAGTCTCTGAATTAAGCAGAGTACTCTCACCCAGTCAAGAGATCAGGGCTAGATCCAACACCGTTTTTTAGCTCATTGCACCATCCCAGTTTCAGAACCTGGCTGTATGCAAATTAGTCTGTCCCTGGCCCAGTGCATCATGGGAACAGGGCAGACCAGACTACAAAAGCCAATTCTTACACTGGGAAGGAAACAAGCTTCCGGGGACCGGTTTCTGCCATTTCAGGCGTCTTCGGCCCGGCTTGCTTGAATCCTGATGGTGCAATGAGCAAGGGACTCACATCTGAGTATACCCTTCCACGCTTAGGGTGGACAAAATAATTTACAACAAGGGGTGGTGATGGACAGAGTCTCTGAATTAAGCAGAGTACTCTCACCCAGTCAAGAGATCAGGGCTAGATCCAACACCGTTTTTTAGCTCATTGCACCATCCCAGTTTCAGAACCTGGCTGTATGCAAATTAGTCTGTCCCTGGCCCAGTGCATCATGGGAACAGGGCAGACCAGACTACAAAAGCCAATTCTTACACTGGGAAGGAAACAAGCTTCCGGGGACCGGTTTCTGCCATTTCAGGCGTCTTCGGCCCGGCTTGCTTGAATCCTGATGGTGCAATGAGCAAGGGACTCACATCTGAGTATACCCTTCCACGCTTAGGGTGGACAAAATAATTTACAAAAAGGGGTGGGGATGGACAGAGTCTCTGAATTAAGCAGAGTACTCTCACCCAGTCAAGAGATCAGGGCTAGATCCAACACCGTTTTTTAGCTCATTGCACCATCCCAGTTTCAGAACCTGGCTGTATGCAAATTAGTCTGTCCCTGGCCCAGTGCATCATGGGAACAGGGCAGACCAGACTACAAAAGCCAATTCTTACACTGGGAAGGAAACAAGCTTCCGGGGACCGGTTTCTGCCATTTCAGGCGTCTTCGGCCCGGCTTGCTTGAATCCTGATGGTGCAATGAGCAAGGGACTCACATCTGAGTATACCCTTCCACGCTTAGGGTGGACAAAATAATTTACAACAAGGGGTGGTGATGGACAGAGTCTCTGAATTAAGCAGAGTACTCTCACCCAGTCAAGAGATCAGGGCTAGATCCAACACCGTTTTTTAGCTCATTGCACCATCCCAGTTTCAGAACCTGGCTGTATGCAAATTAGTCTGTCCCTGGCCCAGTGCATCATGGGAACAGGGCAGACCAGACTACAAAAGCCAATTCTTACACTGGGAAGGAAACAAGCTTCCGGGGACCGGTTTCTGCCATTTCAGGCGTCTTCGGCCCGGCTTGCTTGAATCCTGATGGTGCAATGAGCAAGGGACTCACATCTGAGTATACCCTTCCACGCTTAGGGTGGACAAAATAATTTACAAAAAGGGGTGGGGATGGACAGAGTCTCTGAATTAAGCAGAGTACTCTCACCCAGTCAAGAGATCAGGGCTAGATCCAACACCGTTTTTTAGCTCATTGCACCATCCCAGTTTCAGAACCTGGCTGTATGCAAATTAGTCTGTCCCTGGCCCAGTGCATCATGGGAACAGGGCAGACCAGACTACAAAAGCCAATTCTTACACTGGGAAGGAAACAAGCTTCCGGGGACCGGTTTCTGCCATTTCAGGCGTCTTCAGCCCGGCTTGCTTGAATCCTGATGGTGCAATGAGCAAGGGACTCACATCTGAGTATACCCTTCCACGCTTAGGGTGGACAAAATAATTTACAACAAGGGGTGGTGATGGACAGAGTCTCTGAATTAAGCAGAGTACTCTCACCCAGTCAAGAGATCAGGGCTAGATCCAACACCGTTTTTTAGCTCATTGCACCATCCCAGTTTCAGAACCTGGCTGTATGCAAATTAGTCTGTCCCTGGCCCAGTGCATCATGGGAACAGGGCAGACCAGACTACAAAAGCCAATTCTTACACTGGGAAGGAAACAAGCTTCTGGGGACCGGTTTCTGCCATTTCAGGCGTCTTCGGCCCGGCTTGCTTGAATCCTGATGGTGCAATGAGCAAGGGACTCACATCTGAGTATACCCTTCCACGCTTAGGGTGGACAAAATAATTTACAACAAGGGGTGGTGATGGACAGAGTCTCTGAATTAAGCAGAGTACTCTCACCCAGTCAAGAGATCAGGGCTAGATCCAACACCGTTTTTTAGCTCATTGCACCATCCCAGTTTCAGAACCTGGCTGTATGCAAATTAGTCTGTCCCTGGCCCAGTGCATCATGGGAACAGGGCAGACCAGACTACAAAAGACAATTCTTACACTGGGAAGGAAACAAGCTTCCGGGGACCGGTTTCTGCCATTTCAGGCGTCTTCGGCCCGGCTTGCTTGAATCCTGATGGTGCAATGAGCAAGGGACTCACATCTGAGTATACCCTTCCACGCTTAGGGTGGACAAAATAATTTACAACAAGGGGTGGTGATGGACAGAGTCTCTGAATTAAGCAGAGTACTCTCACCCAGTCAAGAGATCAGGGCTAGATCCAACACCGTTTTTTAGCTCATTGCACCATCCCAGTTTCAGAACCTGGCTGTATGCAAATTAGTCTGTCCCTGGCCCAGTGCATCATGGGAACAGGGCAGACCAGACCACAAAAGCCAATTCTTACACTGGGAAGGAAACAAGCTTCCGGGGACCGGTTTCTGCCATTTCAGGCGTCTTCGGCCCGGCTTGCTTGAATCCTGATGGTGCAATGAGCAAGGGACTCACATCTGAGTATACCCTTCCACGCTTAGGGTGGACAAAATAATTTACAACAAGGGGTGGTGATGGACAGAGTCTCTGAATTAAGCAGAGTACTCTCACCCAGTCAAGAGATCAGGGCTAGATCCAACACCGTTTTTTAGCTCATTGCACCATCCCAGTTTCAGAACCTGGCTGTATGCAAATTAGTCTGTCCCTGGCCCAGTGCATCATGGGAACAGGGCAGACCAGACTACAAAAGCCAATTCTTACACTGGGAAGGAAACAACCTTCCGGGGACCGCTTTCTGCCATTTCAGGCGTCTTCGGCCCGGCTTGCTTGAATCCTGATGGTGCAATGAGCAAGGGACTCACATCTGAGTATACCCTTCCACGCTTAGGGTGGACAAAATAATTTACAACAAGGGGTGGTGATGGACAGAGTCTCTGAATTAAGCAGAGTACTCTCACCCAGTCAAGAGATCAGGGCTAGATCCAACACCGTTTTTTAGCTCATTGCACCATCCCAGTTTCAGAACCTGGCTGTATGCAAATTAGTCTGTCCCTGGCCCAGTGCATCATGGGAACAGGGCAGACCAGACTACAAAAGCCAATTCTTACACTGGGAAGGAAACAAGCTTCCGGGGACCGGTTTCTGCCATTTCAGGCGTCTTCGGCCCGGCTTGCTTGAATCCTGATGGTGCAATGAGCAAGGGACTCACATCTGAGTATACCCTTCCACGCTTAGGGTGGACAAAATAATTTACAACAAGGGGTGGTGATGGACAGAGTCTCTGAATTAAGCAGAGTACTCTCACCCAGTCAAGAGATCAGGGCTAGATCCAACACCGTTTTTTAGCTCATTGCACCATCCCAGTTTCAGAACCTGGCTGTATGCAAATTAGTCTGTCCCTGGCCCAGTGCATCATGGGAACAGGGCAGACCAGACTACAAAAGCCAATTCTTACACTGGGAAGGAAACAAGCTTCCGGGGACCGGTTTCTGCCATTTCAGGCGTCTTCGGCCCGGCTTGCTTGAATCCTGATGGTGCAATGAGCAAGGGACTCACATCTGAGTATACCCTTCCACGCGTAGGGTGGACAAAATAATTTACAACAAGGGGTGGTGATGGACAGAGTCTCTGAATTAAGCAGAGTACTCTCACCCAGTCGAGAGATCAGGGCTAGATCCAACACCGTTTTTTAGCTCATTGCACCATCCCAGTTTCAGAACCTGGCTGTATGCAAATTAGTCTGTCCCTGGCCCAGTGCATCATGGGAACAGGGCAGACCAGACCACAAAAGCCAATTCTTACACTGGGAAGGAAACAAGCTTCCGGGGACCGGTTTCTGCCATTTCAGGCGTCTTCGGCCCGGCTTGCTTGAATCCTGATGGTGCAATGAGCAAGGGACTCACATCTGAGTATACCCTTCCACGCTTAGGGTGGACAAAATAATTTACAACAAGGGGTGGTGATGGACAGAGTCTCTGAATTAAGCAGAGTACTCTCACCCAGTCAAGAGATCAGGGCTAGATCCAACACCGTTTTTTAGCTCATTGCACCATCCCAGTTTCAGAACCTGGCTGTATGCAAATTAGTCTGTCCCTGGCCCAGTGCATCATGGGAACAGGGCAGACCAGACTACAAAAGCCAATTCTTACACTGGGAAGGAAACAAGCTTCCGGGGACCGGTTTCTGCCATTTCAGGCGTCTTCGGCCCGGCTTGCTTGAATCCTGATGGTGCAATGAGCAAGGGACTCACATCTGAGTATACCCTTCCACGCTTAGGGTGGACAAAATAATTTACAACAAGGGGTGGTGATGGACAGAGTCTCTGAATTAAGCAGAGTACTCTCACTAATTTGCATACAGCCAGGTTCTGAAACTGTGATGGTGCAATGAGCTAAAAAACGGTGTTGGATCTAGCCCTGATCTCTTGACTGGGTGAGAGTATTCTGCTTAATTCAGAGACTCTGTCCCTCACCACCCCTTGTTGTAAATAAAAAAATGCAAAGCACAGATCAAGAATGGTCTATGGCAACAACTACATGAAAGCTGTTCTATGAAGGATAGTACTACATTTTGGAGCATATTCAGATCCCCCTTTTTTTCTGAAGTTAGCAATTCCCCTAATTTGGAAGTAGCAGTAGATGCTAACACTTGGGTAGACCACTTTTCAAAAATATTTTGCCATCCAGAAGATGCTACTCTAGAACAAGTTGAGGATGCAGCAAGTGACCCCCATTTGACTCAGCCATGTTTCCCTTTACAGCTAAGTTTCACCCATGAAGACATAATAGAAGCTTTCAAAAAATCAAAATCAGGAAAAGCACCAGGGCCTGAGAGGATCCGAGTGGATCTTTTCAAATACAACTTAGACTTATGGTCCCCAGTTCTTACAAGAGTGTTGGAAGCAGCCGGCGAGGTCGGTCTGGTTGACTCCTGGTCCACATCAATTTTGGTCCCAGTATTCAAGAGGGTGACCGCCATAGTCCAAATTGTTACCGCCCAATATCCCTTTTGGACTCCCTAGGGAAGGTCGTTGGACGTATACTATTAGACCGACTCCAGCACTGGGTAACGGAACACAATATAATCTCTGATTTACTATATGGGTTTCGTGAGGGGCTGGGCACAGTGGACCAGGCCCTGAACCTCTCACTTTTAATTGGGAAATATGTTCATACAAAGGGGGGATACTTGCACATAGTTTATGTTGATCTGACTGCAGCGTTTGACTGCGTCGGCCACACTAGACTGTGGGTAATTATCCTAGCCATTAGGGTAGACCCGGTGCTGGTGAATTTTCTGCAAGAATTGTATTCTGGAGCATCGGCTAGAGTTAGACATGGAATAGGGGGAAACTTACCGAGCCTTTTAGGATAGAGGGGGGGTCTGACAAGGTTGTGTTCTGGCCCCCTTCCTATTTACACTGTATACTAACAGGCTCAAAGTAACAATGGCGGGAGGGACTCAGGATCTCCCAACAATCTGTCGTCGTCCTATCCTGGCGTTATTATATGCCGACGACGCCGTCATTTTAGCAAGAACCCCCTTTCAGCTCCAGCGGTCACTAAATAAGTATTGTGCCTACATGAACTCTCTGAATCTTAAAGTAAATATGAAAAAGACTTATGCTATGCACATGGGCCCTAGACCAAAGAAAATTAAATCTATCATCATTAACGACTTCGTACTAGAATGTACGGCATCATACCCCTATTTAGGGATTTTGATAGATAACAAATTGAAATGGACTGTGATGTATTCCTATAGGTTCTGAATTGATCCCCCTATTCCTGACCCTATTCTGGTTAAACAAACCAACAAGTTAACTAACAGTCAGCCCATGAGGCAGAAAACCCCCATGATGCAGATACCGTTATCTGACGCAGTCACACTACGGCACAGGAACGTGTTATCTGATTAGGTCATAACGCTTGCGATCTAATTAGACAAGCGATATTCCTCCAGCCCCTGATAAGGCATACGGAGTTCTCATAACAAATCAAACCTATGACAACCTGGGCAAAACCCTGCGGCCATTGTTTTGATTTCACCGAGAACTTCAGCAAAAGAATGTGCTAACGAGCAAGTCGTATGACATCCTTATTGACGTATCTATGTCCATCCTTACGTCAATCTCGGCACCTTAAAGGTATAAATATTACCGATATTGCCCTATGCAAACACACGCGGTGGTGACGAGACGAAGCAGCCATACTTGCCGAAGCCCAGAGCAGAGCAGACCCCGCTGGCGCAGCCCCGCCTTCCTGACGCGCTGAGAGAAGCTGCTTTCTCCTGCCGAGAAATCCAGCACCGGCGTTTCTGGGTAGCCCTCGCAGGCAGCCTGGAATATCGAGACCAGAGACGAGAGATACCATCCCTCATTCAACCTAGATTCCAGGTACAGAACTGAATAACCCCTCACAGAGAATTCTTTAGTTATTCACTTGGCAAAAACAAACTTAACTTAAACTGTAACTTTCTATTCCCGCCCACGTATTAGGCTTAGGTCAGGTACACGGGGTAGGCGTATTTAGAAACACCAGTTGAGTACGTTTAGTCAAATGTATATGTGTATGTAATATATTTTATTCATTTTAAAACATCTTATGGCTTAGAAACCATATCAATGTTTTTACAGTATTATTTTATACTATTGCTTTTAATGTATGCACTTTACTTAGCTATAAGTATTGCAATAATATCGATCCATTTCTCTTGTATGAGAAAAGAGACTGATCAATAAATAACACCTTTTTATTGAACACGCCCGTCTCTTCCTTTTCTCTACAATCTGATGAGACTAAGAATGCACGTACTGACTGAGTAAAATAAATTGCCTTTTGTTCACACGACTCTCGAGATATACTCTTGATTAGGGGAGAGCAAAGTTGTCATGTTCTATGGTTGTCAGAAACTAAATCCCTTCTTGTCTAATAAGGGAAGTTAAGTCCTTCCTGAACATTCGAGAAAGTTTCTAGTGAACTCTGAGCTAGCTGGCAAACCCAAAACTTTAAGTCTAGTATCGACAGTAGTAGACCTAGTTAACGTCTGGTCTAGGCCTTTACTGCTGTAGGTATTATTCCAATGCGCAGAGCCTATTGGGATGATAGGAACTACACTACATGGCGCCCAACACGTTTGGAAAGGGCGATAAAACTAACGTAAGACATTTAGAGTAACTCAGTCGTGCTTTCTCACTCAGACCCCTTTTCCCATAATACTCCAAAGACGTCTGGAGTGGGTGAAAGGTTATATCCGCCAGACCTCGCAGGAGGGAACTCCTATGTATGGTTCTTGGTATAAGTCAACGTTGAAGGATACACTGGTCCAAAATATTGTGCATCTAATCTTTGTTTCCATGAGAAACCTGATCTGCAAACAAACAGAATAACCATCCTGTCGGTAAAATGGTAGACAGTGATGAAGAAAGAGAGGCAGTTAGATTAGCAACTGAACTCGCAGCAGCTGATGCTACCATACAGGAAGCTGACCCGGATATAATACTCATCCCGGTCATTAAAAGGAAATCTATAACGATAAAACTTATAGAAAATGGACTGACACCTAGAGGTGGTACAGTCATATTCGTAATTGAGGCACACGAATATCGGCAGACAGAGGTATACTATTCATGGATAAATTTTCCAGCAGCAAATCCTGTAACAAAGTACTTCCACTATTACAAAATAGAGGAACCTCCTGAAACGTACACTCCTTTCGAGGAGGTGGAAGTACCACTCAAATTTCAAGAGCATTTGCTCTTATTTGATGGCGCCCTAAAACATAATAATCACATCACCAGGCTCGGTCCTTTAGGTAGACCAGGAGCAACGTGGCCGGTCCTAGCCGGATACACACCACATCCAGACATCGACGGGATGTCTGCAGCTAACCTGTTAACACAGCTAAAACAATTAATAAAAATACATAGACAATTAGTCCAGTATGTGATGCGGACTTCAACAATTCAGCCAGCGAATAAACTCCCACAGCTGACCCCTCACCAGGGGAACACAAATAAAATTACACCACAGAACATCCAGTCCTGCCTAGGTAAAGTACCGGCTAAACGGGAACAAATACCATTCTGGCTAGCGCAGAAAATCACCCAAATAGAGGCGGTGTTTCCAGACACTACCCCGCTAGAAAAGCACAGGATTCTGACTATCTGTCTTCCAATGGGAATCGCACCACACATTGATGACTGTGACACTTGGGGTACAGTCTTTGCTTCCATCTACACAAAAACGCACGGTGTTCCATCCATTTCGGTAATACCAGATGTGCTAAAACAAATTCAAGATGAATATGGTCCAGAACCCGCTTTAACTCTTGGTATGAAATTACTGAAAGACTTCAAGCAGGTCTCGGCTATATTATTAGCCAACATAAAAGGTGAAGCAGCAAACGTGGCGATCCGCCAGAGGTTAAAAGAGACAGATATAGCAGACCAACCAGCTGAAATTGCCAGAATCATAGAAAAATCCTATGAGGAACTAGGTAGAGATAGTTTAGGTGGAATACCAGTAAAACCGCAACTAATTGAAAGTCCTGAAAAAATATTTTTTAATAATAATTCTACATCACCAAAAAAGAACTGGCATGGAAACAAACAATCCAATCCTAAAGAAAAGAAATTCCAGTCCCGAGGAAGGTCTCCTAGGCGAAGAGAAAAATCTCCGAACCAAAGACACAGGTCACCTCAGAGTGACCCCTCTGGGAAAAGATATAACCTTAGAAATAGGGATAATATTAAAAAACCTGATAGATATCAAGACATTGATACACGTCCCTCTCAATCTTTTCAGACTTCCTCGCAGAAATCGGAAAGAAGAGGACGATCAGAACAAAGAGAAGAGCACGCCAAGTCCAAAGACAAGGAACCTGCTCAGCTAAAAAAGAAATTACAATTTCCAAAAAAGAAGGTAGCCAGTATCAAGGTAGTTAACAATGCCGAGAATACTGAGGACACAACTGAAAAACGGAGAATGGGCTCAGACAATGCTAGACAGCGCAGCAGAAGTGAGCATAGCTCGCAAAGTCCTTATGAATCATCTGGAGACAGTGGACACGAATGAATATCTTCAAGTGGAAACTGCGGACACCAGAGTTAGCAAACCTCACAAAATATACGAAATAACATTGCGTATAGAGGGGGATAAGACTAGAAAAATATGGGGACTATTTTGGGATAATCTCTCCATGGGCTATGATATCCTTCTAGCTGAAAAAGACTGGCCACCAGAGTTTGTCAGGGAGTGCCCTCATGGCGAAGAAATAATTATGCCTGCCTTCTCAAATCAAATTCCAATTCATAAAAAATACACACTTGCTAGAAAGTGGGCAGTGGCTCTAGCTCCTGCTTTATATAAAAATCACGTGGGATGGGATGAGGACTCTCCTCCTCACAAAATCCAGTTAAAATCACAACCAACTGCACAAAGGCAGTACCCAATTAAGCAAGAAGCTAAAAAACAGGTAAATGAAATACTAGATCAGCTAGAATACCAGGGGGTGATTGAAACTTGCACCTCACAAATGAACAACCCTTTGTTTCCGGTCTCCAAACCAGACAATTCATACTGTCTAGTTTTGGATTACCGACACCTTAACACATGTTGCAAAACTTTTGCAGTGCAAAATTCCCATAGTGCTGCACTAATGAATAACATAGTGCGCAAAAAATACAAAACAACATTAGACATCTCTAATGGATTCTTTTGTCAAAACATAGCACCAGAGAGCAGATATTTAACTGCATTCTCAATAAATGGCACTCAAAAATAATTATGTCGGTTAGCCCAGGGGTACAAGAACAGCCCGGGGGTATTCTCAGCGAGAGTAACAGAATTACTACAACTATATGATGATGAAGCATTATCCTATGTCGATGACATATACTTAACAGATGATGACTTGGAGACTCACTTGAAAAGAGTGAACACCATAATACTTGGGTTCGCAGCAGAGGGTTACAAATTCAACTTTAAAAAATCCAGAATTGCCCATCTGACAGTCCTGTTCTTAGGATATGAATTATCAAGTATAGCCTGGCTGACAATTTTCTAGAATATTGTGCCATACTCCAAGCACCTAGAAGAATTAAAAAATCTAGAATATGAAAGAACATTCCCTCTGCCAGCCGACATTCTGCCTTTACGACATTACGCCTGTGTAATTTATACAGACGGACATGCTCAACCCCCCGTTTGGGGAGAACAGGCATACAACCCCACATGTGGTATTACAAAAGAAGTGTGGCGCGGAGGTAAACTAAAACCTCTATTAACAAAAACACACTCAGTAGAAACTAATTCAGAACAACAGACTGAAATAATGGCATTGAAAATGGCGCTAGATAATGCGGATCGCGAATTCCCGACACTTATAGTGTCCGATTCATATTACTGCGTCAAATCATATAACAAGGATTTGCAGACATGGATTCAAAACGGTTACAAAGATGACACAGATGCAACAATAAAGCAGAAAATGCTCTGGGAACAAATAGCTCTTTTACAAAAAGAACTACCAAAGACTCACGTGATTCATACGCTGAGTCATCAACGTGATGGCGTTCACGTTGCAGGGAATTCATTGGCTGATGAGGCCGCGAAGGCAGCTGTGCAAACGGCTTCCGTAGCTGCCATCACCCGGTCAAAAACAAAAATAGACAGCGAAATATTACAAGCTGTCAGCGCTTCAGAAAAGGATTCGATAGAAACACTCCCGAAAGGCTTTCCAGTAAAATACTCATACATAACTGATGCGAACAATGTTCCTTTTGCTCGAATCCCTGGAGTGGGGGATAGAGTGATTCCAAACATGGACAGGAGAAACTTGTTAATCGCAGACGCACATATGGGCGAGGGTCTCAGACACCTAAAACTAAAAGATTCTCTGGAAGAATTACAATCAAGGTACTGGTGGCCAGGCATGAGCCTGCATCATACCATGTTTGTAAAAAACTACCCAAACTGCAACAGAGATCGCAGTGGGGAGAGAAACAGTTTAATACCTCGCCGTTTTACTCAAGAAAAAATCAAGAGTATAAAGGAAGGCTTGCGATTAACATATACAGGCTAGTTTACATTTATAATGTAGATCACCAGCACTCGGCTGACGTCTGGACTGTTATACAAAGATTTGCGAGTCTAAATGGCATATACGCTAAGAGCATGCTACGTTTGACCATTGTTTTCACTCTAGCCCTCCAGCCTGAGGGGAACATGACCAAATGAGCAGAGCCCAGCGGGAATCTTCTCACTTCCTTCCTGAGGGTACGGGATGGTGTAAAGAAAAAACCAAGGCATAAAGCAATCTATAACGGAAAAGATATTAGGTTCGGGAGCTGGGTGGGTCAAACATCTAATAAGTGTCCAACGTAGTCTAAATAACTTGCCAAGAAATTCTCTGAAGGGATTCAGTGCGTACAAATTATTATTTGGAACTAGGAGGTTGATCTCTGACATTGATAGTCAGACTTCAGTGGTGAAAGAAAAAAGCTTTGATATCAAAGACCGTTTGGCTATTTTGCAGGACTTAAACAAAACAAGAAAAGACCTGAGCAACATAAAATTGAAACAACAGCCAACAACCACTGAAGAACCACCACCTGTCCCAGCAAGACCTGTCTGGATTCCAAAAGTCGGGGATCTAGTCAGGGAAAAGATCGCGGTAAAGAAGGAATTTGGGCCTTCTTACAGAAAAGCAGTTCCTGTCTTGTCTGTCAACGGGACAAGATCAGTTGTACTACCGCCACTTGCTGGTAAAAAGGAGAACCGAGTTGTATCCATCGACCTGGTAAAACCACAACATGTGGCCGATAACAAACAGTAGGCCAAGTGGACTCCCAATAAGTAGCAGAACACCAAGGTTTGCTACCAGTACAGAGGTCCTAACGAAGAGGCTCATCACATTCGAAACGCCTACAGAAGAACAACAAGGACTATGCAACAATGCAATAGAACTCAGACCTCTGAAAACCCAAATAAAAACATTTAGCAGAGACACACCAATCTATAATGAAGTACCAAGTGAAAATGCAAGAAACAGAAATCCTGAACCAATTGGAACAATTGACAGAACTGCATCCGGCTACTTCATAAACTTCGATGATTCCTCTGAAGGCTTCAGTGAATCAAAGACACAGCCATCATCAAAAACCTTTAAAGATAAAGCTAGAGAACTTTTGAAACAACTGAAAGAAACATATCTGATTTCTCCATGGATTGAATTTTGGGTGGATTTTGGTGCATTTATCCTCATACTTTGGCTCATCATGATACTAACTTTGGGACGCTTCATTGAGAGAAAATATGCAAAAATGGACACAGCAAGTCAGAAAATCAACTTGATCCTCAAACCACACACATCTTCACACATCGAGAAAAGAGAACTTTCTTCAGTCAACTTCACAGCCAATCCAATACCTGGTGGGGTAGCCTGGGACAACACTGACTATGAAATGTATGGTCCGGTCGAAATCCTGAAATATCCACACCAAATTAAGATCTCATTGAGTGACTTTGCAAAACCAAGCTCATTTGCTGATGATTGGGACTTCGAAAGCATTAATAATATGATGTCTGACTTAGTAATGTCTGCTAAATTTACCAAACATGATTATTTGCAGGGTTCTACAAATTATGATAGTATGTACTGTTATAACCACTATGGTAACCATTTTTTACATAGATCTGCACAACCTAGAAATGTTTTAAATTATAATCAATGGGAACATTGTGCAACCCCTCCAAAAGGAAGCTCAAGGACCTTCTATGACAAATATTCATACTTTTCAGGTTTTAACACAAGTAATGCTGAAGCATTCTATTTTAAATTGTCAAACAAGACAGGGACAAAGACCATGATAACCAACACAAAATTGATATATTCAGACTCATTCTTTGAAAACATGAATACTTTTGGTTTTGATTATTGGGACAAGAATGTTGAATTGAAAAGTGTTTGGGGTACGAAAGAATGGCAAGTGCAGGGTATAGAATCTATGTTTAGAGCCTGCATGATCCCAGAACAAATGATATTTTTAAATGACACTGTTCAACAAACCACCTGTCTTGGCCTAGCCAAAATCAAAGACTTAAATAAACCGTCTATTCCAAAGCCAACAATGTTCAGCAATAGCTCTACAGATGAAGAGATAGACGTAAATTATGTATTAAACCAAAACAGAACACATCCTGATTGGAAACAGTGGTTGATCTGGCCCACAGATACAAATAACTGTCAAGATAGATTCCTGAACAAAACACAGGGGTTCAAAATGACCAGGCCAGACCCTAGATATCCCCAAAGACATCACCCAGGGATAATAACCACCTACAGTGTGGGCAAATTATGCCTTCAATGGCTACAAACTTCCACACTGGCAGAAATTAAACAACACCTAACTTTACTTACTGATGGTGCTGACTTGCGTGATTTCATTTTGGGACCGCGCAAACAGCGTCAAAAACGTTTCATAGCAGCCTCTGTATATGCAGCATACAATGAGGCCTGGAAGGTTACTCAAATTGAAACAGCAGAGAGAATACGGGAAATTGACCGTATTAATTTGGAAAAATCACTTTCTGTAGTGGACAATGGGTTAATGACTCTGTCCTCCAGAATTTTTTCTTTGGACAACATTGTGTCTTCAGCAATCGACATATTGTCGCAAGACTTACTGTTATTACAACACGGTCAGTCCCAATTGCGCTCTATTGTACAGCTTGGCTGGACGTTGCAAAATCTGCGTTCAGGCTATGTGCCTTGGCGTTTAATCAACACAACGTCACTATTCCAAATCTTTAACCTTACTGATAGACAAATCAGTATGGCACAAAAGGGTGCTGATTATACAATCTTGAGCATTGAAAAACTCGAAAGATTACCAGTGACAATGTCAGAACGACCTGTCAGTGAATGGATAATACATGGGATAATAAATATTCCAATCTCAACCTTCAGGTTTCAATACTGCCAAAAATATATACAGGCTGGCATGTACGAGAAATTGGGAAAGGGGTACATTAAAACATCATGGAACCTGCCCTATTCACATGCATGTGTCAGTAATAAAGGACAGAAAGTGTTTCTTAGTGGCAATAATTGTGCGATGTCACTAAGCGGCACGCTTCTGTGTAACGGAATTAGTTTGCATGGAGCCTGTGAAGGGAATTCATACAAACTTTCATGTCACCAGCAAGGCGCACCTGCAACAGAAATAGAACCATTCTTTCAAAGACTCTATAATGGGAGTTACATTCTAATTGTAGACCGCAGATGTTGTAGTCTTATGCCCGGGACTCCTTATCTAGTCACTACGACTGCGAAGGTCAAGTGCTGTGGACGCTCATTGTTCCCCAGCTCCTTTCCAGACAGGGAGGCAAGGGCATGGCCCAATTTGAAAATTACTTCTATTCGAATAGATACTTTAAGCAGAATGAAAACAGTGCTTCTTCAGACGCCTACAAGGCTCACGTCATCAAAAGAAACGTATGATCTACAAGTCGCAAGGACGACTGCAGAGATACAGTCATTGTTATCAACTAATTCCCCCATACATTTCGCAGAAATACTAAACGAGATCTTAAATATTTCTGATACCAATGGGGTCTCAAAGGTATTTAAGACAGTATTTTCGATGGCATTAACACCATTCAAAGCCATACTGGGTATTTTTCCAGATTTCGTCCATTCGATTTTTGGCGGACTTCCCCTGATCTTGGGACTAATTGCAGGAATCCTATTCTTGGTCCTTATTTTTCGGTATGGCAACCCATGTCACAGACAAAACTCTTGCGACAAGGGAAGAAACAATCCTAGCCATTGGATACCGGGACCGGATATCAAAAATCCTGGGACTCTCCCGGCTTAGAGACCTGAACATGACTTGGTTTCTATCATTTCGACCAATGTGGCAAAGATGTGTTTTACCTGTATTAAGGTGTCTGCTATGCGGAGAAGAATGCGTGTTAGACACCTGTCTGACGCTACAATCGGATGCGCCAATGGATGCAGAAACATTGTTGAGCCCGATCAAGGTTCATGCTTTGTGCTGCCCTCAAAGGCTACCAATCCTGATGACGGCATTCGTGGAAGCTTCACCACTATGATTGATGGGTAGTGAAGTTCAAGATGAAAGCAGCATCGATCAGGTACGACCTTCTGTCTGCAATACAAATCAGAATGTCAATGGAAACAATCATGCGCACGAATGCATGATTACACCTATTTTCGAGTTAGTGGAACTTTCCCAGGAAGCTGTTGACAGTTTTTTCGAAAGCCTAAATGATATGATGTTCTCACCAGAGCAGAAATAGAGACTTTTGAACAAGCTCGCACACGGCGTTCCCTGAATTCGGCCTTCAACTTTAAAAATAAAGTCACATGAACAATTTTTCCTCCAGTTCACGGACAGCAATTTTTCAGCAGCCCCAAAATATTTTTTCATATTTTTTGGGACACTATCTTCTGCTTAAAGTAAGAACTATTCTTAAAGAACTAAGGTTTCTGAATTTTAGATAGCTTATAGACATTAGCTGCCCGCTGGTATGTTCATAAATATTTTATTCTGTGATGGAATGGTCTCGAACTTTTTTCTGTATTAAGAGCCATTTCATGTGTAAATTCTCATATACCAAATAGCAATAATGTATACAAATGCGTGATTACCTTAGCATTATTATACCGCTTGAGTGCATACAATACATATGATTGTAACTTTTCCGTATATTTGAAAATTTCAAAATGCATTTATGTATTTTGGGGTGGTAAGGTATACACAATACTCTATAGTATGTTGTACTATGTTTTACTATGCATAGATTAGTAAATATGACCATAGTTAGCGTGGAGTGGGTGTGATGTATGCCTATAGGTTCTGAATCGATCCCCCTATTCCTGACCCTATTCTGGTTAAACAAACCAACAAGTTAACTAACAGTCAGCCCATGAGGCAGAAAACCCCCATGATGCAGATACCGTTATCTGACGCAGTCACACTACGGCACAGGAACGTGTTATCTGATTAGGTCATAACGCTTGCGATCTAATTAGACAAGCGATATTCCTCCAGCCCCTGATAAGGCATACGGAGTTCTCATAACAAATCAAACCTATGACAACCTGGGCAAAACCCTGCGGCCATTGTTTTGATTTCACCGAGAACTTCAGCAAAAGAATGTGCTAACGAGCAAGTCGTATGACATCCTTATTGACGTATCTATGTCCATCCTTACGTCAATCTCGGCACCTTAAAGGTATAAATATTACCGATATTGCCCTATGCAAACACACGCGGTGGTGACGAGACGGAGCAGCCATACTTGCCGAAGCCCAGAGCAGAGCAGACCCCGCTGGCGCAGCCCCGCCTTCCTGACGCGCTGAGAGAAGCTGCTTTCTCCTGCCGAGAAATCCAGCACCGGCGTTTCTGGGTAGCCCTCGCAGGCAGCCTGGAATATCGAGACAAGAGACGAGAGATACCATCCCTCATTCAACCTAGATTCCAGGTACAGAACTGAATAACCCCTCACAGAGAATTCTTTAGTTATTCACTTGGCAAAAACAAACTTAACTTAAACTGTAACTTTCTATTCCCGCCCACGTATTAGGCTTAGGTCAGGTACACGGGGTAGGCGTATTTAGAAACACCAGTTGAGTACGTTTAGTCAAATGTATATGTGTATGTAATATATTTTATTCATTTTAAAACATCTTGGGCCCAATGTAGGTAATCTCGATTTACCTACTCTTAAATACCGAATAATATATTCGGTATTTAAGAGTAGGTAAATTGGAAGTAGGCAGATGTAGGTAATTTTTCTTTTTCAATATTTACCGATTCGGTAAATACCGAATCAGTATTTGCCATTGATTCCTATGGGCCTTGAAGCCCATAGGAATCAATGGCAAATACCGATTCGGTAATTACCGAATCGGTAAATACCGAATCCTGCCAGGGGGAACGGGGTGTCACTTTGACACCCTGTAGCACCCCAATGTCAGGCTTGTGTGCCATGTGGCACACATACATGCCCTAAGGGCATGTCTGTGTGTCACATGGCACAGGTGTACATGCACAGATGTGCATGTACACCTGCATTCGTTATTTACCATGCAATAGTATTACATGGTAAATAACGAATTCTTAGGGGCCTGTGGCACTGTTTAAAGCGCCACCCACATCTGCATTTACAGATTCGGTATTTTTACCGAGTCTGTATTTACCAATTCGGTAATTTTACCGATTCGGTAAATACAGATTCGGTAAAAATACAGAATCTGTAAATACATGCCCCCTTCATTGGAAAAGGCATTTACCGGTCGGTAATGGCCGAATTCGGCCGTTACCGACCGGTAAATGCCTACCTACATCGGGCCCCTTATGGCTTAGAAACCATATCAATGTTTTTACAGTATTATTTTATACTATTGCTTTTAATGTATGCACTTTACTTAGCTATAAGTATTGCAATAATATCGATCCATTTCACTTGTATGAGAAAAGAGACTGATCAATAAATAACACCTTTTTATTGAACACGCCCGTCTCTTCCTTTTCTCTACAATCTGATGAGACTAAGAATGCACGTACTGACTGAGTAAAATAAATTGCCTTTTGTTCACACGACTCTCGAGATATACTCTTGATTAGGGGAGAGCAAAGTTGTCATGTTCTATGGTTGTCAGAAACTAAATCCCTTCTTGTCTAATCAGGGAAGTTAAGTCCTTCCTGAACATTCAAGAAAGTTTCTAGTGAACTCTGAGCTAGCTGGCAAACCCAAAACTTTAAGTCTAGTATCGACAGTAGTAGACCTAGTTAACGTCTGGTCTAGGCCTTTACTGCTGTAGGTATTATTCCAATGCGCAGAGCCTATTGGGATGATAGGAACTACACTACAGGACAACAGCCATAAATGCGAGGAAGCTTTTGTTCTTGAGGGCTACTACAGCGCTAGTAAGATTTGCACAGAAATTAGGGAAGAGACCCCCAAGAAATGCTTAGGATCTTTCAGGCTAAATGTATCAGCACCGCCAGTTATGGTTCAGGCTTATGGGGTTACGTAAACACCGATGCATTGCAGAGGGTTGAGAACTCTTTTGTGCGATATCTTTTAGCAGTCCCTCAGAGCACCTCGACATTTGCCTGCCACCTAGAACTAGGCATGGACTACATATCGGATATTTTAAAAACTCAACCGATTATGTTATGGTGCCGTAATTGGACTACGGCCCAGTGCGACTTAACACAATGTCTTTTGAAAGAGTGAATGAGGCTTGATAATATGCATAAGATCAGATGGCTAGCTTATGTTAAATGATTTTTGAATGTTCTAGGCCTCTAGAAATATTTTCAAGACCCATCAACTATCTGTGAGATTCCCAAGAAAGAGCTAAAGAAATTATGTCTTTTGCACCTGGGCCAGCTGAGATTAGCCAATGAATCAAGGAAAAGCACAGTCCAGCATTCAGTAGCCATCCAAACCACCCTCACCATTCAACCATATTTGACGTTTAATCTAAACCAGTACGAAATTTTTTTGTTAACTCGATTTAGATTTGATATTTTTTTCCGCCTAATTACTTTTCCGCAACAGAACGATTGGCCAAGGGACCTCTCATTATGTCCCAGTGATAACTCTCCACACAATCCTCAATACACACAATTCTGGGCCAGATGTAGGTAAATGTCATTTACTGATTATTAAATACCGAATTTTACCGAATCGGTATTCAAGAATCGGTAAATGAGATGTAGGGAAAACATCGGTATTTTTTACCGAATCGGTAAAATTCGGTATTGGACTTTCGGAATTTACCGAATCTGTATTTACCGAATCGGTATTTACCGAATCGGTATTTCCCATTCATTCCTATGGGCCAAAAGGCCCATAGGAATGAATGGGAAATACCGAATCGGTAAATACCGATTAAGTAAATACCGATTCGGTAAATTCCGAATCGGAAAGCAAGCAAAAGTGAAACTTAAGAAAACAGCCAATCAGGTGCCACCACCCTCCCTCTCCCTACCAGGAAGTGGCTAACCAGGCAGCTGCAACTAATTAGAAGGTTCTGGAGAGGCAGTCAGAGCTGAGCAGAGTCACAGAGCAGCAGGGAGAGTTCTTTTTGAAACTTTACCAACTGAAAAATGGCAAACAGCAGTGAAAGCCAGAAGGCAGAAAGAAAGAGGAAAATAAAGTTCAGCAGCATGGAGCTGCAGGTACTTGTGGGGGAGGTAGTGAGAGTGCACAACAAACTTTTTGGCAGGCACTCCCTCACTGTTCCCGAGTCTGCCAAAAGAAAAATCTGGCAGGCAATATTAGAAAAAGTGAATGCTGTGGGAGTCACGAGCAGGAATACTGAGGATCTCAAAAAAAGATTCTATGACCTCAGGAGCCTCACCAAAAAAAAGATGGCTGAAATCCACAAGCAGGCAGGCCTAACCGGTGGAGGCAGGAACCCAGCGTCCCCCTGACTGACCTGGAGGAGATGGTGGCCTCAACCATTGAGGCAGACAGCGTCTGCGGACTGGGAGATGTGGACAGCTCAGCCAGAGCTGCAACAAAAAAAGGTAAGATGCGTGCGCTGCATTACACCCCATACCAACCTGCTTCCCTTTACCCTTTGTGGACAAGAAAAACCCCAGTCCAGTACTGCTATCACTATACAGGAGCAATGCATTATGGGAAATGTAGCCAGCAAATGTCAGACCATGTGTAACAGTGCAGACATCAGCAAGTTAGTGAAATGAATGCAGATAAATGAAAGTGAAATGTGTAAAGCATTTATTGTAGTGACTGTGACACAGTAGCACTCAGTTGACATACGCTTATTTATACCTAGGGGCCAAATCACGCAGTGGACCCACTGACACAGAAGGAACTGCACCAGCGAGGGAGGAGAGGGAGGAAGCAGGTCCAAGCCAAGTGCAAGCCTCGCAGGAGGAAGGTGACACGACTGGCATCTCCCATGAAGATGACACTGTACAGACCCCAGAGTTGCTGCACTCCTTACAGCTTTCCCAATCCCCTCCCTTGGTATTCTCACCAGAAACTTCACCATCACTGCTTCAGTCCACTCCTGCAACCCCACCAGCCAGGAGGCGTGTCGTGGCCTCACTACCATTAATGGAGGCAGCAGAGGGTGAGGGGGAGGCTCAAGTCACCGTAGATATGAGTTCAGCAGCCCTGCAGCCAACAGATGAGACAGTCACTGCTCGCAGAAGACAACTCAGACCCAGCAGTGCAGGTGGACGTGGTGAGGGCACTGTGTTCCGTGGGCTGGAGGGGCGCATGGTGCGCTTTCAAAGGATGCAGGGCAAATTCATCCAAGCCTGCCAACGCCAACTCTGTGCCCTGAATGTGCAAATAGGAGACATGGGGAAGGGCATGAGAGACATTGTGGAGGCAAATAAAGAGGTTGCCAAAACAAATACGGACATAGCAGCAGGGATGCAGCAGATGAGCAACTCAATTACGCAGCTATGCTCCAAACTTGATAGTCTGTCACACACAAGGCGCAGGGAAGCCCGTGTCCACAATACGGACATCCATCGCTTGGCCACCGCCACATCCCTGCTATGCAGGAGGGGCATAAATATGCAGGAGGCTTTGACACAAAATACAGCTGAGGTCACCAGGGGCATGGCCAGAATAACAAGTGCCCTAGAGGCAATGTTGATTTCGCGGACAGCACAGAATCCTGCCCTGGACGTGGCAGAGGCTGATGACACTAGTAGCCGGAGCAGCATAGCAAGCACTAATGTGGAGACACGGAGGAGTACCAGTCGCCTAGCTGAGGCTGCAGGGCACGCTGAACAAAGCGAACAACATCCTAGTGGCCCAGGGAAGCGCGGGCGCAAGTGACATTACCGGTCATGGGTGAAGTAACCCGGGACATACAGTCCCCATGTGTATAATGTTTAATCTGTTGCACTTAAGTGCTTGAACGTTGTGGCACCATTAAAATACGTTGGTCCCATACACAACCTGTCTGTGTCTCATTACTTACTCAGAAATAGTTGCGTGTAATCTATTCACGTCTGTATCTGCCATCACTTGGTGTTGCCACTCCAGCAGGTTGTGTTTCAGGCACAGCAACCTCGTCATCATGATCCTCAAAGTCTGACAACTGCACCTCAGTGTCCTTCTTCACAGCAAGGTTGTGCAACATAGCACAGGCAGCAATGATTTTACAGCAGGTGATGGGGGTATACTGCCGTGCACCTCCACTCTTGTGCAGGCACCTGAACCTGCTCTTCCATATACCAAAGGTACGCTCCACAACATTTCTTGTGCTCTTGTGGGCCCTGTTATATCTCCTTTGGCTGGGTGTTGAAGGGTTGAGGTAGGGGGTGAGTATGAAGGAGCGGAGGGCATATGCACTGTCTCCTAAAAGGAAATGGGAATACATTACTCACATGCATACCTGTACTTCTTACTGCAATAGGTGTTAATGGGGTCGCACACTGTGTCTTACCTAGAAGGCATCCTTCACCAAATTCACCTGCTGTCAGCCGTGCATAGATACCGCTGTTTTGAAATATGAAGGAGTCGTGGGTACTCCCAGGAAATTTTGCCACAAGGTCAGTGATGGCGCACTTGGCATTGCAGATCACCTGCACATTGATGGTGTGGGTGGACTTTCTATTCCTATATATGTATTCGGTGGCAGCAGGGGGACAAATGGGAATGTGGTTGCCATCAATGCAGCCAATGATATTGGGGAAATGCGCCATCAGATAAAAGTCAGTTTTTGTTTTGAGCAGTTCTGCATGGGTTGCAGGGAAAGTTATATAATGGTCCATCCTCTGTAACATGGCGTCAAGGAATTTGTGGAAAAAGCGTGACAGGCTGCTCTGGGTCACCCCACCTACCGTACCTACTGGTAGCTCCCAGACGCAAGCAGGTGTAGGCTGCACAGCACCTGCACGTGGGGTGGAATAGCGTGTGCCCTTGGGATAGTGTGCTCCAACAGTGGTTGGAGGTCCCTGATGAGGTCCAAGATGGTCTCTGGGTCCAACCTGTACCTCTGGAGTATCTCTGGCTCTGTGAGCATGAACAAGGTGATCCTCTGTCTGTAGACCTGCTCCTGTCTCTGCCATTCCCTCTCTCCTTCCTCCTGTAGCAGTAGCCGTCTCGCAATGACATAGAATGCCGCCATTGTGAAAAAAGATTTGCATTTTGGGTCCTTTTTTATTGGCTGCACCTGGTTACCACCTGAGTTCAATCCATGGTAAATACCGACTCCTAAATACCGAATTTCACGCAAATTCGGTATTTAAGGGCTTACCTACATCTCAATATACATTTTTACCACTTCTTATTTACCGATTCGGTATTTAACCGACTCGGTAAATTTACCTATTCGGTAAATTTACCGAATCGCAAACCGTTGCGAATCGGTAAAATTACCGATACAGTAAATTTAACGATTCGGAAACTTTACCGAGTCGGTAACTTTAGCGATTCGGTAAATTTACCGATTCGGACGATTTTCTGTCCCCTACATCCCAAATGACCAATACCGGTCGGTAACGGCCGAAATTCGGTAATTTCGTCCGTTACCGACCGGTATTAGGGCAACCTACATCTGGCCCTTAGTTCTGTAAATTTTATGAAATTCCACGTAGATGTTGGATTGTCCCTATATTGAGATCTATGGGTCTGCGTGCTTGTCATCCAGCGTTCTTAGTGCTTCAATATGTGGAAAATGAGGTATATGCTAAATTCATAGCGTGCTTTTTGAAATATTGTATTAATCACCGAACGAATCTTGATTAGACAAAGGTATACATGTATATATAAACTTGAATGAAAAAGCTGTACACTTTTTAAATGATGAATTAATTGGTAAATATGTAAATGAATTGTTGGAGATTCTGTTGATATTAATTTTTGTTAAATGTTTTAAATGTACTTTTATGGTCTTTCTAAAAAATTATGGAAACCAAATGTAGATGATTTGATTTGATTTGATTTGAAGAAGAGAAAGAAGTACTATAAAGAGAAAAGAAGGAATATGTGGAAAGAGGCGTAAGTATATGAACAAAAATTGAATACAAGGAAAGGAGGGTGTGTATAAGGAGAGAGAGGAGAGTACCAGAACAGAGCACGGAGAAGGTAAGGAAAAGTGGAGCATAAGGAGAAAAGGGGTGTACAAGAACAGATGGGGATTATGAAGAGTGAAAAGTGTATGAAGAAAGAGGCAGGAGTATGACAAGACAAACAAATATGAAGAGTGAGGTCAGTATGAAAAGACGGGGAGTATGAGGAGAGTGCTGCAGAGTGTATGCAGGGAGTCAAGAAGGAGTAAGACAAGAGAGCAAGCACTATGAACAGAAAGTATAAACAGAGAGAACAGAAAATCTAAATATAAAAGGAATATAAAGAGAAACAGGAAAATATGAACGCAGAGAGAAGGAGTATAGGACAAAAGGGAATAAAAGAAAAAGGCAGTAGTATGAGGAGACACGGAGAAGTAAGAGAAGAGAGAAGAGAATATGAAAACAGGAGCGAGTATAAGGACAGGGGGGAGAATGAGGAGAGGAATGTGACAATAAGAAAAGAGGGCAATATCAGTAGAGAGTGGGGAGTATAAGAAAAGAGAGAAAAAGTGTGAGCAGAGAGAGAGCATTATGAGAAGAAAAAGAAAAGTATGAGAAAAGAATAGGGAGTATGCGCAAAGAAGAGCGAGAATACAAGGAAAGAGAGACTATAAGAAGAGAAGAGTATATATGAAGAAAGAGCAAGGAATATAAAGAGAGAAAGAGAGACAAAAATGTACAGAAAATACAAATATAAGGACAGGGGTGAATATAAAGACAAGAAAAAATATAAAGAGTAGGAGAAGTATGCAAAAAGAGGAGCAAGTATGAAGAGAAAAGAAAAGTATAAGAAGAGAGGAGAATATAAGAAAAAGGAGGTAATATGATGAGAGAGGAAGGAGTAAGAGGAGAGAGAAGGGAGTATGACAAGAGAGTGTAGAAAATATGGAAACATGGGCGAATATAATTCATTAATGTACACAGATGTACAGTGTGATATTACACAAAAAATATGAGACCATGCATTATACCATAACACATTTACTACTGTAAAACGTTTAAGTGACTATACACATTCTATGTATATAACTAGTACATTTCAATGAACAACCGTGACTCATTTTGCAAATACATATGCAATTTACTACATTATTTCTACCAACATTACATCATAAAAAATGACATAATAAAACAACAAAGACGTACAAAGACCTTGTAAATCTGCCCCAGAGTATATGCAGAGAGAGACAAAAGGAGACAGAGGAGAGAACAGGGAGTATGAAGAGAAACATGAAGTTTGAAAAGAGAGGGAAGAAAATGAGGAGATAGAAGCAATATGAGGACACACAGGGAAATATAAACACAAAGAAGGGCACTATGAGGACACATGAGAATATAACAAGAATTTGCAATGCAACAGGTCTCGCATTACTTAGAGTTAGAGAATTTGGCATTCTTTATATTTAGCTGGATATGTTTACTGTTAGTTCAATCGGCGACGGCGGGGAGACAGGTATGCACCAAGGTCTATTCACAAAATACTAGAGTTCATCAAATTTTATATGTCCTTTTGCACTCAACTTCTTGTGGTTCACCGTCAAGGCCACAAAATGTCCCAAAACTTGAAATAATCAGAGAAGGAGTGGCAAAAAAATCATTACGTTATCGGAGTCCCAATCAGAACTACAAAATCTCAGCTCCCTAGTGGAAAGGTTGGACTCGTATATAAGGGTCAGGCTAGATCAGCTCTCAACCAGAATGACCAACATGGAAAATCTTCTAAATAATAAACTGAAATCAATGGACACAGCCCCAATATCTAATTCGAGCTCAAATAAAATCTTAATACACACTTAGGGAACTCGTGTAATACTCTAGAAAAAGGCTGTAAAGATAAGAGGATAGCTCCTGGTATAACCACTACCGTTGTAAAAGAACAGACACACAAAAAAATAGTAGAGGGATGGCCGCAGAATCGGTCGCAAAGGCAGATAAATAATAGTAACAACATATATCTGCCCCCACAGCCAATACCATCTCAGATCCAAGTTTCTCCATCTTCACATTTGAATCTACCACCAGAAGCTACTCCCTATGTTATCGTTCTGAGTAATGTACCTCCTAATCTCTCTCCTAATGAAGAAACATGGGTCTCACTAAAAAACAAATCATTACACTGGTTGACTAATAGGGTTGGAATGCATAATCAATTATTTCGAAATCTAAAGATGGTTAGGCATGTCCAAAGGGTGGGAGAGCGGGAAAAGGTCCTGATGGGGGACTGTATAGTCATGACATTCGGCTCTCCTGGGTTGGTAGATGAAATTCTGAGGATAGAGATGAGTCATACTGCCAACGCCGTAGGCATTAACATTTTACCATTGGGATTTTTCTATCCTCCCAAAAGAATGAACTACTTCCCTGAAAATCAGAATAAGCCACTGTTTACTTATCAAGGACCCCCACCACCCGTTCAACTTACAATAGATTCAATGCACTGTCTGGACTAGACGACAATGAGTGACTGGCCAGTAGAACTAATGTCACCAAATTACCTGATGTGTCAAAGTCATCCAAATACATCAAGTGTAATGTCTTCTTGCGTTGGTTCTGAAACAATAAACTCCCTCCCATCCAGTGCTAAAAAGGAAGTTTCTGAAAGAGACTTATTAGTACCTAGAGCTAATGTAGTGCATCAATGCCAGGGAAAAAGTGTTTGTCCAGAATTGAAAGGCCTAAGTCTAGAAATCGTTTTCTGGAACGTAGCTGGTTTACTTCCCAAATTTCCAAATGATAATTGGATAAAATTTGTTATATTAGTATAGCAATATATGTTTACAGGAGATGTGGCTTTGTTCCCCCTGTCCATGTGGCAGGGTACAAAACCTATTTCTCAGAGGCAATACAATCCCCTTTGGGGAGGGCAAAAGGGGGCCTAATAATGTACATTTCTAACGTTTTAATAGTTCAAAAAATAGAGGCTTTGAAGCTAGAAAGCAACTACCAGGTTCTCTTGATATTTGTAAATAGGGCGTCCATTTATCTTGTGATACATTTTTATAACAATTTAAGTTTGATTGATTTAATTGATGTTTTAAATAAGGTTTCCTTTTTATTGCAAGACCTATGTTCAAAATATGTTAATTATTCTCTTGCATTAATCTAGGGCGGTGATTTTAATTTGCCGTTATATAAAAATAGCAGTACAAACAATTGTGGAATAGAGGATGAGGGTTGAAAAAGTCTAACACATTTTTCACATACAAAAGCAGGTATACGAATGAATGAGATAATGACCACGTTTGAGATGGGTTTTGGAAACGAATTAGCTAGTCCTCCTATTCCGTTTGTTCCTACTTTTAATGGGAGAGGGCTTACAAGCACAATTGATTTTATGCATGCATTCTGCTGCATCACACATCCATAAGTTCGAAACAACCATTAATGCAGTGAGTGATCATTTTCCTAACACTATGTGACTATATGACCCCACTTTACGGAAGGATCCAGTTTATCGGAACCTTTTGGACCAAGAATCTTTGAATATAGACAGACTTAATGGTTTTACCCTAAAGTGGGGAAAGGTAAATCAAGTGCTGGTGACGGCTAACGTGGTGAAACGATCTTTACCCTCTCTTGAAATTTGTCTTGATTTTAATTCAACATCGGACTGATACTATCCAGCTATATAGCGATTACAAAAATCATTGCTGAGGAACTCTGCCGGAAAAAAACTGGAAAAGGGACTGGAAAAAGGGGATGGTTCAACTCTGAGTGCACAAAGGCTTACTCAACATTAAAAAGTGCACTGAGTAAAAGTATTAGGGACAGGGTTGAAATAATTAGACTACGGAAAGCTTATAACCAGGCCTTAAAAAAATGCAAAGCGCAGATCAAGAATGGTCTATGGCAACAACTACATGAAAGTTGTTCTATGAAGGATAGTACTACATTTTGGAGCATAGTCAGATCCCCCTTTTTTTCTGAAGTTAGCAATTCCCCTAATTTGGAAGTAGCAGTAGATGCTAACACTTTGATAGACCACTTTTCAAAAATATTTTGTCATCCAGAAGATGCTACTCTAGAACAAGTTGAGGATGCAGCAAGTGACCCCCATTTGACTCAGCCATGTTTCCCTTTACAGCTAAGTTTCACCCATGAAGACATAACAGAAGCTTTAAAAAAATCAAAATCAGGAAAAGCACCGGGGCCTGACAGGGTCCGAGTGGATCTTTTCAAATACAACTTAGACTTATGGTCCCCAGTTCTAACAAGAGTGTTGGAAGCAGCCGGCGAGGTCGGTCTGGTTGAATTCTGGTCCACATCAATTTTGGTGCCAGTATTCAAGAAGGGTGACCGCCATAGTCCAAATTGTTACGGCCCAATATCCCTTTTGGACTCCCTAGGGAAGGTCGTTGGACGTTTACTATTAGACCGACTCCAGCACTGGGTAACGGAACACAATTTAATCTCTGATTTACTATATGGGTTTCGTGAGGGGCTGGGCACAGTGGACCAGGCCCTGAACCTCTCACTTTTAATTGGGAAATATGTTCATGCAAAGGGGGGATACTTGCACATAGTTTATGTTGATCTGACTGCAGCGTTTGACTGCGTCGGCCACACTAGACTGTGGGTAATTATCATAGCCATGGGGGTAGACCCGGTGCTGGTGAATTTTCTGCGAGAATTGTATTCTGGAGCATCGGCTAGAGTTAGACATGGAATAGGGGGAAACTTACCGAGCCTTTTAGGATAGAGGGGGGGTCTGACAAGGTTGTGTTCTGGCCCCCTTCCTATTTACACTGTATACTTACAGGCTCAAAGAAACAATGGCGGGAGGGAGTCAGGATCTCCCAACAATCTGTCGTCGGCCTATCCTGGCGTTATTATATGCCGACGACGCCGTCATTTTAGCAAGAACCCCCTTTCAGCTCCAGCGGTCACTAAATAAGTATTGTGCCTTCATGAACTCTCTGAATCTTAAAGTAAATATGAAAAAGACTTATGCTATGCACATGGGCCCTAGACCAAAGAAAATTAAATCTATCATCATTAACGACTTCGTACTAGAATGTACGGCATCATACCCCTATTTAGGGATTTTAATAGATAACAAATTGAAATGGACAACAGCCATAAATGCGAGGAAGCTTTTGTTCTTGAGGGCTACTACTGCGCTTGTAAGATTTGCACAGAAATTAGGGAAGAGACCCCCCAAGAAATGCTTAGGATCTTTCAGGCTAAATGTATCAGCACCGCCAGTTATGGTTCAGGCTTATGGGGTTACGTAAACACCGATGCATTGCAGAGGGTTGAGAACTCTTTTGTGCGATATCTTTTAGCAGTCCCTCAGAGCACCTCGACATTTGCCTGCCACCTAGAACTAGGCAAGACTACATATCGGATAATTTAAAAACTCAACCGATTATGTTATGGTGCCGTAATTGGACTACGGCCAGGTGCGACTTAACACAATGTCTTTTGAAAGAGTGAATGAGGCTTGATAATATGCATAAGATCAGATGGCTAGCTTATGTTAAATGATTTTTGAATGTTCTAGGCCTCCAGAAATATTTTCAAGACCCATCAACTATCTGTGAGATTCCCAAGAAAGAGCTAAAGAAACTATGTCTTTTGCACCTGGGCCAGCTGAGATTAGCAAATGAATCAAGGAAAAGCACAGTCCAGCATTCAGTAGCCATCCAAACCACCCTCACCATTCAACCATATTTGACGTTTAATCTAAACCAGTACGAAAAAATTTTGTTAACTCGATTTAGATTTGATATTTTTTTCAGCCTAATTACTTTTCCGCAACAGAACGATTGGTCAAGGGACCTCTCATTATGTCCCAGTGATACCCTCTCCACACAATCCTCAATACACACAATTCTGGGCCAGATGTAGGTAAATGTCATATACCGATTATTAAATACCGAATTTTACCGAATCGGTATTCAAGAATCGGTAAATGAGATGTAGGGAAAAAAATCGGTATTTTTTACCGAATCGGTAAAATTCGGTATCGGACTTTCGGAATTTACCGAATCTGTATTTACCGAATCGGTATTTACCGAATCTGTATTTCCCATTCATTCCTATGGGCCAAAAGGCCCATAGGAATGAATGGGAAATACCGAATCGGTAAATACCGATTCGGTAAATACCGATTCGGTAAATTCCGAATCGGAAAGCAAGCAAAAGTGAAACTTAAGAAAACAGCCAATCAGGTGCCACCACCCTCCCTCTCCCTACCAGGAAGTGGCTAACCAGGCAGCTGCAACTAATTAGAAGGTTCTGGAGAGGCAGTCAGAGCTGAGCAGAGTCACAGAGCAGCAGGGAGAGTTCTTTTTGAAACTTTACCAACTGAAAAATGGCAAACAGCAGTGAAAGCCAGAAGGCAGAAAGAAAGAGGAAAATAAAGTTCAGCAGCATGGAGCTGCAGGTACTTGTGGGGGAGGTAGTGAGAGTGCACAACAAACTTTTTGGCAGGCACTCCCTCACTGTTCCCGAGTCTGCCAAAAGAAAAATCTGGCAGGCAATATTAGAAAAAGTGAATGCTGTGGGAGTCACGACCAGGAATACTGAGGATCTCAAAAAAAGATTCTTTGACCTCAGGAGCCTCACCCAAAAAAAGATGGCTGAAATCCACAAGCAGGCAGGCCTAACCGGTGGAGGCAGGAACCCAGCGTCCCCCTGACTGACCTGGAGGAGATGGTGGCCTCAACCATTGAGGCAGAGAGCGTCTGCGGACTGGGAGATGTGGACAGCTCAGCCAGAGCTGCAACAAAAAAAGGTAAGACGCATGCTCTGCATTACACCCCATACCAACCTGCTTCCCTTTACCCTTTGTGGACAAGCAAACCCCAGTCCAGTACTGCTATCACTATACAGGAGCAATGCATTATGGGAAATGTAGTCAGCAAATGTCAGACCATGTGTAACAGTGCAGACATCAGCAAGTTAGTGAAATGAATGCAGATAAATGAAAGTGAAATGTGTAAAGCATGTATTGTAGTGACTGTGACACAGTAGCACTCAGTTGACATACGCTTATTTATACCTAGGGGCCAAATCACGCAGTGGACCCACTGACACAGAAGGGACTGCACCAGCGAGGGAGGAGAGGGAGGAAGCAGGTCCAAGCCAAGTGCAAGCCTCGCAGGAGGAAGGTGACACGACTGGCATCTCCCATGAAGATGACGCTGTACAGACCCCAGAGTTGCTGCACTCCTTAAAGCTTTCCCAATCCCCTCCCTTGGTATTCTCACCAGAAGCTTCACCATCACTGCTCCAGTCCACTCCTGCAACCCCACCAGCCAGGAGGCGTGTCGTGGCCTCACTATCATTAATGGAGGCAGCAGAGGGTGAGGGGGAGGCTCAAGTCACCGTAGATATGAGTTCAGCAGCCCTGCAGTCCACAGATGAGACAGTCACTGCTCGCAGAAGACAACTCAGACCCAGCAGTGCAGGTGGACGTGGTGAGGGCACTGTGTTCCGTGGGCTGGAGGGGCGCATGGTGCGCTTTCAAAGGATGCAGGGCAAATTCATCCAAGCCTGCCAACGCCAACTCTGTGCCCTGAATGTGCAAATAGGAGACATGGGGAAGGGCATGAGAGACATTGTGGAGGCAAATAAAGAGGTTGCCAAAACAAATACGGACATAGCAGCAGGGATGCAGCAGATGAGCAACTCAATTACGCAGCTATGCTCCAAACTTGATAGTCTGTCACACACAAGGCGCAGGGAACACCGTGTCCACAATACGGCCAACCATCGCTTGGCCACCGCCACATCCCTGCTATGCAGGAGGGGCATAAATATGCAGGAGGCTTTGACACAGAATACAGCTGAGGTCACCAGGGGCATGGCCAGAATAACAAGTGCCCTAGAGGCAATGTTGATTTCGCGGACAGCACAGAATCCTGCCCTGGACGTGGCAGAGGCTGATGACACTAGTAGCCGGAGTAGCATAGCAAGCACTAATGTGGAGACACGGAGGAGTACCAGGCGCCTAGCTGAGGCTGCAGGGCACGCTGAACAAAGCGAACAACATCCTAGTGGCCCAGGGAAGCGCGGGCGCAAGTGACATTACCGGTCATGGGTGAAGTAACCCGGGACATACAGTCCCCACGTGTATAATGTTTAATCTGTTGCACTTAAGTGCTTGAACGTTGTGGCACCATTAAAATACGTTGGTCCCATACACAACCTGTCTGTGTCTCATTACTTACTCAGAAATAGTTGCGTGTAATCTATTCACGTCTGTATCTGCCATCACTTGGTGTTGCCACTCCAGCAGGTTGTGTTTCAGGCACAGCAATCTCGTCATCATGATCCTCAAAGTCTGACAACTGCACCTCAGTGTCCTTCTTCACAGCAAGGTTGTGCAACATAGCACAGGCAGCAATGATTTTACAGCAGGTGATGGGGGTATACTGCTGTGCACCTCCACTCTTCTGCAGGCACCTGAACCTGCTCTTCCATATACCAAAGGTACGCTCCACAACATTTCTTGTGCTCTTGTGGGCCCTGTTATATCTCCTTTGGCTGGGTGTTGAGGGGTTGAGGTAGGGGGTGAGTATGAAGGAGCGGAGGGCATATGCAATGTCTCCTAAAAGGAAATGGGAATACATTACTCACATGCATACCTGTACTTCTTACTGCAATAGGTGTTAATGGGGTCGCACACTGTGTCTTACCTAGGAGGCATCCTTCACCAAATTCACCTGCTGTCAGCCGTGCATAGATACCGCTGTTTTGAAAAATGAAGGAGTCGTGGGTACTCCCAGGAAATTTTGCCACAAGGTCAGTGATGGCGCACTTGGCATTGCAGATCACCTGCACATTGATGGTGTGGGTGGACTTTCTATTCCTATATATGTATTCGGTGGCAGCAGGGGGACAAATGGGAATGTGGGTGCCATCAATGCAGCCAATGATATTGGGGAAATGCGCCATCAGATAAAAGTCAGTTTTTGTTTTGAGCAGTTCTGCATGGGTTGCAGGGAAAGTTATATAATGGTCCATCCTCTGTAACATGGCGTCAAGGAATTTGTGGAAAAAGCGTGACAGGCTGCTCTGGGTCACCCCACCTTCGCACCTACTGGTAGCTCCCAGACGCAAGCAGGTGTAGGCTGCACAGCACCTGCACGTGGGGTGGAATAGCGTGTGCCCTTGGGATAGTGTGCTCCAACAGTGGTTGGAGGTCCCCGATGAGGTCCAAGATGGTCTCTGGGTCCAACCTGTACCTCTGGAGTATCTCTGGCTCTGTGAGCATGAACAAGGTGATCCTCTGTCTGTAGACCTGCTCCTGTCTCTGCCATTCCCTCTCTCCTTCCTCCCGTAGCAGTAGCCGTCTTGCAATGACATAGAATGCCGCCATTGTGAAAAAAGATTTGCATTTTCGGTCCTTTTTTATAGGCTGCACCTGGTTACCACCTGAGTTCAATCCATGGTAAATACCGACTCTTAAATACCGAATTTCACGCAAATTCGGTATTTAAGGGCTTACCTACATCTCAATATACATTTTTACCACTTCTTATTTACAGATTCGGTATTTAACCGACTCGGTAAATTTACCGATTCGGTAAATTTACCGAATCGCAAACCGTTGCGAATCGGTAAAATTACCGATACAGTAAATTTAACGATTCGGAAACTTTACCGAGTCGGTAACTTTAGCGATTCGGTAAATTTACCGATTCGGACGATTTTCTGTCCCCTACATCTCAAATGACCAATACCGGTCGGTAACGGCCGAAATTCGGTAATTTCGGCCGTTACCGACCGGTATTAGGGTGACCTACATCTGGCCCTTAGTTCTGTAAATTTTATGAAATTCCACGTAGATGTTGGATTGTCCCTATATTGAGATCTATGGGTCTGCGTGCTTGTCATCCAGAGTTCTTAGTGCTTCAATATGTGGAAAATGAGGTATATGCTAAATTCATAGCGTGCTTTTTGAAATATTGTATTAATCACCAAACGAATCTTGATTAGACAAAGGTATACATGTATATATAAACTTGAATGAAAAAGCTGTACACTTTTTAAATGATGAATTAATTGGTAAATATGTAAATGAATTGTTGGAGATTCTGTTGATATTAATTTTTGTTAAATGTTTTAAATGTACTTTTATGGTCTTTCTAAAAAATTATGGAAACCAAATAAAGATGATTTGATTTGATTTGATTTGAAGAAGAGAAAGAAGTACTATAAAGAGAAAAGAAGGAATATGTGGAAAGAGGCGTAAGTATAAGAACAAAAATTGAATACAAGGAAAGGAGGGTGTGTATAAGGAGAGAGAGGAGAGTACCAGAACAGAGCACGGAGAAGGTAAGGAAAAGTGGAGCATAAGGAGAAAAGGGGTGTGCAAGAACAGATGGGGATTATGAAGAGTGAAAAGTGTATGAAGAAAGAGGCAGGAGTATGACAAGACAAACAAATATGAAGAGTGAGGTCAGTATGAAAAGACGGGGAGTATGAGGAGAGTGCTGCAGAGTGTATGCAGGGAGTCAAGGAGGAGTAAGACAAGAGAGCAAGCACTATGAACAGAAAGTATAAACAGAGAGAACAGAAAATCAAAATATAAAAGTAATATAAAGAGAAACAGGAAAATATGAACGCAGAGAGAAGGAGTATAGGACAAAAGGGAATAAAAGAAAAAGGCAGTAGTATGAGGAGACACGGAGAAGTAAGAGAAGAGAGAAGAGAATATGAAAACAGGAGCGAGTATAAGGACAGGGGGGAGAATGAGGAGAGGAATGTGACAATAAGAAAAGAGGGCAATATCAGTAGAGAGTGGGGAGTATAAGAAAAGAGAGAAAAAGTGTGAGCAGAGAGAGAGCAGTATGAGAAGAAAAAGAAAAGTATGAGAAAAGAATAG
Organism: Lissotriton helveticus; assembly: GCF_964261635.1. Lineage (NCBI taxonomy): Eukaryota > Metazoa > Chordata > Amphibia > Caudata > Salamandridae > Lissotriton > Lissotriton helveticus. The sequence goes on from NC_136063.1 coordinate 1,035,056,240, forward strand.
GGAGTATGCGCAAAGAAGAGCAAGAATACAAGGTAAGAGAGAATATAAGAAGAGAAGGGTATATATGAAGAAAGAGCAAGGAATATAAAGAGAGAAAGAGAGACAAAAATGTACAGAAAAGACAAATATAAGGACAGGGGTGAATATAAAGACAAGAAAAAATATAAAGAGTAGGAGAAGTATGCAAAAAGAGGAGCAAGTATGAAGAGAAAAGAAAAGTATAAGAAGAGAGGAGAATATAAGAAAAATGAGGTAATATGATGAGAGAGGAAGGAGTAAGAGGAGAGAGAAGGGAGTATGACAAGAGAGTGTAGAAAATATGGAAACATGGGCGAATATAATTCATTAATGTACACAGATGTACAGTGTGATATTACACAAAAAATATGAGACCATGCATTATACCATAACACATTTACTATTGTAAAACGTTTAAGTGACTATACACATTCTATGTATATAACTAGTACATTTCAATGAACAACCGTGACTCATTTTGACAAATACATATGCAATTTACTACATTATTTCTACCAACATTACATCATAAAAAATGACATAATAAAACAACAAAGACGTACAAAGACCTTGTAAATCTGCCCCAGAGTATATGCAGAGAGAGACAAAAGGAGAAAGAGGAGAGAACAGGGAGTATGAAGAGAAACATGAAGTTTGAAAAGAGAGGGAAGAAAATAAGGAGACAGAAGCAATATGAGGACACACAGGGAAATATAAACCCAAAGAAGGGCACTATGAGGACACATGAGAATATAACAAGAATTTGCAATGCAACTGGTCTCGCATTACTTAGAGTTAGAGAATTTGGCATTCTTTATATTTAGCTGGATATGTTTACTGTTAGTTCAATCGGCGACGGCGGGGAGACAGGTATGCACCAAGGTCTATTCACAAAATACTAGAGTTCATCAAATTTTATATGTCCTTTTGCACTCAACTTCTTGTGGTTCACCGTCAAGGCCACAAAATGTCCCAAAACTTGAAATAATCAGAGAAGGAGTGCCCAAATCATAAATAAATGTATCATTCCAATGCTATAGTTTCTTCTCCTATTTCTTTTCTTTATTTTCTGCTTATTCCAATTATTCAAAGTCATTCAACAGAACATCATGTACAAAGTCCAATGTAGCCAATTCAAAATTTCAACGTTCAAAGTTCTTGAGAAGAAAATCACATATGATACAGCCTACGCGTTTCGTCCTAGTCGGACATCATCAGGGCTCAAATTTCATATGGTCCGAATTGTTGCATAACATATATAATATGTATCTAATCCAGTCACTTCCACCATTAATAGGCACCAATCAGTTCTGCTGATTTATCATAATCGGAGGTGTCGCTGCCGCAGGATGATGGGACCTACTCTTGATAAATAGTAACAAGACTAATGGTACGTGTGTGATCAACGAAAGGCAGTATCAATATGCAGAAAGATCTTCAAATCTGTTTTAGGAAAAGAGATTATAGAGACTTGGTGCTAAGCTGAAAATTGACTCAATGAGAGGAAGTATTATTTAGGATACACTCGCCATTTGGAACTGATTGGTGCCAATTAATGGTGGAAGTGACTGGATTAGATAGAACAGAAAGGAACTCACAAAGACCTAGGTTTACCAAATGTAGACATTAAATGGATTGGACAAGTGGCACCAATTGATGCCATTGGTGAAATCCTTTTTGCATCACCAACACCCTGACCTCATAATTGTGCACTGTGGTTGCAATGACCTAGGCACTTTGACAGGGGTAGGTCTGGAAATGCTTATGAAGGACACCTTTGGACAATTGATGACATTTTTCCCCAAAACTGCCTTTGTCTATTCTAATATATGCCAAAGGCAGAAATAGAACTGGTCCAACCACTATTGTTCACAAATTGAGAAAGCTAGGAAACGTGAGAATAAATCTGTTTCTGCCTTTCTCCGAGACTATAGAATGGGTTCCATCTACCACAACAATCTGCGTTTTAATATGCATGACATCAATAGGAGAGACGGTGTACATTTTACAGATGAGGGGAACAGAGTCTTCCTCTTGAACTTTAGACACTGCATTGGTGCTTACTTGTAGGTACTAAAATCTCCCAATAAACACAAGGGCTCTTTTTAGAGCCACCCAACATATAAACACATACACTTCATAAATATATTTTTCTTGCTTTAATACGCTTATGGGACGACTTCCAGACTTCGCACTGTACGTCATCCATACGTGCATGGTACGCGTACGGTAAATCTACCGTATAAAAAAAATAGCCTCTCACTAATATTTTATAATCCCCCGGGACACCTACCCTGGGGCTCAAATATAATGTTGGGGACCGTGGGAGGAGCCCCAAGGCCCCCACAATCCCCGCCGGTTCCCCACGTCCTTTGGGAGCCGTGATTGCTTTTCGTCAGAGAGAGCAGCTTACATGCTGGTATCTCTGCTGAAAAGCAATCTGCTTTCCTATTTGAAAGATCCCCCCAGATGCTAATTAACAATAAAGCGGACTTTGTTTTATTTTTATTTTTCGCCCAAAACGCAAACCCCGTGATTTTTTTTTCCGCACCTAACGATCCATGTGGGACTCCCTGAGCAGACCTAGGTGATCAGTATGTTTCTGCCCTGCCCCCTTCGCATGTTTTTTGCGGTTCGTTCACTGCTTTCTTGTGACTCGGTTTTATCGAGGCACAGGATGGCTGCCAACACTTATATAATGTAAACATAAGAAGTGACTGCTTATGATAAAATAAAATTAATGTGATGGAACGCGTGATACCAATGAATGTAAAAGCATTCCTGCATTTCACCCATATGATGAATATAAAAGACTCAATAAAAATATTTTTAAAATATGAGTATTTTTCATTCAAAGATGGTTTGAAGAGTAATACATTTTATAAAACAATATAGTACGGCATGCTATAGGAGAAAAGTCAGTACAATTATGATAGAATAGAAAATAAAAAAAATTAAATACTTTTACAGTCAACAAACTCGTAAGCAGAGTACACAGTTTAAGTTAAAAGCACACTACCACAACTAGTTTTTGAAACGCATTATAAAATAAAGTGCGTCACAAAATAGGCTACATACATGGTGACTGTATCGTAACGTCACATAGAAAAACGAAAGCCAGAAAGGGATTGGTCACTAATACGTTTTCTTATAATGCTTCACAACCAATAAAAAACAGCTGTTAACAGTTTTTGTTTTTAACATATGAGTAAATCAGATATTTTGGCATGTACATGAAGTGAGAGGGAATTATTAAAGATGACTTGCTTTCGCAAAACCCCGAAAGGCTTGTTCCAGAATAAGTACGCACTTCACTGCCAGACCCCATTTAATGATTATCCAGGCTCTCAACCTAAACACGTCACAAATCATCTCATTTGTGATCTTTTTTAGTGTATTATATGAGGTAGAATGCATGACCCTATGCCCAGAGCCGTCGAAGGTTCTAGAAACTGCCACGCCTCAGGGTCAGCTTCTGCAGTGTCCCGGAGCCACGCGACTCCTCTCCCAATATCTCAACGCCCCGGGGGGAGATGGTAAATTAATCGAGACTGAATACGTTAGTACAGGCAACTTTTAAAAGCCCCTGGGGGAGATGGTAAATTAATCGAGACTGACTATGTTAGTACAGGCCACTCTTACGCTACCTGCAAAACACAACAACAGTATAAGGCCCAGATTTCCATTGTAGTGATTTATTAGTTGCAGCTCTAGTTGTCAGATCGGCACACACACTCCCACGTGGCTGGTATACACCCACACCACACCCATGCAGCACATTCATTACTACACACGTGACCCTTTGTATAAAAAAGACGGGGTGCACTTGCTGTACGCCATTTTAGAGTTGTTCCCAAAGTAGCGAACAAGGGGCCCACTACTACATACGTGGCCTCTTTGGTCACTGGGTTAGTGGTGCCCGAAGCACTGAGTGGGTGAAGAACCTGCGATGATGGGAACACGAGTATGTCGTTAGCCATTGAGATATCAAGACTCTGCACCATATATGAGACTTTTTTGTTGGCGATCGGGACTACATCTTGCAGAAGGTGTCTTTTCTACAAAAAGGTATTATTATTATTATTATTATTAAGCGTTCTTATATAGCGCTCGATTACCCGTAGGCATCTCGGCGCTTGCCTTGGGAACCCATCCTGGCCTTATCCTTGTGAGATACCCGTACTGGGCATCCCCAAGGTGAAAGCCAGGCATCCTGCCGCGCGGGGGCCGTAGTGGAGATTAAGCAAGCTGATGCCCAGAGCTGCAGAGTGTGAACCCGTGATTCGAGTAGGCACCGAAACGAGAATTATCGAGTCCGTGGATATTTGGGCTCAAGACCCTGCCGCGTCGGGAATTGAACCCTGGTCCCGGGTCTGACTTCTGCTTCAGGGTCTACCTCCTCTAACCAGTGAGCCACACTTCTCCACTCCACAGGTAAGCAGTGAGACTTGCGTATGCATCGGAGGGAGGCAAAGGGTTGTAGCAGACTAGATACAAAAACGCAAATTATTTTAGACATTTTCCCATGCAAACCTATCCCCCTACAAAATTAAGTGTGTGGGCCTCAATGACGCCCTTCAAACCACGGAAACAATCACCCCCCAAAGATTTCTATATTGTATGAGAGGGGCTGCGTGGCCCTCTGCCTACTGCCCTGGAGTCCACGACGCCCAGACCCGGTTGCTGCAGTGTCCATTGGGGGAAACAGCCATTACAACGCGGTCATAACCACGCGTGATCGTCACCACGAAGCCATTAGCACGCATATGGCTTTACCACGCATGCCTTTACCACGCATGCTGTTACAACTAGTATACATTTACCACGCATCATAAAGGCATAAGCATGGTAATGGCTTTGTGGTGACCGACACGCGTTGTAATGGCTATGACTTACGTGCTTCAAATTAGTTTTTAGGTATGCGTGTGGCCAAGTCTGATAACATCGGAGGCCAAGGACAAACACCGTGGTGTCTGTGGCAGGAAATCTCATGGATCACTGAGAAGAAAGGCGTAGGGTAAAATGAAAGTAACAGGTATAATAAAAATAACGGAGGAAAATTACTAAAATGGCGGTGGACAGAGTATGTAATCAACGTTTGGCACCTCGGCAATACGTTTCAAATAAATATAGATAGAATATGATTATTATTATTATATTACAAAAGTGTAGCAGCGGATGACACACACGGCCCGGGAAAAGAAAGCGGCAAATTTAATTCCTGGAATGAGGTGAGCTTTGCTTGGTGAACTTGAAGAAAAAGAAAGAAACATGGGCTTGGAAACAAGGCTGCGCATGCGTAGAGAGTACAACTGGTGCACAAAAAAACCCGGAAAGTTTTACATACTATCATAGAAATATAGCTCTTTTTTTGACCGGTGAAGTTAGATCTGAAGAGAACTGTTTTTTTTTTTTAGCCCTAATGCCCCACGGTGCCAGACAGCTCCCCGCGTCCTTCGAGAGCTGGCATTGCTTTGCCAGAGAGAGCAGCTTACATGCTGCTCTCTCTGACAAAAAGCAGTCTGCTTTCCTACTTGAACAAGAGATCAGATTAACTTGCTCTCTCTTTCAAATAGGAAAGCGGTTTGCTGTGGTAAAGTGGGATCCACGACGCTCCCGACCCTACCATAGCAAACAGCAGTGTCCCGGGGGTAGGCACCACGGGACACTGCAGGAGCCGGCCCTGGGAGGTTGTGGCCCCCAGGGCCATCAAGGGCTCCAGGAGGGGTGCCGCGTGACCCCCTCCCGACATTAAAAAGCCCCGGGGGGTGCAGGTCCTCGGGCTGGAAGGTAATTTTACATATTACAGCCCCAGGAAGGTGGTGGTCCCCGGGGCATTTTAAAAAAAGCCTTTAGGGGGTGGCGGTCCCGGGGCTGAGGGGGGGCCATGAGCCCCCAGGATACTTCAAAATAAAGCCCCGGGGAGTGGCGGTCCCCGGGGCCCGGGGGGCCTTACAATACCCCCATTATTGAAAAAAATTGCCCCCGGGAGCTAATAAAAAATAAAATGGACTTCTAGTTTTTTTTTCCTTTTCCACCGCTTATGCATACCATACGCGTACCCCGCGATTTTTCATTTAGAAAACAAAAACAAATTTTGGGCCTTAAGATCCATGTGGGACCCCCTGAGCAGGCCTAGAGGGTCAGGATGTTTCTACCCTGCCCCCTTTTCTTATTTTTCAACTTTGTTTTACTGTTTTTTTGTGACTCGGTTCTACCGAGGCACAAAATGGCTGGAAACACTTCCTGGTTTGGAGTGTTGACAGACAGTTGACATCCAATCAACATGCAGCTCGTGCTCGTAATTGTACGGATTTTGGTACGCGTAGAGTACTTCGTCTCTAGATATCACTATGATTTTACTTTTGATTTTCACAGGAACTACAGAGCGGATTTACACCATTTAACAAAAAGCACAATCTGCGAACCAAACTCTACCTTTTTGCCAAATTTGGTGTAATTCCGTTCAGCCGTTCGGGCTGTAGCCCTTGCTAAAGGTCCTATGGAAAATTGCATGGGGAAAACACGTTTTGGGACCTTCCTTTTTTCTTGGCCCCCACTTGACGAATCACCCCCAAACTTTCAGGGAAGGAGCAGACCGGAGCAGGCCATTTTCCTGGAGAATTTCGCGAAGATTTGTCTGCCAGCGCCAAAGTTATTCCAAATAGAATGTTGTGGATTTCCTATGGAAACTAGGTCCTAACTATAACTACCTACTGGCGACCGACAGTAGGTCATATATGTATGCACAGCTATTTTTGCACAATTGGTAATGGAGTTACTTCTAACTATATATATATATATATATAAAAAATGTTATGTGATGTTTACATTAGATTGCATATTTGCACTTTATAATGTTTACTACATTCCCCCTGAATCGTTAAGTTTAGTTTCTTGAGATAGTGAGGATGGTTACAGTTTATTAACAACCATCGAAGGGTGAGCAAGCAAGGGATTTATCCTGGAAGAGTCTGGGCTTACCAGTTTACTGTTGTTATATATTCAGCAAAGAGCATTTATGCCGCTATGTAAAGGTTTATACAATTTTGAATTGTGAATTGTTTATATTGCCACCGTTTTTCCTCAACTGTTTTTGCATTTATGCACTTTATATTTTCTTTTTCAACAGAATATATGTGGCAGCTTATAAAGAACTATTAGTTTCTTTACTATGTCTATGGTCTTGTGATCTCAGATGCCACATCACAGGAAACCAATATTATCCGCTACATTTTCACCTATAACTCTAGCTCGCAATCAGTACGCAAATGCCTTAATAAGCACTGGAAAACATTGAGAACTGAAGGTACGGTGGATGATGTGGTGGGAAATTATCCTAGTATAACCTAAAGAATGGGTTTTTCCCTTAAGGATAAACTTTGTAGTAATGATGTCATCAGAAGGAAGAATTCGGGACTAGACATCAAGGGCTTTTTTACTTGCATGTCTTGCAAGGCATGCAAGTACAGCTGTAATGTGAAGAAGGTATACTATCCGGTTGAAGATGTTGAAAAACCAATAGACAAACATCTGACATGTCTCTCGGACTATTGTGTTTACATCCTGATGTGCCCATGTGCCAAGAAATACGGTCCGGGCAGACTTCGGTACAAGCCAAGTTAAATCTGACTTACGGACCCTTTGGAGACTCAAACCCATAGAAGGGCACCATAAGTGCGGTACATGTGTGTCATGTCCAAGCACAATGGAGGGTACTGAATTTCATCACAACAACATAAAGTGGACACACAAAGAATTTACGAACTGCAAAAGTCGTAATTTAGTTTACGCTATCATCTGCCCCTGCCCCAAACTCTATATAGGAAAAACATCACAACAAATAAACCAAAGAATAGCCCAACATCGATCGCGCATCAAACAAAATATTGTCACAGCTCCGATGGTACACCACTTCCAGCAGAGCGGCCATACTGAAAAAGATTTCAAATGGACAGTGCTATCAGCAATTAAAATTCCAAATCGTGGTGGGGATGTTGAAACATTGCTCATTCAAAGGGAAGCATATCTAATACTGAAGTACAATTGTGTGGTGGATGGGATGAACGAACTGACTGAACTACATAGAAACATAAGCTGAATCCCGTCAACACCACCTTCACTTTTGCCCCCTGATGGGCATGGTTCACACCACAGCCCACAGGCACAGTCATACCAATAAATCACAACCTTGAAAAAATAGCTTGGCTCCCATTAGGACTACAAATCCCAGAAATCCCAGTCCCATACAAAACATGTGACTTTGGCCGGTTCCCCAGTGACTCACTGCAGATTGTTCCGAGCAGTCCACTGAACAAGAGCCAGAATCAGGAAGCGGTGTTGTAGCTTAATTCAGGTGAGCAAAGAACAAGCTGTGCTGGTTTCTTTTGAAGACAGTGTAAACATAATGATACTTAGTTTCCGTCTTTCAATCCTTTGTAACAGAGCAGAGCGGAGCCCCGCGCTAGCAAGTAAATAGAAGAGAAGCACCGCACTCACTGATAATTCTCCTACAAGTAAGCCAGCTTCCTAATCACCGTTTTCAACCTTCCATAATTTTCGAACTACAACATATTTAAATCCAGTTCTCTTTTCAACAGTTGGGGTAATACAATGAAAAAACACCGCAATGGAGCCAAGCTAAGCCTCAAACGCTAGAAAATACATGCCACAAGTAAGTCTTAGCCCAAAATCGGGTACAGACAACATGCCCTTTTCCGAAATAAAATACAACAATGTTCTCTTTCCCGACAACAGGTTCAAATTAACACTTTAACCAACCGAATTTGACTGCACCACGCAGGAACATAAAGGTAATTGCATGTTCCTCATGGCGAGAAGCTGCATAATAATACATAGAGGAAGGATAGGAACTAAAAGAAGCCTATTTTTTGTTTTTCTTAAACACCAGGTACCCAGGTTGCCCTGAAGAAAAACCCGTGTAAACACACACCGGGTTTGGAAACGCGTCGGCTTTTCCAAAGGAGTCATTCCTTTATCTCACTCCACCAAAGGCAGATTTATTAACTCATTAACTCTTGGAACAATGCCTTGGATGGTTTATAATCCTGAATATCCAAAATAAATAGACATATAGGATTATTGTTTATACTTTCTGGTGTACCAATGAATTCATTTTTCTTTGTGTCAGTAAATATGAATGCAATGTAACGTGCATATATTGAGTTGCAGCAGGCAACAAATGTTTTATGGTTTAGACAATGTGTCTTGTATGTTAGAACATTAAGTTCACTTGTGTAAAGGTGATGTTGAAACCTCGTTTTCTAACAAATTGAAAAAATTTCAATTATGTTTATTTAAATATGTAATACAAACATGAGCTGTATAATTCAAGTATAAGCTCCGCTGCTGAAAATTAAATAACAGCACCTCAATCCGAGACCAGGCACTGTCTTTTTTTCATGAATTGAGTGTCCAGCCTGGCCACGTAGGACAAAACCCTTCTGCTTACACAAGAAATACGTAGGCAGCACGATGTTTGCTGAAAAAAAACGTGTTCAGGAGCATATGAGGGCGATTCAGAATAAGGATATACTGTCACCAATAGCGAGACATTTCGAAGAGTTTCATAAAAGTAATCGGGATGTTCTATGCTTTTTTGTCATAGACAGGGTGCCTCCCTGTGTCAGAGGAGGCAACAGGATACGCAAACTTCGACAGTTAGAATCACAATACATCCTTGACTTAGATGCCAAAATCATTGGTGGATTGAACTCTGAGGAAGAGATGGCATGGTATCTGGGATAATGGCAGTCAGATAGCAGAACAATGGCAGAAATGTAGTGTGTGTTTACATATTTTGCTAGTAGGGGGTATGTTGTACTGTGAAATAATAGGACTTTTAGAGTACTCTTGGCCAGACCTCTATATTGACTCAGCTGTTAGATTTTAAGCCACTATCACTGCGTTTTTTATTGTATATAGTTGATCAGCGTTGTTTGGATCTCCAGTGAGATGTTTTTTGACACCGTTTATTTATGTTCTTTTCTTTATTCAGATATGGGAAAATAATGCTCCGGTATGACCTGTAAAGGAGTGAAGAAGTGACCAAAATCGTATTATAACTGGTTATAGTGCTGTAAATAATTTTCAATATAAACCCACTTGGGTATTACTGTTGGTTAGAAGGGTGTTGCTTTATCCACTTTGACACATCCAATGAGCCAGCACATATATATACAATCAAAACTAATGAATTAATCAGCATGTTGAAATTTAGTAAAATACTATCAGTGTTATGTATTAGATGCATGACAGAGTATCGATTTGATGGATCGCTCACCCAGTTTTATAATTTACGTCATGTAATTACTTTGAACACATAGATTGTGATGAACATGAGCTTGTTGTTTCTTACCCACTGGGGAGGGGAGTAACAATAATTTCTGTTTGATACGTACTCCAAATAAGAGCAATTAGAACATACACAGTTTTTTTAACTCTTGGGTATATAACTTTATTGAAACCCAAGCTGTCAGACTGATGTGCTAGTGAGTGTTGGCATCGCCCATTATACACGATCCATGAGGATTTTCGCAGAGTGCTCATAAATATAATGGGGACCGTGGTTTTCAACCGCAACACTTACATATTGAGTAGAATGTTTTATAGTAAATTTAAGATTGCTTTGAACAATTGGTCAGCTGTGATGATTGAATACGAAATTATTATATATTTCCATAGTAAGGGCTTGCAATTAGTAAACTGCCGTGTCAGTTCGGGCGTGTCGGCATGCCCGGACTGACACGGCAGATTACTGATTGCAAGCCCATATGGAGGCCGCCTTGACATGCTGATCTTCTACTTGCTCAGGACAATTGGATCCTTTTCATTGACGAACATTGTTTTTTCGAAACACGACTATCGCACTGACAAAGTTCTAAACACGAACGAATTGCATTGGCTGATGTTTGTTTGCCTCTTTGGATGTATTTAAATAAAGTTGATACCCACGAAGACACTGATTACGCTTCCTTATTAGACACTACTTCACCTGGGGAGTGCACCGCTCCATTGCTTCTCCTAATATTATTATAATTATAAATTATATGTTGTATGTACAGACTGAAATAAGCAAGCAGATGAATGATCAGAAAGTTTGGATATGCATTTTCATACTGATTCATTTCGTAAAGTGATTTTATAAGATCCCCGACAACGCTGCACTCTTTTTGTTTGTTATTGTATAGCCCTCTTTTCATGTTTAAGTGTGATCACGGGTAAATTAAATGCTCCAGCAAATATGTATTTAAACTTGTTACGTGCGTAACTAGTTTAAATACATGTTTGCTGGAGCATTTAATTTACCCGTGATCAAGGCGACATCGCCAAAACGCGTAGGGTGTTTTTTCATGGCTTCGAATGTGTAGACCATTGGAGTGCTGGCGTTATTTTTCCACGTGGAGTGCATTCGTACTTTGTACAAGGTTGCAATATATATATATATATGTTTATTATGTATAATACTGTCATTTGGTATGAAATTGTCTTTAATATCAGTAATCATGTGTCTATTGATAATATTTCACTGTTCCCCTTTAATTGTTCTTTTTAATTTATATCATATTGTTATTTATGTCTCCTTGTGGGTCTTGGTTTGTATATTGATATACTTTATGTAACTTTTAAATCATTTTACTGTAATAAATATATACGCAACTGAAATAAATGATTATTGGAACTTAAGTGTAGAGCTGCCTTAGACTCTTGAATAGTCATGTTATTGCTCCTAATTGACTTCCGAATCTAAGAAGGATGATGGGTTGGAATGCCAACCTGAGTGACTGCTCATGGTTAGACGAATTGCATGTTTGCGTGTTTGATGTAATGCCCTAAGTGATCAAATGTATGCTCAGTGTAAACCCAGACATGGCTCCCTTACTCACTGTACCACTGGAACCAAACTGCACCGACTGACTATCCCCAGTCTGGGTGAAACTGGTCTTGAGTTGCTTGTGTACAAGTTCAGAGAGGACCTGGCTTGGCAGTTCAGACTGGACTGTTGCTATTGGAAAAGGGTTAAGACTCACTTGCTTATAACTGGGTCTAATCTGAGAGGTCATGTCGGGAAAAATAACTATGGGTTGGAATGCCACTCCAAATTATTGTCAGTGGTTAGACAAATTGCAAGCATTACTCCCATCACTTATTGTGAGTTCGATGTAACTCCCTAAGTGGCCAAGGGTATGCCCCATGCATACTGAAACTTAGGTCCTTACTCACTGTGCCCCTAGAACCAGGCTTCATCGGACTGACGAGCCCCAATTAGGGTGAAACTGGTCTTGGATTGCTGGTGTTCTGGTGCAGACAGGACGTGGCTTGACAGTTCAGACTGCATTGTTTTCATCGGAGCACGGCCATGGCTGATTTAGAGATGGCAGGATCGTATTTGAAGTGGCATGGTGGGCGAAAGAAAGATGTGTTAGAATGCTACCACAAGAGAATGCCAGTAGTTAGACAAATTACAAGCATTCTTCTAATACGTTTTTGTGTGCTTGATGTAATGCCCTAAGTGTCCAAGGGTATGCTCCTATTTGAGTTCTTTACTCAGTGTACCACTGGAACCAAGCAACACTGGACCGAGGAGCTCCATTGGGGCAAAACTGGTCCCCGGTTGCTTTTGCTCCAAGTCTGTGAGGACCTGGCTTGATAGTTTGGACTTGAATGTTCCTATTTTATTTTCAGAGTTTTATAAAGCGCGAACTTGACCAGGTATTGGGTATCAGAGCGCTTTACATAGCACCAGCTGTGTTACATGAGGACACACATTCATCTTTGTTAGGCACAGAGATTAAGTGATTTGCCCAGAATCACAGGATGTTCAGTATCATTGCCAAGACTCGAACTCGATTCCCCAGATTTGAGGTCGACCGCCCTAGCTGTTAGGCCAGCTCCTCTCTCTATTAGAACAGGATTATATCTGTTTTGCCTATGGCAGGCTCTAATCTTTGGTGGCATTATGGGCACTAGAAGAATGGGTTTGAATGCTGCCCTGTGCAATTGCTAGTGGTTTGACAATTTGCTAGCATTCCTCCCATCATCCTTTATGTGTTTGTAGTATTGCAGCATACAACCTATGTCTTCATGAATAATTATCTTGCTTTCATTACAATTTTCACATCTAAGGGCCAGATGTACTGAAAGTTGATTCTGTAAAAATGTTCAGTAATTGCACACCAACTTTTACTAATTGATTATGATTTTGCATACTGACCTATCTACTAATAGGTCAATTCTCAATATCACTGTTTGTGGTACATTGCAACGCGACCTATCTAATTAAAATGCATGAGGTAGATTGCCAGGCAGTCAGACAAGAACTTTATTTTGGCAATTTCTGCCATAAAAGTTCAAAATACAACATTGTTAGAATCATCAGCATAAAATGACAGACTGATAATTAAAATAAAAGTAAAAGGTTGGACAGAGAAAAACAGTAGCTTGCATATTGCCCTAATGAGGAACAGAGGAGCACTCATTCTGTTTGTAGACTGTTTTACCTACAATAAACACTATAAACTTAGTGTGCCACAGAGGCAGACATGCTGTCCAGTCATGTCTACTTGATCCACATCCTACCTACTGCTACTTGACCTCTGTGCACTGTGTCTGTTGTGCTTTTGCTTCCTGGTATTCCCATAATACCCTATTCATCAATGGATACACATTTGATGACTTTGGGGCTGATTAGCATGGCGGGTGGACTTTGTCCGCCCGCCATAGACCAGGGAAATTGGACCGCCCGCAATGCATGCCGCGGTCCCGCACATACAATTAGGATGCGCCCGCCACACTGTCGCATCATGCATTTTTAACATAGCGGCGGGCGGTGCTGCCAGAGGCACCCACCGTAAGGTTGAAAATGCAAGTTGTGCATTTGAATGCACAACGGGATAGGCACCGCGCGGTGCCTGCCAATTTGTACATGCAAATGCCATGTGCAGCCCCCACCCCCCAAAATACCTGGGGGTTGTTACAGGCCCCCAATGGCAAGGACCACATGCCTTTCCATGGCTGCAACAAGGCAAATCCCCGCATGTGTCCTAAAATGGATGGCGGTGTCTACCAGACACTGCCACCACATTAAAACCTTTTCCGCCAGGTCATCTCATCGACCGGGAGGAAAACCGGCAGACGGTCTTTCCATCCGCCAGGGAAATGACATGCGGGCAGAAGAGAATGTTGGGCGATAGCTACCGCCATGCTGGCGGTGGCGATCCGACATTCTAATGGGCCCATTGACTCAGTCACCGGCCAAAACAACCAAAGAACTTCGGGGCACCAGGAGGTGTTCCAACTGCATGCATTGCCATAATGTCATTAGTGGGAACTCCATTCAACATCCGTTGACAGGGGAATGCATTAAACTGAAGCATTATGCAGACTGCAACTCCAAAACATAATTTACGGCATAAAGTGTCCCTGTGGACTACTTCACGTTGAAAAGACAGAAAGAAAAATTAAAACGCGGATTTCGGAACACAAAAGCACGATTCGGAATCTCAATACCAACAGTTGTCTAGCAGTACATTGGATGAAAAGTCATCATAGCATTGCTCAAATCAAGTTCCAAGTCATGGAAATAGTAGACCCTACACCAGGAAAGACCTCACTAGATTACTGTTACAGAGAGAAATTTTTGGGATTAGAAAATTAGACACTCAAGAACCCAAATGAATCAACAAGAACGCAAACCTGGGGTGTTTTCTGTACAGGGAGGTCAACGGGAACCAAATGATAGATGTATATGCCGGCCCTTATTTTTAGTGTTTTTCAATGTTGATTTAGGCATTGTTCATTCAAAGCCACATGAAAACAGGTTAATGCACATATGTACATGTAAATGGGCCATCACTTTTTCTTTTATTCTCGTTTTTTATTCTGATTTCAGGATCTCCCACTTTTAGCACTCATTATTTTTCCTTTTCTTGTATCATTTGTGCATTTTTCATACAGGTCGGTTTCACAGGAGAAGGGGCAGCTGTTTAATTCACTTGGCATTTACAGTTACAATATTCAACTTAGGGAGGGCTGTAAAGGGTCATGCATGAGGCTTGGGCACGGTATAGTACGCATTTAAATATGGCGTTTATGTATTTTATTCGGTCTCGATGCATATGATGCGTGCATTTTCCATTCAGGTCAGTTTTATAGGGAAAGGGACATCTGTCCATTTTCCATGGTGTTTACTGTCACTATATCCAGCGGAGTGAGAGTTGGAAGTTGTCATGCGTAAGGTTCTGGCACGGTACAGAACGCATTTCAAAATGGCGCTCATGGGTAAAGCATTCGGTCTCCAATGCATAGATTTAGTCCGTCATCATGAGCACAACCAGTACACAGTTTACGTTGTAGGCAGCGGTTTAAATTACACCGGTTATGGCTGAGAGGCATCACGTTGAGGAATAGCAGAGAAAAGTTGACAAGCGGACAAGCGGAGGTTGAAGAGGTAAGACTCAGAATGCCGGGGGCATTCATTTGATTGTATTAGCAGGTCTAATAGGATAAGAGCAGGAAGGAAGTGGGGGGAGATTGTGTTGTTGCTAACTTTAATAATGAGTATATTGTTAGACTTCTCTTGGATTATATGGTTAATAATTTAGAAAGCTTTTCTGACAAAATCACTGTCCTGCCACTCTGTTACTTCTTTAGACCTCACTCCCATCCTACTAAACGGAGGGGCCCACCTCGCGTGGTGAGACAGTCAAGGACATCCCCAAGAAGCTTACCCAGACTCACAGATTTAAGTCTTGCTATTAGATTTGCCCTTTTAACTGACTTAGAAGCATGTGATTGACTACAACCAGCCACTCTAACTGTGGCAGAGAGCACTGTTATCCAGCCCATTCTTTCTCCTGTCACTGATGTGGGATCGCAGATAATTCATTCCAATCAATCAGAGAGTACTGAGTTCCTGACATCCCCAGCGTCAAATGGTAGGCCGGCTTCTTCCTCATTGACTTTTATCTCTTGGAATATAGCCGGCCTCCCATCCAAGACTACGTCATCTCATTGGTCACATTTCATAGAGGGGCACAATATCATTGCTTTTCCGGAAACATGGTCACGTGACATGATTTTTCATCCAGGTTATTTGGCCTTTGGCAAATTGGCCACTGTTAAACATAAAGGGAGACCTTCTGGGGGCTTATTATCAGGGTTAGACAACATTCTGAGGCCATCACACCGTTAACAATGGGATAAGAAGTAGCCGCATTGACTACTTTCTTATCAACCTAGAATTATGGCCTCGACTCCTGAATATGAAGATCCCACATAGAATGGAGAGTGACCATGATCACCTATTGCTAACTCTAGAGATAAAGGGTCTTGAACTACAAATGGCACAAAATCAAATAGTGACAGCTGATGTAATTATGTCGCAAGACTGTCGCCGGCTAAAATGGGCAGTGGTATTAGAAGACGGTAATATTCTAGATCAGATAAAGACAACAGTTGAAAATACGTTAACAACTATCTCAACTTTAGACACCCATGATGATTCTGTCTTCGCCATTACGAAGGTACAGGAGGACCTGTTTGCTAAGCTGAAAGTCCTCTTTACCAACAATAAAAGAACTAGCAGGCAAGAAACCCAAAGGTCAGCAAAGTAGTATGTCGTGGCATGTAGGACAGCTTTTAGGGACCTCTCCCAAGCAATTAGGTTGAGTGTACCACAGGAGGTCAAAATTGCACGTCAGAATACAAGAAAGTGCAACGCATGGCAAAGAAGAATTTTGACGAAAAAAGATGGAATGATTTGTTGCACGCAAGCAATGGGAAAAACTGGGGAAATTTAGGCAAACAGTTAAATGGAGTAGTGGAGATATAGGGCCTGCACCAGCCAATAATGTGGCACCAGAACAATGGGTCTCGCACTACCAGGCCCAATTTGCTGCCACATCCCACACCCACATACACTACTCCGAAATAGTAGCAGGCAGGTCGCTCCCCACGCCGCGCAGCTCCACCGGACTGCGCCCTGCTCCTGTGACCATCTGCTGCTCCTGAGGGTGTTCGAGGCCCGCCTCCACCCGCAGACTACCACCTGCGCCTCATCCCTGGTAGCCAATGGTAGGCATTAGGTTTGCTTGTGCCCCCTCGTTTTTCTGCCTGCGACCGCTATTCTTGCACTGTGTGATATTGCTTTGTGACCTTATTGGACTGTTGTTGGTTTTGCTGCATTTGCTTCTGCCTTGCCCCCTGCCTTTGCCTGTGCTCTTTTCCCCCTCTGTTCCCTCTCCCGCCGCTGCGTCCCCTGCAGCCCCACCCCACACCCCATTACACTGTGTGATATTGCTTTGTGACCTTATTGTACTGTTGTTGGTCCTGCTGTATTTGCTTCTGACTTGCACCCTGCCTTTGCAAGTGCTCGTTTCCCCCTCTATGCCCACTCCCGCCGCTGTGTCCCCTGTGGCCCTGCCCCCCACCCCCATTGGCCCTCTCCCCCCTCCCAGATGCTCCTCCCTCCCACCTCCACTTCTTATGGCGGCCGCTGGGTGGCCGAAGGCCCGGCAAAGGCAAACCCGTCTGCGCCCGTCTGCGCCTGGACCGCGCCCAGCTCCAGAACCCCATGACCCTGGAGACCCCCCTGCTCCCATCTACACTACGACGCCAGCATCCTCCATGCACTTAACCCTGGATGAGAACACGCCTGCCACCGGGTCACATCGAAGCGCACCCATGGACCTGCAGCCTCACCAACATCCAGCTCGCCAAACCGTCAAGCAAGGATCCCAACCACCTCCAATGCATCCTCCTCAACACCCGCTCCACTCGCAAACACGCCATTGAACTCTGGAACCTCCTTGACTCAACCGCCACCGACGTCGCCTTCCTGACGGAGACCTGGCTGAACACCACCTCAGCACCAGACATCGCCAACCCAGAAGGCTACAAGATCTCCCGCAGAGACCGCACCAACGGAGTGGGAGGGGGAATCACCATCGTCCACAAGAACACCATCAGAGTCTCGTCCAACACCGACAACACCCTCAACACCGCTGAGCACCTGCACTTCCAGATACACATCGACCCCAATACCTCCCTCAGAAGAACCCTCGACTACAGACCACCCGGAACCCGACTACAGTTCATTGACTCCATCGCCGATCTCATCAGCACCCACGCCCTCGCCTCTACGGATTACATCCTCCTCGGGGACGTGAACTTCCACTTCGAGAACAACAACGATGCCAACACCACCGCCCTAATCGCCAACCTCGCCAACCTTGGACTCAGACAGCTCATAACATCACCTACTCATGCCACGGGACACACGCTTACCCCATCTTCTCCGCAAGTCCCCACGTCTCCTTCAACCACACCACCGAACCCCACTGGACCGACCACAGATGCGTCCACTTCACCTTCAGGAAACCCACAACACACCACCGCACCCAACATATGCCACACCGCTGCTGGGCCAAGGTCACTGAAGACCAACTGACCACCACCCTCGTCCTGTGACCACCCCCTGATCCCAACAACCCCGACACCGCCGCCCTCAACCTCAAACAATGGATCAACGACAGCGCCGACACCCTCGCTCCACTCAGGACCCCTGCCGCCAACCACTCCAGCAAGAAAGCGACATGGTTCACCGAAGACCTCCAAGCCTCCAAGCGCTCCTGCCAAAAACTGGAAAAGAACTGGCTCCATGACCGAACACCAAACAGCTACACGGCCCACAAGAACGCCTCCCGCAGACACCACCAGCTCATCACGACCACCAAGAGGACCGCTTTCAAGGACCGCCTAGACAACAACGCACACAACAGCAAAGAGCTCTTCAACATCGTGAAAGAACTCTCCAACCCCAGCTCCAACACTAACGACATCCTCCCCTCTCAAGACCTGTGCGACTCACTGGCCAACTTCTTCCAAAGCAAGATCAACGACATCCACAACAGCTTCACCGCCACGACCCCCACATGCACCGCCGAGCCCACCAACCCTGCGACCACCATGCACATCAGCCGCCTCATCGCCTGGTCCACATAGCTAATAGTTTTTTGGCATATTTAGGGCGTCGCTTCCAAATTGTGATTAGCACTTAGATTTATTAATGTTTTGGGACTCAAATCCGATTGCAAAACATTAAACATAAACTACTGAAAAGCAGTGGTAACCCATTCAGAAGGAGGAAAAGGTCTTCAAGCAAAATAATTTTTTAGGAGTAGGCAGTGGGTCATTTGGATCACTGCTTACTCATGAAAATGTTTGTTAAATGTTTCTTTTTTCTTTTTTAAACGCATTCTGCTTTGCTTTAGGAAAATGTTATGTTATGTTATGTTAATAACTTTTATTAGGCGCACAGCTGCCCCAGCGAAGGGGCGTCCTGGCGCCAGTACAAGTACCACAACACAACAGATCAGTACTGGAAGGACAGGGGATCAGTCAGTAGTGACAAACAGATGAGTTTTTATGGCACGTCTGAAGAGAGTCAGGCTATTCAAGGCACGGATATGGACAGGAAGGGAGTTCCACAATCCTGCCGCCAGGACTCGAAACGAACGGCCACCCATCCTACTCAGCCTAAACCTGGTCTTAGTTGCCAGGTATAAAGATTCCGACCGAAGGGCCCGTGAGGGAACATAGGGGGAGACAAGGCCCACAAGGGCAGGAGGACAAGACATTTTCAAGATCTTAAATGTTAGACAGAGAGCCTTGAATTTGATTCTCTGTCTAACCGGCAGCCAGTGTAAAGAAGTCAGGACAGCAGAAACAGAGCAACGTCTCGGGAGGCCAACAATGGCCCTCGCTGCGGCATTCTGCACCCTTTGCAGCCGAGTGGCCTCCGCCTGATTCACTCCTAACAACAGTGCACTCCCATAGTCCAGCCGAGAAAGAATGGAGGCTTGGACCACCAGTTGCCGAGTAGGGGGGTCGAAGAACTTGAGGACTGGTCTCAGTCCTCGCAGAATACCATAACAGGTAGCTGCAATCTTCTTTGTATGGCTGGTAAAAGATAGTGTAGGATCCAGCCAGACCCCCAAGTTCTTAACTTCGGCAGCTGGGATGGGAGTTACCCCTAGTTCAGGCGGCCACCACTGATCTCCCCAGAGTTCCGCATGCTTCCCTAAAATCAGGACTTCGGTCTTTTTGGCATTAAGCTGTAAACAGTTAATGCGCATCCAGTTAGCCACGGCTATCAGTCCTGCACGGAATCTGGGAGCAGTCACCTCAGGGTCCCCATTGAGTGTCACCGCCAGCTGCGTGTCGTCGGCATACGATGTCATGGTTAAGCCACTCTGTCTAACGACTGCAGCCAGCGGTTTCACATAAAGATTAAACAGAGTGGGGCTCAACGCAGAGCCCTGAGGGACTCCCAGTCCCAAAGAATGAAAAGAGGACTGACCAGGTGGAATGGCCACTTTAAAATACCGGTCCGAAAGGAAGGAGCGAAACCATTGGAGAGCCATCCCCTCGATTCCCACTTCCTCCAGACGCCGCATCAAGATGTCATGAGACACCGTGTCAAACGCGGCGCTCAGGTCTAACAAGAGGAGCGCCGCAGTCTGCCCCGCATCCAGCACCGAACGCAAATGCTCGGTCATGAAGAGCAGAGCGGTTTCGGTGCTGTGTTGTGCACGGAAACCATTCTGACTCTCATCTAGAATATTATTACGTGAGAGATGGGCAGACAAGATGGAATTCACATGTGCCTCCGTGACCTTGGCAGTCCAGGGCAGGAGGGAGATGGGGCGATAATTCTCAGGAAGCAAAGGATCAAGATTAGGTTTTTTCAAGATAGGACTGACCACTGCTTGCTTCCAAGGGGAAGGAACCACGCCCTCAGTGAGTGAGAGATTAATCAATTCCAATATAGGCTCACGACAGAGGGGCGGGAGAAGAGTAAATAGCTCTGGCTTCAACGGATCTAAGGGGGAGCCAGATTTGATTTTGAGGCTAAGAGTGTCAAAAGCCTCGGCAGACATAGCAGGCAGGGAGGAAAGAGTTTCGTGGACTGTAGCCCTCACATCACTAGACTCAGCCCCGGGCATAGATGATATAAATCCTCTGTAGATTATCTGCACCTTCTCCACGAAAAAGGATGCCAAACTTTCGCAGTGAGAATCTGTGCAGATTTCTTGCGAGGACGCCCGTTTTCCCATCAGGTCTTTGAGAACCTTGAAGATTAATTTAGATGGGTTGGGGCTGCTGAGAAATTCAGAGGCATAGTGCGCAGCCCGAGTTTGGCAAATTGCCCTATGGTAGATCTTAAGCTGGGCAAAATATACCGATTTTAGGGTGGCATCAAAGGATTTCCTCCAAGCCCTCTCAGCTTGTCGGCATGTTCTCTTGAGCTCGGCAAGAGTATCATTATACCATGGGCTGCGCGTTTTAGCGTGACATTTCGACCAGCGCAGTGGTATAAGAGAGTCAAGGGCGGAAAGGACCCAGTTACAAAACTGTTCATATCCCTGTTCCACATTCGCCAAATTGCCCAGGTTACATTTTTAAAAGGTGCTTCATTGAAAGCTGTCACAGAGATGGAGGCCAACTGAACCCAGTAGGCCACCATCACTTTGACAGCAACTAATTGTAGATGGTGGCAATTTGCAATCTACTTCAAGTACTGCTACTTGACCTCTGCGCACTGTGTCTGTTGTGCTTTTGCTTCCTGATATTCCCGTACCACCCTATTCGTCAATTGTTATACATTTGACAACATTGTGTTTGAAAAAAAAAAGAGATATAACATGAACATAATCTTCATCATTTAATCTGTTACAATCACAGAAAACACATTCTTGAATGTTCATGACATGACGGAAATTTCATTTTAGGCTTGAAACCGTTTCATGCTTGTGCCCAATGCATTTCGGGCCTTTCTGGCCCTTCTTCAGGGGCTTGAGTCTATAAATAATACAAACAATTCATTGAGGTAACATAAATTCATTGTGCAGGGAAGTATACTTTAAAATATTAATCCCATTCTCCAGATATCAACATGCATTTGGCCAAACTATAAAAAATATGTGAGTGGAAAATGAAAAAAAAACAGTAATGAAGAGGACAGAAGTGAAAACAGTCCACTGTGACTATAAAAGAAATATGAAAAGAGTCTGCTGTGACAATGAAAAACCAGGGGTCTAAATCACGTGCTCATTTGCAAGTATCATTACAGCTCCAATCTGAATGCATACACCCCTTTACGTGCTAGACTGTATCTCCGTGATTCGAATCCAGCTCTGTTTCCTAAAACGGAATATTCAATGATTATGATATAGAATGTCAAATGTAACTGCCTACTAAACAAAGGCAAACAGATAACGCCAAGTTGTAAATAAATGGCAACAGATCAGTACTAACCTTCCTACTTGTTGTGTGTCACTTGAAAAAATGTGGTGAGAAAATAATGAAAAAAACAGTGGTGGAGAAGGTGCTGATAAGCAAAACAAACCGCACTGGGTTAATAGCCCATATCAAATCAAATTAGTCTTTCTTCAATATTTCCCAATCATAAAAGACACAATTACAGTACATACAATATCAATAAATATCATTACAACTAGGATTCCTTATAAACATATGTCATTAAAAGAGGAATATTTCATTAAAACGTGCGATTCAGTATAAAAGTTAATAGCAATGGTTGATGGCAAACAGATATTCACTAGCATTGTTATATCCAGGAAAATTTAAAATATAAAAACACCAGTTTAGTAAATGAATTAGTCATAGGGTTAAAATGCACACAAGAGTTGCCACACTATACATATATAGCAGCTAATGAATGCGGGGTGGTGGCTGGAGTAGCCTCCAGGCTAATTCTTCTAAGGGCCCACATCCAGCTCAGAAACTTCGCCATTGCTATCGCCATATCTTCGCATGTATCTGTTTTCAGCCTAGGCAGCGCTATTTGGGATGATCTTGTGCAGAGGTTTAAACAGATCGTCTTGAGCCATTTATGTTGAGGGCCCTTGTATGCTGGACATATAAACAATATGTGGGCAATAGACCCTTCCGTCGTTAAACATGTAGGGCAATTGGTGTCAAGTACATTGTGCCATTTTGACGTAAATTATTTTATAGGGAGGGTACCAACTCTAAATTGATGATATAGTATAAATCCCAATATCTTTCAGGCCCAAATTCATACTTGTGTTCCAGGAAGATGCCTGTCATGGAGGTACTACTCACCAGTGACATGGACTACAAATTGGGATTTGCCAACTTTTTGCAGAATCGCAAGTTGGGTTTGTAATTTACCAAAAGGCTGTTTTGTAGTCGCCAATGATTCAATTTTGCAAATCAGACTGTAGTATGGCCTAAGGCCTGCTTTGCACGCATGTTATGTTAGCATGGCTTATTAGAAGTTTAAACACTATTTTACCTTTTGCTGCTTTTGCACACAACACTGCATATAGCTGTTTTTGTAAGTTAGCCATCGTGAAGGTCTACACATGGGAAAAGGTTTGTTTTCGACATATCTAGACTTACATCGTGCCCCTAGTCTGCACAGTGAGTGCTTAAGATGCCAAGGTTATCATAACATGGTAAGCTGTTTTTCGACATGGTCGGCTAACGTTTATAGACACAACAATTTGAAGGCTGTGAGCCAACCGAGATTCTGGCGCCCTTATTATTCCACAGTTGCCATGATTTCACACACTTGGAAGATTTCCATTTCCAGGGATACAGAGAGCTTATGCTGATCCAGATGTGATTTACTCTTACTGAGTGGAAAGGTAATGGGGTCCCCCAAACAAGCCTAAGAGACTTTGTGTTGCTGCTACGGGGGAATTTGTGTTCGGCCGGGCTTTGCTCCGCTGAGAACACACTGCCGCCAATCCCCACTGACCTCTGCACCGGCCGGGAACTACCACTCCCAGCAGCCCTGCAGTCCAGCTCCAGGTGACGCTGCTGCCCTGCCCATCAATCCGCGCCAGGAGGCGCATAAAGATCAGTTTTGACCCTCGTCCCGCGAGGAGGCGCGTGGGACGCACCGGGAGAAGCCCGGTACAAGGGCGGGCCGTCGGTGGCCGTCCGGGGCTGGATAAGGCTGGGCTGGTCCACCCCCTGTCATTTTGTACTCCTTACAAGGTACTGCAATTGGGTGTGGGACTTACCACTAAACTATTGAACATAATCTGGGAATTTTGAATTGGCGGCGTTCCAATTTCTGTGGGCTTAGGGGCTATTGACTATACAGGACTCAATGGGCAAAAGGAAAGCAATGGAAGGGGGAGGGCATGTGGCAAATAAGAGGTAAAAAGGTTAAAAAAAAGTATCCACGGGGCGAGTAATTGTGTAATTGGTAGAATAGAGGTGTTAGTTTCAGAATGTGAGGAGATTCTAGGGGCCAACATCGTAGGTGTAGAAGTTGGCGGAGAACAGATAAGTAGCTAATATTCACCAACGCAGAATCCCTTCAATGTTTAGCAAGCAGACATAATCGACCACAAATCTAATTGTGCATACCGCCCCTGCAGATGATACTGTAAACACTCATCAGGTCCCTCCACTGCTGCCATCATCCAATCCTGGTTCTCCTGGCGCCCCGAGTGGTAATCCAGGTAACGATAATGTCTCCCCTATCCTGTGTGCCAATAGATTCGCGGTACTTGAGCACATGTCAGAGGGATCTATCATCCCGGAGGCGCAGAGTTGTAACATCTCGGGGGCTGACCCCCTGGCAAGTAGATGTGGTTGTAAGGAATCAAACTTGGGGCTATTGCGGAAAGTAGAAACTCTACAAAATGAGGTAGAACAATTAAAGAAAATGGTGGCAATCCTGAATTCCAAAGCTATATCCCCGGAAGCCCACCCTAGCACATCATCCCACTCTTCCCCCTTAGAAACCTCCTCCTATAAGGGTGCTTAACGGTAGAAAACTTTTATTGTTTCAGTTAGTTAAAACCACAACAATACATTTAAAAAGAGTCGACTAATGTGTTTAACATTTCTTAATATATAAGTGCGATCTCTGTTGGTATGTTCTAGAGCATTCCAGTCTAATACCAAATTTGTTATTTAAATAGAATAAAACGTAATTAAAATACAATCTGTCTGATTTAGTGCAGAAGGTCTTGGTTTTTTATCACTTTTAATGTTCCAGAGAGCTCTCTCCCCGAGCTACCACAGTTATGTTATCCTTTTATTGACTGGGTGCCAGGGAGTACTTTAGCGCTTGGGTGTGGGCTGCAAGGAACTTTAGTAGTAGGCAGTTCAATCGCGTGTCTACTGGGTTCAAAGTTGCCATAATTGCAGATCTGCACGTTCTTATGCCCCGCTCGTTCATAGACTTTTTTAAAAGAGATATTCGAGCTTGAGCAAGATTCGGGCAGATACAGACAAGATGGATGAAGTCCTCATTACTCCTCCCACATAATCTACAGATTTTGGGTCCGTCGTGCACCCAGATTGGTTGGTCCATAGTCGATGGAAATTTCCCCAAGCGGAGTTCCATCAATTTCTGTTTTCTGTGAGCTGGGAATGTGATTGTTAGATATGGGGCTGCCACGAGTGTTTTGTAGTTTGATATGACCATCCATGCGTGTTTCCTGGTGCTAAACGTGGCTTTATCGAGTAAGAGGGAGTGTAATTTTGTCGACTTGTTTATAGCTTGTTTGAACGCCGGGTAGGGCAGGTTGAGTTCCCAAAGTTTTCTTGTTCCGGTCTCAGTTATAGCCTTTTCGAGATACTGATTGTATGGGGAGTTAACATCAGATCTTATTTCTTCCCATAATGCTTGGTGCAATTCCGAGGCTGACGTGTTGTGTTTCAGTGTATACCAGTACTTAATGCTTGCGTACTTTCTTCCCAGTGTCTCGTTTATTATTCCGAATTCTAACCTCGTCTGAGCTGGTGAGGCTCCCTGATGTATGTGGAAGGTGGATTTGAAGATGGCTGTCTGCATTTTGTTGAGCAGATCTGCGTCTTTCCCATGCAATCCTACACTGCCATATGACAGGGTTGGAAGGACTTTTGCTTTTATTGTTGCCAGTAAAGGTTTATATGATGGCCCGAGAGCTTTTTAGCCAAAGATCTAAAAGCAAATGAGAGTGAGTTTGATCTCTGAGAGATGTAGGACATTTGCTGCTGGTGGCTTTGTCGGTTATCAAAGTGGAAGCCCAAGTACTTGAAGTTGGACACGGCCTCTAGCTTTGTCCCATCCAGGTAGATGTATGCGCTGGCTGTCCGCCGCCTGGTGATCAGCATTGTTTAAGGGTGCTTTAGTTAACAAACCACCAAGCAACAAACAGCAAGGGAGTGGTGATACCCTCTCACAGAGGGTGCGAGATATAAGGAAAACAACTCCATCAGTGGCCCCTGATCTCAGGGTGGGAAAAGTACATGCTTACCCATCCAAAACATCTACAGTTCCAGGGGGGCGACATATTCCTTATAACCTGAGGCCCCTTAGTCAACCAATTCGGGATCCCCCAAGGGCAATAGTTTACATGGTGAAAGTGCCAAAAATCCATGATAGCCAGAGCTATGAATCTAGCGACTCCCTTTGCAATAAAGCAATACACTGGCTTCGCCATGTAAGAGGTTGTAGGTCCATAATTCGCGAAGACATACAGGGTGTAAGGAGAATTACTTCGCGAAATTCAGTTCTAGACTGTATTGAGCTAAGGCTTAAAAATCCTGTCCTTGCTGACAATCTCTTGGCGTTGGAGTTTCGCACCTCCGCTCCCGATCACTCAACAATCCAAATTAGACATATGCCATTTTGGATGGAAGCTAGCACTGTAGCTAGAGAGGTTTCTGGGAACAGGGGAGGCGGGTCGGGGCTGAATAAGGTTGACTGACTATCACCTAGGGGCACCGAGATTAGCACCACCATAGCAACATCAATAAATCCAAGGGACCCAGACATGCCACCACAAATTGTAAACTCAGGTATTATATCGGGACGCTGTCTCGATGAAGATAGCATCCAGCCTGGACCTGGTGCCTTTAACCCTTCCCCTTTAGTAGAATTAATGAACAACAGATCTAATTGAGTAATCCTGAATGTTCTCTCATGGAATGTAGCAGGGCTAGAGAAGAAACTTAAACTCCCGGAATGGCATAGATTTGTGGGAAAATACGAAGTATGCCTCTTCCAAGAAACATGGAGTTTAACCCCACTCCATAAATCAGGTTATACATCTTATTGTATTTCCGCTATTAGCTCTGGTAAAGGGCTGCCATCGGGGGGGGGTTACAAATTTGGATAAGGACTGCCCGCAATTGGTCGGTCACGTCCCACATTGGTCATTCTAGCGATATTCTACACTTGACCATTAAAGGTTCATCTAATGGCCCGGCACGTGAGCTATTTAATATCTATGCTAGACGCTCTCCTGGTGCTCAGACATCCCTCGTTATATCCATCCTAGAGAGTATGTTAGCAACCACCCCACCCCATTCCAATACAATTGTAGCCGGGGATTTCAATGTAACTTTTGAACCTCTGAGTGGTGGTGATCTAGTAGGCACTGCTGAAGAGAATGCCAAATGGGACATCCCGCCTCTTAGTCTAGATCCGATAAATAAATGGTCCCAGCATGCCATCCAAATTAATGCCCTTAGTTTGGAATATGACTAAAGAGCTGTTAATGGGAGAACACGCTCCGACCGTAATGGAGCAAACACTTTCAATCGATTATGTTCCCCTTCTAGGATAGATTACATCTTTATGGATGTCCGATTATGGCGGGATTTGGTTGATATGATAGTTGTCCCCTCTTTAGATAGTGATCACAACCCACTCTGCCTACAACTAAATAATATTTGGCAAGTGTTTGGGTTTAAGGCACGGAATCGCCCCACATTGGCAAGTAGAGAGGTCACCCCTTCTAACTGTAAGCGTCGCCTGAAATGGCACAAAGTTTCCCAAGATGAAGGGAAATTATTAAGTATCAGGGAGGAGGTTCTTGCCAATATTAGTGAATTGACGACACTTTACAGTGACATGGGGGATCAACCTAATTTTAATTTTAATAGTTTTTATCAAGATGCGATAGATAAGCTGAGTTCATTTTTCATTTTAGAAGGGAAATCTGCTAGAAAATGTGACCAACCAAAGACTAGCAATCCTTGGAACTCCAATAAATGTAGGGATAAAAGGGCGACTATAGCACTCAGTATTAGTTTGAAGGACACAACTGCTGTCAAAATAGCCAGAAAAGAGTATGCAAGGGCCTTGGTGGAGGCCAAACAAATTTGGGAGGAGGCTCACTGGCAGGAATTGAAGGAGGCATCGATGCAAAGGGATTCCACCCTATTCTGGGATATAATTAACCGTAGGGACAGGAAAATTGTGGACCCAATGCCTAATCACATTACTTGCCTACAATGGCAGGAGCACTTCTCGAATCTTTACTCAGGGGAAGATTGCTCAGAGTCCCCATCCACTGAAACCGCTCCAGTCATTCGAGAAGACTATGAAACAATGGACAGGTTTGATCTCCACGAGGTGGAGCAAGCAATACATAATATTGCCCCAGGAAAGGCAGCAGGCCCGGATGGGCTCCACGGGGACCTGCTCCTGTATGATCCCACGCCATGGGCCCAACTCGTCCTCCTTGTTATGAATTTGATAGCAAGAAGATTTGCTGTCCAGACTCCTGGAAAGGAGCCGAGGTGATACCAATATTTAAAAAGGGGAATAGAGCGGACCCTGCCAACTACCGGCCAATCAGTCTAATTGACGTGATACAGAAGGTGGTTGGCAGGGTTCTTCTCCTGAGGATTAGAACCTGGAGAGAGGATGGAAACATCCTGTCACATTTCCAAGCAGGTTTCAGGCAGAAGGTGGGAACAATGGACCAGGTCTTTAGATTCTTCACGATCTATTGGAAGTCAGTCCTTTTGGGGAAAGGGAGTTTGTACCTGGCTTTCATAGATCTGATTTTAACAAGAACAAAGGTCCTAAGCTTATCAAATACTATAAAAAAATAGCAATCATAGACTTAAATAAGAACTATGGCGTAATTTCACATGTCCAGCCGGACAGGGATTTATTTGCAGAATTTTTTAGAAAAATAACCAAGTAAAACATGAATCAAAAAGGACTGGGCACAAGCCTGTACCAAGTCAAGAGGGAAATAGAAGAAATAAAGAGTTTTGACAGGCAAAAGGGTTGCAGCAAATGGCAGCTTATAATACAATGCAATCTTGTATAAGCATGCACAAACAGTGACTGCACTTGATATACGAGTTAAAGGCATGCAGCTCTGTTACAACAGTCGACGTGACGTTTCGATCCCTAGCTCCAGTTTTTGTACTGGGACCATCTTCAGGACTAGTAATATTGCTATTGCCTGAGTTGTTTTGAAGCCAAGCCAGTTGGGCGGGAGAGCTCCTAAAGGGCGTCTGTGAAGGACGCGGTAAGTTGTCGGGTCTGGCACCTCAATAATAGAGATGCAGCGAGTAGGACGGGACTGTGGCTTGAGATTAAAAGGGGCGCCTCATCCGAGGACGCGGATGCCTGAGATAGGTAGGACTCGAAAATAGTGTGGTCGATACTGAATGATAGGGCGATGGCGGCTGTCAGGGTGAACAGTCCGCTGACATCTGACCTGAATAAGGTTGAGTGCAGAGCAGAGTCCCGTCGGTCTCACACGATGGTGGATGGACGGCTGCAATGCGGGAGATTCATAGATCTGAAGCCCGCCTTTGACCTGGTCCCTCAGGACAAGCTTTGGAAGGTGATTCAGCACTTTGGTATGCCATCCTACATTCTTGACTTTTTAAAAAGATTGCATATTGGCAATTATGCAAGAATTAGATTGGGAACCCAAGGGGAGGTGACAGAGAGGATCGTGGTGAACAGAGGGGTCCGCCAAGGATGGGTGTTGGCCCCCACCCTATTTTCACTATTTATTAATGGGGTGGTGGGCTACCTCAATGAGGAATCATCAGACGCTCCAGTGTTGGCAGGGGAGAAGACACCTACCCTCTTGTTTGCCGACGATACTCTTTTAATTTCCAAGTCACCGGGTGGACTACAGAAACTGTTGAATAGATTTGACTCATTTTGTAGGGACCGGGGTTAACTATTAACACCAGCAAAACTAAGTTGATGACCATCAACCCCTCCAAACGCTTTAGGAATAACATCACCCTAAACGATGTCCCACTGGACGTGGTTGAGTCCTTTGATTATCTGGGGATTAGAATCTCGAACAGCATGAAGTGGACCTCCCATCTAGACAAGATGCTTTTAAACCATAAACGGGTGTCCGGGGCAATTGTTAGAGAGCAGCATCTTTCTGCGAGCGGGCCAGTCGCCCGGGCGCTTGCTATCTACGATTGAAAAGCATTACCCTCAGCCCTTTATGAGGCAGAACTCTGGGGGATGGAGAATATTGGAGATCTATCCAGGTCTGAAAATAAATTTGTAAGAGACCTTACTCCGCTCCCTACCTCCACCCCCCTGAAGCCTCTATTCTATGATACAGGAAGGAGGCATATTCAGGATATTGCTAGGCTCCGCCCCTTGCTCTTCTGGGCCCGCCTTAAGAGGTCTACTGAGCTGTCCAATTATGCTGCGGCTTTTGATGAGTTGTGGTCATTTGACACTGGGCGCAGGATAAAATGGTTGGCTGACCTTATGCATCTTACTGGCCCTATTGGATTAAGCGAGGCTTGGGCTAGCCAGATTCCACCTTCAAAGCAGGTGTCAGAAGTCTCCAGAACCTTCGCAGGAGCAGTATGGACGCTGGTCCCAAATGCCCACCTCCC
The DNA here is from genome assembly GCF_964261635.1 of Lissotriton helveticus. Classification (NCBI taxonomy): domain Eukaryota; kingdom Metazoa; phylum Chordata; class Amphibia; order Caudata; family Salamandridae; genus Lissotriton; species Lissotriton helveticus. Next base: position 1,035,086,966 of record NC_136063.1, read on the forward strand.
AGTGCCTCCGCTAAAAAGCAGACTCACTAGCAAGGGGAAAAGGGGAAGTCGACAGAGAAGAGAAAACCTTGACAATCGCTGGTATCCTCTGGTCGTCACAGGAAAGTGTAGGTTCACTGCAACCAGTCTGATGGGATACCTAATGCACACAACAAGGGGACATAAGAACACTATCTTCTCTCTACTGGATTTTCTATAGAACAACTGAAGCTGATCCTACCAGAAATTCTCAGGGCAATGCTTCTCTTTTATTGGTAGTACTTGCTACAGGGAGCGTAGTGCTGGAATAGAAAAGGAATAGGGTGAGGGCTCTGTCTGCTTATACCTGCTCTTTCGCTTATATGAGCTACTCCTTTTACTCTCTGTACCTGAATGCTCTCCTGCAAATATCTTGATATTGGGGTTCCTTGTATGCAGCAGTTCCAGCAACAATCTCTGGTTCAAATTTAGCAGTCGGTAAGAAGCGCGCAAAAAGGTTCAGGGGAGGGTAAAAGGAAGGAAAAGCCAGGGTAAGCGCAAGGAGTCAACAAGGGAATATTGTACTTCACTTAGCGCAGGTGCGCGTGTCTTACTGTCTTGGCTGCAGTTCAAATTTCTCTCGCGCTTGTCTTCTGTCACGGCGGCAGTAGGTATTCCCCTCATGACTTCAAGCGGAGAATACTTTCAGTTTCTGCTGAAGCTCCGACAGAGAGGGCGGAGAGAGTTCTGACCGGAGACTTAGGCGAAGCTGCTGACAAACTCTGTGAGGAGGGTCTTTATTGAGGCTCACTTCAGGATGCAAGTTCAGAGTAAAAAACGAAGGATACTGTCCTGAATAGCCCCAGGTAAACAAACTTGAAATTCCTCTGAAAATAACTCACTGCTCTCAACACTGTCTCTAATTACTGCAAAACTAACTCGGAGTAACGGAACACTATGACTCTCTCGGAACGGAACCTAAATTGAAGTGCGCAGTTTACACCGCGCGAACGTTCCAAATACTCTAGACTGCCCTAACTCTGCTGAGGACAAGACGGCTTTTGCAGCGGCCATCTTGGGAGGAGGTTCTGCTTGGAGAATAAGGAAACCAAATCCCTAACTTATTGAATTTCACCAAGGGACGTCTCCTAGCATAGAATTTAGAAATGCACAGGCTGGCTATACTGTGGTTCCTGACAGCAGGACCTAAAGCGTGCCTATTGGGACTGGGTGTCGAAACGCGACCTATCTATCCAACAGACAGGGAAACTCACCAAGGGGTTCTTCGAACACAAAAACACCTGTAGATTGGAACCCTATCTCGACTTCATTCAGGTCCCTAGGGACAGGACCCTATATATGAAGCTGAGATTTGGAACCCTGCAAGTTAACACTGTAATATCATCATGGAAAGGGACACACTCAGTTCCTGCACCTTGCCCAAGCTGTGCAAATCCTGACGAGTCTATTGCTCACTTTTTTCTAGCATGCCCGGCCTATAAAAATGCTAGAGTAAAGTGGCTTAAGCCAGTATGTAAAGCACTGGGCTTCAGGAGCCATGTCGATGCCTTACGCATCCTGAAAACTGACACCTCCTCTCTGACACTGGTTTGTGGAGTAGCCAAATATCTGGGGTGTGCTTGGTTAATATGAACAAAAGCCTTAGGCAAGAACGTAGTAGGCCCTTAAATTTGAAAGACATGGGGCGATTGACCTGTTGTAATATCTTAATGTTGGGAAAATATTCGGCTGCTATTCCCTTCCTTTTATGTATTAGTGATAATGGATTTATGAATTTAATCATCACTTTTAAATTACATATAGTGTGTTTTTTTAAAGGTTTTAATCTATATGGCTAATATGGTATCTGCATTTTTTCTTTTTTTCTTTATAAATGTGGCCATTTTATTCTGTGATTTTATACATGTAATGCTTTTATGATAAATCTTTTATCGAATAAAGCTTATCTACTACTGCATATAGCTGAACGCCTTAAATTTTATTCTGTTTTCAATTTTCAGCTAGTGTAATTTGCGCCGGTGACTCAAGATAGAGGTGGTCTTAGAGACTCCACACTGAAGTCTAACGGCGGCATTTTGTGCCATCTGTAGTCTGAGGAGTACAGGTTTATTTGAGCCCAAATAAAGCACATTACCGTAGTCAAGCCTTGATGTAACTAAGGCATTGACCACAGTTTTTCCGGTGGCTTCTGGTAGCATCCAGTAGATTTTACATAGCCATTTGATGATAGTGAAGCAGGTTGCTGCGACTTTGACGGACGGAGTATGCATACTAAGTGCATCATCAATTATGAAGCCCAAATTACGAACATGTGGTGCGGGAGATGGAAGATCACCCATTCTACATGGCCAATGCTGATGGTTCCAGAGATCCTTCTGTTTTCCCAACACCAGTATCTCTGTTTTCTCTCCATTTAATTTTAGGAAGTTATTTTGCATCCATAAAGCTATGTTATGTAGACCTGTTTTCAAAATGGAGGCGGTAGTTGTATTATGTGAAGATAGGGAAAAAATAATTTGGGAGTCATCGGCATAGGAAAACAGGGATAAACCTGATTTCTCAGCCACCTCAGCCAGTGGTCTTACGTACAGATTGAATAGTAGGGGGCTGAGGATGGATCCCTGTGGTACTCCATGATCAGAGAAGTGAACTTTGGAGCAGGCAGTTTGGGAAAAAACTTGGAAGGTACTGTTGGAGAGGAAGGTAACAAGCCAATTCAAGGCAGCCCCTCCAATACCCTTTGACTTGAGAACGTCTATAAGCACCTTGTGGGACACTGTATCGAACGCTGCGCTCAGATCTAATAGGATAAGCGCCACTGTTTTCCCGTTGTTCAAATGATGATGTATATCTTCCTTTACCCCAAGAAGAGTGGTTTCCGTGGAAAAGCTTGAGATGGTTCTAAGTTGCATGTTCTAGGTTGGCTAATCGTTAGTTACTGTGCTATAGGACAAAGAGCTAATGTGACACTGATGCTAGCTGGTTGGGGTTTTTCTAGGTACTGAGAGGAGTTTCTGGTACACCACAATTCACTGATGTCCTAGGTCTCTGTGCACAGTTCTGTGTATAAGCAGGATCCTTGCAACAAGACCCTTTGCGATTCGAAAACGCCATCATACATCTGGCCCTTATATAAGTAAGTGGTAGTAATAACAAAGAGAGAGAGAGGGAAAATCAGGGACACTCTCAGTCCCCCAGGTCAAACTGATGTCAAACAATAGCCGAGTGTCAAAAGACTAGGGTATGCAAGCACAAAAACAGAGAAAGAAAGAATCAACCTCAATGATTCACACTGGAAATCATTGGGGATTTTTTAGGAAGCAGGGCTTCCTAAAAAATCCCCAATGATTTCCAGTGTGAATCATTGAGGTTGATTCTTTCTTTCTCTGTTTTTGTGCTTGCATACCCTAGTCTTTTGACACTCGGCTATTGTTTGACATCAGTTTGACCTGGGGGACTGAGAGTGTCCCTGATTTTCCCTCTCTCTCTCTTTGTTATTACTACCACTTACTTATATAAAAAATCCCCAATGATTTCCAGTGTGAATCATTGAGGTTGATTCTTTCTTTCTCTGTTTTTGTGCTTGAATACCCTAGTCTTTTGACACTCTTCTGATGTTTGACATCACCTTATATAAGTAAACCATTATATTGTAATGAAAGAATGATGCGTAGTCTGGGTCTTGTAGTTACATTAAGTACATTTATTCTTAAGTTACAGGAAGATAGTAAGTCCTTTAGATGTCTCTTTAGTTGTCATGATTGCCCCACCAGGAGCAGCCTCCTGGCTGCTCAGCCATCCAGATTAACTGACACTCCACTCATACAAACCCATTCCAACATTCTACATGACCTCATCACAAGCTGAGCAGGTAGGCAGAGAACTATTGAAAGGAGAGTGCAGCAGGTAAAAGGAAGACTACAACACATCTCCCCCATTATAATATGAAAGAACAAAGAGAAAGTGTGAAGCTGTTAGACACACGTTAGAGCACAGAAGGATGTAGTAAAAGAAAGGGTACATCACCTCCGATTGCAAATGTAAGGAAGAAGTGTAGTGGAACAACAAATAAGAGTGAGGAAAGATGCATGAAATAAAACATGCCACACAACTCATCCTACCCCTTGATAACGCTATGAAATAAAACATACTACACATCCTATCCCCTTACTCAAAAATGCATAGAGATGGTAAAACACACAAACGGCAGAAAAGAGGATGTACTACAAAACATGTAATACACCTTACTCTTTGATAAAATTTAGAAAACAAGGAAAGCAAATCAAAAAGATACAATCAAAAACTACAAACTGCTTTTCCAAAAATAACACACCACACGGTGTACCTAAAACGTCACATGAAAGGTCCAACACCCATAAAAAAAAACTATGGGTAACAGTAAATCCAAAACTGTTAAATTATGAGTACTTAGAACTCAAGGCAAACATAACTATGGGTAACAGTACATCCAAAACTGTTAAATTATGAGTACTTAGAACTCAAGGCAAACATAACATGGGTCACCCTAAGACAAAGCAAACATGCCATGCCAACTGCAAATGTAAAACAACAATCCAAAAGCACATCAAAACAAAAGCAAGCACACAACGAGCCACACCAACCTAAAGGCAACCCACCCTGGGCACTCCTTCACCCGAAGGACACTCCTTCACCCGAAGGACAACAAAATAAGGGAAAAACAATCCCAAGATAGACAAAAATTTTGGGAATTTCAACACCCAAAGGAAAACAAAATAATGAAAATCGCCATGCCCATGGCAAATATCTGGTAGGTTTCTTTAGACCTAAAGCAAACCGATTTCGGGAAACTAAATCCAAGGAAATCAAAAACCCACCCCAAACTAAATTTAGGAAAAACTTTAAACCCTTGACACACACGTACAGCTGTATGAGGGAACTTCACACCAGAGTCAAAAGAAACACCACGCACACTCACCAACACCACTCCAGAAAACAAGAGACAAAAACTACAAATGACCAGCAAATAAGAATGTCTCATGCTCCGGTGAGCTGTCTCAAGTAAGGAATGTTGTAAATACGGGAAGATTCGTGACGTCTTCCATAAAAACAACACAATTCCGATAATACTCCACACAACGTTAAAACAAGCATACAACTGTAATATGCCCCCAAAACAATGTTGTAAAAATCCTGATGTAGAAATCATAAGGTATATGGTAACACAACAAACTAAAACAATAAACGTGGTCACCGTGGTCAAGATAGATGAGCGATACCTCACCCGAAAGTCCAGTCCATGTGAAGATGGGCGATACCCCACCCGAAAGTCCAGCACTTCACCCAAAGTCCAGAAAGTGTCTTGCAGATCCAGTTAGTACCGCAATTGCAGTGAAAACGAACAAGTTCCAATCACCCACATGTTAGGGGTCGGTACCAAAACATCAAACAAGCCAAAGTCCATCGGAAATGAAACTCCAACGTCATGTTTCAAGATTAAAACAAAGAAAACCATCCCAAAGTGCTGAGATGGCCGCCACTGCGTCGTTGAACGTCAATTTCTGAAGGAAATAGGCCACGTTGAGTATGACGTAGGTTACACTGCTGACATCAGACGTCACAGGGGTCATCTTCACCAGTACGCCGGAGAGTTGGAAATACGTCATCAGAAGGATACAGCAGAGGGACAGAGAGGAGCTCCGCAGGCCAACCGTCATCAACTCCACAGCAGTGAGTAAACGCAGAGAAATGTTCATCTCGCGCTGTTCAACTCTTGCCAAAATACACTGCATGAATTTTTCCATCACGCCGATACTCGCTTGAACACCAAACCTAATAAATGAATTCCTTGTCTATATATTTTTAACGATTAGATGGCAGCAACAACACTCAAAACAGTCCGAAATGTAGTGAATTAGCTGATATCTTAAACAGCCATAATGATGCGATCACACAGAAAACGTTAGGAGATTTCCAAGTCAGACAACATCTGCGGTGGTTTAACTCTTTCTGTACACGATGTTTTCACTCCGTCACAAAGATCAGCTTTTCATACATTAATGAACATCAGCAAATGCCACACACTGTAGTGCGGAATTACACCATGGGTTTGCAGGCTGTCCAATGACATAAGGGAAAACTCTCCCCAGTTCAGGAATTTAAATTAGTCAATTCACACATTTGGGGAACACTCACCCAAAGTCCAACAAGCACTGGCACATCCACGTTGGGGCCGACCGGTCTTTGGTCACTGGTGGGGCATGTGGACAGCCAGTTTGCTTCTCTTATGTGCGCTTCTTCTTTTTCTAATGCTTCTTCAGTTTCAGCTTCTTCTTTGCTTGTGCTTCTTCAGTTTCATATGTATAAGTCCATTCAATGTATATCACATAGGTTCTCCAACTCGTCGCCAGTATTGTAATGAAAGAAAGATGCGTAGTCTGGGTCTTGTAGTTACATTAAGTACATTTATTCTTAAGTTACAGGAAGATAGTAAGTCCTTTAGATGTCTCTTTAGTTGTCATGATTGCCCCACCAGGAGCAGCCTCCTGGCTGCTCAGCCATCCAGATTAACTGACACTCCACTCATACAAACCCATTCCAACATTCTACATGACCTCATCACAAGCTGAGCAGGTAGGCAGAGAACTATTGAAAGGAGAGTGCAGCAGGTAAAAGGAAGACTACAACACATTAACATGTTTGCAAATCTTAGCGCCTCTTACTCTTCAGAGTGTTTTAAAAATATACAGTGGTGTATATATATCTTTCAGTTTTTTTCTTAGACTGACATTTAGAAAGATTTTTCATCAGTTGCTAAAAGAAGCAAAAATCAAGTATTCCATATGTCGAGGAAGTAAATATTCAAACGACCTTTTCATGAAAAATAAAAAGTGAAACATCTTAAATATTTTAGCGATTAGATAGATTTTTTTCACATGTGAACATAAATATTTTAGTGTACTTAACCTGAGGAAAGCTTTTAAGATCCAGGCAATAAAACATAAATAATTAACTGGGTATTAGCTATGCTTCACAAGATTCTCCAGCAGTGGAAACCAAAATCTACACGTTTCACAACAGATCATAGAAATATGTACCTACAACTGTATTTATGTAGCAGAAACAATTCAGATGCTAATCGTTTCATTCTGCCGCAATCACAGCAATGCTACTGATACTCAGTTTTTAAATTAAAGTTCTCTTAATATTCCGAAGGAGATGTAATCTATAAAAAATCGCAAGGCCCCTTTGCAACAATGAACCATAATTAATGTTGCTCTTTGTATTGGTGGAAAAGGTTTTTATTCCATTGCAGTTGTATTTACAAAATTGCTTCATGCCTCTGAGGAAACCGAAATATTTATGATTAATGCAAAATGACAAGTGTGTTGTTAGTATCTTAACGTATGTCGCTGTACTAGCCATGTCGTGGAGAAGGAGGATTGGGGTATAGACGGCTTATATTTTACATGAATATTGCGCCTTGATGGTAGGTTGTGGGTTTTAAGTGTTGCCTATAGGAGAAATGTGTTTGTGTTAATGTCTGATTAGTCTTGATTTATTCTGTTACTGCGATCTTGTAGCTACACTTATGGATGGAGTGGGAAGAGTGAAATGTAATAATATTTGTGTATGTTAGACACATGTTGCAATGGCACAGCCCACCTTAAATTGGGTTATTCCAACGTATGCTGACAGTGTATTTTTGGGATTCTATATAAATTGCATGAAAGAAGCAGTTTGTTTTCTTTCCAATGGATTCGTTTACCAAAGTTGTCCCTCTTCCTGCTGCTATGCTGTTTGATTTGTATTCTTTTATGAGGCTGCCTGCGAGCCCCCTTTGCTGTATATGTGTATGTGAAATTAATTTTTATTTTGCTGTGTGTATTTTCATGTGAAATATTTATTTATGTCGCACTTTATGATCTTGGTGATCGAAATAAAGTTTATGATGATGATGATGATGATGATGATGATGATGAGATATTTGTGTGTGTGATCGTAGGCTCCAATTCAGTGCTTAATTTGTAAAAAAAAAAAAGCATACTGTTGCCCCACCTACAGCTCAGAAGCCCAGGCCAGTGCAATAAAAAATAGATGCACCGAACACCAAGCCTGGTAATCTTGAATCCACCTCATGCTCCTTTTATCCACTGCCAGACACTCCCTACCCCTTTATCCCACTTTTGTGGGGCCTGCATTCTCCCTTTGTGAGGGTTTTTCCATCTTTGTCTTCCTCCGTCTTTCCAATGTGTGTGTTTTTCCCTCTCTTGCTCTCGGGGAATAGCTGATGCAAAAAACCCAGTTTTGGTTCACAAAAAATAAGTGCTGGTGGCCCTCTCTGGCATACCCCGACTCAAAATAAGCATTGGGTACCATCCCTGTGGAGGAGATGTGCTTCTGATACTTGGTTCTCAGACATTTGATGTCTATACCCTCATCCTGTGAGGAAGAATGGTTCTGATTCTTGGGAACGCAGTGCACAATCTGTTGGAGATGAGACAAGTTGTTCATGTTGTCCAAACGTTCTTGGATGTCTTTTGTTGTTTTCAGGAAGGAATTTTACAATTGCCACGCTGATATTGAGAAGGAGGTCTAAACATTGTTGTAGTTCCTTAAAGTGGCTAACATGAAAAACTAAGAGGGCAGAGATTACATTTCTCCCCACAAATGTCAATAACCATCTTTGACGGTCAAAATGTGTGTCATGAGGCTTGGTGAGCAGTAAGCACCTTAAAAAAGATGTAAAAAAGCCCCCTTACATGCAAAAACATGGGTGGGAACCACTGTTTGAATTGTTGACTATTAGTTAGCTACACAACTTGAAATCCCTTCATTCAAGTACTAATATTATCCTCTAAAATGCAGGCTGCCAACAACCTTGTTGATCATCTTTTCCAGAAAAAGTCCCTGACTGGTTGAATATTGCTTCCAGAAAGACTCCCCTGTACCCTAAGACAGCTTCCCAGAGCAATGGAACCTTCGGGAAACAACCTTTACAACACACTACCATTACATCGCATGCCATTACAACGCAACCATTACCACACATGACACTACAACGCATACAATTACAACGCATGTCATTACAATGCAGTCATTACAACGCATACCATTACAGCGCATACCATTACAGCGCAAAGTACCCTTACACTATCTACTTACCCTACTGTTGCACCCCCTGGAGTTAGAATAGTAATTTTTACCCCTACACTATCCAAAACTTACCATACATGCAATGTAATGGTATGCGTTGTAATGGTATGCGTTGTAAAGGTAGTATGCGTTGTAATGAAATGCGTTGTAAAGGTAGTTTTTAGACAATTCGTTGTAAAGGTATGCGTTGTAAAGGATGTTGCGTTGTAAAAAATGCATTGTAAAGGCATGCATTGTAAAAGTATGCGTTGTAACGTCATACAACCAAACCTTCTGTTCACTGTCTAGTAGCCATGGTGTTATGGTGTTATGTTGTTATGTTCTTCTTGAGAATTAAGATCTAAGAGGTCTATTGATGAGATTATAAAAAGATCCTTTTGAAGTCTGGGACAATTGCACTAAGAAACTGTGCATAAAACAGAATATGAAATGTAATACTAACAACATTTTCTAGATTAGGTACTGTGGTTGATGCTGTTATTTGAGGCCTGAGTCCACAAGACATCTAAGTGCCATTGAGCTAAGTCACAATCACTGAATAACTTTCAAGCCAATGAGTCTATTACTTTGGCTCAAAACTATTTAACGAGTAGTCTGCCTCAAAAATCAATAATTCTAAAGATTTCGGGGTAGATGTATCAAGCTATTTTTTTGTCCCAAACGCTGCGAATCGCAAAAACGCAGCGTTTGCGACTAAAAAATAGAAATCCGCGATGTATGTAACAAATCGCATCGCAAAATAAGTAATCGCAAATTTTGCGATTACTTAATTGCGATTGTTGTACTTCTGCAAATTTTATTGCGATTTCTTATTTTGCATAGTTTATATTTTGCGATATTCGCAAAATTAGAAATCGCAAAATTAGAATTCGCAAAGAGATGTAATAAGAAATCGCAAATTGCGAAAACATGAAATTCGCAAATTAAGAAATCGCAGTTAACACTAACAACAGTCAGGTGGTAACCAAGTTGAAAGCATATAAAAGACCCCACAATGCAATTTTAACTGTCACAATGGCTGGACTTTACCTGATAGCTAGGAGGCTGCGCATTCAAGCCCTTGCACAGAGGAGACAGAGGCAGGAGAGAATCTTCAGAATGCGGATTACGCTTTTCCAGCAAACAGAAGAGGACATTTTTGAGAAATACAGACTGAATCCACACACCATTTTGGACCTTATTGAAGAATTGAAGAGATTTTTGGAACATGAAACAGCCAGGACACAATCAATTCCTACGCATGTACAGGTATTGTGCTCCCTGCACCTTTTGGCCTCTGGTTCTTTTCAAAGGGTCATTGCAGAGGTTGGAGGTGTGTCTCAGAGTGCGCTGTCATACTTTTAAAAAAAAATTTGGGAAGCAATGATGAGTAGGCTTCAACATCACATCTACCTCTCCAACAACCAACAAGACATACAAGATTCAAAATTGGAATTCTATCATATTGCACATTTTCCACATGTAATTGGATGCATAGATGGCACCCACATTGCCATCACTCCACCTGCTGCCACAGAATATGTGTATAGAAATAGAAAATGTTACCATTCCATCAACATTCAAATGGTGTGCAATGCAAAATACATAACCACTGACATTGTGGCGCAGTACCCAGGGAGCACTTATGACTCCTATATATTCAGGCACAGTGGACTTCATAGACGTTTGAGTGCTGGCCAGTTTGGAGAGGGTTTTCTACTAGGTAAATACAAATTCATTACAGTACATTTTTTTATACAATTCACTTTTCTTATTTCAGAAACACTCATTCATCAATTCTTATCATGCAGGTGACAGCGCCTATGCTGTACGTGATTTCATCATGACCCCTTATCTAAATCCAACAAATGTACATGAAAGGAGATATAATAAGGCACACCGTTCAACATGTGGTGTAATTGAAAGGACTTTTGGAATTTTAAAAAGCCGTTTTCGTCGGATTCACAAGAGTGGAGGTGCTTTACAATATATTCCTGAAATGTGCTGTAAAATTGTAACTAGCTGTGCCATGTTATATAACATGGCCATGAGAAAAGGCACTGAAATTGAAATGAGTGACTCAGATACATCTGATGATGAAGAAATACCCCCCCCCCCCCCCCCCCCAAGAGGAGCTGCTGCAGGAGTCGGATCTGCAGCAGGACGGCAAAGACGTAATGAGATAACACAAAATTACTTTTAGGTAAGAATTAAAAATACCAAACATAAATGATTTTTCAAAGTTGAATCTTTTTATTTCTCAAACTGAAGGCATGTAGCTATCGTGATACCTGACCTGTTACTGCACAGGTCATTTTACATATTCTAGAAATGTAATGCAAGTGTATAATATTCAATTATAATTTTTGAATGTCACAAAACATTATTTCCTGTGCTGCCTGTTGGTAGAGCGCTGCGCAGATTCCATGCTTCTACTTGTTGTAGCATGGGCTGCATTCCTTCCACTCCTGCGCTGACTAATGTCAGATGTAGGTGTAGGATTACTGCTACTCCTACTTGATGTCTCCTCTGTGTCAGCAGCTTCAAAAAGTGTACTTGCTCCTGAGTTTGCAGTTTGTAGGAATTCTACTACTGATGTAACCTTATCCAATCCTTTAGCAACACTCCTTGTGCACTCACTGACCATGCGCTGCATAGTAACACTACGCCTAGTGAAATTTGAAGTGACAATGCACAGCCTGTTGATTGCTTTAGAGTATCCAAGCATCCTTGCATGGGCACGGTGTGCTGCCCTGTTTCTTGATTCTTCAGAGCGCCCTATGGCCAAACAAAGTCTATCCATAGATGAACTATTGCCCTCATACCATCACCCATGCCTGCATTACTTTTATTCAATTTACAAAGCTGGCTGTTAATGGAGCGTAGGGCCTTGTGCTGCTGGCGCTGCACGTGCAACATGTCCTGCTCCAAACCAGCAAACACAGTAGGATTTTCCTCTACTACAACCCTGCTGCTCCTTGACCTTTCCAGTGTATAGGCTCTTCTCCTGTGTGCCTGAGATTGCTGTGTATGTACTGGTCTAACATCTGCTTCCTGTGCACTTTCTCTTGAACCTTCAGGTTCCCCGTCATCTTCCTCAAAAGAAGGCAGAGGGGCCACATGTCTTCGTTTTTGCCTGACAATGGGATTGGTTTCTAGTTCCTCATGTGCACTTTCATCAGCGGCAGAAACATCTTGTAAAAAAGCCTCATTATCTTCACTTTCCACCCTGGAATGTCCTGCATGTGCTGTGGATGTAGACAGAGACCTATGCGTTTGTTGTATGGATTACTGTTTGAGTTCAATAAAGTGTTTCTAACTTTAAAAAAAATATTTTTGTGGTGATTTCAAAACCAGTACTAAATGAATGAATATAATTTTCATTTAGAAAGTAGGGTAAAAAACAAATTAAAGTGCAAAAGCTACTGCTAACATGAATTTCCACTGACTAAGATGCATGATACCTCTCTTGAAATCACACTGTCTACATGCACTAAAATAAACCACATGCATGACCCACAACTTCACACACATAAATACATGCTTCTTACCTTCTGCTCCTTGTCCAGGATCAGAGCTGTCAATTTGGGCAACCCCACTAACACTCTCAGGCAAGAGAGCTGCCTCTACAAGCTCCTCATGAGGAGTGGGCTGCTCAGCAGTGGATGTTCCCCCGCCTGTCTTGCTTGATTCCTTTATCCTTGCACCAAGTTTTTCTTTGGACCGGAGGTGCATGTCATACCACCTTTTGCGCAGTTCCTCGATGGTACGTGGCATAACTCCAACAGCATTAACTTTTTGCTGAATTTCTAACCAAATTTTTCTTTTGCGAGCCTCTGGCACTTTCAGTGCTTGTTTCCCAAAAAGCACCTCATGGTTGCAAGCCATCTCTTCTATTAAAGTTTCCTGTTCCTTTTCAGAAAATTTCTGCTTTCTTTTTCTTTTCTCTCCAGAAGAACCTCCTTGAGAATTTTCAGGCTCCATGCTGCAAGGAAACAGGTCTGCACAGCTGCCAAACAATCTTCCAACTGCCACTGGGTGTGGTTCAGGCAAACAGGTGCAGGTAATCAACTAGACTTCCTGAGTGTGATGTCATCAGCCTGTTCCTGCATTGGCAGATTCACGTTTTTTGCGTTTTCTTATTTTGCAAAATTCACAAAATAAGAAATCGCAAAAAATTCGCAGAATATTCTGCGACTTTTGAAAAACACAGAATATTCGCAAAAAAGTACATACATCGCATTTTGCGATTCCTTATTTGCGACTCGCAAAAGATCGCAAATAGGAAATCGCAAACGGGTTTCTTGATACATCTACCCCTTCATCTTTTACACGTTATTTGTTTAGAGCTATAATTTGGCTCATTCAACCTGATGAAGACTTCCTAAGTAACATCTATAACTTGTCCTTCGCTGAGGACTCCCCACAAGCCATTTCATAAGAGTATATTGTTTAAGCCTGCACTTTAAGCAAAAGCCACCCTAAAGATATTGAGCTCAATGATTTGCCATGAAAAGACCAACCAAATACATGAAGCTGATTTAGACAGCATTTTCATCAGTTGCTAAAAGAAGCAAAAATCAAATATTTCATATGAAGAAGTAAATATTCAAAGTACCTTTTCATGTCAGATAACAATTTCAACTGCTTAAATAATGTATCTCCTATTTTAGCCTCCTGTAGTGCAGACCTATGCTTGGAGAATTTTCTGCTGCAGAAAGCATCCAGGGAAAGAATCAACTGTGAGAAATGCTCTAAAGCACTCTGGAATGCATATTGCGCATTGGCTGCTGAAACAAATGCTCATTCTTTCAGCTTCTTATTAACCTCAAATGTATTTAGAAGGGCTCCTATTGAGATAATGCATCGGCTTTTAAGACTGCCTCAGCCCCCCTTTCACCTTGTGGAATTGAACATCGAGGATTCATCAACACTTTAAGAAAAAACATTTTCCGAGTAAAGTAAACTTCCATCCAGAGTCCTGCCAAGAGGTCTCACAGACGATCATGTCCATTGCTCCGGGTCACACGAAACAGCCCCATTAATACAACAGGCCGAATTTCAGAACCATTATATCCTCCCATATTCCCATATTATTTCCTGGACCACCATTGATATTGCTTATTATTACATCCCACAGACCTAACCTATAAAATGGTTAGGTCTACTTTTTATTTCTGGTTTTACCCTTTACCTGTCTGATATGTAGCTAATGTATTTCGACTATCTATAGGATGTATGCACATATTTATATAGTACCTGAGTGTTTATACATATGATGGAGATACCTGGCGAGAGACCTTTGTAGGCGGGTTGCTGTATATCATGTGACATTGCATTAACCTGATTAATCAGTGCGGATTCTGAAAGTGAGTAAGATGCAGCGTTTCCAACTGTGCTCCTGTTCTGTTGTTCTCAATGATATGGTGTTTGGATTGTTGCATAGACCCCTTTGGATTGTGGGAAGAGTCTGCATGTGTGCTAGATGGGGAAAGGTGCCAAGATGACAGAAAGACCAGTGTTCAATGGTGATCCAATCTAGATCATTGAGGCGAAGAACCTCATAGTATTAAACATCAATAATCGCAATGAGAAACATGTCAATCACAAACTTTGTCTTTGTCCCTTAGTTCTTATGTCACTTTCATTTGGTCCAGTTTGCTCAGTTCCAAATCCCTACAAGCTACTCAAACTGCAGATCTTGTGCTCCTCTGAGACCTCTTTTTTAATCCTGACTTGGGAACTTCTTTCCAGTCTGTAAGGCGTAGCCCTCCTCAAACCCTTCTGTACTATCCACGGTGCCGGCAGCACTTCTTGATGTCAGGGTGCAGCATACACGCTCACGACAAAAGGTTACAAAAAATGAGAGAAATATCAGTTGAGACAGAATACCCACAAGGCTCAAACAGTCCAACAAGCAGAGTTAGCCTGGTTTCAATAACGAATCATTTTTCACCTGCCAAACTGGCTTAAGCTGTAAAACACTAATCAAGATGCTTGCTGGGTGTGCAACTGCTGGAGGAACAACATATAAAATTATAGATGGGCAGCAGTGAATAAAAGGGATATTTTTTACAGAGGTATTCTGAGTGACATCAAAGAGACAAGAGTGAAACTCGATTTGTCTGTGGTGTCACTTAAAAAAAACCAGAGGTGAAAACAACCGTTATTCACTTTTTGCCTGTGTATAAATAATTGTATGCAAGGTATGTCTCCCAAAATATTCTGCCCCTGCTTCCCTTTTCTATGCAAGGGCAGAAAAGTAATGGAGAAGCTATGCAAAGCTGACCCTGTCCTCCATGTCTCAAAATAAACTTACTGCAGGTGGAGATAAAGAAAACTATGGAGCTTGGAATATTGCGCCCTAAAATTATGAGACTACTGCTTTTAGTAATAACCTAACAAAGGCTAACTACAATAATATGATTAGACCTTCCCGAAAGTTGAGGGACCCAGCAAAAGTGAGTAGAAACATCAGCTAGAGAAGTGGTTACAATTTTATATAACTGGTATGAGTTTCTAAGTTGTAAAGCTGGCTTTAAGCACTGTGCATCCAATTGGAGCCATTGAGCTGAAAAAAGTAGGTAAATAAAACACATGCTTTAAATTAATATTTAAACAGCGGTGGCTCCTCCTCTAAGGCGGAGGAGCGATGCCCAGCTGCTTTTCAGCAGTGTAAAAATGGGAAAAAAATGATAATAACACAATGTTATTATCATTTTATTTTTCTGTGTTGAAGCCAGTTTTAGGTCGGTTCTTGGCTGTCATCACAGCCAAAAGGGGGAGGAGTGGTTGATGCACTTAAGTGCTCATGACAGTTTGGCCTACAGTCTTGGGCTGACCAAACAGTCATACGCACTTAGCATGTTCGACACTCAGCTGTATTGCACCACCTGGTTGGAGAACATACACAGGCTGCCACTTCCTGTCAGAGCCCAAACCAGGCTGCTCAGACCAATTACGACTCTACCGTCATGCTGGTGACAGCAGCATTGCGATTCCCATAGGGGAGCCTAAATGCTTCCTGCTTCCAGGAGGATAGTTGACGGAGGAGAGACGGCGGCTTTGCAGAGGTAAGTGCTTTTGTTTTTTTGCACCCCACCACCAGCATTCCATAACAGCCCCAACTGTATTAAAATGCAACTATTTTGCAATCTACTTAAGCACACCTTAACTGTGCAAAGCAAACCATTTTAAAACATAATTCTTCTGTTGACATTAGATAAGATGAACAAAAAGTCCCTGTGCGTTTATATTTTTAGGCTAAAAAGCTGGCGTCTCACAGAAAGTGACTTCTTTCAGGACATCAAAACACAAAGGGGCAGATTTACAAACCCCTTGCGCCACTTTTGCATCACTTGTAACATGGGAAAAGTGACACAAAAGTGGCGCAAGGGGTTTTCAACGACCGTCTGATGCTTTGTATCCTTTCCCTCCATGAGGTAAACTTTTTTAATGAAAAAGTGAACCAGATGCCACTCTTAGATGTGATTGGAAGCCCTATGCATATCAAGGCATTTGCGATTAACTATCCAGTGTGATCAGTTTACAAAATTAATATTGCGCATACAAAATATGTACATCAGTGTAGTGGGCAATAAAAATAGTAGAATATGTTATTTGTTTTCACAAACAAGTAAATTTTGCTTGCAAACATATTTGTTATCCACGGTAGACATACCCACATATATGATCCCCAGCACACTATGCAATTAAATCCGGATTGCATGCATGCGAACGGGGAAATTATGCTTGCGAACAAGTAGGATATGTTTGCAAAGCGGCAAGTAGTGTAGTCAAACCAACGGGCTATAATTGTAAACCAATATTTCATGTGTACTAATCAGAATATGAATAGGGTAAATCAAATTATGTTGTATTTGAAGCAGTACGCTAAGCATGTCTATCTGTGTGTTAACTCATGCAAGGCAGTATGTTATACACACAAACTAGAGTCCTTTGCATACAAACCAATATATTATGCTGGCAAAACAATGCCCTGTGCATGTAAATCAGTACATTAGTCATGTTCACCAAAGTGTTGTGTATGCAAATGTTATGCATATTGTAATAAAGATCATCATTTGTGTCACCTGCTTGTTCCTCCTCTGTTTTTCAATTGAATGTGAAGGGCCCTCTCTCTCCCACAGCCCCAGAGACCACCACCTCCCCAATGTTTTTTTTAAAGGGGTGGGGGGCTCCTGCCTACCCCCACACTGACTCAAGGACTGCCACCTCCCCAAGGCTTCAATGATTAAGTGCCAAGGCCACCACCTCCCTGGGGCTATCTATAAAATTGAAGTGTGGGGGACTAGAACCCCCCACACTGCACCAGGGACCACCACCTCCCTGGGCTACACAAATGCTGAAGGGGGCAGCACGGACCCCCTCATGGAGCCCTCTCTGGCCCTGGGGCGTGCCACCCCTCAGGGCCAGCTCCAGCAACATCCCGGGGTGCGTTGCAGTTTGCTATGGCATGGCGGGAGCACTGCTCCCACCATGCCATAGCAAACCTCTGCTTTGCTTTGCGGAAGCAAGAGTAGGAAACTTGCTCTTGCTTCCATAAAGCGAAGCAAAATTGCTTTTAGACAAAAGGAGCTGCATGTCAACAGCTCCCTTTGCCCAAAAGCAATGCCGCCTCCTTCAAGAGGCAGGGAGCTGGCAGGGTTGCTGGGGGCCTTGGGGCTCCCCAGTCCCCAACGTGAGGCCAAGCCCCAGGCAAAATGGCCCAGGTAGGGATGCTGTGCTGGCCCAACTACCCATTTGTTAAAAAAATAAAATAAAGGATGCCCCAGGGGATGGAGTCCCCAGAGCTATATCGGCCTCAGGAGGGGGGCTGCGCTGACCCCCTCCAAAATGTTTTTGATAAGAAAATAGAGGACAGGCCTCAGGGGATGGTGTCCCTGGGCCAAAATTGGCCTATGGAAGTGGGGGGCATTAAATATTTGGTTTTCCTCTCGTGGCAGGAGTCACGCCCCTGTTGTGGCTCTCAGCGAAGCCCCCAGTGTAACGTTGCGGTGGATTCACGGATCAACCTCAAATAAATAATTAAATAGTATGCAATTCAGAAAGTAGTGTTGCAGTTGTGAACTTTTTTATAGATCAAGTGAGATTGAAGGTAATAATCACATTAAAATTGATAGAGTTAGAAATAATATAAAAATATATAAATTCAAAGTAAAAATAATATTATATAAATTAAAAGTTAAACTTAAAAAGTGAAATGTAATGTAGTACATTGAATCTGTGCTTTTGTTTTGCGGATTCGTGATGGGTTTGTGAATCTGGAAAATATTTAAAAACAGTAAAATGTTAAAAGTGATATACATTTCACTGTTGGGTTGTTGGGTGGCTGTAACAAGATCTGTTTTGTTCATTATGACTTTGGTGGAGCACAGCTTAAAGTTGTTGAGAAACACTTTATTTGTGAAGTGAAATCCATCACTTCTGTAGATGTCATACATATTAAAACATAGATTGTTGAAATAGATGGAGCCCATCCTATGGTCTCGGTGGTAAGCAGAAACAGCTTTATAGACAGTCTTTCTAGCTTTCTCAATCTGTGGACAAAATTGATATGCCCACTTCCATTTCTGTCTTTGGCTTATGTTAGAGTATACGTAGACAGTTTGAGGGAAAAGCAACATCAGTTGTGCAAAGGTATCCTTTATTAGGATTTCCAGTCCCACCCCAGTCAATGTTCCAAGGTCATTGCCATCACAGTGCCCAATCATGAGGCCAGGGGGTTGGAGATGCAAAAAGGTTTAACCAAAGGCATCAATTGGTGCCACTTTTATCCTCTCTGTGCAAACCATTTAATATCCACATTTTGCAAACCTAGGTATTTGTCAATACCTCTGTGTTCAGCATACCTTTTGCCCCAGAAAACATAGCTGTGGCATACAATCCATATTGTAAGTATTTGAAGGGATGTGCGGAAGGAATGAAAAGACATCTGTAGCTGAGTAAGTCAGTTGGTGGAATGAGAGGTATCTAAAATGGTGAATATGGTACTGTTTTAGAAAATGCAGATTACTGATTGCTTGGTTATAAACATTGTGGGCTTAAAAAATAGGATGCATGTTACTTTCCTGAACAAGCATGTTTCGGATTGTTATTGAAAAATGTTTGAAAGGTACAGTAGATAGGATAAGGTAATACTTTGTAAAAGCCAACACCACCTGCTATTTGCATTTGTAAGCTAATGTGCTGAACTTCAAAATATGGGGAACGTGTGACCTTCTGGTACAGTTGCAAGTTGCAGACAAAGGGGCTCATTAGGATGGCGGACGGAAGAGCCACCGCGGCCCTTGAGTAGGCGGAATTAGCCTTTTCCGTGTCCGCCTGCCGCGGAAACTCCGTCCGCCATATCAGGATAGGAAAACGTGTCAAATTTTCGTCCGCGACGGAAACACATCCGGAGGCTCCGCCGTACGTACTGACGTCTAAGACCGTCCCCCAAATCAAGATGGCGGAAAATACACATAAAACCGCAGCGGAAACACAACCTGTCTGAACACGGCGGATTCCCCACAGCGAGGAAAAGAGACACAGCTGAGAGACCCACCACAAGCTGCTCGCCACCATGGACCCAGCGCTACACGCTTTCCCGATGCTCTTTGCGATCCACCACGTCCTAGTCTTGGCCCACCATCGACGCCGACGCAGGTAAGGCACAAACCATTGGCTGTCTGGAGGGGAATACCTCCAAGGGTCGTGACGTAGGGAGGGGGAGTGTCATGTTACCCAAACCACTGATGAGAAGCAAATAGAAATACACATTTGTAGTACGCAAGCATGAATGAGAACGACAAACCACGAGACTTGATAGACTACCTTTATTGTACATAATAGAAGTATAATCACAATGGATGCGTGAGCATGGGCAAAGTGGGCACCAGAGCAGCTACATCAGAGTCAGCATGTGAGAGGGCAGAATGCAGTATCAGAACATCAACAGGGCATTGCGGAGTACAGAGCAGGTACATCAGAGGCAGCACATCAGAGGGCAGAATGCAGTATCAGAACAGCAACAGGGCATTGTGCCCAACAGAGCAGGTACATCAGAGGCAGCACATCAGAGGGCAGATGCAGTATCAGAACATCAACAGGGCACTGCTGAGTACAGAGCAGGTACATCAGAGGCAGCACATCAGAGGGCAGAATGCAGTATCAGAACAGCAACAGGGCATTGTGCCCAACAGAGCAGGTACATCAGAGGCAGCACATCAGAGGGCAGAATGCAGTATCAGAACATCAACAGGGCATTGCGGAGTACAGAGCAGGTACATCAGAGGCAGCACAAGTACGTGTCCCAACCAACCCGTCCCAGGGACCACAAGAGTGCAACGCAGTTCTCAATGGACACACCATGTGAAATAACATTTGAGTGAAGTGATCAGCACCTCACATCACAGAATCAGGGGGACTGCGTGAACTACCTGCCTCGGACACACTGCCAGCATCAGCAACAGGAGTGTGAGACACAGCCACAGCCCGAGTGACAGACACATGGGCCACGGACCCAGACATACTGCCAGCACCAGCAACAGGAGTGTGAGACACAGCCACAGCCCGAGTGACAGACACATGGGCCACGGACCCAGACATACTGCCAGAACCAGCAACAGGAGTGTGAGACACAGCCACAGCCCGAGTGACAGACACATGGGCCACGGACCCAGACATACTGCCAGCACCAGCAACAGGAGTGTGAGACACAGCCACAGCCCGAGTGACAGACACATGGGCCACAGACCCAGACATACTGCCAGCACCAGCAACAGGAGTGTGAGACACAGCCACAGCCCGAGTGACAGACACATGGGCCACACACCCAGACACACTGCCAGCACCAGCAACAGGAATGTGAGACACAGCCTCAGATGTAGTCACTGACACGTGACCCACTGACCCAGACAGGCTGCCAGCACCAGAAACAGGAGTGTGCAACACAGCCACAGATCTACTCACTGACACGTGAGCCATAGACCCAGATACACTGCCAGGACCAGCAACAGGAGAGGGCACAACAGAGACTGTGCCACTACATGATGCATGAGAGCCAACAACAGACACAGTGTCACTATCTGATACATGAGAGTTGTAATAATGTAATAATCTTCATGGAGTCAGGGTGTAGTTCCAAGTTGATATTTATTGTGGTTGAAGTTACAGGTAATACAGGTGAATCAAGGTGGTAGTTAAGTGGTTAATTAAGTAGGTAAGTAAGCCCCACCAGGAGCTGTCCTCCTGGATGCTCAGCCTTCCATCACCAAGTGAAGGCTCATCTCTAGTAAGTATTCTATGACATCTATAACATTCTAAATACAGGCAAGCTGTAATGCATGAGAAGATAGATGACAGATAGGGAGATTAGAATACACTATACAACAAGAGTCAACTGCACCTGCGCGACTGGGACCACTGAAATGATGAGCCACAGGGCTGTATGGACCAGGAGGCAGGGTGGCCCTGGGAGCTGGGGATAGCTGACCTTGAGCGACATCGGGGTGGGCAGGTGTCAATGGTGTGTGTCTGCGTTTCTTAGGGATGTGTGAGTGCACCCTGGACAGGACAGGACTGCCAAGTGGTGGGGACTTTAAAGAATTATCACCCACCATAGGTGGAGCATCTGCAGCCGGGGATCGGGTATCTGGGGACGTGCTGGAGCCTGCTTGTCGTTTGCTGTGTGCCTGCCGCCTGGACTCAGAATCATGTGTAATGGGGGATGCAACAACAGGGGACTCCCTCCTCTGCTTCTGACTGGGCCGGATGGGAGTGGAGGTATGGGGGGACTCCGCCGCGGAGACATCTGTTTGGCGTTCATTTGAAAACATCAGCCTCAGTGCAGCCAGGGGTGAAGTATGCCTGTCCTTGATTGCGTCATTGTCCATGCTAGAAGCCTTGTCCGTAGGATGTGCCTTATCCTTAGGTGGAGTGTTGTCTCTGGATTTTGCCTGTGCCCTGGTCGCCACCCTGTTCCTGCCGGCAGACTTGTCGCCTGTGGTGCACCTGTCTCCAGTAGACACCTGCTCTCTGTGTGTGTCCCTGGCCTTGGGAGAAGGACCTTGCTCTGTTGTGTGCCTGTCCTTGGGAGTTTCCCTGCTCTTAGGAGGTGCCTTTGTCTTCTGACTGTCCTTGTCCTTGGGAGGGTCCCTTTCCATTGTTGTGGGCCTGTCCTTGGGAGTCTTCCTGCTCTTAGGAGGAGCCTTTGTCTTCTGACTGTCCTTGTCCTTGGGAGGGTCCCTTTCCTCAGTTGTGGGCCTGCCCTTGGGAGTCTCCCTGCTCTTAGGAGGAGCCTTTGTCTTCTGACTGTCCTTGCCCTTGGGAGGGTCCCTTTCCTCTGTTGTGGGCCTGCCCTTGGGAGTCTCCCTGCTCTTAGGAGGAGCCTTTGTCTTCTGACTGTCCTTGTCCTTGGGAGGGTCCCTTTCCTCTGTTGTGGGCCTGCCCTTGGGAGTCTCCCTGCTCTTAGGAGGGTCCTTTGTCTTTTGAGTGGCCTTGTCCAAGGGACTGTCCATGGACTTGTGAGTATCCCTTGCCTTGGGAGTACCTATTGTGTTGAATGCCTGTGTAGCTCCTGAAGGCATGTCCCCCAACAACACGTGTGGATCGTGTGTGTGTACTACAGTGTATCTGACGTTGTCTTCGTGAACAGATTTAGCTGATCTACGGGATGGGGTCTGTGCCCTGCGTGCCCTGACGTGCTGTCTGACGCTGCTTCTAGTGCAATAACCTGTATTTGAGTCCTGCTCTGAATAATCACTACCCCCTGAGACATCCAGTGGTGTAGATGGGGAAACAGAAGTAGCACCCTGTCCATGCGACTGTACTATTGCAGATGACACACTGCTTGCCAATGACTGCACTGTCCTGTGTAGACCAGCAAGATCGCCATGCATCCCTTCCATGAATGCCACCACCTGCCCCAACTTCCTATCATGGTCTTGGAAAGCATTTGTCATATTGGTCTGCCCCACACACAGCTGTCGCAGCAGATCAACGGCCTCAGCACACAGTGCATTTTGGCTCACCGTGGCAGGGGCAGCGGTGCCTGCACCGAACGCCACTCTGCTCCCCCTACTCCTTCGGCCACGAACAGTACATGGTGCAGTTGGCGGAAGTATGGGCCCTGTGTGCTGTCTTCCGACAGAAGGTGATGATTGCCCACTCCCAGTCTGTGACAACAGTGCAGGCTCACCAAGAGTTTCCGAAGATGAGGACGATGGTGTCTCCACATGCGAGTCCTCAGGGACGGTCCTGTCCCCCTCTCCGGCGCTGCCCTCCTCTGTGTCAGTCTGCGTGTGTGCGAAGTCTGACCCGGACTCATTTCCTCGACTGTTCTCCTCCGTCTGTGGCCGAGTGTCCTCTGTCATAGCTGAAATGCACATAAAAGAGGTGTAAGTCATGGGCACACTCACGTACAGAAGTACAAGGATTGCCAAATTCCATAGCTGACAAAGTAGTTGTAGCCCCCATCCTGCACACGGCCCACCTCTACCAGTTATCCTCACATTACATAAGCGTTGGTGGCCGTGACACATGTACAGCATGCGGACAGGGCAGGAGCACGTACATCTGCACACATTTCCTGCCATGGGGCCATGGACCACTAGGGGATGTGCTTCAACACTCAACTACTAAGCAATTGGCGTGTCAACATTGCGGACCTGGATGTCAAATGACACCCACCCAATGGGACCAACATGGCATCACAGAGATACATACGCAACACGGAACTCAATACTGTGTCTGTGCACCAATACATGCATTGCGCTCACAAGTTTCCTACACAGACAGTATGCTCACCGCTAGTTTGCTGTTGATCGACACTCAGACGTTCGGACAGTTCAGGATGCGTCACTGCAATGATACGGTGCATGAGAGGGGTCATGGAGCGTCGTGCCAGACGGGGCGTCCTTGGAATCATCCCCAGTGTCACTTCCGCTACATTCTTGCTCAGCCTGGAAATGTCGTCCCAGCGTTTGTGGCAGTGTGTATGTCGTCTGTTGCACACCCCCAATGCCCGTACTTCCCGTGCAATGCTCCTCCACACATCCTTGCAAAGGTGCAGCTTGACCTACCATGATGGGAGACAAAAGGGTGTAAGTCAGTGGACAGTTGGCCTGTCACACACATAGGGGCAACACGTATCTGTCAGCAGCCATGCACAATCCGGAACATATGTCGAGCCCACAGTACACAGCTAAGATAGCAGTATGCACGATCATTTTGCCCCCTCATGCACACCAACATGTCCCACACTGCACTTACCACCCGTCCGGGTGCGCCGTAGAGTTGTCCATAGTTGCGGAGCACACCGTCCACGAGGACATCAAGCTCCGCGGCGGTGAAGGGACGAGACCGGATCTCTTTGCCTCTCGACATGGCAAGATCACGGAGTATGGGACTAGAGCAGCAGTCGTTGGTCAGCTCAGCAGCAGCAGCAGGTCGAGGTGATGGTCACAAGCAACAGTCGGTGGTCAGCTCAGCAGCAGCAGCAGGTCGAGGTGAACAGGCAGCACTGGTTCCCAGGGTAGGATGTGTGCTTTTGGACAACACACATATATAGGGCCCTCAGCACGTGTCAGTGGCATACGTCGCCAGCAATTGGTCAGCCCTGGAAGCGTGTTCGTGAAATGGGCCAATGACTGGCCCTGTTGTTGCGGTGCACTGCTTCCGCTACTTGCGATTGGGCATATGCGGCCAGCGGCCCTCTTCCCATTGGCTGCATGTGCAAGGACCGTCACGGGCACACATCGACCACCGCACGTGCAAGCTTCAGGCACGGATGCTTCAGTTGCAACAATGTTCTATCACTGGCGCCACCATGGCGGTGCACGTACTCAGCGGGGGAGGTGCAGGCCTATACACCCTTTAGATGTACTCAATGGACATGCCAGTTCATGACCCCCCTTACAGTCACATTGCATCATCCACCGTACACCGGCCGGAGCGGGCGGGCCTAGGACGGCTGTGCCGGCCATGTCCACAACCGCCGTGCCAGGCCATGTACACAACCGCCGTGCCAGGCCATGTCCACAACCGCCGTGCAAGGCCATGTACACAACCGCCGTGCCAGTCCGGGCCTGGCACGGCAGTTGTGGACATGGCCTGGCACGGCGGTTGTGGACTTGGCCGGGCACGGCGGTTGTGTACATGGCCTTGCACGGCGGTTGTGTACATGGCCTGGCACGGCGGTTGTGTACATGGCCTTGCACGGCGGTTGTGTACATGGCCTGGCATGGCGGTTGTGTACGTGGCCGGGCACGGCGGTTGTGTACATGGCTGGGCACGGCGGTTGTGTACATGGCCTTGCACGGCGGTTGTGGACATGGCCTGGCACGGCGGTTGTGGACATGGCCTGGCACGGCGGTTGTGGACATGGCCTGGCACGGCAGTTGTGGACATGGCCGGCACAGCCGTCCTAGGCCCGGCCGCTCCGGCCGGTGTACGGTGGATGATGCAATGTGACTGTAAGGGGGGTCATGAACTGGCATGTCCATTGAGTACATCTAAAGGGTGTATAGGCCTGCACCTCCCCCGCTGAGTACGTGCACCGCCATGGTGGCGCCAGTGATAGAACATTGTTGCAACTGAAGCATCCGTGCCTGAAGCTTGCACGTGCGGTTGCCGATGTGTGCCCGTGACGGTCCGTGCACATGCAGCCAATGGGAAGAGGGCCGCTGGCCGCGTATGGCCTTTGGGAAGTAGCGGAAGTTGTGCACCGCCATGGCGGCGCCAATTATGTTATCTTGTCAGACGCTGCACCGTGATGTGTTGTGTGCAGTTGCGTCATGAGGGTTGTGAGCGTGATAGGGAAAGGTCATATGTCATACACTATTGCATGTGTGTCCATACTATGCCCATCGGTGGGCACACAATGGGCAACAGATGTGCATTTGGACGTGTTGACTTCGGGTGTGACCCTACAAACGTTATAACATCTTCACAACTACACAGTACATCACGGCTGTATGGCCAAATTATGCATCTGTTGTCAGTGTGTGGTTCTGGCGAGGTGACTACAGTGGTGGTGGTACACATGCATTCAGTGTATGTGTTTTGGACGTTGTGTCACCATGCATGTAATTACCGTATGGACAACATTATTGGTGTTGGCATTGGTGCATGATGACATGGTGCGTGTGTATCATTATCGTTTGTGTGCATGCACTTGCATGTGTGTCTGTGATGTGGCTATTAAACATTAGGGTAAAGACACACGTATTGTCAGTAAGGTTCACATGTGACTACGTTGCGTTGACACACTTCCTGTTGCAAGTGGCTGCACTTTGTTAAAGGGGCACTACGTATTGTATAGAGTATCAGAGATGTCACACATATGTCCATTCTCCCTAGAAAAGTTGTTGTTGCTAATGTTGGCTCACATGTGATGGAGTTGCACACGTATGCGTCGTTTGTAAGTTGACCCAAGTTACATTTCTCTCCCACACAGGAGAGCTCCAAATGTGCATCGGCCATACACTGTGCTGGAGGATATGGTTGACGAGGAGGTGATTAGGAAATTCCGGCTGGATCGACGACGGTTGATGGAGCTTGTTGCCCAATTGTCTCCTCATCTGCAGCCACGAAGGACTTATCCTGGTGCCATTACACCCACAGCAAAGGTGATGGCTGCCCTACACTTTTTTGCTACTGGCACCTTTCAGTACACAGTTGGATATGCCGGGGGGATGTCACAGTCCATGTTCAGCACGGTACTTCGGGATGTTTTAAGAGCTATGATGCTGTACAAGAATGACTACATACATTTCCCACGGGCGGAAGAGTTGGCAGCTGTCAAAGCAGACTTCTATGCACTGGGCCACATACCACACGTTGTGGGTTCAATTGATGGCACACATATCGCTATCATTCCACCACGGGCACGTGAGCAGGTTTTTAGGAATCGCAAACACTTCCATTCGCTGAACGTGCAGGTGGTGGGCCTGGCAAACAACATCATCTCCCATGTGTGTGCAAGATTTCCTGGCTCCGCACATGACGCCCACATCATGCGGAGCAGCATTGTCCCCCAACTGATGGCAAATCTGCGACCCGGTCAAGCGTGGCTTGTTGGTGAGTGTGCAGTGGGGACTTTTGTGATCTCTGTGTGGCATGGGGTAACCACCATTTCTTGTTGTGATATTTGTGTCTGTCATCCCCCTACTTAGGCGACTCGGCGTACCCAAACAGGCCTTGGCTCCTGAGTCCCCTACGTAATCCTACGACAGCGGGTGAAATGCGCTACAATGATGCACATGGAAGGACACGGAGAGTGATCGAACGTACCTTTGGACTGCTAAAGTCTAGGTTTAGGTGCCTGGATAAGACCGGAGGGGCCCTGCCTTACTCACCAGGAAAAGTATGCAGGATCGTGATTGCCTGCTGCATGCTCCACAACCTGGCAGTGCGCAATGACATTGAACTGCTCTTGGACCCTGAAGACGAAGAAGTTCCTCGACCTCCCATCCCACCCATGTCGACTGATGAGGATAGTGGTGAGGAGGAAGGTGTGGACCAGAGGCGCCAGCTCATTGATCGCTACTTCCCTTGAATGTGAGTAACTACCTCTTGTGCCAGTTGACAATGCCTTATGTATGTTTGCTGGTGTTGTGTGGATGTGGGGTGCATCAGCTGTGTGTTCTTGTTTGTGATGGTTGCATATGTGTGTCTTCATTTCTTTGGACATACAAGTCTCCATGATGTGTGTCCTCTCATCCCATGCTTTAGTGATGAGTGTAGTTTGTGTAATGTTGCTGTGCAGTGTGTTGTGATGTGTGTGAATCTGTTTCCTGACGTGTGTTTGCTGTCTCTGATTTTCCCTAGGTCACTCCCGCAGCGCCATGATCATGTACGACTAGGATCCCGGCACCTGTTTACGTCTGTTTCTGAAGGTAATCATGTGAATAAACATGGAGGCAAAACATCATTGAGTGTGTAAGTGAAATTTATTTACAGGTTGTGCTTTTGTGCTGGTGAATATTTACAAGTAAGTGGGTGGGGAGGGAGTTGGAGTTGAAGGTAATGGCAGTTGAAATGTCCGTGCTGACACCACATTGGGGGGTGTCAGGCTAGTCCAGCAGACCAGTGGCTATGATTGTCTATGTGGGACAGGATACTTTGCAGGGTGAATGTCTGGCACAGGCAGTGACAAAGTCATTGGCGGCCCCTCTTGGAGCGTGTGGATGGCGCTCCAACACTGCTCTCACCCACTTCCAGCCTCGGGCGGCCCCTCCGTCTCTGAGGTGGAACAGAGTCAGCTGGGGGTGCAGGTTGGTCATGGGCCACATCCGTCGCCAGGGGCACAGGTGGTGGTGGCGGCGGTGGAGGCGGAGGTGACGGTGGCGGTGGAGGCGGAGTTGACGGTGGCGGTGGAGGTGGAGGTGACGGTGGCGGTGGCGCTACGACAATTGGTGAGGGGGGGGTCGGTTGTTCCGGCCAATCCATTCCCTCCACATTGTTGTCTGTTGGCCCATGATGTGCACGATCTGGCCAAGGTACCCAGAGATTTCGCGCAACATGTTGGTGTTGTCCACTGAGTCCTGGTGTGCACGATCTGCATGTTCCTGGGAACTGTCGTACTACGCCTGGCACCTGGCAAGGGCTTGTAGGGACTCTGCCACAGGATGGGGTAGCTGTCCTTCCTCTGTACGGCGGGGTGTGGCTCGCCTTATTGCCTGATGTCCCGTCGCCTCTCTCCTTTGTGGCCCACTCACCCTGCTTGGGTGTGAGGCCGATGGACCTGCATCGTGCGCTGGGTTAGGCTGGGTGGCACAGGCAGGAGTCGTGGTACTGGTGGTACTGGTGGTACTGGTGGTGGTGGTGGTGGTGGGGACTCTGCAGATCACAGAGGCAGGTGTCGCTGGAGTCACACATGCGACGGTTGTCGGTCCCGGGAGTCCCTGTGAGCCAGATGGCCCTGGCTGTGTGCTTGGTCCCGCTCCATCCTCCGCACCGGAGCTGCCTGTTTCCTCGTCACCAGAGAGTCCGGTATGTGTGTGAGGCGAAGCTTGCGGCCGGGTACTGGTTTCCCCAGTCAGTTCACGATCACCTGAGGGACAAGATAGAGCTGGTCAGTAATGTGGACATTACATGTTCATATCGATTTGAAAACATTTCTGTGTCCTGTCGCACACACCCCACACACCACACCCTCCACAACCACCACCCTCCCCGTGTACATGGGAGCCTGTTGGGAGTTGTAGTTTGGACCTCTCACTCACCCCACCCTCCACCACCACCACCCTCCCCGTGTACATGGGGGCCTGTTGGGAGTTGTAGTTTGGACCTCTCACTCACCCCACCCTCCACCACCACCACCCTCCCCGTGAACATGGGGGCCTGTTGGGAGTTGTAGTTTGGACCTCTCACACACCACACCCTCCACCACCACCACCCTCCCCGTGTACATGGGGGCCTGTTGGGAGTTGTAGTTTGGACCTCTCACACACCACACCCTCCACCACCACCACCCTCCCCGTGTACATGGGGGCCTGTTGGGAGTTGTAGTTTGGACCTCTCACACACCACACCCTCCACCACCACCACCCTCCCCATGTACATGGGGGCCTGTTGGGAGTTGTAGTTTGGACCTCTCACACACCACACCCTCCACCACCACCACCCTCCCCGTGTACATGGAGGCCTGTTGGGAGTTGTAGTTTGGACCTATCACTCACCCCACCCTCCACCACCACCACCCTCCCCGTGAACATGGGGTCCTGTTGGGAGTTGTAGTTTGGACCTCTCACACACCATACCCTCCACCACCACCACCCTCCCCGTGTACATGGGGGCCTGTTGGGAGTTGTAGTTTGGACCTCTCACACACCACACCCTCCACCACCACCACCCTCCCCGTGTACATGGGGGCCTGTTGGGAGTTGTAGTTTGGACTATTCACACACCACACCCTCCACCACCACCACCCTCCCCGTGTACATGGGGGCCTGTTGGGAGTTGTACTTTGGACCTCTCACACACCACACCCTCCACCACCACCACCCTCCCCGTGTACATGGGGGCCTGTTGGGAGTTGTAGTTTGGACCTCTCACACACCACACCCTCCACCACCACCACCCTCCCCGTGTACATGGGGGCCTGTTGGGAGTTGCAGTTTGGACCTCTCACTCACCCCACCCTCCACCACCACCACCCTCCCCGTGAACATGGGGGCCTGTTGGTAGCCATGTACATGTTTGTGAGTAGGTGTCCGACGTGCATGGTTTGGGGCGTAGGTGATGTGTCTTCTCAGTTGTGTGAGCCTGACCATGTCGTACTGATCGTGGGGCTTTGTTTGTACTTACCAGCCTCTTCTCCTTCATCAAGTCCGTCTAGACTCTCTGGGTGAAGTATCACCAGCACCTTCTCCTCCCAATCGGTGAAGGGTATGGGCTCCGGGGATGTTCCTCCACCAGTATGATTGGCTCTTGCATAGTTTTTTGCGCGGATGCCTTTCACCCGGGTCTACAGGTCATGCCACCGCCTCTGAATGTCATGCTTCGTCCTCGGCACGGTCCCTGAAGCATTCACCCGAGTGACGATCCTGTCCCACATGTGGTTCTTTTGCGCCACGGACGTCTGCTTGACTTGGGCCCCGAAGATGTAGGGCTCAACACGGATGATTTCATCTACCATTACCTTCAACTCTGTCTCCGTGAATTTAGGTTTTTTTTTGGGTGCCATGGTGTGTGGTGCTCAGTGTGTGGGTTGAGTGAGTTGGTGGGTGCAGGTGTGTGGTGTGTGATGTGTAGGAATTGTGTGGTGGGTGTTTGTGTGGTAGGGTGGTGGTTGTGTGTCTTCTATGTGAGTTAGCTGTATCTCGATTAGGGCCTCTTGCTAGCAGCAATGCTGTGATGCAAAGGATTGTGGTAGTGTGTGGGTGTCATTTTATAGTTGTGTCTCAATGGTTGTTGGCAGTCAGGTGGTAGGTGGGTGTGTTGACTAGTGTGCATTTTTGGGTACTTGGGGCGTGTCATGCTGGCTTGTGCTTGATGTTGGTGTATCGGGGGGGGCTTGTCAATGTTCGTATGTTTGTTTTGTACTTGCGGTACACTTTCTGACATTTGTTTGACGTTAGGGATGTTGTGCGTGTTGGCCTTCCGCAGTGATGCACTATTTATCGTTGCATTCTTTCCGCCGCGGACGTGGATGGCTGTGCGTTCCGTGGTACGGGCGGATTTATCCTAATTGCGGCCACGGAGTATTCACAGGTATGGCGGTACATGTGTTTTTTTCCGCGGTCATTTCCGTCCGCGGCGGGGGTTGTTCATTGGGCTCCGTCCGCCGCGGACGGAGTTAGATGTG
Organism: Lissotriton helveticus; assembly: GCF_964261635.1. NCBI lineage: Eukaryota > Metazoa > Chordata > Amphibia > Caudata > Salamandridae > Lissotriton > Lissotriton helveticus. The sequence goes on from NC_136063.1 coordinate 1,035,118,371, forward strand.
TTCCGTCCACCGCGGATGGTGTTTGTTATGATCCGTCCGCCGCGGTCGGAGTTTCGTGACATGATTATCCTAATCCCAACCGCGGAATCTCCGCGGCGCAGCCGGGAGTAAAATTTCCACGACCATGGCGGACAGTACCCATTTCCGTCCGCCATCCTAATCGACCCCAAAGTGTTACTATAGAAACTCGGATTGAACAGAAGGAGAGAGGGTTGAAACTTAACTGTGGTTTGAAAATATGAAATGCTAACTTAAGTACAAGTGATATGGTACCTAAGTAAGTTTTCCCAAATCAGTAGTATGTTTAGAAAAAAAAAATCAAGTTTTTTGCAGACGATTTGATCCTATAGCTAATCCCAGATAAGTCAAATATCCAGATGGCACTGGGAGAAATCCAGGTGTTCACAGAGTTGGGGGGTTATAGGGTGAATCTGTCCAAAATGGAGCTTCTCCTATTCAACTCATCAGGAATCGACCTTCCAGAAGGGGTAACATGTTTGCCTCTTAAACCTATTAGATATTTGGGCCTGTATGTAACAGCAGGCTTCCTTCAACTTTTTTATCTGAACTATGTTAGAACACTTGATAAAATAATAAACCTGCTAGAAAGATGGTTGCTTTTACCTTTGTCTATAATAGACCGAGTCTCTTGCTGATATTTTTGTTTTTAAATCTTCCTCTAAAAATACCAATCTCCATACCGTAATGAAGTACATAAGGTGATCCAGGAATTTGTATGGGCAAAGAAAAAACCCTGGGTGAAGTTATCTATTTTACAATTGAATGTAGAGCAGGGGGGACTTGCATTACCTCATGTAACTACCTATTACCAAGCTGCGCTACTTAGTTTAACAACCCAGCTAGGGGCCCCTGTCTCGAATTTTCATAATTTTTTACTATGTCTCATGCTAACAGAGAGTGCAATTAAGCTACCAGCATTCCTACGCACTGCAAAGTTAACAAAAAAGACATGATATAAGGTTGTGAACATACTCCTAAGCAGTGTACAGCAGTTCAAAAAAAAGCTACAATGTCCCAACATGCCATGCATATTCCTCTGTTTATGACTGTGACTTATGGGGTCATAAGCTCCTACAAAAGGGGATCCAGTCATATAATACGCTAGGCTTTCATAAGTTAGGTGTCTTTAATTTGATAAAGTGGGATGCTTTTGTAACACAATTTGAACCTCAGAGCTGTGATCTCTGGTTAAGCTTCAGGCAGATTACATGCTTCTCTTGAATAATTATAGAGGAATCAACGAGAGTGCCAGAATAATTTTAAAAGCAGCCTTTGATTTAAATTCAACTGGTATTGGCAGTTGGTGTAGGCTATTGCGACAGGATACAAATAAGAGCCTCGTTGAAACAATACTCCCAAAAATAAAGTAGGAAACAAACTACTGGTATAATATCCATGTGTGGCCATAGGGCTCTGAGGGCGGCCAATTTCAAAAGGATGTCTTTTCTGTCAAGATCGGTGGTTTACTATACTCCATTCAGACTACATAAATGGTTCCCTTCAACCCCAAATGACTGATTTAGTTGTAATTTGCTCGAGGCGGGTGACTGGACACATATATTTTTTGCATGTCCGAGATTACAATACTTCTGGGAGGAGGTGTTTAGGTTTATTAGTAAATGTATGTCAACAGACATCCCACCATGCACATAGCAGGCCTTATTTGGCTTTTCTAATGGAGTAAGTCAGCTTTCAATACATAGGCAATGTTTTATTTTTCTGGCCATAGAAGTAGCCAGATCTTTAGTATTGCAGAATTGGAGATCTCAGAAAATCCTTACATTAGGTCAGTGGCAAATTAAGCTGGACCGGGCCTATAAATTTGAAGAGTCCTATGCGAAGAGGATAGGGGCACCGCGGAGATTTGGGCTGACCTGGGAGGGCTATGTTGGGAACAGGCGTCCAAATGATACTATGTAACTCAAGTGCTCTCGTGTATAAATTAAAAGTCATTGGTTATTATCCTCCGCATGTTCACAGGAGAGACATTAGAGCGCAAAATCAGAGTAATTAGAAAGCCTCCTTTTTCAAAGAGGTTGCCTGGAATCCTACAGGTCCTCGAAGTTAGGGTTACATGTTATCGTGGAGGTATTATTTAGGATGCTGGTTTTCGATATCATGTAAATTAGAATATTCATTTGCGCTTTCTATTGTTCTTTTTAAATTTGAGAATGGATAGTATACAGGTTTATTCTTTTTTGTCTAACTTGCTTATCATATTTATCATGTAAAATATATTATGAACTTGTCCTATTTATTGACAATTTTAATATGAAATTGGATATTTTGTAAGTTTGCTATTTTTATGTACCTTGGTTATCATGTCTACTATTTTACGCTCAATACAAAAAATAAAAAAGAAAGGTTTAAGTGGTTTGTGGGACTGGTGACGGTGTGACCATCTATTATTTGGAAAGAAGTACCCCATGTCACCTCGGAGTTCCATAACCTTATCAAGGAACTCTGACTTCGGTCTCATTCCTCTATATGGTTATGGAAGTCCTTGGTGACTTGCATTATCCTTATAATGTCCTTCCAGGGAGTACTTTATCCCTTATACCATCATCAGAGATATGGACATAATTATGGAGCTGAAACTACCCAACACATCAAAGATTTGCACATTTAGTAACAAATTGCATATATATATATATATTCACTGAAAAAACCATAGGTTTGACACCAGTTATAGTTAGCTGGAAATTTTACTGATATAAAACCAATGAAATTCCACGTTATAGTTAGTTGGACTCACTATAACTTGCGCGTGTAATGCACTGCTGATGACGTCACATATTACATCACTCATGACATCACTGATGACACCATCCAGTGAATGTGTGTCTTTCTGAAAAATAAATATGTGTTATATATGTATATATTATTGAATATCTTAGTGAATACATATATTACTGAGTAATGTTTAAATTTTTAAATATATGTATTATTGTTTCACTTTGTGTATAAGTGGCTCCATGGGTTGATGAGTAGATACATGTGTATGTATATAGGTTATTAGATGTTTTTCTTAGTATCAGTATGAGTGTTTGCATGGTTTGGTGGGGGTATTACTTAGTACATAGATGCAAGAATGACTGAGTCTCTGTTTGTATGTGTTTTGAAGACAGCATATGTGCAGGACTGTATGTGTGGAAGAGTGTGTATATGTCTGTGTTAGTGAGTGAATGACTCTCTTATTAGTGTCTTTAGCAGTAACTACATATGTTTTAATGTAGTATATGTGAATATTGATGTATATAAGTGAGTATATGTGAGAGTGAGGTATTGTAAGAGTTCCTGTTTAAATTAGTATGTGTTTCTATAAGTGATTTTTTAAGAGAGTAAGTATGTGTAAGTTTCCTTAGAAGTAAAGTGGTAGTGTGTGTATAGCTGTTTATGCAAATAAATGGATGTTCAATAGTTTATTTGCATGTGTGAGTATGTGTGTGAATAACTTTTGGATGACTGTCGGTGTGTAACAGGATGTGTAGGTGTATCACTACATATGATTAGTGAATATATGTATGAGTGACTATATAGAACTGTTGGTGAAATAGTGCATGTGTATATAGATGGTGGAATTATTGAATTGGTTGTTGTAACTGGTATGGGTATCTCCATTTTTTTGAAAACTTTAGTTTCTATTATTGAATATGCGTTTCAAGGGTTAGATTACAGTTAAAGGAGGTCTGTCACTGTGTCACAAGGATGGTGTCATCAGTGATGTCATGAGTGATGTAATATGTGACGTCATCAGCAGTGCATTACACGCGCAAGTTATAATGAGTCCAACTAACTATAACGTGGAATTTCATTGGTTTTATATCAGTAAAATTTCCAGCTAACTATAACTGGTGTCAAACCTATGGTTTTTTCAGTGAATTTCATAGGTTTTGTAAATGCTACTTCCTAACTATAACGTGTGTAAAACCTATGTTTTTTTCAGTGAATTTCATTGGTTTTTAAAATGCTAATTCAGAAATATCTCGTGTATACAACCTATACTTTTGTCAATAAAGTTTTGGCAATATTTTTTTCGGAAACAAGCCGTTTTCTTCACTGTTCAAGTTGCATAGAGACTCCTTGTAAATCGATACAGAATTAGAAAGTCTGTACCTTGCCTTTTTTTCAATGCATTAAAATTTGTCTGTAAATAAAAATAGCCTTTCTAAACTTTCGTGCACGACCCGGTGTGCGCACTCTCGGCAACAGTTCTCAATAAAATGGATAGCGCATTTCCAGGCTTTCGTGCGCGACCGTGTGCGCGCACCCACCTACATATTTCGTGAAAACTTTGCAATCTGAACTTATTGAATTTCTTCATAGACCCATCAAAGAACTTATACTACGTCAAAGACACTAAACCTAGGCTTCTTTTTTATTATTATGAAAATCTTCATTAAATGGAGCCGAATGTCTTTTTAAACTTTCGTGTGTGACCGAATGTACACACCTTGCTATTTTCAAAAAAATATATAAAAGGTTTTATACTTTAACAATTGTATGCTTGAATCGAGCTCAAAAGATATATTAAATCCGGATATGTTTGAATTTACTCCTTTTCACGTTTTGAAACTTCGCTGAATTAGACCGCTACTTCCAAATGGCGTACGTGACTAGATACTATCACCGCGTACACGTCCTGAGACGCGCATGTGAAGTCATGTGACTTGAAAACAACACTTCCAATTGGTTCTTAGTAGTTTCTATGCTGCGTCAATACCTACACCTGCTTCAAGCACATGCACAGTTTTGAAACAGCATGGGCCTGAAGGGAAACGACCACTACAACACTCACCATTAGACGTGATGTGCAGGCAATCGACATCTGAGAGGAAGGAAAAGGCCGTTTTTTTTTTTTACTAATGACGTCACCACACTAAAATACGTGGAAAAAGATAGGCGTGTAAATAGCATTCCGTTGTAACGCATGCGTGGTAAAGGCATGCGTTACAACGGACTTCGTTGAAAAAACATACAACCTGGGCCTGAAAGTCACTGAGTGAAATATCATACATTACAGTCGGCCACTTTCAAGACGCATTCCTTCAGAGGAACACTTACCGTTTATTAGAGGTAGATCGTCCGACTCCACCGGAGGACACCCCTAATAAAAAAGACATATATATAAAATGCGGACTAGCAGCTGTATCGTACTAGCAAACTTTAACTTAAAAATCGTTAGAGAAAACAAAAAGAATACAGCAAAATCAGTAGGCCACTGATAGGATCTCTTTTTGACCTCGCTAAAATAGAAACATTTGGAACAACCCCTCATGAGAAATATGAAACTAGTGAGAGAAACCGAGCTCGACGCCATGATAGCTGCAACATAGCTCGGCGCCGCCGCCCACCCCGCACAAAATAACGACAAACCCTATGCAAATATTATAAATAAATACATACAACACACCAGCAAAGTAACAGAGTAAAACGTTTTATTAAATAACTATTTACATGCCAGCCTGCTGCAACATGAAAACAACACTTCCAAAATGATCGACTACCTTTAAGAAGAAAAAAAGAATCTTTCATCTGGCAATTTTTCACTTATCCTGAAGATCAAAAGAAAGTAAATGCACCAAAAGTAACCTGCACGATATGTGACTCGTTTCTCTCAAGAGGAAATCCAACAAAAAAATATTCCTTTTTCATACATACCATGGTGCGGCATGTCAAACAAGTGCACCCTGTGCAATTTGCAGAGGCATCAACAAAAGCCCTGGCCACGCTATTACCATTAGAGGTGGCCAGCACATTTTCTGATCGACGACCTGTATCTCCATCGAGTGCACAGAAGGACTTGAGATATTTAACTATATATGGTCTATAACCTATGGTTCTTTCAGTGAATTTGCTCCGCCGCCCACCCCGCCCAAAATAACGAGAAACCCTATGCAAATATTATAAATATATACAACACACCAACAAAGTAACATGGTAAAACGTTTAATTAAATAACTATTTACATGGCAGCCTGCTGCAACATCTCCGCCAGGAGACGGCGTGGGGTGCACTGGAAGGGAGAGGCGGCACGAACGAGCCTCCCCCACCTCCCCAGGTGGAGGTTTCTCAGCTACACCCCAGCGCTTCACTGATCTCCTTGTCCTCAGTCAAGCATCAATAGTAAGATTTTCATAGGTGAGTGTAGGTTCATAGTTTGCCATCCACAGACTAAAAGCCTGGAGTGGCAGTGAAAAAACCATAACTAGGTAAGAAGGAACGCAGAGGCTGTAGAAAGGACTCTGCATATGCTTGGTCCCTGAGATGCTTCGATGTCACAGCCTTCCACAAATGTCATAAGTCCTGGATGTTGGGTGCCATAGTTGAGGGTTTGACCTAAAGACACGTCCTGCGGTGCCCTGGTCCAACCATCACATATACCTGCGCCAGGAGACGGCGTGGGGTGCACTGGAAGGGAGAGGCGGCGCGAACGAGCCTCCCCCACCTCCCCAGGTGGAGGTTTCTCAGCTACACCCCTAAAGACACGTCCTGCGGTGCCCTGGTCCAACCATCACATATACCTGCGCCAGGAGACGGCGTGGGGTGCACTGGAAGGGAGAGGCGGCGCGAACGAACCTCCCCAGGTGGAGGTTTCTCAGCTGCACCCCAGCACTTCACTCGACATAGGCGGCCGGCTCCCGGGGTCCGGCGGAACTTTTAGCCTTTTGGTGACTTTTCCATTCTGGACCTTGTCCCACAATCCGTTTGACCTGAAGACACGTCTTGCGGTGCCCTGGTCCAACCATCACATATACCTGCACCAGGAGACGGCGTGGGGTGCACTGGAAGGGAGAGGCGGCGCGAACAAGCCTCCCCCACCTCCCCAGGTGGAGGTTTCTCAGCTGCACCCCAGCGCTTCACTCGACAAGCTGAGTTGCGCCCGCTCCTGCGGCACATTGCCTCGCTCGGCCAGCTCAATTACGCCTGCTCTTGCTATTACAGCGTCTCACCCGCCATCCGGCTGAATTGCACCCACTCTTGCGGTACAGCGACAGGCGGCTGCCACGGAGCTCAGGAAATGGCGGTCGGCTCCACAGACTTGGGCCTGGCCTGCAAGGATGGCTCTGGACAACCATGGAACTCGAACGCTTCACTGCTACGGCATGGGCCCCATTCCCAAAAGCGTCCCATCAGCCTTGAAGATTCTACAAGAGTCACCGGGGCCCCCGACTCCCGCAGAGTTCTGGTGGGAAGCTTCTGCCATGAATGCTCGCAGAATGGCCACGACGTAGCCACGGGGTGCTCTCATGCTAACGCCAGCTTCAGTCTGAAACATCCAGAAACACTGTAGACTACCAATTCAATCAGTTCCGGTGGAGCCCCAACGACGTATCGCGTTGTTGCATAATGCGTCATATGACACGCCGCGTTAGCGCACCCGGAAGTCCTCCGGTGCGCGAGGCGCGAAGCGCAGCTTCCCGGAAGCAATCCGGGGCGCGGCGCGGAGCGCGTAACGTAAGCATAACAGGTCATGTGACTTGTTAATAAAGCTTTTCATTGGTTTAGAAATATTTTTATGAGCATATTTGACTATTTTATTAAAGACACTACACATAACCTGTTTTTCAAGTTATGTTTAATTTTAAATGAAACGGTTTACATTTTCACTTTTTATTTCCAATAAATTTTAAAAATAAATGTTTATAGTTCCATATGCTGAAGCACGTCAGCTTCCCACCCTATGTCATACAATTCTGACAAATCGGCATCCTCATCATGTTCTTCATCATCCTCAGGATTTAAATCATCTAAGGGATCCACTTCCACTGACGTTTCAATGACAAGTTCAACGATAAGATCGAGATCAACGGATTGCTCATTATCACTCATGGTTAATGTTGTCGTTATCTTTAAAGAAAGAGAACAACAATGAGATGTTGCAGAGTAAGAGACAAATCTCAGAGACTATAATAGTAAACAGGACTCATCTCTTTTTAACCTTGGATAAGCCTCACCAAATCTGTGTCCCCTGCTCATACTTAAATGTAAAGGGGCAGATTTATGTTAACTGGCGCATCCCCAGAGATGCACCAGTTAATGTGCACCGCTGCTCTGCCACCCATGGTGTGCCGCATTTACAATGTGGAGCACCATTGAGCAAAAACAACACAGATGCGTCACGCATCTGTGCCGCAAAAGCAGCACATTGCAGGAATCACGTCGTAAGCGCGACATGTCTACTGCAATGTACAGGGGCAAGCCACACATTGCATGGTGCATCACTCCTTATGCCTGTTTCAAACAGGCGTAAGGATTTGATTCAGCAATGCCATAAAGCTGACTCAGTGAAATTTTCTAAATTTCACCGTGTTAGTTTTACGGGGCTTTCATGCAAATTAATGCATACCTTGCAACAAAACACCTATATGAAAACTGACGCAGGTTTCATGTGGCACAGGACTTTACAGCATGACACATCTGCCTAGATGCATCAAGTTGTAAATATGTTGCCACATAGCAAATCTTTTGCACCGCCACTTCTGTGAATTTACAAAAAACTAAATAATTTAATGGGAAGATTGGTGCTGCATCCCAGTGACAAACCTTTACATGGCTGGTTTTATTTTGCTGTTCGAGGCTCCTGCTCCTGCAAGGGCCAGTCTGGAAACCAAAAGCAGCCCTAGAAAATGTTTTCAGACCAGTCCCCATACGGTGCATACCAAGTGCAATGAGTGAGCCTGACCACTACAGAGGGTGCTTTGGAATGCTCTCCCCCAAAGGTTTTTGGGAAACAATGGTGCAGTCTACAACACAGTTATCATTACAGATTGAATTTTATTAGCTTTCAAAGAATAGTAAATGAAGACCTTATTATGCACAAGGATACGACAATCTGGGAAGAAAAATAAGTTACTTACAAAAGCAGTAAGTAACCCACTGACCTATGCATATAACATTTTTTTAAATTAAATACATGGTACATATTCTTTGCAGTAACCCTCTGTGCTACATTAGATAAGTTGAAGTTGCCACTGGACAAAACTCTCCTCTCTCCAGTAGGTACATTAATCACTGGTGTTATCTTGACACTTTTATTGTTGCTCCAAAACTGATAATTCTGCAAGGAACTTTGAAGTGCTTTTAAAACTGCTGCCTGCGGACCCCCTGAGAATGGGTCAAGGACCCCTGGGGGTCCGCGGACCACAGTTTGGGAAACACTGGTCTAACCACTAGCATTTTCACGTATCGTTCCTAAACTGAAAAGCCAGAGACCTTCATCCATTTATTAACATATAATGAGCCTTATTTATGTTAAAAGTAACGCACCGGCGGCGCAAGGCCTTCATAAATCTGACCCAATATACTTCCTCATAAGAGTGTATAATTAATTTTGCTAAACCATATTCATTTTTCATCAACTATACCGTTTGTATTTTATGTACTAGTGGCTATACCGATTACTTTGTTTTTTACAATGTCTGCACTCGTATTAGATAAGAAACTTGCCTTGAAAACAGTGCATTTCTGAATAAACATTTCAAATATACACGTTCTCTCTTTTAATCCATAATCTCAACTAAAATGATTGTATATTGAAACAGTATTCATGAGTTCCACGTAACTTCAGCTGTACTAACTTAATATTTTCTTTTGTCGACCTGATTTACTCATAGTAGAACCCACAGGCCTATGACAGCCCGTAAACCCTTTCTTTTACAGTACATGACAAAACAAACAGTTACAGACTTACCTTTACCAATGCTTTGTACGATGTACAACAGTGACAGTCACAAAATAGATATTCGTTTGACGGAAGTCTCAATTATGGTGCTATCAGTGCAACCAAAATTCAATGGCACAGATATCCAGTCAATACAGACTCATATATGTCTCTTCAGCCAATCATATTTCCTCCCGCAAAATGTTGTATTCAAATTCACATTTCAGTTGGTTGTCCCTCACAATATTTTCAATGTCACATAAAAGTCACCCATCACCCACTGCCATCTCTGGCTGTTTCCATGGTAACACCTCATTCTGCACCTGGCTGAAGGCACAGCTCAAAAGTTCATATCTCAACGTTCTACAGCAAACTAACAACACTGTTTTCCCTCCAGAAACACCTGCCTATCCACAGCTCTGTTACATGTCATTTTTTTCACACCCAATACTACTTTTTCTTTTACATAACATTAACATGCAACGTAGTCTTCAATCTTCACGTATTAGAATCAACCAATCATCTTTTGTTTTTCAACCACACCAAGCCTCATCCATTTTTTTTATCCTGAATTTCAGCTTCTAACTGCCATTCCACTTCCACAACCCATCGGAGCACGACTGCATCTGCCTTGAAAATGAAGGTTTGGCTTTTAGGACACAGCTATATTCACTGGAGTGGAAAATATGCAGCAAGCAGACGAATTTCCAACCTTGATTTACCAAATGTGCAGATAACGTGGATTGGGCAAAGAGGATTAAGATGTCACCAATTAATACCATTGGTGAAAACTTTTATGCATCTCCCAGAACCAGACCTTATAATTGTGCACTGTGGTGGGAACGATCTAGGCACATTGACTGGGGTAGGTCTGGAAATGCTTCTAAAAGACACCTTTAGACAATTGATGACACTTTTTCCTCGAACTGCCTTGGTATATTCCAATATATGCCAAAGACAGAAATGGAATTGGTCCAATCAACATTGTGCACAAATTGAGAAAGCAAGGAGACATGTTAATAAATCTGTTTCTGCTTTCCTCAGAGATTATAGCATGGGTTCTATTTACCACAACAACTTGCGTTACCACATGCAAGACATCTATAGGACAGATGGTGTTCATTTCACGGATGAGGGAAACAGAATCTTCCTCTGCAACATCAGACTCTGCATCGGTACTTACTTATAAATGCAGAAACAACTCAATAAACACAAGGGCTCTTTTCAGAGCCACCTTATATCAAAGCACTCAAACTTCTGATTTATCTCCCTTTTCACACTCTTGTAAATAGGTGTGCGCGCACCCCGCAATTTTTTCAATTTTTTTTAAATATATTTTCGCCTTTAAGGACCTTACTGCACACCCTGAGAAAACCTACGCAGCAAAACAACCTCTACCTTCTCCCCTTTCCATGTTCCAACGCTTTGAAATGACAATATATTTACTCGCAGTGACAAAATGGCGGTCAACACTTCCTGATTTCCTTCGAATCGAACGTTAACAGACGTCACGCAGCAAAAAAAATTCCGCTCGCGCGCAGCCGCTTGAGTGCGCGCACCCGTCCGCGCTTATAGATATATAATTGACTTTAACTTTAATTTTCTCAGCAACTACTGAACGGATTTACACCATTCCACAAAAAGCGTAATCTGCGAGCCGGACTCTACAGTTTTGCCAAATTTCTTATAAATCCATTCAGCCGTTCGACCTGTAGCCGTGTCTAAACGTCCTATGGAAAACAACATGGAGAAAACACGTTTTGGGACCCCCCTTTTATCTCAGCCCCCACTTCACCAATCCCCCCCAAATTTTCAGGGAAGGAGCGCAGTGGACCGAGCCATCTTCTTCGAGAAATTCGCAAAGATTCATCCACCAGGGCCAAAGTTAATCCAAATAGAATGTTGACGATTTCCTATGGAAACTAGGTCCTAACTATAACCACCTACTGGCGACCGCCAGTAGGTAATATATATATATATATATATATATATATAAATATATATACACACTTTTTTACCTAGTACGGAAGAATGAAAGGCTACGTTGCTCTTGCAGGGATTCAAAGTAGTAACCTGCAGGTCACAGCACACAGTAGTGGGCCAGCAGTTCACTGAGAGCCACCTGAAGAGCTTTATAGAAATAAGGGAACTGACTACAAGCACCAATGGAGGAATGAAAGATATACATGCCCTCACACTCAGGCGTAAACAGTGTTTGTCTTGTTCATTTACAAGTGTAGTAATACATGCTATATGTGTTATTCAAACCGTCTGCTCAATATGAAACTGTACAAGTTGAGATCAATTGGAAGATTGCCTCCACCCCAAGCCTGAAGAGAGCACAGGGTCATGGTGGCCATGGCTGACACTGCTGGAGTAATGCAACAGAGAAAGTCAGAGCTTCCTATGCACGGTCATTAGAGGCGGTGGAATGTGATGCATCTGGGTGGGAGGCTGTAAGGACAATCCTAGGTCACATGCCTCTAATGACTTCGATCACAGTATGTGTGAAGGGCTTCCAGTTCCCCCTACACTGTGACAGTTTGATCTTTCTACTCAGTAATCCAAGATAGAAACACAGACTGGCACCCACTTTATGGTATCCTGTCTACCCTCAAAAAAAGCACAAAGTGTTGAGAACAAGGGGGCATAATATCAAGGAATGGTGTTAAAATTATCGCCGTTTTATAGGCAGGAAACTGCTGATAAAACAGCAATAATGGGCTTGATAATACGCCCTTGTTAATTACCATAGAAGCCTATGTTAACATCAGAACATGGGCTTCTATGGAAATTAACAAGGGCATATTATCAAGCCCATTATCGCAGTTTTATCGGCAGTTTCCTGCCGATAAAACAGCGATCATTTTAACACCGGTCCTTGATAATATGCCCCAAGGACTCTTCTGATGGTCTTGAAAGATACGAATCCAAGGGAAGGTCTACTTGGGCCAGCAACAATAAAGAAAGAGCAATATCCACATGGTTTTCATTGGTTGCTAATTTTGTTCCCAAAAACTAGTTTTTCCATTTCTGCCTGATACAAGGGACGTTAGAATATGGAATGTGGTATCTTGTAAATATTTCGTTAATTGAGTCTTTTCGTATGTATTGCCTCTCTATTGGATTTTTAAAAATGTTCTAATAGGCACACGTTAGAGTAAAGGCGTTGCTTGTACAATCTAGAGGCTTGATCTCAATGTGTGTCATTTATCCTTATTTACATTGCCTGCCCTGCATCCCGCTTTAAAAACTCAAGTTGCATATGCCAGTATGCCCCATTTCACAGAAATGTGTAAGTCTGTTTATCGCGAACATGTCTATATTTTCATAGATGTGTGAATATTTTAATGATTCACAGAATCCCAGTGAAAATGGTAAATTACAGCGGGATATCCATTATTTTTATTATTCAGTTAACTAGGTAAACTTCAATGTATAGCCCAACATGGCGAAGAAAAGCTGGAAAAAGCATAGTCGACATATGATAAAACTTTATGTGACCAAAAAAAATTGGCTCCATGAATGAGCCCTTTCTCCCTATGGGGGAAACAATTACCATACACCACGATGAAATATGAGGTGAGGTTCTCCATTCCTTTTTCACTCAAACATAACGTAACACATTTGGGACTAACTATAAACCTCACCGTTTTTTGATATCACCAACGTTTTGATGAGTGTTTCGCAAGTACTGACCTATTTAGGCTCTTTGTGAAAGATTAATTCCACCGACAATCCGAATAATTGGTACATTTTCTTGCAGGAGTAATTCATATCACCAGGTGAAAATGGCTATTGGTCACTATTTTGTGAAGAAGGCTCATGGGATTTTCACCAACACATCCGATTTTTTGTTCAAGAAACAAAACTTCTTTGTGAATCATACCCAAAGTTGTGATACACATCTAGCCGGCTTGCATTCATTTAGATTTTATCTCATGGGCATCTATCGACATGAATGTATGCTTGTACACATTTCCCTCACTGCGAATTACGTGCAAGTTTTGTGAATCATACCCAGAGTTGTGATACACATCTAGCCGGCTTGCATTCATTTAGATTTGATCTCATGGGCATCTATCGACATGAATGTATGCTTGTACACATTTCCCTCACTGCGAATTACGTGCAAGTTGCACATGTTATGGGTGCGTATATATTATTGATGCAGATCTTTTTGTGAGAGAAGTATTCTTTCGTGTATCTTCTGCTTGTTTGTTGTCATGGTCAGATTATTACATTCTTCTTTTAGGTAAAATGGGCTACACTCAATATGAACGCCTCAACATATCTAGGCCCTCATTTATGAAACGTGACGCATCCTTGCGCAGGCGCAGGGATGCGCCACAATTCCTTACGACGCGCTGCGTCAGAATTTTGCGACGCGGATGCGTCACATTAATGCAATGGCGCATCATGTCGCAAGTGATGCTGTAAGCCGGAAAAAAGACACGCAGACGCTGGCGTCCTGACGTACCGGAAAGTCACGCAAGTGCGGGAAAAGTGCCGTAAGTCGCAATCGCGGAACTGACGTAAGCGTACGCGTCGCTGCGCCACTTTCACGTTGCGTCACAATCCGGAAAACGCCAAAAATACACGCATCCATCTCCTAATCCTCCCGCAAATGGAAAAAATTGTTACCATGGAGCCTGAAGGACACAGCAGCAGCCAAGGGAACCTTCCACATGGCAGCCACGATGCCCAGCCACATGTCAGCCAGGATGCGCAGCCTGAAACACAGGGAGAAACCCATGTAAAGAGGAAGAGGAAAATTAATTTCAGTGCTGAGGAGAACAACATACTCATAAATGAGGTAACAGACCACCAGCACCAGCTCTTTGCAAGTTCCAAGTTGCCACTATCAAAAAAAGAGGCAATTTGGCAGTCCATATTGACAAAGGTCAACTGTGTGGCCCAATCTAAGAGGACAGTCATTGACCTGAAGAAACGCTGGAACGACATGAAGCGCCGGACAAAAGAGAAAATGGCAAAAAAACGCAAAGAAGCAGCGGCGACAGGAGGAGGCAGCCCATCACAACACGAAGAGCTGGATGACCTTGAGGAGCGGGTTGCGGCGGTCATCCCAGACGATTTGGTGGTTGGAATTCCAGGACAGGACAGTGCAGAGCATGAGGAACTGCAAGACACACAGGGTAAGTCCCTACAAGGGGAAATGTGCAAAGAAGGTAATGTTGTGCAGTCCATAAACTAAGGTAGCCGGCTCAATTACAGACGTGTAGTGGAAAGAGTAGTCATGCAATGTCATGAACTGTGAAGGGTCTTCAAAAAGTATTGTACCAGGGACATGCACATGTCACATTTGGTAAACACCTACCCCTGTCAAAGTAATAACATATTTTCTAAGTGAAGTCCCAGCCCACTGCTGCACCTGACAAGTGCCACACGCAGGTGCAAATATACAACTACCCTCATGAAATACCATGATGTTATATTGATCATGTAGTGGTGGCACAATGTGCCACACCCACAATAATAGGCCACAGACAGCCATGTAACATAGTACAACATATCATGTCATTGCACCATTCCCACACTAAAGTGTGAGAAAGCGCAATTCCAGGGCTGTTGCTGGGGGTGTACCCACAAACATCCATGTCCAATTGACAATGTCCAATAGCAAAGTCAAACTGTAACTATTACGCTGGGCCACAAATATATGCATCCATAGGGTCTGTGTAAGGCATGCACAACCTCAAGAAATACAAACTGTTCCCTCTCGGATATACCCAACATATAGCTTTTGCATTCAAGTGGACACATAGAAAGCGGAAAAATCTTTAGATGACTGCATCATGCAGGAATGTGTCCCTTCCATGCACACAAACACTGATCCCCTGCACTGCTGGACCCCCTGCAACATGGTGCAAGTTTGCCTGGGTCGGCGCATGCCAAGCATTATGCACCTGTGTCGTTGTGAAGGACAGGTGACACCAATAAAGAGACCCTACTCATAGTCACCCCATGCAGGCCCAAAATCTGTCATTGTACTACTTTGTGCATGATGGTTTCAGCCACATAATCTGCATATGTAAGGGAAAGTACTCAGGAATGTTACTCAGCATGCGAAGCCCTGTGCCACATTACACAAGCATCATGTATAACGTATGCATGGTGGGTCTGCACATCCAAATAAAAATATCAGTAGTGGTGATGTGCAATCCATACAAATTTTTGAAATACATTAGCATCTGGCAATTGTGTCAGTACCTCACACCTGCATCATGGTAGGTATAGGGGTGAGGCAGTGCCACTGGGAGAGGCCTGCACCAAGGTTTGATGTACTTGAATGATGCTCCTCACATGAATGCATGACTTAAGCACTGACCAGCTACGTCTGGATGAATGACGTATATAACATGAATAACAACATGTAGTGACATACAGTGAATACAGCACATCTATGTTGTCACGACGATGGGAAAAACATAAGTGTACCAATGGTGTTCTTGCAGTGAAAGAACATCCAACATCAATGGTTTGCAGGAATGTGCACCATCTCACCGAAGGCCTCCATTCATGGTCTGTACCTATGCATGCACTGCAGCACACCTATATTGCAAGGTGCGCAGTCCAGCTGATAAACATCAAGCAAATATGCACCATAGTTAATTATACAAATGGATCATCAGCGAGTCTGCAGCACTGTATGTGTAGCTTAAGTGCCAAGAATGTATAATCACATTAGCAAGCTGTTGCATACAGATGAGAGCAAATGCTCAGGAGTGAGAGCAACTTCTATGTCAATGGCATTGCATGTCCCAACAAAACTATGGCAATGACATGCAAAGTAGGTGTTACGTATCCAAATAATGCAAACAAGTTGACTAACTGCACCTTGCAAGATTAGCAAGGCTGTCTCAGACATGAGACAAAAAAGCAAACTCATGCAAATGCACAATAGCTCCCGGAATGAAAAGCCACAACATACATGTCCCTAAGGATGGTGACATCGTGCCACAACATATATGCATGGGAGTGGTACTGGACAGCTCTGCAAACAAGGTTAAAGGGTTGCCCTGTGACAAAGATACACTCGACAAACGTGCAACAACAACAATATTGTGTGCATTCCTATGGCACAACCATGAAAATTGTTGCTGCAAGAAGACAGTGAGGCAACACTTCTCACCATGTCCCTCCTTGCAATAGCATGGATGTACAGTACCTACTGGACATTGCTCAATGATTCAAGCAATGACAGATCCTTTAGAAATCATAATGTCAGTGTATGCACAACCATGCCGCAACTCCACCAATGCATAGTGGCAGACGATGGCAATGGCACTGCCCACATACATGGCTGCCATGAGGTAGTGGGAAAGTAGGGATGCAAGTACATTCATGAGGGGTGCAGAAATGATGGTGTCATTCGAGATCCTAACAGTGCTATTTGTGTGCTGTAGTGACACAAGTATTTAAGCATTGATGGACTGTCTTTGCACAAGGAGTGGATGAGATGTCATGCACTGCCCTTGTTCCAGCTGCAAGAGGGTACAAGGATGGCGGTGGTGATTGCTGGTCAAGTCACATATGTCATGCATTCAATGATGGTAGTGCCAGGAGAGTATGAAGTCAGACCTGAATCATAAGTACCTGCAGCCGTACTATGGAGCCGTACTACAGGTACTTAAAAGTGTCCTGTTCAGTGGTATGTTGAGGTCCCTTGATGCTTGTGTCTGATGTCAGTGAAGTTACCCTTGAGGTGTTGTTGGTCAGGTAACTTAACCTGCTGAGGTGGAACTGGAGGTCATCGAGAGGGATGCTGTCTGTGGATGTCACACACTGGGGTGCAATGAGGTCAACAATGGTGTTGGAGAATGGGGCACATGGCCTGTGTGTTCTGCACATGAGTGTGCTGTTGAGTATGCCCATGGGCCTGGTCATGATAATGTAGTTGTCGTAGTACATGGTCAACCATGGCACATTGGAGTGCCTGCACATTCTGAGTGTACCAGTGTATGGGTTAACAATGCCTCTTCCATGATTGTCGTGCTTCCACATGCAGGTGACACAGAAGTTGTCAGTGACAGTGATGGTGATGTCTGTAGCAGAGTTACGTCCTGGCAGGTGAGGTGGCATACAGGGTTGAATGTGAGGAGGTTGCTGACATTGTATAGTTGCAGTGTCCAAGAGGAATAAACCTTGGTACACAGTGTGGACCTGAGCCAGTCAAATGCAAACAGCGTACACCATGGTTGCCGTAGTCATTAGTGATGACCATTACAATGTATGCTGCACAATGTCAACAATGCAATGCATGTGTTCCAAAATATCATCTCAAAATACTTCATTGTGGCCACAATCATGTTGTGATGTAAGTACTACATGTGGTAATGAGTGTCAGTATGAAAATTTTAAAAATTGTGACAAATCCTAAAAATATCACAAATGTGCATTTATGTGTCAAAGAATAACATTTGGTTGTGTCATGGGGTGACATATGTCTGAAATATTATTTATATATATGTACATCATGAGAAATAGGGGATGAAATGTTGAGAATATGAAAAAATGCTGTGCATATTTCTTCAGGCTATGAAAAATGGTGTGTGCATTACTCACTAATCTGACTCAATTGTGTGTGTCGTGGTTGTTCATCAAGGAATTTAATGCTTCAGGTCTGGGTGTGTGGTGACAAGGATAGATTGTCCATGTACTCACTGAACTTTGAACAGTGTAATGAAAGTCTCTGCCGTGCAACACCTACTCTACAGTTGCAACATGCCTAGTATTAACAATGAATACAATGGAATGTGATGACATGTTTTGGTGATATGTATGTGCCTTTTGGCACAAGACTGTTACACCTGCTCTGCATGGGGGCACAGTGACAAACATTGGCAATTGGGGGGGCAGCTGTAAATCAACAATTGCAGGAAATAACAATCAATGTCTTATGGATGCAGGGATGTGTGTGAGTGTGTGCAGCAAAACATATAGTGGCCCATTCACAGAATGAACTTAAGACTCAATCCAAAACTTACTACTATATTGGTATTCACAGAATGCACTTACTAATTGTAGCATTCACATAATGAACTTACTACTTTTGCTATTCACAGAAGTTAGGATTTTGTCTTAAGTTTCTCTGAAGACAGACTTAAGACAGACTAAAGGCAAAATCCTAACTTCAGTGAATACCAAAAGTACTAAGTTCATTCTGTGAATGTCAAAAGTAGTAAGTGCATTCTGTCAACACCAAAATAGTATTAAGTTTAGGATTGAGTCTTAAGTGTGTTTTGTGAATCAGGCACACATTGAGGGAAGTCTGACCTCAAAGCTGTGTCCCATTTCTCTGGAGCCTATGCAACCCTGCCTTTGTGTCACGTAAAACGAATTAGCCAGCCAGGCTCACTACTCTGAGTCAATCACAACGCTGTGAAGTGCTGGTGTGACTGGTAATAGGAAATGGGATAAGTCATGCAGCCACATGCTGGAGTGACGGCCATGTTTGCAATGGAGGCTGAAATGCAGCCTGCATACCAAACATCGAAGTGGGTATTACTGCTCTGGTCATCATGGGTGGCACCTGAGTCATCTTGCCAATATGCACATGCCCCACCTCATATTAGATCTCCCCTACCCACCCTCCCATGCCATGATGACACATAGCATGATCACATCAGTCACTCATCCCTTGTGTCTCAATTATAAGTCAGTTCAGTGCTCTCATCAGAGCCCACACTCCACATATGGTCCATGAACTACCACTAAGGCCCCCACCCCTGTCTTCATGTGTTCCGTCATCACTGAATATGTTACCTCACACTTAGCCTACTCAATGTCAGCCGCTGTGCAAGCGCACAGCAGACGCATGTACATGGTGTGCTGAAGGCACGCCAATGGCTAGTCTGAATGCGCACATCTGTGTCCAAAATGCAATCATTTCCAGCAGCAACTGATATACAGTCATTCACTGATGCAGCTCACCCAGCCTCCATGCACTCATACATGGAAAACATTGGAGAATGACAACAGGCCTTTGCAAACATGACACGCAGACATTTCACATGCCTACACTGCTGACAAACCTCAACCACCACCCTGGCCTCAAACACAGCCAACGCCAGCGTTTCTGCAAGTGAAAGTCACACCTGGATACACAACTGCGCATACCAGACCTCCACCCTCTGCAAGCCTAACAAACAGCACTACAGGGACACGGCATGGTAGAGCACTGATCTCTAAGAAGCAAGAGGCACCAGCAGATACCTTGTTAAGAACTGTATGAACACCAAGACACCTGGGGCCTTATTTATGAAGGCCTTGCGCCTCTGGTGCGCCACTTTTAAAATTGGAAAAAGTGACGCACCGGCGGCGCAAGTCCTTCATAAATAAGGCCCCTGAAATAGAAAACACATACATGGACGCAATGAGGGAGTACCACAAAAAAATAGTCTACGATAATGGCAAGTCCTGCAAACTCGTCAAGGTCCTGCATGAATAAAACAACCTATGCTGCAAAGCTACAGACATCACCCTGGCACTACAGACCTGTGATAAGTGTCCAACAAAGTTCAGCATAAAGTAAAAAATGTCACTACAACAACTTTGCCGTACACAGGAGATGCCACAGGCAGCACCACGCAAACCTCTTCCAACACAACAGCCATACTACCATCCCCACCGGGACACCCGTCACAGCTCAATGCACCCCTTCCAACATGAGATACAGCCACCTGTGGGATCACTACAGCCCTGTCCTCATCACATCAACAACAGCACCAAGATCACCCTATTCACAGCCACAGGTGACATCTGCACCCTCCGGGACCAAGAGCTGTGAGTGTGCTCCGACACAGACTAACACCACACAGATTTGCTACACTACATGAAGCAGGATTCCAAGGAACAACGCTTAACTGGGTCACTCATCCCAGCAAGAGGTCCAAGGATCCGACTGACAACCTTCGTCTTTATAATCATGTAATTCCAATGCTGAATGCAAGAGGGACCATCTATGTGTCTGACCCTTGTCAACATCAACAGGGCTGCCTCAGCGCCATTTGAAAACAAACACAGCCTCAACATTGTATCCATTGCTGATGACAGACAGCTCATACTCTCTCACACCTAAGACTACACCAACCAAACACTTGAAATACATTGCGGAATGCATTACGTCGCAGTCTGCATGAACCACAGCTGCATGAAAAATAAATCAGAGAATACAGAAGTCTGTGTCCTTGGAACAACTCATTCAGCATGTAAAAACACCTGTTGGATCTCCCACTCTGATGGGAAGGGGCTGCGGCTACCGCTCAAAGAGACAGGTCTTGATGAGTCTTCTGAATGGGAGTAGGTCCTGGGTCTGCCGTAGGTGGGCCGGGAGGGTGTGCAAGGTCTTGGCGGTGAGGTAGGACAAGGATCTGCTGCTGGAGGTTGGTCATAGGATGCGGTGGACAGTGGTGAGGGGGAGGCTGGTGGAGCGGACCTGGCGTGTGGGGGTGTAGAAGCTGAGTCTGCTGTACAGGTAGGCTGCTCCGGCCTACTGGAGTGTATTGTGCGTCTGGGTCTGGAGCTTGAAGCTGATCCACTTGCTGATGGGGAACAAGTGTAGGTCTCACATTTGGGGGAAGATGTTGCTGCGGTGTGGGACGTTGACAATCAATGAGCCGTAAGTGTATTGGATGCGTTGCAGTACTTGTAGGTGTTTGTCTGGGAATCCTCAGTACAGTGCGTTGCGGTAGTCCAGTCCGCTGCTGCTCAGGGCCTGCGTCACACTCATTTTAGTCTGGGGTGGGGATCCACTTGTAGATCCAGCATAGCATGTGGAGGCAGTTGTAGCATGAGGAGGAGATGGCGTCGACCTGCTCAGACATGGAGAGGGAGGAGTACTGGATGTATTGTAAGTTGCGTGCATGGTCAGTGGGTGTTGTTGCTGTTCCCAGTGTGGTTGCCCACCAGGAGTCGTCCCAGGCTCAAGGTGTGGGTCCAAGGATGAGGACCTGTGTCATGTCCAAGTACAGTTTCAGACTGGTGCTCCTCATCCACTTGGTGAGGGACTTCATTCCCTCGTGGAGGTTTGTTGAGGGTGTGTGTGGGTCCCTGGTGATGGAGAGGATGAGCTGGGTGTTGTTGGTGTAGGAGATGATGTAGAGGCTGTGATGGCGGCCCACGTGTACGAGGGGGACATGTACATGTTGAACAGTGTTGTGCTGAGGGATGACCCCTGGGGTACGCCGCAGATGATGTTGATGGCGTCCCATTTGATGGATGGGTTTTGGACACTCTGGACGCTCTGGGTTCTGCGGGAGAGAAAGGACGTGGTCCAGTCTAGGGCCTTCAATTGGAATCATGATTCTCGGAGGTGTGTCTTCAGAGTGTGATAGCATACCGTGTCAAAGGCGGTTGACCGGTCCAGTCCAGGAGGAAGAGGGCTGCTGACTTGGTGCTGGCTAGTTGGTGCATGATGTTGTCTGTGCCGGACATGTGGACTGTCTTGCTGCTGTATGTACGTATGAATCCGGACTGGGACGGGTGAAACATGTTGGGGTCTACCAGCCCGCGGCCCAATAGCATGTTCATCATTACCTAGATGACCTTCGTTGGGAACGTGAGCAGGGAGATGGGCCGTGAGTCCCCGAGGGCCTTGGGGTGTGCCTTGTGCGTCTTGAGGAGGGCATTGCTTGTGGCGTGCTTCCATATTTCATGGAATGTTGCTGCATTGAAGAAGATGTAGATGAACTTGTGTAGTTGTGGTATGATCGCTTTCTCTGCTTTGTACTATAAGTGGTGTGGTGATGGTACTGCTGGTGATCCAGAGTGTACGGAGTTCATGACCTTGTGTGTTGCGTCCTTGTCGACGTAGTACCAGGATGTGCTGCGGTTGGCGCTGGTGGTCCTCGCTGGGGAGGTGGAGTCTGGCATAGTTGGGGTGGATGTGGTGGTGAAGCTGTCGTCGATGGCACTAAACGTGCGCTGTGAGAAGATGGACAGTGAGTCCCACACTTTTTGTGAGGGTGGGATGTTGACAACGTTTGCGCATGGGTTTCTCTGTTCAATAACGATGCAGAAGACCTCATTGCTGTTGTGTGCATTGGTATCCAGAAAGGTTTGGAAGGAGGATCTCTTTGCCAATCTGGTGAGGTGGTGATGTATACACGTGGCGTCCTTGTGGACTGTGTGGTTGTGCAGTGTGTGTCCATGGAGCCATGTTCACTCCATCTTCCGGCATGTGCGTTGGTAGGTCTGGAGGTAGTCGGTGAACCGGGTGGCTCTGTTGCAGGCGTGGCTGTTGGAGGGCAACGTGAGTGGGGCAAAGGTTTTGGTGCAGTCCTACATACACTGTCAGAGTTTTTGGGCACTGGCGACTGGGTTGGTGGGGTTGTAGTTCGGGCCATGGCTGAGGGGTGTGACCAGCTGGTCTACGTTTACTTTTACCCAGCATTGGTGAGGCAGCAGTTGTCTGCAGTGGTGTGTGGTTGATTAATTGAAGGTAAAATTGATGCTGCGGTGGTCGGTCGAGTGCAGGTCAGTGGTGTGGTTGGAGGTGACGTGGGTGCCTGTTGAGAAGACGGGGTTCAGCTTGTGGCTGGCGGCGTGGGTTTGGTCCCGAGTTGTCTGCAGCCGGGTCTGGTGAGGTCGTTGATCAGTATGGTGGAGTTGTCGTCGTTGTTGTCCTTGAGGTGTAAGGTCAGGTCCCACAGGATGATGTGGTGCGTGGAGGGGAGTGTGTGGGTGCTGGCGAGGTCATTGATGGAGCAGCAGAACTGAGCACAGGGTTGTTGTGCTGTACACGAGGGTCCTCTGAGGGTGGTGTTGGGTGTCGGTGTGGATGTTTATGTGCAGGTGGTTGGCGGTGTTGATGGTGTTGTCTGCATGGGTGCCGACCTTGAGGGTGGACTTGTGGTTGATGGTGACCCATACACCAAATCAGTCAGCGCAATCCCTGCGGTTCAACTTGTAGCTGTCTGGGATGTCTATGGTGATGTTGGTCGCAGAGGAGTAGTCCCACCAGGTCAAGTTTAATAATCACACATCTGGGGCGGAGGTGTCAAGCACATCCCAGAGCCACATGGGCTGTGTTCGTGTGGAGTGGGTGTTGTGGATAATGCATCAGAGGTGGTTGGGTCAACTCCATGGGGGTTTGGTGGCTCACTTGCATGTGAAGCTGCATGTGCGGCAGGAGAAGGGTCCCGTGTGTACGTTATTGTGGTGGGCTGGAAGCAACTGTTGTTTTGGATGGCATTGAGTGCATGGAGGGTACAGGCGTAGTACTGGAGTCTGGTGTAGTGGCGTTAGTGGCCACAAGGGGTCCTGGCGCTGGGCATGGTCCAGGCGCAGATGGCTGCAGACTGGCTTGCTTAAGGTGTGCCTCTGGTGCGCAAGTAGCACAGTCGAGCACAGTTTGGGACATATGGGGATATGGGAGGGAGGAGCAGCTGGTAGGCGGGAGCAGCAAGTGTGCATGGGGTGGTGGAACAGTGGCACTGAAACCAAAATGGTGTGCAAACAGGGTGAAAAATAGTTGCACTGAGGCCACTAATGGGACCCTAATATGGTGGTTCTGCACACCTGCCAGTGTGTACTCAGCAGCGGCAGCAGGGGCACACAGGGGGAGCTGGGTGTAGGTTGAGCAACATACCAGGAGCAATCTGTATTATCCAAATATAACGTAATTAGCATGAAGACACAGGAAATGGTCCACACACAAACAACACAGCTGTGATGGCTATGACAGGTGGGGTGATGGGAGATGGTAAGAAATTAAGCATGGGCGGATTTTGCGGATTTGCAATCCGCGAATTTGCGGATTTGCGGATTGCGACAATACGCAAAATCCGCGAATTCTCGCGGATTTGCGGATTTTTTTGGGGTGTGTGTTCGCACGGGTTTCTGCAAGTTCGCGAGGGTTTTGTACATTTTCGTAAATTGCGAGCTTACTTGTCGGGTCGCCAGTTTTGCGAACTTGTTGTTTCTACGTGCCCAGACTGTTTGCAAGGCTTTCTTCATCACTGCCACCCTCTGTCACCACTGGCACTCTCTTTGGTCACCCATGCCACCCTCTGGCTCACCCATGTCACCCTCTGTGTCATCACAGCACCCTCTGGTTCACCAGTGTACATTATTGGGGCAAAGCAAAGCACTGCCATCCTCTGTCAACACTGGCACTCTGGTTCACCCATGCCACCCTCTGGCTGGCACACCCATGCCACCCTCGGTGTCATCACAGCACCCTCTGATTGACCAGTGAGTGTACATTATTGTGGCAAAGCCAAGCACACCTGCTAAGTGCTTTAAGTTTTGCAAACAACAACACCTGCCCTGCCCCAACTGACATTAATGAAGGCTAGCACCTGCTTGTCTGCTCCCTTTCCTTTTTGTTGCAATAACAGGATGCAATGGCATACTTGTAACTATTCTGTGACTGTCAGAGCAGGGTCACACAATAGTTGCAAGTAGGCAACCGGATTCTGGAGGGCCCCTTCAGGAAGCACTACAGGTATATGGTTACAAATGATGAGCTCGAACTTTTGCACCTGCTCGTTGGTTTTGCTTTTGCAAAACTCGTTTTTCGGTAATTTCGCCCTATTCGCGAGGCGCGGCGTCGTGCGAAATCGACCGTGGAAGCCGCGATCTCGTGCGAGTTACCCCAAGGTTGAGTATGGGCGCCGCCATTTTGTTTGCGTGACGTATTTCCGTTTCCGCCCGCTATGTGTAATCTCGCGCAATCAGCGCCTTGCGAATGCAAGTTCGCACGAGTTCGCGAGAGAAATCGCGTGCAAACTTACTTACACGCACGTGTTCGGGCCGCCATCTTGTTTTTCATTCATTCCTATGTGTCTGGGCATGGTGTTTCTATCCTCTGTATATCTCTGCCATCCTTTGCTTGTTTTAATATTTTTTTGATCTATTTAACTTTTTTTCTATCCCTCTATTTTTCTAGGTCTATATTTTTGTGTTTTAGGCTACTTTTGTTTACTTTTTAAAACTTTTATTTCCTTCTTCCCTACTCTTATTCTTTTTCATTTTGTCTCCTTACTGCTAACACCTGCCCAGAACATGGTGAAGACAGCTGTCAAGCTGCCCAAGACGGGCACCGCAGCCCGTGCCCGGCTCCCGTGTGGCCGTTTGAGGGCGGAAATGGTGGTGCCCAGGGAGATCTTCAGCCCTGAGGAGGTGGGCTCACTCGTTTTTTATGTGCAGCGCCGTCTCCCCAGGACCATCGCGGCAGGCGGCAGGATCGCTGCTGGTTATACCAACAGCCAGGAGCGACGGAAGCGGTGGGGGCAGGTGTGCCGGGCCCTTTTTGACATCACGGGGGTCCAGCGCACCTACAATCAAGTGACCCACCGCTGGACCGATATCCTGGACCGGGAGCGCGACCTGCTAGACCTGCTGGGAGTGGAGGTCCCCGGGCTTGGTGAGTAGTAGTAGCAATTTTTTCATCACTCACTACTCTGTTTTTTCTCCTGCTCTGTGTGACTGTGTTATATTGCAAATGTTTGCTTTAACTTTTTTACAAACAGCAATAATGCTGCTGATTACATTGATAGGAGAGTTAAATTAATATTTCAAAATCTTCTGTGCATTTCAGGTGCACTGTTCTCCTTCTCTGTGGCGGTGCCACTGCTTATTTGTTTTCTATTTTGTGTTCATTTAATTGGGCTGAGTAATGTATGAGTGTACTTTACAGAACTGCATAATGCTAGACACAAAGGGGCAGATTTACAAGCCCCTTGCGCCACGTTTACGCTGCCTTTCCTGACGCACAGCGACGTAAACGTGGCGAATCCATGCGAGTCATGTACAATGAGATGCATCTAAGGAGATGCGCCACGTTAAGGCCTGGGCCTGCGCCACAATGGGTGCGTTCCCACGCAGGGGGGGGGGTGGCGGTCAGGCAGCTGTGCGCCTCGCAAAAGTGCCTGCGTGAAATCTACAAGATTTAACGCAGGCACTTCCGCGACGCTGCTACGTCAATTCTTTATGCCTGCTTGCTTGAAGCAGGCGTAAGGACTGATGCGGTATGTTGAGTATTGGGCAGCCCTGAGCATTGCTATAGTTGCATCGCGCCTGCGACGCGACTCTAAAGATGCGCCCCTCTTTCGTCACGAGATGCATCACGCATCTGCCTACCCTTGCGCCAGGGTTTGCCGCATTGTAATTGCGGCGCATCTGCCGTGACGCAAGGTTAGTTTTGCGTTACGCATTTGTTCTGGTGCACATCTGGAGGTGTCCAGCTCAGAACTCGTAAGTATGCCCCTAAGTGTCAGATTAGCAATTACCTGCGCATCCCTGCAAAGTGTGCGGCACGCCAGCACCACCCATGGTGCGCCGTATTTACAATGCGGCACACCATGGTCCCAAAACGTCACCGAAGCGTTACGCATCGGTGCCGTAAAGGCGGCTCATTGATGGAGTTGCGTTGCAACGATAGCGCAGCTCCAGCAATGCTGCGTCAAGCCGTAAGTCTGCTTCATGCAGGCGCAGGGTTTCAGTGACGCATCATTGTCCTAAATGACTGATTGAAATTTTATATATTCCCCATAGCCACTTTTAGCATGCGTTCCTGCGCAGGAACGCCCTCCCTTGCGCTGGAACGCTCCCTTATGGCGCAGGGCTTTCGAATGGGATGCATCTCCCATATGCGTCACGTTGTTAATATACGCCACACCATGGCGCCTCTCTTGTTGTGGCGCTGCGTCACAAAAGTGACGCAAGAACGGAGCAAAAGAGCTGCAAGGGGCTTGTAAATCTGCCCCTAGAGTAGAGGCTCAGGTGCAGTCCTTCCTTTGTAGCCCTCTTTTTGGCTGAAATAGTTGGTTCTTGTTCTTTCTAAATGTTTGATTTGGTTGACAAGGACATCGACAAGCAGCAATCATCAATGTTTTCTGTTCATTCTTTCATGTTGTACGTCAGGTCCGCCCAGGGGCAAGCGGACAGAAAAAGCGGATGCAGTGGCTCCAAAGGAGGAGGATGCAGGCCAGGGCGGCGAGTGCTCCTTTGCTGGCCCCAGTAAGTTTTCATTTAAATATAGAGGACCTATTGTTGTCCAAGCGTTCCTAATTTAATTTTTTCAAAATAGTGTTTAGATAGGAGCAAAATCAATAATACTACTGTTGCAGGGACAATTCTCCACAAACCTAACTATGGACACCAAAGACCAGAGTAATAATATTTCAGAGTGGCGTGTTTGGCACACTGTATAAACCTGGTAGTGTCAGCGGCACGGACTCCTCCTTGCAAAAATTGCAAAACCTTTCGCTTAGTCACTCTAGTCTGGAGGACCAAAAACCACAGAGTCTATTCAAGTTTAAAAGCTTTATTAAAAGTTAAAGTAAACACATATATTAAAATAAAGTTAGTTGGAAATGGAAAAGTGCTTGGTGCTGAGTTGATGAGTAATGGAACACATTTCTTGTGGTCGAGCCGAGCTTTCACCTGGTTTGAAGTTGATGTTGCTCTTGTCCTTAGAAGTCCAGTTTCTGTCTGTTCAGAGAAAAATGATGTGTGTTAAAATTAATCAAGCATTCATCAATTATGACAAAAAAATGCAGCAAGACAACAGCCTTCCCTGGAAGGAGGGACATTTTTACTTTAGACTAGAGTAGACAGTCAATTACTTTTTCTGTTGTTTTCACATTCTTCATTCATAGACCAAATTCTAGTGAGTGGTGTAATCTAACATTCTTAAATCTACTTTGTAGGTGGAACATCTGGTGGCGGGGCCAGCTCGGATGTGGTAATAGTGATCGACTCCGAGTCCGAGGATCACTCTGGGGAGGAGGCGGCGCAAGAGGACCAAGAAGTACAGACTGTGAGGAAGGAGACAGTGGTGGTGGCGGGTACAGGTAAGCTGGATCATGGTACTATCTGACTCTTAGATAGCATATGATGTGTATCTACAGAGAGTAGATGGTCACTGGATGAACTACGAACATACTATGAAATGTTTCCAGGGGGGGGGGTGCAACATCATCACCATCTCCTGAGTCCTACTCCTGACATGATTGATAGTGTGGTTTGTGGCCAAGGGCCGCACCGAAGGGGGCAGGGTCAGTGGGGGAGGGGGGTGGATCTAGAGCAACAAAAAAAAATATGACCATGAAATTGAAATCATGCCCCTGCAGCGGATGCCTTCGTCCACTGAGCCACCAGACCTGGCATACACATTACACACATCTTTCTTTCTCTCTCCCCCTCCCTCTCTCTCTGTCTCCCTCCCTCATCCTCCCTCGGTCACCCTCTGGCTCCCTCCCTCTCTCTCTCTCTCCTTCTGTCTTCCTCTCTCTCTGTCTCTGCCTCTATCTGTCTGTCGGTCCCAGCCTGCTGTAATTACCATATTGTAATTTGTCACTGGGCCAGCACTGGATGGACCTGCGATCCAGGGGGGGCAATCGCGCCCTCTCTTGCCCATCCCTGCGGATGCCCATGATATTGGCCTGAATAGTTTCTTTTGTACTGCGCTGGCTAGTTGCTAGTTGTACTGTGACACAACTTCCTGATGAATCATTTTGTGTTAATCATATTCTTAAAGAGCATTGGTTACAGATTATGTCTTTCTTTCTTCATATAGTTGGTCATACTAAAACAAAACCAACAAGGAGTATGCAGGCTGTACTGGCCCGGCAACGGAGGCTGGATGCAACTGTTGCCCAATATCGGCGGCTGGTGGAACTGGAGGGGGACGACACGCAGTCCAGTACTTCCAACGTGACATCTGCATCCTCCTCCGTGACCCCACGTTCTGCCGGTCAGCGCAGTGCTCCAGCCAAACGGAGCCGTTCTGGCAGACGCCACCGCCGAGCAGCAAAGGCTGCACCTCACAGTACTGTAAAGGCTCGCTTGCGCCGAGCAATCCGCAGAGTGTCGGACCTGGAGGCGGAGGTCCGGAAATGGAAAGAGTACCAAAATTTGGTGGAGGGCCTCCGTTTAGATCACGCCACCCTCCAGGAGCAATACGATGCCCTGGCCCTAAGGCATGATGCCCTGGAGGCCAAAGTTAACAACACCATGCATCCCTAGAGTGTCCCTTGCCCCTTTTTTAGAGACTTTTGGGGGGTGGGAATTAGGAGTTGGGTTTTTTGGGGACTTTTGAGGGACTATTTATTTGTTGGGGTTAGGGAGGGTCTTGCGGGAGATTATTTTGTTGGGGATATAAAAATATACTTTTTCAAACTTTATCTGAGCATATCTTTTTTTTTACTACTTTTGAGCCTGGTGGGTGGTGGTTTTGCAGTAAGTTCGTTTTACTGAACACTGTCATCGTGTTGGTTCACGTGTAATTGGCCAAATGTTTTCCAAAGTAAATGCCTGTCACAGAGTTTGTTAATTGAGGAGTCCTAGGACTTTACTACTAGTACCACTGTCACTCTCTCGTCTCTCCTAATACTCCATTATACTACCTCCCATCCAAACGCTTATCTTACCTGTAATTTGTGTTTGAGGGCTGGCTTCACCTGGAATTCACAGTGTCCTAAAGCGTTCTGCAGCAGGGCCCCAACTGGAGTTTCCCGGCGTGGATTTTCTGCAAAACAAAAGCAATCAACATTAGAAATATGGCTGCGGTGCTCACAGACCCCAAAATCCTAGAAGCCCCACAGACAGCACCCCTAAGACAGGCAAGCGAGCAATAATAACGCCTAAACGTTCACGTGTAATAGGCCAAATGTTTTCCAAAGTAAATGCCTGTCACAGAGTTTGTTAATTGAGGAGTCCTAGGACTTTACTATTAGTACCACTGTCACTCTCTCGCCTCTCCTAATACTCCATTATACTACCTCCCATCCAAACGCTTATCTTACCTGTAATTTGTGTTTGAGGGCTGGCTCCACCTGGAATTCACAGTGTCCTAAAGCGTTCTGCAGCAGGGCCCCAACTGGAGTTTCCCGGCGTGGATTTTCTGCAAAACAAAAGCAATCAACATTAGAAATATGGCTGCGGTGCTCACAAACCCCAAAATCCTAGAAGCCCCACAGACAGCACCCCTAAGACAGGCAAGCGAGCAATAATAACGCCTAAACGTTCACGTGTAATTGGCCAAATGTTTTCCAAAGTAAATGCCTGTCACAGAGTTTGTTAATTGAGGAGTCCTAGGACTTTACTACTAGTACCACTGTCACTCTCTCGTCTCTCCTAATACTCCATTATACTACCTCCCATCCAAACGCTTATCTTACCTGTAATTTGTGTTTGAGGGCTGGCTCCACCTGGAATTCACAGTGTCCTAAAGCGTTCTGCAGCAGGGCCCCAACTGGAGTTTCCCGGCGTGGATTTTCTGCAAAACAAAAGCAATCAACATTAGAAATATGGCTGCGGTGCTCACAGACCCCAAAATCCTAGAAGCCCCACAGACAGCACCCCTAAGACAGGCAAGCGAGCAATAATAACGCCTAAACGTTCACGTGTAATAGGCCAAATGTTTTCCAAAGTAAATGCCTGTCACAGAGTTTGTTAATTGAGGAGTCCTAGGACTTTACTACTAGTACCACTGTCACTCTCTCGCCTCTCCTAATACTCCATTATACTACCTCCCATCCAAACGCTTATCTTACCTGTAATTTGTGTTTGAGGGCTGGCTCCACCTGGAATTCACAGTGTCCTAAAGCGTTCTGCAGCAGGGCCCCAACTGGAGTTTCCTGGCGTGGATTGTCTGCAAAACAAAAGCAATCAACATTAGAAATATGGCAGCTGTGCTCACAGACCCCAAAATCCTAGAAGCCCCACAGACAGCACCCCTAAGACAGGCAAGCGAGCAAAATAACTCCTAAACGTTCACGTGTAATAGGCCAAATGTTTTCCAAAGTAAATGCCTAACCAATTTCATCCCTTAATAGACCTTGCCAGCAATGGCCCAGCCAAGACCCGTAAACCCAAACGCAAAAAAGTCACACTTAGCAAAATGTATTTAAATGAGGACTCACTACTTCCAGACAGTCCCTCTTTAGGGGACTCGTCAACGTAAGTTTCTTCATTGTGCAGAATCCAGGCATCAGCATTACGGGAAATGGATAGGGTGAGTCTGGAGGAGGAGGATAGACGACCAGGACTGAGTTCTTGTCAACTAACTGTTGTGAACCTGAGGAATGCTGCGGCATCAAAATCAAGACAGTTCTTCTGATGGGCTTGTTGTTGCTTGTGATGGGGTGATTACAGTTTTGTTGTGAATGTGATCAAGCACTTGCTAAAAAAAGAAAGACAGACACACAGGAATAAAAGTGAATAAGGACTAATGTTAAAGTTAATGAATCATTGACTCATTTTCAGAACTCGCTGTCAGGGAAGCAGAGCTCGTCCTCAAACTCTGCAAATTGAGTCGGTAGTACTTCTGGTAACTGAGGAGAACTTTCCTCAGGTAGGTCGGTGTCCTCGTCTTCTTCCTGCGTGCATTCTCGTACTTTGTAATCTGGTGGTATGAAGTGCTGGTTCATCTTTATCATGGTGAGCCGCTCCACATTTGCGGGCAAGAGGCGGGACCTTTCGGAAGTCACAATGCCACTAGCAGAACTAAAAACACGTTCTGAAGACACGCTTGCGAGTGGGCAAGACAAGTAATTGATAGCCAGGTTGGTGAGCTCTCGCCATATGTTTCTTTTCCCATGCCAATACGCCAATGGGTCCTCAGTAATATTGACCGCTGTTGAGTCATCCAGATAGGCCTGCACCATTGAAAGAATGTCCTCCCGGATTCCTGTACTTTGCACTTCTGTGTCCTTTCTGGGACAAGGAAACCCTAGCTCACTTAGCCAATCCGCTTCAGACATATCGCCTGGGCCTGGTGCAGATGATACGGTTGCTGGTGTGGTTAACGGCTCAGAGGAAAAGTCACTCACTTCTGCCACAGGCACAGATGCAGAAGTGTTTTTTTGGGACGCCTGATGGCCTGCTGATTCACTAGTAGTACTGTCTTCTACAGTTTCCTTCCGCTCTCTTTCAAAACGAATGGCTGACTGAACTAGCCAACCTTTGTACTCTGTAACATCTGATGTTTCAAAAGGAATTATTACTTTGCCAAACAATGGCTTTTTGTAACGTGGATCCAGAATAGTAGCACAAATGTAGTGCTGTTGTTTCTTGATATTTACAAGCCGTTTATTGCTAACTAGGCGTTGTAATAATCTTTGCGCCAACTCATATGCTTCATTCTTTCCAGCATCTTTTAATTCTGAAGACACCACCTTGACTTGGTGCTCGAGCTTCAGCAACAATGGGATAGCTTTGCTCAAAGAACAGTCCTCCCTGCTGACGTCACGCGTGAAGACTTCAAAAGGACGAAGCATGTCTGTCAGGCTTTTAACTAGCTGCCATTGCTCCACCGCTAGCATCATTTCTGTCGTATCACCACCCAGGTTGTAGAAATACTCATTGACTACTGGAAACAGCTCATGCAGACTCTCAAGCATGTAGAAGGTTGAGTTCCAACGTGTTGCCACCTCCTGGATAAGTGCTTTCACTGGCATTCTACGTACATTTTGCTGGCGCCTCAGCTCCTTCCGGGCCTTAAAAGAATGGTTGAAATGTGTGCATATTCTTCTGCAGATGGTCAGTATTTTGTCGACTGCAAGTTCTTTTTTCAAGAACTTTTGCACGACAAGGTTCATACAGTGCGCCAAACACGGCACTCTGAAATAGTAACCGTTCTCCATGGCCTTAACTACATTGCTGCCATTATCAGTAGAAACATAACCAACCTTGCAATTTCTTGGGGGCAGCCATTGCGAGACCTTTTTGTTAAAGTCATCCAAAATGTTGGCTGCAGTATGACTTTTCTCCATGCCAAACATGGCTAATGTTGCATGTTTACGAGCACCCTTAAAAATCTCGGCCAAGTCACCACCTGCATTTATCTGTTTTGCAACCCCTGAAAAAGAGACCCAGTGTGCAGTGATGCACATGTAATCAAGGGCTTGGCAACTGGTCCACATGTCTGTTGTCAGGTGTATAGTGTGAACAGCACTCTTCTGCAAAGCTGCCCCAACCAACTCAAGCACCTCTTTATGTAATGCTGGAACAGCAACCCTGGCAAAATAGAACCGGCTAGGAACCTTCCATTTAGGGGCCAGTGTTGCCACGAGTTCAAGAAAACCCACATTTTCGACAAACGAAAAAGGGAGAAGGTCCACCGCTAGCATTTTAGCCAGCTTAGTGTTATACAGGCGTACAATTGGGTGGTTGCGTTGAAATTGCGCATCTGAGGAGAACATGGCTGAAATGGTGCGCTGGACAAATTTACTGGATGATGCTGATGCCTTCTTCGACCCACTTGTGCTTAGTGTTGACATTTTCCGCATTGGTGTGTCTCCCAGACTCTCAGTGTGCCTCCTATGTGTTCCGGAGGGTGTGGTGCTGCCAGGGGTACTGGGTGCAACCGGACAAATGTCTGACGCTTCTTCTACCTCCCCGTCATCTTCAGATGAAACACCTAGTATGGGTATATTTTGGCCACTTGCCCTTTGGGATTGCTTTCCCTTGATGATTGCTAGGTGCGCAAACCATACGACAGCGTGCCTTCTTTGAAGATGACCTATCTGGCCTCCGGTTCCATAGTTGGTACCAGTCTTACCACGGCTAACTCTAGTCTTACAAATGCAACAAACGGCTATGTTATCATACTTTGTATGGACACTAAAAAAGTTCCAAACTGGGGACTGGAAACTTCTGGTTTTGCCGCACGAGATG
Organism: Lissotriton helveticus; assembly: GCF_964261635.1. Classification (NCBI taxonomy): domain Eukaryota; kingdom Metazoa; phylum Chordata; class Amphibia; order Caudata; family Salamandridae; genus Lissotriton; species Lissotriton helveticus. Next base: position 1,035,152,704 of record NC_136063.1, read on the forward strand.
ATACTGCCAATGCCAGATGAAGCAGGGGTGGATGAGCCTTGCAGACATCTACTGGGTTGTGCAATTATTGCAGCAACCCTACTTGAGGGAGTCGAGCTGGATGGAGTCCCCCTCTGGGGAGAAAATATGGGAGCTGTAGGTTTTGTTGAACTTGTTGTACTACTTGACTGCGTTGGTGGTGCTACCAGTGCCACGTCGCCAGGGTCACGCTCAGCATGACGTCGGGATAGGGTATAAATGTCTGTCTGCTACATGGCCGGTGTGGCTGGAATGACGTGTGTGATGACTAGGTCATTGCTGTCATCCTGTTCATCAACATCAGAATGAACCACTTCATCAAGTCCGGCGTTCGGATCCATAGGTATGAGCTTTCCGGGGCCCTTCCTTTTAACTTTTGATACCTTTCGCAGCGAGTGGTGTGCCTCCCTCTCAGACGTCGGAGATGGTTGCCAATCTAGATCCAGATCATCTGATGGAGCGGGGCTTGAAGAGGAACTTCTACACACACTCCTTGATCTTTTCCTTGCTGGGGAGCTGGGAGAAAATGAATCATCAGGAGGAGTGCCTTCGTCTTCCTGACATGATACCCCGGCTCCAAAGTCAATTTCCTCCTGTGCCCCTACTCCTGGAAGAAGAACCATTGTGGGCACTTGCACCGCTCCATGCGCCGCTACATGGGCCTCTTCACTGACCTCTACTTGCAACTCTCCATGGACCTCTCCTTCTCGGCCTTCTCCTTCTCGGCCTTCTCCTTCTCGGCCTTCTCCTTCTCGGCCTTCTCCTTCTCGGCCTTCCCTTTCTCGACCTTCTCGACCTTCTCGACCTTCTCCTTCTCGACCAGCTCCTTCTCGACCTTCTCCTTCTCGACCAGCTCCTTCTCGACCTTCTCCTTCTCGGACAGCTCCTTCTCGGACAGCTCCTTCTCGAACAGCTCCTTCTCGGACAGCTCCTTCTCGGACAGCTCCTTGCGCATGTACTTGTGCTTGTACTAGTAGCCCATGCAGTTGTTGTTGCGGCTTTGGTTGTTGAATAGTACTTTTGAGATGAGTTACAACCTGTGTTGATGGTGTGCTGCTACTTTCTTGCGATGAGCCAACATCACTGGTCGTTCGTGATTCAACCACTAAACAGGCTACCTGTGTAGCACTCATGGTGGACTTTTGTTTTTTCCACAAAAACTTAGTGGTCGAGCCACCAGTCTCCTTGGTAAGTGGTGCCACTTGCTTCTTCTTCTCCTTAGTAGAGACATCTTTCTTGCAAGAGGAGCTACGGGCACCTCTTTTTGGAGCCATCTTCTTCAGATGTCGGAACAGCAGGCCGCAGCAGGACTTCTTCCTGGCACTGATGCTCAACGATGATGCGGAGTTATTGACTTTGTGCACCTAAAAGCAAACGAAGACAGAGGAACATCAGTAAATATATGTTGCATATGTAGCGCTTCAATAAATAGTTTGCAAGTAGGCATTTATGAATACACACGTGCACACCACACAATATGGAAATTTCAAAATTAAGAATTGCTAAATTTTTGGGAAACAGAAATTTAACATTGATCCAAGATAGCACACACACAGAGGGTTATAGTTTCATGTACCACTGACTCCCCCTGGGCACAAAGGGTGAAAGCAAGGCAAAATGGGTGCAGGCCTATGGCACAAAGCTCACTGCCTGCCTTCAAAATGGCCGCTTGACCCCCATCCACATGGCCAGGACCATACCTCAAAATGGCCCCCACCAACATAGCCAGCCCCCAACCCCTACTCCAAAAAGTCAAAAAACACAACACCAATCAAATCACCACAATCCAATGCCATCCATCAAGTTTCAGAAGGTTTATGCTGCCTGCTGGTGGTTTTCTGGTGCGAAATTGCAATTTTTGCAATTTCGCGAGTGCCAGATTGTTGCTTCACGACGCGAACGTGGCGAATAACCAGCAAAATCCGCGAACAGACGGATTCTGGGCCCCCTGGGCATGATAAAATCACAGCACACTGGGTGCAGGCCTATGGCACAAAGCGCACAAACTGGCTTAAAAATGGCCCCTAGACCCCCACCCACACGGGACCAGGCAATAAACTGGCCCCCACCCACATAGCAAGCCTCCAACACCACCCCAAAAAGTCGTAAAACACACAAAAATCACAACAATCTAATGCCATCCATGCCCTGGCCAGAATAATGTTAAAATTAAAGAAAACAGTTGTATCATGCATGCACCCATAACTAAGCCTGGTAGTTTTCAATTCATGTGCAGAATTGTAATTTTTACAATTTCGCGAGTGCGAGATTGTTGCTGCGCGGGACGCGAGCAGTGCGAACACAGGCAATTTTTTTTAAAAAATCCGATTTTCGGGTAATCCGCGGGAGTTCGAGGCCCCCTGGGCATAATGAAAGCAATCAGAGCAGACTGGGTGGGCATAGGGCACAAAACACACTGCCTGACTTCAAAATGGCCGATTGACCCCATCCACATGGCCAGGACCTGCAGGACCATGCCTCAAAATGGCCTCCCACACATAGCCAGCCCCCAAACCCACCCCAAAAAGTCGAAAAACACACACAAAAATCACCACAAATAAACAACATCAACTTATCAACTTACTTGTAAATCAAATTTCTAATCAAAAAGTAATCCAAAAGGCCTCAAAGCCAAATCTCCAGCAGCATCCACAAAAAGTAATCCTTCCCAGTCAAGATCGAATTCAAAGTGGCCAGGAAATGGACGAAGCAATGGGAGGAGCTTGCTGGACAGGAAGAGGAAGTTGGAGACTGGGTCACTTCTTTCACCCCTCCCCAATTGTAATTTTTGTAATTTCGCGAGTGCGAGATTGTTGCTGCCCGCGCCGCGGCTCGCGAGCAGTGCGAACACAAGCAAAAAATCCGCTGCGCGCGGATTTGCGTATTTTCGTCACATCCGCGAGAGTTCGCGGATTGCGGATTTACCGAAAAATCCGCGAGCGGAACGGATTTTGCGCCCATGCTTATAAGAAATCCATGTCTCCAATCCTCAGTAATTGTGGCCTGATACCTGTTGCACACATATAGAGTGCAAAAAGCCACTTGGACTTGCTACTAAGTGGAGAAGGGTGGCTCACTGGTTAGAGGAGGCAGACCTGGAAGCAGAGGTCAGCCCGGGACCAGGGTTCAATTCCCAGCTCGGCGGGGTCTTGAGTCCTAAAATGTCCATGGACTCGACAATTCTCGCTCCGGTGCCTACTGGATTCACGGGTTCACACTCTGCGACTCTGGGCAATAGCTTGCTTAATCTCCACAACGGCCCCTCGCGGCGGGATGCCTGGCTTTCACCTTGCGGATACCCTGCCGGGGTTATCTCACAGGGGAATACCAGGACGGGTTCCCTAAGCAAGCGCTTGGTGATTTGCGCTATATAAATTCCTGTACATTTACATTTACTGTGCTGGAATGTGTCCCCAATATACACCAACAAAACAGACATCAGGACATGCACTCAAGTTGAATGTTGCAAGTGTGCAAGCACTGTCTGGCCATGTGCCATGTTTTTGGACAAACATTTTGAATCCATCAAATGATTCATGCCATGTCATTTTAGGTAACATGAGTGATGATGTGTAGCTTTAACTTTGACATGTTGACACACATCAAAGTCAAAAAGGTTAGATGACTCAGAATTGTGCATCTGTACACCATATGTCAGACATGATCATAAACATACATCTATTTTTTATTTCAGAGCATGGTACACATCCTCATGAGCAGGAACCTATGTTTGGACCTGTTACAATCAATACAAACTCCCTCTCCCCGCACCAGAAGGCAAACCAGCACAGTGGGATCTCCGCTTGCCCAACATGGAAGCACTCCTACGCCACCTCCCACAACATCTCTGCCTCACCACTCGCCCAACACGCTGAATTCTTTTGAACAGCGTGTTGTGGATGTACAGGGTCAGTTGGCACAGGAGGTGCGTAAAGGCATTGAGAGCATGGCAGGAACCCTAGAGGGAGTGCTCCGTTGCCTAACATCCAATAGTTGCAGTGTGGAAACTGGTAGCAGCAATGATGCACCACCACGTACTTTGTTTCACGCCATGAATGAGATATCAGAAGTCATGCAGCAGAGGCACAGATAAATGCCTAACACAAGTGCCAGTCTTGAGGTGGCCAACAGGCTGAGGGAAATTCAGGACACCCTTAAAGAAATGAATGCAAAACAGGATGCCTACCTGACCAAATTGGCTAACTACCAACGGGATGTAACAGCTGTGCTTGAAAATCACCAACTCATGCTCAGTGCATTCATGCGGTACCTGATGGGCATGGAACATGATGCAGGTACAATCCCATCAACATCTGCAGCCCCTGATGTGTCTATGCCTCCTGTGTCGACTGCACCACTGATTAAACCATCAGCTGTGACAACAAACACATCTGATGAAGAAGATTCAGAAGATTGTCCAGTCCTCCGCAGAACCATGCGTTAGCATCACATATTGTACCTGGACAATACATATACACTGTCTGGTGCACATAATACTGACATTGTACCACAGTAATGATGAACAACAAATTACTGCTAGCCAATGGATGTACAATAAATTATCTGTGGCCTCCCTCCATGAGGTGAACATATGATGTTGACACTCCCTTATCACCCAATAAAAAACTACTCACTCATGCATGTCTCAAATGTCATGTTGATGTATGGACTGTGCATGTACAAACTCAACCCTACTCTATGTGTCCCTTGATCATTAGAGTCCTGTCATACCTTGCTAATTGCTAAGTTGTGTCACTTACATAAATGTGCACCCACAACATGCAATGTCCAACTGGCAACGTTCATAAAGTGACTAGTAACGTGTGTACAACAGCATTGCTAATGTGCAACATAACGAATGATGACTTAAGTTAGAATGACTAACACTACAAGTTTGTACAAGGAGGGGGTGACTGGGAAAATCAGATCTGCTTGCACGCTACCATGATTGTGGGTCAGTCCAAGGTGTATGTATGTGATGATGAAATATCTGACATACCACATGTATGTATGAAAGGAAAACATCAGCACGTGGCTGGCATCAAAGGCACATCCTAAGGTAAGATGAGTAGCACACAATTCTATTAACTTAAGCATGGGAATAGGGACATGCTTCACACCAGTGATTGAAACAACATCACTCAACACTCACATGGTGTCTCATGTATGAAGTCCTACAAAAACTTCAGTGCTGCTGCAAAGACTGTGGCCCTCATGCCTCAATGCCTTTAATACACACTTGGTATAGTCTCCTACCGCTAGATCATCAAAGTGAATGTCAACTTAGATGAACATAAGCAAGGCATACCACACAACACCTTAGCCCAAGTAAGCCACACTACACACCATCCTCTGGTGGCCACATGTCTACATGTTTCACATCACAAACACCGTGATGGACATACTTTAAGGAGCACCCACACACCCCTGCCCACAGCACATCTTCCACAGGGCTGCATCCCCCATTGCACACGAACAGTGACAGTACATGGCCTCCACCATTGGAACATGCACCTCCACAGTAATAGCAAATGCTGAGAGCTAAATGACATTAGCAGGTACACCCCTGCTGACCAAACAGACGTCAAGACCCACAGGCACATCTTTCCACACACATATGCAGTCAAATTCATTAACCAGAGGGTCATCATGCACCCAGTGATGTTCATAGGAACATAGAACATCCCCAATCCTGCGCCATGACAAACAACAGCATCAAGAGGTCCCTCCTACACGCCACAACAACATCCACACAATCCTCAAAGTAGGTCACACTGCCACTCCATATACACAATACATCGCATCATTGCAAGAAACAATGTTCCACAACACACTAGCAGTTAGACTCCACTATGGCATGAGGCAAGGTAATACACCACACTGGAATGTCTCCACCCTTGCAGACCGGAGCAGATGATTCAGCCTAATACATTTCACAGCACAACACACAGAGTACTGATGCTGAGTTCCTCAGGGACTGTCCCTCAGTACCTTTGTCTGCTATGTCTACATGGCTCCGCTTGCTGAGGACATCAGTGAACATGGACTCTGCATAGTACCCTACGCCTAATACACCCAGCTCTGCCTCTCCCTCACCAAGGTACCCAACATCACAAGACACGACTAACCACAATGGATGCGAGATGTGCCAACAAGTATGTGCCTCAGCTGGACAAATCTCCATTTGTTGTCAAAACAGGTCATCATCATCATCACAAGAACCACTACCACATGGGACTATACCTGGGGGTACCCTGGGCTGGATAAACAGTTCAGCACTCATATGTACCACACAAACAATACATTGTACAGAACACATCCCTCACCCTGTCATTACGGATAATAGCAGTATCCTCACCATACTTCTTCACCCTCTGCTAACTCTGCAAGTGCATCAATATTATTGCCAACTGATGCATTGATTAGATCTGCCACACATCCATCATCATCAGCCTGTGCAATGTGAAAGCCCTCAATAACAGTATCAAAAATACCCTCAGTACAAAAAAGATGAATGTCCAGACAACCGTAGGTAGACGTTCCCTGTGGCTCCCATGATAATACCACTTCCGCCTGCACATACAGGAGCTCTACTGCATCCACACCCATACAGATATACTGACACTCAAGGAGCTCACACACGCCTACACAGTCAGCCAGAACCCTGGTCCAGCAAACCTCTACCAATGAATCTGCTTCTAGGCCCACAAGACATACGTCTGCAATACAGACCTAGCCATGGTCACATTTCCCTGCATCTACATAGCCAGCCTGTAAACCAGCTTTCTTTTCCACTTGCAGGAAAGACGTGGGTCATACTGGCCCTCAGCATTGGGAAACACTGCAAACATTGAGGTACAGTCTCAATACCAGGTGGCCCAATAAATGACGGCCCTTGTACCATCTGACCCTCCCTTGTGTGACGTTGTGTGATGCCTAACCCTGCCTATCAGTCAGCATCCATCACCAAGGCACATAGTCATGGGATAATGCTGCATGCAGCAAATCCAACCCTTGCACGCATTGATCTGCGTTACAGGCACGTGCAATGGGTGTTGCTGGGTGCCTTCCCAGCAACATCCATTGCCTTTTGACACTGCCCCAGATGTAATAGGAACATGAAATGTGAGGCACTGTCCAGAAATTACACAGACCCAGTGCAGCCGTGAAGAAGGCTCAATGTTGACAAATATGATGAATTCTCCTTGTCTCCCCTTTTTCTCACAATGCAGTAGACATAGTAAGAGGAAGAGGCCGTTGTGATGATTGATTAACTGAGAGGTGTCCGTTCCTGTACAAGTCTGATGTTCACCGCAAGGCAGACACACTTGCCCCATTGTGCAAAGGTGACTGCGTTAGCGATGAACAGGACATTGTGCAACAGTGCTGGTGAGAACAACAGGACTGCGCAGTAACTAGCAGATACGGCACGGTCCTGCACTTCATCCTGCAAAAGGGTAGCGCTACAGGAAGGCCTGCTGTGCTCCACTACGGAAAAACGTCATGAAAGAGGTCCCAGAATCTTTACACATGATTGTTGATCACATGGGCTCACCTGAGACACATTACCTAAAGTCCCTCAAGGGTGAGTATTGGCCTGTATGAATTAGTGATAGTGTAATGAACATTTGGCTTACAATAGCTAACATGTAACGGTAATCTCAGATATGAGATCATTGTTGACATTCCTTGGCCAGCAAGGGTAAGGCTCACCCAGAGCTGATTTCTCAACTTCATATGTCTACAAGTACAACTTATTGTAATTGAAACACATATTTTATTAACAAAAATTGTTCACACAATTTAAATGTTATGCTAAACTACACTACACTATTCAAAAATATTTATAAAACCCTACACTAATGTAATCTAAGGCACTAACATCTATACTTATCTTGTCTAACTGTTCCTATACCTACCTCACACATACTACACAACACACAGATGACCCCCCACCCCCTATTCAACAATCACACATCAGGCATACATACACTTAATCTAAACACATACTAATTAACCTACCTAACAAAACAATGATTTTGTTTTTATACATCTAAAAATACATTTAACATACACTATACATCAACCCCCACCCACTCCTAATAACTTAACACTTATCCTAACACTATTCCTAAGTACTACAACTATCCTAAATACAATCTAACCATTTAAAAAATGTAAACAATAACAAGGTCCGTAACTTGACATGTGAAATTCCATGTCATGGACAACGACCACAGTTGTTCACTCTGTGTTCATTCCTGCTCGTCCATTTGTTCAATGGTGGCCTTCATGTCGGCAACCATGGACAGCAGGGTGGCCAGCTGCAGTTGCATGCCCGCAACCTTCAATGTCAGTTCCTTTTGGGCCTTTTGAAAATTTTCCATTTTGCCCTCAATATTGTTAATTTTGGCCATCAGGAGAACACCGTCGATCTCAGGGGGAGCTGCTGCATGCGCTGGTGCTGTACGTCCAACTTGCGCTACTGCAGCTCCACCTGTCCTCGTTGCAAGGGCCTCTGCTGTGGTGGGTCAAGATTTTGGAGCAGTGGTTGTCACTGGGCTCAGATCCGAGGGATGTCCAGAAGTGGATTGACTTGCAGATCCTGAACCAAGACCAGCTGGGGGTGCAACCAAACCAGATGTTGATGGTGCTGATGTCTGAATGCCTGAGGGTCCACTCTGTGTAGGAGAATCAGTGTCCATCTGGGGATGTTGATCTTCACATGATCCAGTTGGTGGTCCGGAGTGCATGAGTGAGGTTTTAGCCTTTTCCTTCCTGCTCCGCGTGTTGGATGGTGGAGTGGGAGTTGGTGATCTCCATGCTCCAGCAGCACGTGAGTGCTCATGTCGGCGTCCCATCTGCCTGAATGAACGACCAACATTCCGTATGTGGCGGTATCTCTCTAGACGGATGCGATAATGCCTATCCTCATCTTGTGTCATGTTTTCTATAATGGAGCAATGACATCCACATCAGTCTGCACTTACACATTGACACCTGTACACATGCACATTAATGCAATCTTCTGAAAATTTTGTGAAGGGCCTATCGTTAACAGGGCATCAATTTAAAAGCATGGTAGCATCATCATCGATGGTCATACACAGGGATGCTAAGTCATGTTGCGTAATACCTAACATGATAAATAATGTACGTGACATGTAAGGCCTCAATACATATGAGATGGTGCATTCCAATGCATTTGTCCTGGCCATGAACCCAATGCTCGCCATTCACATATGCAGGCCCCTTCTCAACATGATGCCAGTGCATCTGTGTGCAGGCAAGGTTTGTATAGGCATTGTAATTGTGCTCTTCATACGCAGATACATAGCAAGGTATATGGACCATCATCCCTGTATGCTGCACAAGCCTACACACATGTAAAATGCACCATGGAAACGAAACATGGCCAAATTAGGATTGTGTTGCAAGGAAAGACACAGGTGTGCACTGCAATTGATTTGGGCACCACCTCCTATCATTTAACTCTTGTACATGGGGTGCTGCTTGGGAGTAAATACGTGCTGCGTTTTCACACTACGCAACACACACTGCGCAACACTTTCATGGTAGACGCATCTTGACAGGGGACGTCATATCATGGCCAGCATCAAGGCCTGGTATGTGGATTGACAATGCATGATAAATGATGCAATGGCCATTTATACACATGTACATCAATGCATATTTACTACTGATGTCAATAGTCAAATCTGCCGGTGGCCCTTTTAGTTGCATAGGTAACTGCATGATTATTGTGCTAATTGATGATGGACTTGCAGCACTGTTGCATCCCTCTAACAATGGCAAGTACTGACACACGTGGGGCACAAGGAAATCCTACTTGTAGGAGGTATGTCTATGTTGTACTACAATTAGCATGTGTCATGTAGCCAGGGTCTACATACACTGACTGTCACGTACCCCAAGGCTCCTTGCTCAGCACGACACTCTTCGACATCTCCATGTGCACACTTGCCACCATTGCATGCACACACCACCACAACATACAAACCTATGCCAATGACACCCATCTGGTACGGTCCCTCACCCAAGACCCAGCCCCAACCAAAAACAACCTCCATGAAGGAAAGATAGACGCTGCAGAATGGAAGAAGGTCAGTCAGCGGATACTGTAGACACACAATACAGAGGTTATCATTCTTGGCAAATCAACATCCGCCAGGGATGACGCCTATTGGTCCACAACAATGGTCACTGCAAGAACACCCACGGAGCATACACCCCACTTGGGATTCTTCCAGGTCTACTCACTCACAACTAACAAACAAGTGGACGTCATGTCATCCTTATGATTCTACACCCTGCGCATGCTCCAATAGATATTCTGGTGGATCACCACCGGAACGTGTGAGACGGTCACCCAGGCCCTCATCAACAGCCAAGTGTACAACGGGAAAGCCCTATACACAGGAACCACTGCCAGACTTCACTTAGAACTACTACCCATAGTAAATGCATCGGCACAACTCATCCTTGACGGCCCTCACCACAGCAGCATTTCTACAGGCCATATTGACCAACACTGGGTCACCGTCAACACAAGGATCACGTTCTGCCTCCTCACCCACACACACACACACAGACACATGACATGGGCCCAGAATTACTCCTCAACCGCCTCTCGTTCTCAGATCCTACCGGCCACCTCCGCTCCACCAGCCTCCCACTGGCCACCATCCCAAGGATTGACTCATCCACCACTGGAGGTAGATCATCCTCCTACCTGGCCACCAAGACATGAAACTCCCTTGGCGCACAACTACGACTGACCAGGACCATCTTACCTTCATTAAAGAACTGAAGACCTGCCTATTTCATCAGTAGCAGCACACCCCCTCCCTTCAGTGCCTTCAGACCCTCACACCTGAGTATGGTGCTCTATGGAGGTCTACATGTATTGTTTGATTGTGGTCTCATTTTATGTGATAGAGACTTACAGCAGCACAAGAAGTGTTACTGTGTCCCTTGCACACTGTAACACCTCATACATGTGACCCTTATCTTTGAGTTTATGGATTTCCACATGGTGCCATTGAGTCCTTCACACTTCCATGCACATGTGATGTGTAAACATGCTGCATGCAAGAATGATGATTTTGGACTGTCTGCATACTTGGCATGCATGAGGAGACATTGTAAGCATACAGACAAAGATAGTAAGGATTTCACACTCACCAATGCCCTTAGGATTCTTGAAGGACTCCACCTCATCCCTTGTGTATGGTGGTGGACCACCTACAAGGGAAAGACAATAGAGCAGATTCTCAGCGTATGTTGCATATTTCAACACAGTACAGAGATTACATGAGAGTCAGTGGTATCTTCAACATTGGCTTACGATGCGTCCCATGAGGCAACCTGATTCATACAACAGTCTCTGGCTAAGTGCTTCACATGTGAAGCACACTCTTCCACTGCATGTATGACACACATGTGATCCCTTGTTTGTGGTGTCACATTGAGATGGAATTTGCCAAATACTTGCACACTTGTCCCATATCGATAATATGTTTGCATTGTGTAGATGTATGTGATTGTGCTTTTATGGGGGACTTCATTTATAATGCAGCACACCATGGTGAAAAAACGGCACAGATGCGTGAGGCATCTGTGCGGGAATTGTGGCCCATTGCTGGAGTTGCGTCGCAAGCGCAACGCAGCTCCAGCAAGGCTCGGGGATGCACCATCTGCACAATGCTGCGTCAAGACCTACGCCTGCTTCAAGCAGGCGCAGGGTTTTGACGCAGCATTGCCCAGAAAGTGACTGAGTGAAATCTCATAGATTTCACTCAGCCACTTTCATGAGGCGTTCCTGCGCAAGAAGGCCCCCCCCCCCCTGCGCAGGAACGCCTTCTTATGGCGCAGTGCTTTACAACGTTGTAAATAGGGCGCTTTGTTTGCGCGGCAGTTGGTCAAATAAAGTGACGCAATTGCGGTGCAAAGAGGCACAACTGCCTCATAAATCTGCCTTTATGTATGTAGCATTTTTGTGTAGCAAATTATGTTTGAGATTTAGCAAATTAACACCAACCTGTAGTTGATGGTAAGGTGCATTTTTTTCCAAAAATGCACAATTTTGCTTTTTGGAAGGTGGCAGGTGATGCACACACATGGCCATAGGGCATGTATGTGCACCATATGCACACACATATACTTTTGAGGGCTGCAGCAGGGTGTCTTTGAGACACCCCTGCACCCTTGTAATAATTCACAAATGTCGATTAGCAAATAGCTGATTTGCAATTAGTGTATTTATTTCAAATTATTCCTATGGCCCTCCTGGGCCATGGCAATGCATATGGAATTATCCCTTAATTGCAAAATATAAACATGCAAAGTTGCATATACGGAAGATTAATGAATTCCTAAAATATTAGCGCTTTTTCTTCATACATACCATTTAGCAATTCATAAATAGCGATTCCTTGAAAATCTCAAGTTTTGATTAGCGAAAGGGTTTGTGATAGATATGGCCCTATATCTGATGTTACAGCGGCGCAAGGGGATCTTCAGTGAGGCCCCTGTAGTTTCACAATGGAATAGCTTAACCTTACAATACAGCTGTTAATACATGAAATAAATGTAATTTGACTTACCAATTGTTCCCTCGACCTCGATTCCAAGGTGGTCCAGGAGATCCTGCTCACGGTTGATGACATCAGCCCACCGATGCTTGTACTGTCTGAGGGTCTGGTCCACTCCAAATATTCGCAACATCTGGTACCGGACCCTCTCCCACCTCAGCTTCCTTTCTTGGGTTGGGTAACCCAGCAGTACCCTGCCTCCACTCCCAATCATGTTTGGGAGGTAGTGGACAATCAGCCACAGTAGCCCCCCATACGCCTGCTCAGTAAGGTTCCTAGACCTGGGTGACATTGTGACAAAGCACAAGCCACGCTGTGTGAATGCAACAAAAAAAATGTTGCTTTCACAGGAATCCCCCTATTACTATAAATCCACTAAACAGAACACTAATCCCCCTATTACTAACTTTGAAAACCCCTTAACAGAACACAAATCCCCCTATTAATGAATATTAAAACCCCTAAACAGACAGACACCCCTTTACACACAACACACAGGTAGACAATACACAACACTACAGAGACTATTTGGACACAGTTAGCAAGACACACACTGTAAAACAACAGCAGGACAGGACAAAACTCTCAAGCACTTTGCAAACACACTCCTACACCTCTCAGAGACTACAAAGGAGTGAAAGAGAAAGCGAAAGTATTATATAACTTCCTGTTTGTGAGCAGGGCAGGCTGGTTACATCATTTCCTGTTGCGATGCGACTCGTTTCCGTAGATGCGTCATTATTGGCACGCGAATAAAACGTAATTATGTCGCATCGTTGACTTGAAGCATGGTACACTGTTAAAATATTTCCCCTTACGGTGCGACCAGTTATGGTGGAAGCGTCATTATTGTCATGCGACACAATCTTTATTATGTCGCATCATTGATTTGAAGCATGGGTGACTGATGACATATTTTACCCTTACGGTGCGACCAGTTATGGTGGAAGCGTCATTATTGTCATGCGACCCAATCTTTATTATGTCACATCATTGATTTGAAGCATGGGTGACTGATGACATATTTTACCCTTTCGGTGCGACCAGTTATGGTGGAAGCGTCATTATTGTCATGCGACCCAATCTTTATTATGTCGCATCATTGATTTGAAGCATGGGTGACTGATGACATATTTTACCCTTACGGTGCGACCAGTTATGGTGGAAGCGTCATTATTGTCATGCGACACAATCTTTATTATGTCGCATCATTGATTTGAAGCATGGGTGACTGATGACATATTTTACCCTTACGGTCCGACCAGTTATGGTGGAAGCGTCATTATTGTCATGCAACACAATCTTTATAATGTCGCATCATTGATTTGAAGCATGGGTGACTGATGACATATTTTACCCTTACGGTGCGACCAGTTATGGTGGAAGCGTCATTATTGTCATGCGACCCAATATTTATTATGTCGCATCGTAAATTTGATGCATGGCTGACTGATGACATATTTTCCCCTCAAGGTGCGACCAGTTTTAGTAGATGCGACTTTATTGGCATGCGTCACAATCTTCATTAATGGCACATTGCAGTTTTTATCTGACAATGTTGTTGCATATCTTAAGTGCTGTATTTTTGAACGCTGGGCAAAAGATGCGTGTTTATGCTTAGCATGAAAGTGTCTCAACAGGAACACAAAATGTTTGTGTGTAAATATTTGTTGTTTCTATATTCAGCTGAGTCAGACTATGACATGTGTTGACCAAAGTCACTTTTGGTCCTTGTGTAACGTCACTTTTGTGCGTGGAGTCAGGAATGCATGGGTCAGATTGTGACGTTGGCAGACCTATCGTCACTTTTGGGGGTGGAGTTGGGAATGCATGGGTCAGATTGTGACATAGGCAGAGCTAATGTCACTTTTGTGCGTCCAGTCAGGAATGCATGGGTCACATAGTGACGTACGCAGACCCAACGTCACTGTTGTGTGTAGAGTCATGAATGCATGGATGAGATTGTGAAGTATGATACACCAACTTCATTTATGTGCCTGCCACATTAGTTCTATAATGCAAACTTGTGTGAGCACTGAGGGCTACTTTTTCATGGATGGTCATATTTAGCCTCACATCCACTGTGTAACATATTAATGAATGTAATGTTTGTCCTATTATTGATTTACCTCCAACATGACTTTGCAACATACAAGAAATGTTTTATATTTTTACCTGCTGTGTGATTTCATAATGTGGACTCATCTTCACCTGTGCTTTTATCATTTTCTGCACCACTAAATTGGGATGGTAAATGTTGATTTTTGACTATTGTGAATTTATACCCTAATTTATGATGTTTTTGCGTAGATTATTACAGCATGCATTCCTGCGGCACTTCCCTGCAGCAAGGAAATAGGGCAGGAAGGTGCTGTGTCTTTGACATACGGGAGATTCCTGTGCTTTTCATGTGCGCTGACTCACAATGGCCGGCCTGCCTACCTGCACTATGTATGCTGTGTTGCATGGAGAAATATTTTAGTACAGGAACGGTCACCTTCATACACATGTGCATTCATACCCTGCACACAGACACACATGCACTATGGTGCCAGGGTACCTGTGTTGAACAGACACTGGTGAGTGTGGCCATTGCAGGTGAAATTGCAAGGCAGTACAATGTAAATGGATGTGTGGCCTGATGTATGTCTGATGTCAGCCTCCAGACATGAGAGTAAATGTCATGTATACCTGGTGACCTATCCTTAGGCCACCCCCGCGCCGCACGGCCACCAGCTGTCGCGTGTGCCCCCCGCCTGAGTGCCACCGCTCTCAGCCTCGCTGAGCCGTCCTTCCTCTGTCCACGCCCCCCGCCGCCGCTCGTTCTCCCGCATTTTCTGCCTTTTGTTGTTTAGTTTGTAACTGTACAGCATTCCATATTTAATTCCTGTTTTGCCCTCTGCTTGTACTGGTGTCCCCCCCTGTGTATTTTGTCCCCCGCGCCCACCCGCCCCGCTCCCCGCTTCCCGCCGCCAGGAGTGTGGACACGCCCCCTCCCTTCTGTGCCCTCCCTGCTCCCGCCTCCCAGCTGCTCCTCCCTCCCTGCACTTGGCCATAAATGGCGACTGTGCGCACGCGCAGCGTTGATGCGCAGCGTTGACGCACAGCGGGAGCGCCGATTGTGTGCCGAAGGCGCGCCAAAGGTAAGCCCGTCTGCGCCCGTCCGCGCCTGGACCGCGCCCAGTGCCAGGACCCCTGGCTCCCGCAGACACCAGCCCACCCGCCGGACCTAAGCCGCCGCCGAACTCTACGCACTCAACGCCGGCCGAAGCCCGGCCTGGTATTGAGCCACCCCGAGACGCACCCACGGACCCTTCTGCTGCCACTCGTGCAAGTTCACCTGCAACCAGACCTGCACTACACCAGCACTGACCAAGCCGAGCACCAGCAGCAACCACCTCAAGTGCATCCTGCTCAACACCCGCTCCATCCACAGACACGCCGTCCAAATCTGTAAACTGATCGACACCACATCTCCAGACGTCGCCTTCCTCACAGAAACCTGGATGAACGCCTCCTCAGCGCCCGACATCGCCATCGCCATCCCGGACGGCTACAAGATCATCCAGAGGGACCGCGTCAACCAGACAGGGGGTGGCATCGCCATCATCCACAGGAACTCCATCCGCATCACGACCAACACCGACGACGCCCTCACACCCGCCAAACACCTGCACTTCCAGATCCACATCAACCCCAAGACCACCCTCAGAGGCACCCTTATCTACAGACCCCCGGGACCATGCACACAATTCAGCAAAGACATCGCCGACTTCATTAGCCCGCACGCCCTCCTCTCCGCTGACTACATCCTCCTCGGGGACCTCAACTTCCACCTGGAGAACAACAAAGATCGCAACACCACCACCCTGCTGGACAACCTCGCCAACCTTGGTCTCCAGCAGCTGGTGACCACCCCCACCCACTACGCCGGACACACACTCGACCCTGTGTTCTCATCCAGCAAGGACATCACCTTCAGCCACGCCACCGGACTCCACTGGACGGACCACAGCTGCGTCCACTTCAGCTTCAAAAGGACCACGATCCACCACCACCAGCAACAGTTTGCATGCAGAAGCTGGTACAAGATCACAGCCGATCAGCTTGTGACTTCCCTGAGCATGATCCCTCCCACCAGCGCAACGAACCCAAGCCAGGCCGCCACCAACCTCGCAAAGTGGATCAGCAACTGCGCAGACGACCTCGCCCCTCTGAAGACCCCACCTAGCAGACCCCGCAGCAAGAAAGCCCCATGGTTCACCAACGAACTCAAGAGCTCAAAGAAGAACTGCCGACCACTCGAGAAAGCCTGGCGCAGAGACCCAACACCAAACAACATGACTGCCCTCAAGCTCGCCACCCGAAAACACCACCAACTAATCCACGCCACCAAGAAAAATGCATTCAAGGAACGACTGGACAGCAAAGCACACAACAGCAAGGTACTCTTTAACATCGTTAAGGAGCTCTCCAACCTCAACGCCGGAAACAAAGACATCACCCCTTCGCAAGATCTCTGCAACTCCCTCGCCTCCTACTTCCACAACAAGATCACGGACATACACAACAGCTTCAGCACTCAACCAACGCTCGCCACGACTGAACGACCGCCCCCCACCACCACCCTCCGCGCCTGGACCCCGATCAGCACCGAAGACACCATCCGCACGATGAACTCCGGATCTCCGACCGACCCCTGCCCTCACCACGTATTTAACAAGGCCGACGCTGTCATCGCACCCCACCTGAGGGACATCATCAACGCCTCCTTCGACACCGCCACCTTCCCGGAGAGCTGGAAGCACGCCGAAATCAGCGCCCTACTGAAGAAACCAACAGCGGACCCCACCGACCTCAAAAACGTCCGCCCCATCTCACTCCTCCCTTTTCCTGCAAAAGTCATCGAGAAGACCGTCAACAAGCA
This sequence comes from Lissotriton helveticus, assembly GCF_964261635.1. NCBI lineage: Eukaryota > Metazoa > Chordata > Amphibia > Caudata > Salamandridae > Lissotriton > Lissotriton helveticus. Next base: position 1,035,170,263 of record NC_136063.1, read on the forward strand.
GCTTGCCGCCTTCCTCGAGACGAACGGATCCCTCGACCTCTCGCAGTCTGGCTTCCGGGCCAACCACAGCACCGAGACCGCCCTGATCGCAGCCACCGATGACATCCGAGCCCTGCTAGACAGCGGAGAAACAGCGGCCCTCATTCTCCTAGACCTCTCCGCGGCCTTCAACACTGTCTGCCACCGTACCCTAGCGCAGCACCTCAGCAACGTTGGACTCCAGGAGAACGCACTGGAATGGATCACCTCGTTCCTCGCCGGAAGGACACAGAGAGTCCGCCTCCCCCCGTTCAGATCAGAAGCCACCAAAGTCATCTGCGGCGTTCCTCAAGGCTCCTCGCTCAGCCCAACCCTCTTCAACGTCTACATGAGCCCCCTCGCAGCCATCGAACGCCAACACAACCTCAACATCATCTCCTACACCGACGACACCCAGCTGATCCTCTCCCTCACCAACGACCCCGCCACCGCCAGAGCCAACCTACACGAAGGGATGACAGACGTAGCCATGTGGATGAAGAACAGCCGCCTGAAATTGAACTCGGACAAGACGGAAGTCCTCATCCTGGGATCCTCACCCTCCGCCTGGGACGATTCCTGGTGGCCCCCGGCCCTGGGCAGCGCACCCAAACCGACAGACCACGCACGCAACCTGGGCTTCATCCTGGACTCCTCCCTCTCCATGACCAGACAAGTCAACGCAGTCTCCTCGTCGTGCTTCAACATCCTGCGCATGCTACGTGAGATCTTCCGGTGGATCCCCACCAAGACCAGAAAGACTGTTACCCAGGCCCTCGTCACCAGCCGACTGGACTATGGCAACTCCCTCTATGCAGGAACCACTGCCAAACTCCAGTAGAGACTCCAGCGGATTCAGAACGCCTCAGCACGACTCATCCTGGACATTCCCCGTCGCAGCCACATCTCCGGACACCTGAGAGATCTGCACTGGCTCCCGGTCAAGAAGAGAATCACCTTCCGTCTCCTCACCCATGCACACAAAGCCCTACACAACCAAGGCCCAGGATACCTCAACAGCCGCCTCAACTTCTACGCTCCCACATGCCAGCTTCAATCGACCGGCCACGCCCTCGCGGGCGTCCCCCGCATCCGAAGAGCCACCACAGGAGGAAGGTCCTTCTCCTACCTGGCCACCAAGACTTGGAACTCCCTCCCGACCCACCTCCGCCTGACCCAGGACCACCTTGCCTTCAGGAAGTGGCTCAAGACCTGGCTGTTCGAGCAATAGCCCCTAGCGCCTTGAGACACTCCGGGTGAGTAGTGCGCTATATAATATCTTTGATTGATTGATTGATTGATTATGTACTCCACATATGAGATTGTCATGCAACTTGCAGTGTAAATTTTGGAAAAATAATCATGCACAAGGGAGTAAAGGTTGTATGATGTATTTTTATTAGTCCAAACAAAAATCAAGATGCATGATGAGGATGTTATTTTTCACATTCTTAAAAAAAATTATGCACTATGTCAGCACGTCTGCGGATGCCTGCTGCTGTGCTTTGGTTTACAGGAGCATGGCCGTCCTCCTGGTCATCCTCCGGCATTTGTGGATTTAAATCAGGTCCATCATCCCAGGGGACTTTTGTGAGCACACATATGTTGTGCAGTATTGCACAAGCCAAAATTAATTTGCACACTGTCTCTGGTGAATACAGCATACGTCCACCAGACTTGTCCAGGCGCCGAAACCTGGCCTTGAGCAGACCAAATGTTCTTTCGACAATGTTCCTGGTCCTGCAATGTGCTTGGTTGTACGCTACTTCCTGTGGCGACTGTGGGTTACCATAAGGTGTCATCACCCACGGCTGGATGCCATATCCCTGGTCAGCTGTAATGGAATAAATGAGAAGGTACAATGAAATGCTTGTAATGGTTCTGGTCAAGTGCAGGCCATATGTTGTGGGCAATATTTCATTTGGCAGTGTCCATTGGGCATGGATGTTGCAGAGAACACACCCAGTGACTCACATGCAAGACACCTTTGGCACATAGTTATGCTGGGAAATGGACACAGATTTGGACGGACATGCATTGACTCCCTAGATGCCTCTACATGACCTTGGCCCTCATTTATGAAGGACTTGCGCCACTGGTGCGTGACTTTTTCCCATTTTTGAAGTTAGGCACCAGCAGCGCATGACCTTAATTAATTATGCCCCTTCTATTGATGTATATGTATATGCTAGTACAACATTATTCCATCCATGACCTCATTAAAGCGTCATTGAAGCAATATTACCAGTATGGTAGCATGGATGGTGCATTGTATCATACTCTTTTGCATACCTACAAGTAGGCCATTGCCATACTGGCCATTCTTGAAGCGGTCATTTATGATGCAGTTCCGGAATATGAAGGCATCATGTACACTGCCAGGGTATTTTGCCAGCACATTGGTAAATAGTCCACGGTGATCCACAATGGCCTGTACATTGATTGAATATGTATGTTTGCGATTTATGTACAAATGTGCTGTTGCTGCCGGAGGTACTAATTGCACATGTGTACAGTCAATGGCACCCAGCACATGGGGTAAACCTGCTATATCATAGAATCCTTGCTTGATCTCCATCTGCTGTTGTGGATTGTTGGGGAAACGGAGGTAGCGGGGTGTGAGATGGATGATGGCATCCAGGACTGTTGGTAGGAATGATGAGAAAGCTGGCTGGGATATTCCTGCCACTTTGGCAACTGTTGTCTGGAAGGAGCCCGACGCTAGCATATGCAACACAGCCAGGAGCTTTGCCTGTGGCGGTATGTTGGTAGGCCTGTTGTTTCCTACCTCTAGCCTTGGTCCAATGAGTCGCAGTATATGTTGTATGGTCTGCTTCTTGAGGCGAAATAGACTTATGACCTCCTCATTCCTGAGGCCTCTCAGGACGCTCCTTTGACGGAATAACCGCTCCTTTCTCCGGCGTTGCCTTGGGGGGGGGGGTGGATTTTGTGGGGTGGGGGGTTGGGGTTGGATTCCTGGTGCTAGTCGTCTCCATCTGGCAGCTACTCGCAGCATTACCACCTCCATGGTGTGGGGATAGTTGCAGCAATGTCCACTGTGGCCTCTCCTCTTGCTATGTGCCGATGCGTCATTTCCTGCGCGTCCGTTTTGTAGGCGCACCAATTCTGATGTAACCGCAACGCTGCGCATTTTCCGCAACAGATGCGACAAAAGTGGATAAAGTCATAAATATGGATGCGTCACTTTTGCGCGTGTTTCTCCGTGGTAACGCCCACCTTGCATACATTAATACTTACGTGTCGCAGGGCATTTTCACGCAGTGGTTTTCCCTGCGCAGTGGGCTGAAAGTGGCGCATCGTCGGAGATGCGCCACTTCATTAATATGGCGCATGCGTTGCGCCGACGATGCCCCATTATTTTTGGCGCATCAACGGCGCAAGCTCTTCATAAATGAGGCCCTAGGGCCCTCATTTATGAAAAGTGACGCATCCTTGCGCAGGCGCAGGTATGTGCCACAATTCCTTACGACGCGCTGCGTCAGAATTTTGCGACGCGGATGCGTCACATTAATGCAATGGCGCATCATGTCGCAAGTGATGCCTAAGTCGGAAAAAAGACACGCAGACGCTGGCGTCCTGACGTACCGGAAAGTCACGCAAGTGCGGGAAAAGTGCCGTAAGTCGCAATCGCGGAACTGACATAAGCGTACGCATCGCTGCGCCACTTTCACGTTGCGTCACAATCCGGAAAACGCCAAAAATACACGCATCCATCTCCTAATCCTCCCGCAAATGGAAAAAATTGTTACCATGGAGCCTGAAGGACACAGCAGCAGCCAAGGGAACCTTCCACATGGCAGCCAGGATGCCCAGCCACATGTCAGCCAGGATGCGCAGCCTGAAACACAGGGAGAAACCCATGTAAAGAGGAAGAGGAAAATTAATTTCAGTGCTGAGGAGAACAACATACTCATAAATGAGGTAACAGACCACCAGCACCAGCTCTTTGCAAGTTCCAAGTTGCCACTATCAAAAAAAGAGGCAATTTGGCAGTCCATATTGACAAAGGTCAACTGTGTGGCCCAATCTAAGAGGACAGTCATTGACCTGAAGAAACGCTGGAACGACATAAAGCGCCGGACAAAAGAGAAAATGGCAAAAAACCGCAAAGAAGCAGCGGCGACAGGAGGAGGCAGCCCATCACAACAGGAAGAGCTGGATGACCTTGAGGAGCGGGTTGCGGCGGTCATCCCAGACGATTTGGTGGTTGGAATTCCAGGACAGGACAGTGCAGAGCATGAGGAACTGCAAGACACACAGGGTAAGTCCCTACAAGGGGAAATGTGCAAAGAAGGTAATGTTGTGCAGTCCATAAACTAAGGTAGCCGGCTCAATTACAGACGTGTAGTGGAAAGAGTAGTCATGCAATGTCATGAACTGTGAAGGGTCTTCAAAAAGTATTGTACCAGCGACATGCACATGTCACATTTGGTAAACACCTACCCCTGTCAAAGTAATAACATATTTTCTAAGTGAAGTCCCAGCCCACTGCTGCACCTGACAAGTGCCACACGCAGGTGCAAATATACAACTACCCTCATGAAATACCATGATGTTATTTTGATCATGTAGTGGTGGCACAATGTGCCACACCCACAATAATAGGCCACAGACATCCATGTAACATAGTACAGCATATCATGTCATTGCACCATTCCCACATTAAAGTGTGAGAAAGCGCAATTCCAGGGCTGTTGCTGGGGGTGTACCCACAAACATCCATGTCCAATTGACAATGTCCAATAGCAAAGTCAAACTGTAACTATTACGCTGGGCCTCAAATATATGCATCCACAGGGTCTGTGTAAGGCATGCACAACCTCAAGAAATACAAACTGTTCCCTCTCGGATATACCCTACATATAGCTTTTGCATTCAAGTGGACACATAGAAAGCAGAAAAATCTTTAGATGACTGCATCATGCAGGAATGTGTCCCTTCCATGCACACAAACACTGATCCCCTGCACCGCTGGACCCCCTGCAACATGGTGCAAGTTTGCCTGGGTCGGCGCATGCCAAGCATTGTGCACCTGTGTCGTTGTGAAGGACAGGTGACACCAATAAAGAGACCCTACTCATAGTCACCCCATGCAGGCCCAAAATCTGTCATTGTACTACTTTGTGCATGATGGTTTCAGCCACATCATCTGCATATGTAAGGGAAAGTACTCAGGAATGTTACTCAGCATGCGAAGCCCTGTGCCACATTACACAAGCATCATGTATAACGTATGCATGGTGGGTCTGCACATCCAAATAAAAATATCAGTAGTGGTGATGTGCAATCCATACAAATCTTTGAAATACATTAGCATCTGGCAATTGTGTCAGTACCTCACACCTGCATCATGGTAGGTTTAGGGGTGAGGCAGTGCCACTGGGAGAGGCCTGCACCAAGGTTTGATGTACTTGAATGATGCTCCTCACATGAATGCATGACTTAAGCACTGACCAGCTACGTCTGGATGAATGACGTATATAACATGAATAACAACATGTAGTGACATACAGTGAATACAGCACATCTATGTTGTCACGACGATGGGAAAAACATAAGTGTACCAATGGTGTTCTTGCAGTGAAAGAACATCCAACATCAATAGTTTGCAGGAATGTGCACCATCTCACCGAAGGCCTCCATTCATGGTCTGTACCTATGCATGCACTGCAGCACACCTATATTGCAAGGTGCGCAGTCCAGCTGATAAACATCAAGCAAATATGCACCATAGTTAATTATACAAATGGATCATCAGCGAATCTGCAGCACTGTATGTGTAGCTTAAGTGCCAAGAATGTATAATCACATTAGCAAGCTGTTGCATACAGATGAGAGCAAATGCTCAGGAGTGAGAGCAACTTCTATGTCAATGGCATTGCATGTCCCAACAAAACTATGGCAATGACATGCAAAGTAGGTGTTACGTATCCAAATAATGCAAACAAGTTGACTAACTGCACCTTGCAAGATTAGCAAGGCTGTCTCAGACATGAGACAAAAAAGCAAACTCATGCAAATGCACAATAGCTCCCGGAATGAAAAGCCACAACATACATGTCCCTAAGGATGGTGACATCGTGCCACAACATATATGCATGGGAGTGGTACTGGACAGCGCTGCAAACAAGGTTACAGGGTTGCCCTGTGACAAAGATACACTCGACAAATGTGCAACAACAACAATATTGTGTGCATTCCTATGGCACAACCATGAAAATTGTTGCTGCAAGAAGACAGTGAGGCAACACTTCTCACCATGTCCCTCCTTGCAATAGCATGGATGTACAGTACCTACTGAACATTGCTCAATGATTTAAGGAATGACAGATCCTTTAGAAATCATAATGTCAGTGTATGCACAACCATGCCGCAACTCCACCAATGCATAGTGGCAGACAATGGCAATGGCACTGCGCACATACATGGCTGCCATGAGGTAGGGGGAAAGTAGAGATGCAAGTACATTCATGAGGGGTGCAGAAATGATGGTGTCATTCGAGATCCTAACAGTGCTTTTTGTGTGCTGTAGTGACACAAGTATTTAAGCATTGGTGAACTGTCTTTGCACAAGGAGTGGATGAGATGTCATGCACTGCCCTTGTTCCAGCTGCAAGAGGGTGCAAGGATGGCGGTGGTGATTGCTGGTCAAGTCACATATGTCATGCATTCAATGATGGTAGTGCCAGGAGAGTATGAAGTCAGACCTGAATCATAAGTACCTGCAGCCGTACTATGGAGCCGTACTACAGGTACTTAAAAGTGTCCTGTTCAGTGGTATGTTGAGGTCCCTTGATGCTTGTGTCTGATGTCAGTGAAGTTACCCTTGAGGTGTTGTTGGTCAGGTAACTTAACCTGCTGAGGTGGAACTGGAGGTCATCGAGAGGGATGCTGTCTGTGGATGTCACACACTGTAGTGCAATGAGGTCAACAATGGTGTTGGAGAATAGGGCACATGGCCTGTGTGTCCTGCACATGAGTGTGCTGTTGAGTATGCCCATGGGCCTGGTCATGATAATGTAGTTGTCGTAGTACATGGTTAACCATGGCACATTAGAGTGCCTGCTCATTCTGAGTGTACCAGTGTATGGGTTAACAATGCCTCTTCCATGATTGTCGTGCTGCCACATGCAGGTGACACAGAAGTTGTCAGTGACAGTGATGGTGATGTCTGTAGCAGAGTTACGTCCTGGCAGGTGAGGTGGCATACAGGGTTGAATGTGAGGAGGTTGCTGACATTGTATAGTTGCAGTGTCCAAGAGGAATAAACCTTGGTACACAGTGTGGGCCTGAGCCAGTCAAATGCAAACAGCGTACACCATGGTTGCCGTAGTCATTAGTGATGACCATTACAATGTATGCTGCACAATGTCAACAATGCAATGCATGTGTTCCAAAATATCATCTCAAAATACTTCATTGTGGCCACAATCATGTTGTGATGTAAGTACTACATGTGGTAATGAGTGTCAGTATGAAAATTTTAAAAATTGTAACAAATCCTAAAAATATCACAAATGTGCATTTATGTGTCAAAGAATAACATTTGGTTGTGTCATGGGGTGACATATGTCTGAAATATTATTTATATATATGTACATCATTAGAAATAGGGGGTGAAATGTTGAGAATATGAAAAAAAGCTGTACATATTTCTTCAGGCTATGAAAAATGGTGAGTGCATTACTCACTAATCTGACTCAATTGTGTGTGTCGTGGTTGTTCAACAAGGAATTTAATGCTTCAGGTCTGGGTGTGTGGTGACAAGGATAGATTGTCCATGTACTCACTGAACTTTGAACAGTGTAATGAAAGTCTCTGCTGTGCAACACCTACTCTACAGTTGCAACATGCCTAGTATTAACAATGAATACAATGGAATGTGATGACATGGCATGTTTTGGTGATATGTATGTGCCTTTTGGCACAAGACTGTTACACCTGCTCTGCATGGGGGCACAGTGACAAACATTGGCAATTGGGGGGGGCAGCTGTGAGTGAACAAATGCAGGAAATAACAATCAATGTCTCATGGATGCAGGGATGTGTGTGAGTGTGTGCAGCAAAACATATAGTGGCCCATTCACAGAATGAACTTAAGACTCAATCCAAAACTTACTACTATATTGGTATTCACAGAATGCACTTACTAATTGTAGCATTCACATAATGAACTTAGTCATCTTCGGACCACTAACACCTGAGTGGTCATCCAATTGGTGGCCTTCCTCCTTAGGCTTACCTCCCGAGCCTGTTATCAAAGTGAGGAACTTAGGTGTCATTTTTGAGGATCGTCTTACGTTTCACCCTTATGCTAACCAGATTACCTCCTCAGCCTTCTTCAAATTGAAGCTTATTAAAAAAATTCTCCCGTTTCTACCTGATAAAGCCGGTAAAACTTTGGTTACTTCCCTCGTGCTGTCCAACTTGGATTATTGCAATGCTTTGTTCCTCAATGCACAGGAAGGAGTCTTGAACAAACTGCAAATAATACAAAATTCAGCGGCAAGGCTTTTGGGAAATATTCCCAAACATTACTCTGCCTCCAATACCATCAAAGAGCTGCATTGGCTATCCATTAAAAACAGGATAAAGTTTAAGACTCTATGCATCGTGTATAAAGCATTGCATAATCAAGGACCAGCACATCTCATCCGTAACCTGATTCCCTATCGCCCGTTCAGAACACTGCGTTCATCTTGCTCAGGTGATCTTGTGGTACCCCGTACAAAAACGGTTTCATGGGGGGACAGAAGATTCCTGGTATAGGCCCCAAAATTGTGGAACACTCTGCCACACGTGATTAAAGCCAGTCCATCCTTATGGTCTTTTCGCAAACAACTTAAGACCTGGCTTTTTAATCAATAGATCCTGTTTCATTCTCTCAGGGTAAACTATTCAGATACTCAGCGCCGAGAGGCCCATGGGCCTTTGTATGCGCTTTATAAATATCAAAAATAAATAAATAAATAAATAAACTACTTTTGCTATTCACAGAAGTTAGGATTTTGTCTTAAGTTTCTCTGAAGACAGACTTAAGACAGACTAAAGGCAAAATCCTAACTTCAGTGAATACCAAAAGTACTAAGTTCATTCTGTGAATGTAAAAATTAGTAAGTGCATTCTGTCAACACCAAAATAGTATTAAGTTTAGGATTGAGTCTTAAGTCTGTTTTGTGAATCAGGCACACATTGAGGGAAGTCTGACCTCAAAGCTGTGTCCCATTTCTCTGGAGCCTATGCAACCCTGCCTTTGTGTCACGTAAAACGAATTAGCCAGCCAGGCTCACTACTCTGAGTCAATCACAACGCTGTGAAGTGCTGGTGTGACTGGTAATAGGAAATGGGATAAGTCATGCAGCCACATGCTGGAGTGACGGCCATGTTTGCAATGGAGGCTGAAATGCAGCCTGCATACCAAACATGGAAGTGGGTATTACTGCTCTGGTCATCATGGGTGGCACCTGAGTCATCTTGCCAATATGCACATGCCCCACCTCATATTAGATCTCCCCTACCCACCCTCCCATGCCATGATGGCACATAGCATGATCACATCAGTCACTCATCCCTTGTGTCTCAATTATAAGTCAGTTCAGTGCTCTCATCAGAGCCCACACTCCACATATGGTCCATGAACTACCACTAAGGCCCCCACCCCTGTCTTCATGTGTTCCGTCATCACTGAATATGTTACCTCACACTTAGCCTACTCAATGTCAGCCGCTGTGCAAGCGCACAGCAGACGCATGTACATGGTGTGCTGAAGGCACGCCAATGGCTAGTCTGAATGCGCACATCTGTGTCCAAAATGTAATCATTTCCAGCAGCAACTGATATACAGTCATTCACTGATGCAGCTCACCCAGCCTCCATGCACTCATACATGGAAAACATTGGAGAATGACAACAGGCCTTTGCAAACATGACCCGCAGACATTTCACATGCCTACACTGCTGACAAACCTCAACCACCACCCTGGCCTCAAACACAGCCAACGCTAGCGTTTCTGCAAGTGAAAGTCACACCTGGATACACAACTGCGCATACCAGACCTCCACCCTCTGCAAGCCTAACAAACAGCACTACAGGGACACAGCATGGTAGAGCACTGATCTCTAAGAAGCAAGAGGCACCAGCAGATACCTTGTTAAGAACTGTATGAACACCAAGACACCTGGGGCCTTATTTATGAAGGCCTTGCGCCTCTGGTGCGCCACTTTTAAAATTGGAAAAAGTGACGCACCGGCGGCGCAAGTCCTTCATAAATAAGGCCCCTGAAATGGAAAACACATACATGGACGCAATGAGGGAGTACCACAAAAAAATAGTCTACGATAATGGCAAGTCCTGCAAACTCGTCAAGGTCCTGCATGAATAAAACAACCTATGCTGCAAAGCTACAGACATCACCCTGGCACTACAGACCTGTGATAAGTGTCCAACAAAGTTCAGCATAAAGTAAAAAATGTCACTACAACAACTTTGCCGTACACAGGAGATGCCACAGGCAGCACCACGCAAACCTCTTCCAACACAACAGCCATACTACCATCCCCACCGGGACACCAGTCACAGCTCAATGCACCCCTTCCAACATGAGATACAGCCACCTGTGGGATCACTACAGCCCTGTCCTCATCACATCAACAACAGCACCAAGATCACCCTATTCACAGCCACAGGTGACATCTGCACCCTCCGGGACCAAGAGCTGTGAGTGTGCTCCGACACAGACTAACACCACACAGATTTGCTAAACTACATGAAGCAGGATTCCAAGGAACAACGCTTAACTGGGTCACTCATCCCAGCAAGAGGTCCAAGGATCCGACTGACAACCTTCGTCTTTATAATCATGTAATTCCAATGCTGAATGCAAGAGGGACCATCTATGTGTCTGACCCTTGTCAACATCAACAGGGCTGCCTCAGCGCCATTTGAAAACAAACACAGCCTCAACATTGTATCCATTGCTGATGACAGACAGCTCATACTCTCTCACACCTAAGACTACACCAACCAAACACTTGAAATACATTGCGGAATGCATTACGTCGCAGTCTGCATGAACCACAGCTGCATGAAAAATAAATCAGAGAATACAGAAGTCTGTGTCCTTGGAACAACTCATTCAGCATGTAAAAACACCTGTTGGATCTCCCACTCTGATGGGAAGGGGCTGCGGCTACCGCTCAAAGAGACAGGTCTTGATGAGTCTTCTGAATGGGAGTAGGTCCTGGGTCTGCCGTAGGTGGGCCGGGAGGGTGTGCAAGGTCTTGGCGGCGAGGTAGGACAAGGATCTGCTGCTGGAGGTTGGTCATAGGATGCGGTGGACAGTGGTGAGGGGGAGGCTGGTAGAGCGGACCTGGCGTGTGGGGGTGTAGAAGCTGAGTCTGCTGTACAGGTAGACTGCTCCGGCCTACTGGAGTGTATTGTGCGTCTGGGTCTGGAGCTTGAAGCTGATCCACTTGCTGATGGGGAACCAGTGTAGGTCTCACATTTGGGGGAAGATGTTGCTGCGGTGTGGGACGTTGACAATCAATGAGCCGTAAGTGCATTGGATGCGTTGCAGTACTTGTAGGTGTTTGTCTGGGAATCCTCAGTACAGTGCGTTGCGGTAGTCCAGTCCGCTGCTGCTCAGGGCCTGCGTCACACTCATTTTAGTCTGGGGTGGGGATCCACTTGTAGATCCAGCATAGCATGTGGAGACAGTTGTAGCATGAGGAGGAGATGGCGTCGACCTGCTCAGACATGGAGAGGGAGGAGTACTGGATGTATTGTAAGTTGCGTGCATGGTCAGTGGGTGTTGTTGCTGTTCCCAGTGTGGTTGCCCACCAGGAGTCGTCCCAGGCTCAGGGTGTGGGTCCAAGGATGAGGACCTGTGTCATGTCCAAGTACAGTTTCAGACTGGTGCTCCTCATCCACTTGGTGAGGGACTTCATTCCCTCGTGGAGGTTTGTTGAGGGTGTGTTTGGGTCCCTGGTGATGGAGAGGATGAGCTGGGTGTTGTTGGTGTCGGAGATGATGTAGAGGCTGTGATGGCGGCCCACGTGTACGAGGGGGACATGTACATGTTGAACAGTGTTGTGCTGAGGGATGACCCCTGGGGTACGCCGCAGATGATGTTGATGGCGTCCCATTTGATGGATGGGTTTTGGACACATTGGACGCTCTGGGTTCTGCGGGAGAGAAAGGACGTGGTCCAGTCTAGGGCCTTCAATTGGAATTATGATTCTCGGAGGTGTGTCTTCAGAGTGTGATGGCATACCGTGTCAAAGGCGGTTGACCGGTCCAGGAGGAAGAGGGCTGCTGACTTGGTGCTGGCTAGTTGGTGCATGATGTTGTCTGTGCCGGACATGTGGACTGTCTTGCTGCTGTATGTACGTATGAATCCGGACTGGGACGGGTGAAACATGTTGGGGTCTACCAGCCCGCGGCCCAATAGCATGTTCATCATTACCTAGATGACCTTCGTTGGGAACGTGAGCAGGGAGATGGGCCGTGAGTCCCCGAGGGCCTTGGGGTGTGCCTTATGCGTCTTGAGGAGGGCATTGCTTGTGGCGTGCTTCCATATTTCATGGAATGTTGCTGCATTGAAGAAGATGTAGATGAACTTGTGTAGTTGTGGTATGATCGCTTCCTCTGCTTTGTACTATAAGTGGTGTGGTGATGGTACTGCTGGTGATCCAGAGTGTACGGAGTTCATGACCTTGCGTGTTGCGTCCTTGTCGACGTAGTACCAGGATGTGCTGCGGTTGGCGCTGGTGGTCCTCGCTGGGGAGGTGGAGTCTCGCATAGTTGGGGTGGATGTGGTGGTGAAGCTGTCGTCGATGGCACTAAACGTGCGCTGTGAGAAGATGGACAGTGAGTCCCACACTTCTTGTGAGGGTGGGATGTTGACAACGTTTGCGCATGGGTTTCTCTGTTCAATAACGATGCAGAAGACCTCATTGCTGTCGTGTGCATTGGTATCCAGAAAGGTTTGGAAGGAGGATCTCTTTGCCAATCTGTTGAGGTGGTGATGTATACACGTGGCGTCCTTGTGGACTGTGTGGTTGTGCAGTGTGTGTCCATGGAGCCATGTTCACTCCATCTTCCGGCATGTGCGTTGGTAGGTCTGGAGGTAGTCGGTGAACCGGGTGGCTCTGTTGCAGGCGTGGCTGTTGGAGGGCAACGTGAGTGGGGCAAAGGTGTTGGTGCAGTCCTACATACACTGTCAGAGTTTTTGGGCACTGGCGACTGGGTTGGTGGGGTTGTAGTTCAGGCCCTGGCTGAGGGGTGTGACCAGCTGGTCTACGTTTACTTTTACCCAGCATTGGTGAGGCAGCAGTTGTCTGCAGTGGTGTGTGGTTGATTAATTGAAGGTAAAATTGATGCTGCGGTGGTCGGTCGAGTGCAGGTCAGTGGTGTGGTTGGAGGTGACGTGGGTGCCTGTTAAGAAGACGGGGTCCAGCTTGTGGCTGGCGGCGTGGGTTTGGTCCCGAGTTGTCTGCAGCCGGGTCTGGTGAGGTCGTTGATCAGTATGGTGGAGTTGTCGTCGTTGTTGTCCTTGAGGTGTAAGGTCAGGTCCCACAGGATGATGTGGTGCGTGGAGGGGAGTGTGTGGGTGCTGGCGAGGTCATTGATGGAGCAGCAGAACTGAGCACAGGGTTGGTGTGCTGTACACGAGGGTCCTCTGAGGGTGGTGTTGGGTGTCGGTGTGGATGTTAATGTGCAGGTGGTTGGCGGTGTTGATGGTGTTGTCTGCATGGGTGCCGACCTTGAGGGTGGACTTGTGGTCGATGGTGACCCATACACCAAATCAGTCAGCGCAATCCCGGCGGTTCAACTTGTAGCTGTCTGGGATGTCTATGGTGATGTTGGTCGCAGGGGAGTAGTCCCACCAGGTCAAGTTTAATAATCACACATCTGCGGCGGAGGTGTCAAGCACATCCCAGAGCCACATGGGCTGTGTTCGTGTGGAGTGGGTGTTGTGGATAATGCATCAGAGGTGGTTGGGTCAACTCCATGGGGGTTTGGTGGCTCACTTGCATGTGCGGCAGGAGAAGGGTCCCGTGTGTATGTTATTGTGGTGGGCTGGAAGCAACTGTTGTTTTGGATGGCATTGAGTGCATGGAGGGTACAGGCGTAGTACTGGAGTCTGGTGAAGTGGCGTTAGTGGCCACAAGGGGTCCTGGCGCTGGGCATGGTCCAGGCGCAGATGGCTGCAGACTGGCTTGCTTAAGGTGCGCCTCTGGTGCGCAAGTAGCACAGTCGAGCACAGTTTGGGACATATGGGGATGTGGGAGGGAGGAGCAGCTGGTAGGCGGGAGCAGCAAGTGTGCATGGGGTGGTGGAACAGTGGCACTGAAACTAAAATGGTGTGCAAACAGGGTGAAAAATAGTTGCACTGAGGCCACTAATGGGACCCTAATATGGTGGTTCTGCACACCTGCCAGTGTGTACTCAGCAGCGGCAGCAGGGGCACATAGGGGGAGCTGGGTGTAGGTTGAGCAACATACCAGGAGCAATCTGTATTATCCAAATATAACGTAATTAGCATGAAGACACAGGAAATGGTCCACACACAAACAACACAGCTGTGATGGCTATGACAGGTGGGATGATGGGAGATGGTAAGAAATCCATGTCCCCAATCCTCAGTAATTGTGGCCTGATACCTGCTGCACACATATAGAGTGCAAAAAGCCACTTGGACTTGCTACTGTGCTGGAATGTGTCCCCAATATACACCAACAAAACAGACATCAGGACATGCACTCAAATTGAATGTTGCAAGTGTGCAAGCACTGTCTGGCCATGTGCCATGTTTTTGGACAAACATTTTGAATCCATCAAATGATTCATGCCATGTCATTGTAGGTAACATGAGTGATGATGTGTAGCTTTAACTTTGACATGTTGACACACATCAAAGTCAAAAAGGTTAGATGACTCACAATTGTGCATCTGTACACCATATGTCAGACATGATCATAAACATACATCTATTTTTTTATTTCAGAGCATGGTACACATCCTCATGAGCAGGAACCTATGTTTGAATCCGATGATGACGGCGGGGAAAGTGTACCAAGTGTGGACACAGACGTCATCCAGGACCTGTTACAATCAATACAAACTCCCTCTCCCCGCACCAGAAGGCAAACCAGCACAGTGGGATCTCCGCTTGCCCAACATGGAAGCACTCCTACGCCACCTCCAACAACATCTCTGCCTCACCACTCGCCCAACACGCTGAATTCTTTTGAACAACGTGTTGTGGATGTACAGGGTCAGTTGGCACAGGAGGTACGTAAAGGCATTGAGAGCATGGCAGGAACCCTAGAGGGAGTGCTCCGTTGCCTAACATCCAATAGTGGTAGTGCGGAAACTGGTAGCAGCAATGATGCACCACCACGTACTTTGTTTCACACCATGAATGAGATATCAGAAGTCATGCAGCAGAGGCACAGACAAATGCCTAACACAAGTGCCAGTCTTGACGTGGCCAACAGGCTGAGGGAAATTCAGGACACCCTTAAAGAAATGAATGTAAAACAGGATGCCTACCTGACCAAATTGGCTAACTACCAACGGGATGTAACAGCTGTGCTTGAAAATCACCAACTCATGCTCAGTGCATTCATGCGGTACCTGATGGGCATGGAACATGATGCAGGTACAATCCCATCAACATCTGCAGCCCCTGATGTGTCTATGCCTCCTGTGTCGACTGCACCACTGATTCCACCATCAGCTGTGACAACAAACACATCTGATGAAGAAGATTCAGAAGATTGTCCAGTCCTCTGCAGAACCATGCGTTAGCATCACATAGTGTACCTGGACAATACATATACACTGTCTGGTGCACATAATACTGACATTGTACCACAGTAATGATGAACAACAAATTACTGCTAGCCAATGGATGTACAATAAATTATCTGTGGCCTCCCTCCATGAGGTGAACATATGATGTTGACACTCCCTTATCACCCAATAAAAAACTACTCACTCATGCATGTCTCAAATGTCATGTTGATGTATGGACTGTGCATGTACAAACTCAACCCTACTGTATGTGTCCCTTGATCATTAGAGTCCTGTCATACCTTGCTAATTGCTAAGTTGTGTCACTTACATAAATGTGCACCCACAACATGCAATGTCCAACTGGCAACGTTCATAAAGTGACTCGTAACGTGTGTACAACAGCATTGCTAATGTGCAACATAACGAATGATGACTTAAGTTAGAATGACTAACACTACAAGTTTGTACAAGGAGGGGGTGACTGGGAAAATCAGATCTGCTTGCACGCTACCATGATTGTGGGTCAGTCCAAGGTGTATGTATGTGATGATGAAATATCTGACATACCACATGTATGTATGAAAGGAAAACATCAGCACGTGGCTGGCATCAAAGGCACATCCTAAGGTAAGATGAGTAGCACACAATTCTATTAACGTAAGCATGGGAATAGGGACATGCTTCACACCAGTGATTGAAACAACATCACTCAACACTCACATGGTGTCTCATGTATGAAGTCCTACAAAAACTTCAGTGCTGCTGCAAAGACTGTGGCCCTCATGCCTCAATGCCTTTAATACACACTTGGTGCAGTCTCCTACCACTAGATCATCAAAGTGAATGTCAACTTAGATGAACATAAGCAAGGCATACCACACAACACCTTAGCCCAAGTAAGCCGCACTACACACCATCCTCTGGTGGCCACATGTCTACATGTTTCACATCACAAACACCGTGATGGACATACTTTAAGGAGCACCCACACACCCCTGCCCACAGCACATCTTCCACAGGGCTGCATCCCCCATTGCACACGAACAGTGACAGTACATGGCCTCCACCATTGGAACATGCACCTCCACAGTAATAGCAAATGCTGAGAGTTAAATGACATTAGCAGGTACACCCCTGCTGACCAAACAGACGTCAAGACCCACAGGCACATCTTTCCACACACATATGCAGTCAAATTCATTAACCAGAGGGTCATCATGCACCCAGTGATGTTCATAGGAACATAGAACATCCCCAATCCTGCGCCATGACAAACAACAGCATCAAGAGGTCCCTCCTACACGCCACAACAACATCCACACAATCCTCAAAGTAGGTCACACTGCCACTCCATATACACAATACATCGCATCATTGCAAGAAACAATGTTCCACAACACACTAGCAGTTAGACTCCACTATGGCATGAGGCAAGGTAATACACCACACTGGAATGTCTCCACCCTTGCAGACCGGAGCAGATGATTCAGCCTAATACATTTCACAGCACAACACACAGAGTACTGATGCTGAGTTCCTCAGGGACTGTCCCTCAGTACCTTTGTCTGCTATGTCTACATGGCTCCGCTTGCTGAGGACATCAGTGAACGTGGACTCTGCATAGTACCCTACGCCTAATACACCCAGCTCTGCCTCTCCCTCACCAAGGTACCCAACATCACAGGACACGACTAACCACAATGGATGCGAGATGTGCCAACAAGTATGTGCCTCAGCTGGACAAATCTCCATTTGTTGTCAAAACAGGTCATCATCATCATCACAAGAACCACTACCACATGGGACTATACCTGGGGGTACCCTGGGCTGGATAAACAGTTCAGCACTCATATGTACCACACAAACTATACATTGTACAGAACACATCCCTCACACTGTCATTACGGATAATAGCAGTATCCTCACCATACTTCTTCACCCTCTGCTAACTCTGCAAGTGCATCAAAATAATTGCCAACTGATGCATTGATTAGATCTGCCACACATCCATCATCATCAGCCTGTGCAATGTGAAAGCCCTCAATAACAGTATCAAAAATACCCTCAGTACAAAAAAGATGAATGTCCAGACAACCGTAGGTAGACGTTCCCTGTGGCTCCCATGATAATACCACTTCCGCCTGCACATACAGGAGCTCTACTGCATCCACACCCATACAGATATACTGAAACTCAAGGAGCTCACACACGCCTACACAGTCAGCCAGAACCCTGGGCCAGCAAACCTCTACCAATGAATCTGCTTCTAGGCCCACAAGACATACGTCTGCAATACAGACCTAGCCATGGTCACATTTCCCTGCATCTACATAGCCAGCCTGTAAACCAGTTTTCTTTTCCACTTGCAGGAAAGACGTGGGTCATACTGGCCCTCAGCATTGGGAAACACTGCAAACATTGAGGTACAGTCTCAATACCAGGTGGCCCAATAAATGACGGCCCTTGTGCCATCTGACCCTCACTTGTGTGACGTTGTGTGATGCCTAACCCTGCCTAACAGTCAGCATCCATCACCAAGGCACATAGTCATGGGATAATGCTGCATGCAGCAAATCCAACCCTTGCACGCATTGATCTGCGTTACAGGCACGTGCAATGGGTGTTGCTGGGTGCCTTCCCAGCAACATCCATTGCCTTTTGACACTGCCCCAGATGTAATAGGAACATGAAATGTGAGGCACTGTCCAGAAATTACACAGACCCAGTGCAGCCGTGAAGAAGGCTCAATGTTGACAAATATGATGAATTCTCCTTGTCTCCCCTTTTTCTCACAATGCAGTAGACATAGTAAGAGGAAGAGGCCGTTGTGATGATTGATTAACTGAGAGGTGTCCGTTCCTGTACAAGTCTGATGTTCACCGCAAGGCAGACACACTTGCCCCATAGTGCAAAGGTGACTGCGTTAGCGATGAACAGGACATTGTGCAACAGTGCTGGTGAGAACAACAGGACTGCGCAGTAACTAGCAGATACGGCACGGTCCTGCACTTCATCCTGCAAAAGGGTAGCGCTACAGGAAGGCCTGCTGTGCTCCACTACGGAAAAACGTCATGAAAGAGGTCCCAGAATCTTTACACATGATTGTTGATCACATGGGCTCACCTGAGACACATTACCTAAAGTCCCTCAAGGGTGAGTATTGGCCTGTATGAATTAGTGATAGTGTAATGAACATTTGGCTTACAATAGCTAACATGTAACGGTAATCTCAGATATGAGATCATGTTGACATTCCTTAGCCAGCAAGGGTAAGGCTCACCCAGAGCTGATTTCTCAACTTCATATGCCTACAAGTACAACTTATTGTAATTGAAACACATATTTTATTAACAAAAATTGTTCACACAATTTAAATGTTATGCTAAACTACACTACACTATTCAAAAATATTTATAAAATCCTACACTAATGTAATCTAAGGCACTAACATCTACACTTATCTTGTCTAACTGTTCCTATACCTACCTCACACATACTACACAACACACAGATGATCCCCCACCCCTATTCAACAATCACACATCAGGCATACATACACTTAATCTAAACACATACTAATTAACCTACCTAACTAAACAATGATTTTTTTTTTATACATCTAAAAATACATTTAACATACACTATACATCAACCCCCACCCACTCCTAATAACTTAACACTTATCCTAACACTATTCCTAAGTACTACAACTATCCTAAATACTATCTAACCATTTAAAAAATGTAAACAATAATAAGGTCCGTAACTTGACATGTGAAATTCCATGTCATGGACAACGACCACAGTTGTTCACTCTGTGTTCATTCCTGCTCGTCCATTTGTTCAATGGTGGCCTTCATGTCGGCAACCATGGACAGCAGGGTGGCCAGCTGCAGTTGCATGCCCGCAACCTTCAATGTCAGTTCCTTTTGGGCCTTTTCAAAATTTTCCATTTTGCCCTCAATATTGTTAATTTTGGCCATCAGGAGCACACCGTCGATCTCAGGGGGAGCTACTGCATGCCCTGTTGCTGTACGTCCAGCGCTACTGCAGCTCCACCTGTCCTCGTTGCAAGGGCCTCTGCTGTGGTGGGTCAAGATTTTGGAGCAGTGGTTGTCACTGGGCTCAGATCCGAGGGATGTCCAGAAGTGGATTGACTTGCAGATCCTGAACCAAGACCAGCTGGGGGTGCAACCAAACCAGATGTTGATAGTGCTGATGTCTGAGTGCCTGAGGGTCCACTCTGTGTAGGAGAATCAGTGTCCATCTGGGGATGTTGATCTTCACATGATCCAGTTGGTGGTCCGGAGTGCATGAGTGAGGTTTTAGCCTTTTCCTGCCTGCTCCGCGTGTTGGATGGTGGAGTGGGAGTTGGTGATCTCCATGCTCCAGCAGCACGTGAGTGCTCATGTCGGCGTCCCATCTGCCTGAATGAACGACCAACATTCCGTATGTGGCGGTATCTCTCTAGACGGATGCAATACTGCCTCTCCTCATCTTGTGTCATGTTTTCTGTAATGGAGCAATGACATCCACATCAGTCTGCACTTACACATTGACACCTGTACACATGCACATTAATGCAATCTTCTGAAAATTTTGTGAAGGGGCTATCGTTAACAGGGAATCAATTTAAAAGCATGGTAGCATCATCATCGATGGTCATACACAGGGATGCTAAGTCATGTTGCGTAATACCTAACAAGATAAATAATGTACATGACATGTAAGGCCTCAATACATATGAGATGGTGCATTCCAATGCATTTGTCCTGGCCATGAACCCAATGCTCGCCATTCACATATGCAGGCCCCTTCTCAACATGATGCCAGTGCATCTGTCTGCAGGCAAGGTTTGTATAGGCATTGTAATTGTGCTCTTCATACGCAGATACATAGCAAGGTATATGGACCATCATCCCTGTATGCTGCACAAGCCTACACACATGTAAAATGCACCATGGAAACAAAACATGGCCAAATTAGGATTGTGTTGCAAGGAAAGACACAGGTGTGCACTGCAATTGATTTGGGCACCGCCTCCTATCATTTAACTCTTGTACATGGGGTGCTGCTTGGGAGTAAATACGTGCTGCGTTTTCACACTACGCAACACACACTGCGCAACACTTTCATGGTAGACGCATCTTGACAGGGGACGTCATATCATGGCCAGCATCAAGGCCTGGTATGTGGATTGACAATGCATGATAAATGATGCAATGGCCATTTATACACATGTACATCAATGCATATTTACTACTGATGTCAATAGTCAAATCTGCCGGTGGCCCTTTTACTTGCATAGGTAACTGCATGATTATTGTGCTAATTGATGATGGACTTGCAGCACTGTTGCATCCCTCTAACAATGGCAAGTACTGACACACGTGGGGCACAAGGAAATCCTACTTGTAGGAGGTATGTCTATGTTGCACTAAAATTAGCATGTGTCATATAGCCAGGGTCTACATACACTGACTGTCACGTACCCCAAGGCTACTTGCTCAGCACGACACTCTTCGACATCTCCATGTGCACACTTGCCACCATTGCATGCACACACCACCACAACATACAAACCTATGCCAATTACACCCATCTGGTACGGTCCCTCACCCAAGACCCAGCCCCAACCAAAAACAACCTCCATGAAGGAAAGATAGACGCTGCAGAATGGAAGAAGGTCAGTCAGCGGATACTGTAGACACACAATACAGAGGTTATCATTCTTGGCAAATCAACATCCGCCAGGGACGACGCCTATTGGTCCACAACAATGGTCACTGCAAGAACACCCACGGAGCATACACCCCACTTGGGATTCTTCCAGGTCTACTCACTCACAACTAACAAACAAGTGGACGTCATGTCATCCTTATGATTCTACACCCTGCGCATGCTCCAATAGATATTCTGGTGGATCACCACCGGAACGTGTGAGACGGTCACCCTGGCCCTCATCAACAGCCAAGTGTACAACGGGAAGGCCCTATACACAGGAACCACTGCCAGACTTCACTTAGAATTACTACCCATAGTAAATGCATCGGCACAACTCATCCTCGACGGCCCTCACCACAGCAGCATTTCTACAGGCCATATTGACCAACACTGGGTCACCGTCAACACAAGGATCACGTTCTGCCTCCTCACCCACTCACACACACAGACACATGACATGGGCCCAGAATGACTCCTCAACCGCCTCTCGTTCTCAGATCATACCGGCCACCTCCGCTCCACCAGCCTCCCACTGGCCACCATCCCAAGGATTGACTCATCCACCACTGGAGGTAGAACATCCTCCTACCTGGCCACCAAGACATGAAACTCCCTTGGCGCACAACTACGACTGACCAGGACCATCTTACCTTCATTAAAGAACTGAAGACCTGCCTATTTCATCAGTAGCAGCACACCCCCTCCCTTCAGTGCCTTCAGACCCTCACACCTGAGTATAGTGCAACCTGATTCATACAACAGTCTCTGGCTAAGTGCTTCACATGTGAAGCACACTCTTCCACTGCATGTATGACACACATGTAATCCCTTGTTTGTGGTGTCACATTGAGATGGCATTTGCCAAATACTTGCACACTTGTCCCATATCGATAATATGTTTGCATTGTGTAGATGTATGTGATTGTGCTTTTATGGGGGACTTCATTTATAATGCAGCACACCATGGTGAAAAAACGGCACAGATGCGTGAGGCATCTGTGCGGGAATTGTGGCCCATTGCTGGAGTTGCGTCGCAAGCGCAATGCAGCTCCAGCAAGGCTCGGGGATGCACCATCTGCACAATGCTGCGTCAAGACCTACGCCTGCTTCAAGCAGGCGCAGGGTTTTGACGCAGCATTGCCCAGAAAGTGACTGAGTGAAATCTCATAGATTTCACTCAGCCACTTTCATGAGGTGTTCCTGCGCAGGAAGCCCCCCCCCCCCTGCGCAGGAACGCCTTCTTATGGCGCAGTGCTTTACAACGTTGTAAATAGGGCGCTTTGTTTGCGCGGCAGTTGGTCAAATAAAGTGACGCAATTGCGGTGCAAAGAGGCACAACTGCCTCATAAATCTGCCTTTATGTATGTAGCATTTTTGTGTAGCAAATTATGTTTCAGATTTAGCAAATTAACACCAACCTGTAGTTGATGGTAAGGTGCATTTTTTTCCAAATGCACAATTTTGCTTTTTGGAAGGTGACAGGTGATGCACACACATGGCCATAGGGCATGTATGTGCACCATATGCACACACATATACTTTTGAGGGCTGCAGCAGGGTGTCTTTGAGACACCCCTGCACCCTTGTAATAATTCACAAATGTCGATTAGCAAATAGCTGATTTGCAATTAGTGTATTTATTTCAAATTATTCCTATGGCCCTCCTGGGCCATGGCAATGCATATGGAATTATCCCTTAATTGTAAAGTATAAACATGCAAAGTTGCACATACGGAAGATTAATGAATTCCTAAAATAATAGCGCTTTTTCTTCATACATACCATTTAGCAATTCATAAATAGCGATTCCTTGAAAATCTCAAGTTTTGATTAGCGAAAGGGTTTGTTGATAGATATGGCCCTATATCTGATGTTACAGCGGCGCAAGGGGATCATCAGTGAGGCCCCTGTAGTTTCGCAATGGAATAGCTTAACCTTACAATACAGCTGTTAATACATGAAATAAATGTAATTTGACTTACCAATTGTTCCCTCGACCTCGATTCCAAGGTGCTCCAGGAGATCCTGCTCACGGTTGATGACATCAGCCCACCGATGCTTGTACTGTCCGAGGGTCCGGTCCACTCCAAATATTCGCAACATCTGGTACCGGACCCTCTCCCACCTCAGCTTCCTTTCTTGGGTTGGGTAACCCAGCAGTACCCTGCCTCCACTCCCAATCATGTTTGGGAGGTAGTGGACAATCAGCCACAGTAGCCCCCCATTCTCCTGCTCAGTAAGGTTCCTAGACCTGGGTGACATTGTGACAAAGCACAAGCCACGCTGTGTGAATGCAACAAAAAAAATGTTGCTTTCACAGGAATCCCCCTATTACTATAAATCCACTAAACAGAACACTAATCCCCCTATTACTAACTTTGAAAACCCCTTAACAGAACACAAATCCCCCTATTAATGAATATTAAAACCCCTAAACAGACAGACACCCCTTTACACACAACACACAGGTAGACAATACACAACACTACAGAGACTATTTGGACACAGTTAGCAAGACACACACTGTAAAACAACTGCAGGACAGGACAAAACTCTCAAGCACTTTGCAAACACACTCCTACACCTCTCAGAGACTACAAAGGAGTGAAAGAGAAAGCGAAAGTATTATATAACTTCCTGTTTGTGAGCAGGGCAGGCTGGTTACATCATTTCCTGTTGCGATGCGACTCGTTTCCGTCGATGCGTCATTATTGGCATGCGAATAAAACGTAATTATGTCGCATCGTTGACTTGAAGCATGGTACACTGTTAAAATATTTCCCCTTACGGTGTGACCAGTTATGGTGGAAGCGTCATTATTGTCATGCGACACAATCTTTATTATGTCGCATCATTGATTTGAAGCATGGGTGACTGATGACATATTTTACCCTTACGGTGCGACCAGTTATGGTGGAAGCGTCATTATTGTCATGCGACCCAATCTTTATTATGTTGCATCGTAAATTTGATGCATGGCTGACTGTTGACATATTTTCCCCTCAAGGTGCGACCAGTTTTAGTAGATGCGACTTTATTGGCATGCGTCACAATCTTCATTAATGGCACATTGCAGTTTTTAGCTGACAATGTTGTTGCATATCTTAAGTGCTGTATTTTTGACGCTGGGCAAAAGATGCGTGTTTACGCTTAGCATGAAAGTGTCTCAACAGGAACACAAAATGTTTGTGTGTAAATATTTGTTGTTTCTATATTCAGCTGAGTCAGACTATGACATGTGTTGACCAAAGTCACTTTTGGTCCTTGTGTAACGTCACTTTTGTGCGTGGAGTCAGGAATGCATGGGTCAGATTGTGACGTTGGCAGACCTATCGTCACTTTTGGGGGTGGAGTTGGGAATGCATGGGTCAGATTGTGACGTAGGCAGAGCTAATGTCACTTTTGTGCGTCCAGTCAGGAATGCATGGGTCACATAGTGACGTACGCAGACCCAACGTCACTGTTGTGTGTAGAGTCATGAATGCATGGATGAGATTGTGAAGTATGATACACCAACTTCATTTATGTGCCTGCCACATTAGTTCTATAATGCAAACTTGTGTGAGCACTGAGGGCTACTTTTTCATGGATGGTCATATTTAGCCTCACATCCACTGTGTAACATATTAATGAATGTAATGTTTGTCCTATTATTGATTTACCTCCAACATGACTTTGCAACATACAAGAAATGTTTTATATTTTTACCTGCTGTGTGATTTCATAATGTGGACTCATCTTCACCTGTGCTTTTATCATTTTCTGCACCACTAAATTGGGATGGTAAATGTTGATTTTTGACTATTGTGAATTTATACCCTAATTTATGATGTTTTTGCGTAGATTATTACAGCATGCATTCCTGCGGCACTTCCCTGCAGCAAGGAAATAGGGCAGGAAGGTGCTGTGTCTTTGACATACGGGAGATTCCTGTGCTTTTCATGTGCGCTGACTCACAATGGCCGGCCTGCCTACCTGCACTATGTATGCTGTGTTGCATGGAGGAATATTTTAGTACAGGAACGGTCACCTTCATACACATGTGCATTCATACCCTGCACACAGACACACATGCACTATGATGCCAGGGTACCTGTGTTGAACAGACACTGGTGAGTGTGGCCATTGCAGGTGAAATTGCAAGGCAGTACAATGTAAATGGATGTGTGGCCTGATGTATGTCTGATGTCAGCCTCCAGACATGAGAGTAAATATCATGTATACCTGGTGACCTATCCTTAGGCCACCCCCGCGCCGCACGGCCACCAGCTGTCGCGTGTGCCCCCCACCTGAGTGCCACTGCTCTCAGCCTCGCTGAGCCGTCCTTCCTCTGTCCACGCCCCCGCCGCCGCTCGTTCTCCCGCATTTTCTGCCTTTTGTTGTTTAGTTTGTAACTGTACAGCATTCCACATTTAATTCCTGTTTTGCCCTCTGCTTGTACTGGTGTCCCCCCCCTGTGTATTTTGTCCCCCGCGCCCACCCGCCCCGCTCCCCGCTTCCTGCCGCCAGGAGTGTGGACACGCCCCCTCCCTTCTGTGCCCTCCCCGCTCCCGCCTCCCAGCTGCTCCTCCCTCCCTGCACTTGGCCATAAATGGCGACCGTGCGCACGCGCAGCGTTGACGCGCAGCGTTGACGCACAGCCGGAGCGCCGATTGTGTGCCGAAGGCGCACCAAAGGTAAGCCCGTCTGCACCCGTCCGCGCCTGGACCGCGCCCAGTGCCAGGACCCCTGGCTCCCGCAGACACCAGCACACCCGCCGGACCTACGCCGCCGCCGAACTCTACGCACTCAACGCCGGCCGAAGCCCGGCCTGGTATCGAGCCACCCCGAGACGCACACACGGACCCTTCTGCTGCCACTCCTGCAAGTTCACCTGCATCCAGACCTGCACTACACCAGCACCGACCAAGCCGAGCACCAGCAGCAACCACATCAAGTGCATCCTGCTCAACACCCGCTCCATCCACAGACACGCCGTCCAACTCTGTAACCTGATCGACACCACATCTCCAGACGTCGCCTTCCTCACAGAAACCTGGATGAACGCCTCCTCAGCGCCCGACATCGCCATCGCCATCCCGGACGGCTACAAGATCATCCGGAGGGACCGCGTCAACCAGACAGGAGGTGGCATCGCCATCATCCACAGGAACTACATCCGCATCACGACCAACACCGACGACGCCCTCACACCCGCCAAACACCTGCACTTCCAGATCCACATCAACCCCAAGACCACCCTCAGAGGCACCCTCATCTACAGACCCCCGGGACCACGCACACAATTCAGCAAAGACATCGCCGACTTCATTAGCCCGCACGCCCTCCTCTCCGCTGACTACATCCTCCTCGGGGACCTCAACTTCCACCTGGAGAACAACAAAGATCGCAACACCACCACCCTGCTGGACAACCTCGCCAACCTCGGTCTCAAGCAGCTGGTGACCACCCCCACCCACTACGCCGGACACACACTCGACCCCGTGTTCTCATCCAGCAAGGACATCACCTTCAGCCACGCCACCGGACTCCACTGGACGGACCACAGCTGCGTCCACTTCAGCTTCAAAAGGACCACGATCCACCACCACCAGCAACAGTTTGCACGCAGAAGCTGGTACAAGATCACAGCCGACCAGCTTACGACTTCCCTGAGCATGATCCCTCCCACCAGCGCAACGATCCCAAGCCAGGCCGCCACCAACCTCGCAAAGTGGATCACGAACTGCGCAGACGACCTCGCCCCTCTGAAGACCCCACCTAGCAGACCCCGCAGCAAGAAAGCCCCATGGTTCACCAACAAACTCAAGAGCTCAAAGAAGAACTGCCGACCACTCGAGAAAGCCTGGTGCAGAGACCCAACACCAAACAACATGACTGCCCTCAAGCTCGCCACCCGAAAACACCACCAACTAATCCACGCCACCAAGAAAAATGCATTCAAGGAACGACTGGACAGCAACGCACACAACAGCAAGGTACTCTTCAACATCGTTAAGGAGCTCTCCAACCTCAACGCCGGAAACAACGACATCACCCCTTCGCAAGACCTCTGCAACTCCCTCGCCTCCTACTTCCACAACAAGATCACGGACATACACAACAGCTTCAGCACTCAACCAACGCTCGCCACGACTGAACGACCGCCCCCCACCACCACCCTCCGCGCCTGGACCCCAATCAGCACCGAAGACACCATCCGCACGATAAACTCCGGATCTCCGACCGACCCCTGCCCTCACCACGTATTCAACAAGGCCGACGCTGTCATCGCACCCCACCTGAGGGACATCATCAACGCCTCCTTCGACACCGCCACCTTCCCGGAGAGCTGGAAGCACGCCGAAATCAGCGCCCTACTGAAGAAACCAACAGCGGACCCCACCGACCTCAAAAACTTCCGCCCCATCTCGCTCCTCCCTTTTCCTGCAAAAGTCATCGAGAAGACCGTCAACAAGCAGCTGGCCGCCTTCCTCGAGACAAACGGATCCCTCGACCTCTCGCAGTCTGGCTTCCGGGCCAACCACAGCACCGAGACCGCCCTGATCGCAGCCACCGATAACATCCGAGCCCTGCTAGACAGCGGAGAAACAGCGGCCCTCATCCTCCTAGACCTCTCCGCGGCCTTCGACACTGTCTGCCACCGTACCCTAGCGCAGCACCTCAGCAACGTTGGACTCCAGAACGCACTGGAATGGATCACCTCGTTCCTCGCCGGAAGGACACAGAGAGTCCGCCTCCCCCCGTTCAGATCAGAAGCCACCAAAGTCATCTGCGGCGTTCCTCAAGGCTCCTCGCTCAGCCCAACCCTCTTCAATGTCTACATGAGCCCCCTCGCAGCCATCGCACGCCAACACAACCTCAACATCATCTCCTACACCGACGACACCCAGCTGATCCTCTCCCTCACCAACGACCCCGCCACCGCCAGAGCCAACCTACACGAAGGGATGACAGACGTAGCCATGTGGATGAAGAACAGCCGCCTGAAATTGAACTCGGACAAGACGAAAGTCCTCATCCTGGGATCCTCACCCTCCGCCTGGGACGACTCCTGGTGGCCCCCGGCCCTGGGCAGCGCACCCAAACCGACAGACCACACACGCAACCTGGGCTTCATCCTGGACTCCTCCCTCTCCATGACCAGACAAGTCAACGCAGTCTCCTCGTCGTGCTTCAACATCCTGCGCATGCTACGTGAGATCTTCCGGTGGATCCCCACCAAGACCAGAAAGACTGTTACCCAGGCCCTCGTCACCAGCCGACTGGACTATGGCAACTCCCTCTACGCAGGAACCACTGCCAAACTCCAGTAGAGACTC
Organism: Lissotriton helveticus; assembly: GCF_964261635.1. Lineage (NCBI taxonomy): Eukaryota > Metazoa > Chordata > Amphibia > Caudata > Salamandridae > Lissotriton > Lissotriton helveticus. The sequence goes on from NC_136063.1 coordinate 1,035,199,150, forward strand.
CAGCGGATTCAGAACGCCTCAGCACGACTCATCCTGGACATTCCCCGTCGCAGCCACATCTCCGGACACCTGAGAGATCTGCAATGGCTCCCGGTTAAGAAGAGAATCACCTTCCGTCTCCTCACCCACGCACACAAAGCCCTACACAACCAAGGCCCAGGATACCTCAACAGCCGCCTCAACTTCTACGCTCCCACACGCCAGCTTCAATCGACCGGCCACACCCTCGCGGGCGTCCCCCGCATCCGAAGAGCCACCACAGGAGGAAGGTCCTTCTCCTACCTGGCCACCAAGACTTGGAACTCCCTCCCGACCCACCTCCGACTGACCCAGGACCACCTTGCCTTCAAGAAGTGGCTCAAGACCTGGCTGTTCGAGCAGTAGCGGACCCCCCCTCCCCTAGCGCCTTGAGACACTCCGGGTGAGTAGTGCGCTATATAATAGCTTTGATTGATTGATTGATTGATTATGTACTCCACATATGAGATTGTCAAGCAACTTGCAGTGTAAATTTTGGAAAAATAATCATGCACAAGGGAGTAAAGGTTGTATGATGTATTTTTATTAGTCCAAACAAAAATCAAGATGCATGATGAGGATGTTATTTTTCACATTCTTAAAAAAAAGTATGCACTATGTCAGCACGTCTGCGGATGCCTGCTGCTGTGCTTTGGTTTACAGGAGCATGGCCGTCCTCCTGGTCATCCTCCGGCATTTGTGGATTTAAATCAGGTCCATCATCCCAGGGGACTTTTGTGAGCACACATATGTGAGCCAAAATTAATTTGCACACTGTCTCTGGTAAATACAGCATACGTCCACGAGACTTGTCCAGGCGCCGAAACCTGGCTTCGAGCAGACCAAATGTTCTTTCGACAATGTTCCTGGTCCTGCAATGTGCTTGGTTGTACGCTACTTCCTGTGGCGACTGTGGGTTTCCATAAGGTGTCATCACCCACGGCTGGATGCCATATCCCTGGTCAGCTGTAATGGAATAAATGAGAAGGTACAATGAAATGCTTGTAATGGTTCTGGTCAAGTACAGGCCATATGTTGTGGGCAATATTTCATTTGGCAGTGTCCATTGGGCATGGATGTTGCAGAGAACACACCCAGTGACTCACATGCAAGACACCTTTGGCACATAGTTATGCTGGGAAATGGACACAGATTTGGACGGACATGCATTGACTCCCTATATGCCTCTACATGACCTTGGCCCTCATTTATGAAGGACTTGCGCCACTGGCGCGTGACTTTTTCCCATTTGTGAAGTTAGGCACCAGCAGCGCATGACCTTAATTAATTATGCCCCTTCTATTGATGTATATGTATATGCTAGTACAACATTATTCCATCCATGACCTCATTAAAGCGTCATTGAAGCAATATTACCAGTATGGTAGCATGGATGGTGCATTGTATCATACTCTTTTGCATACCTACAAGTAGGCCATTGCCATACTGGCCATTCTTGAAGCGGTCATTTATGATGCAGTTCCGGAATATGAAGGCATCATGTACACTGACAGGGTATTTTGTCAGCACATTGGTAAATAGTCCACGGTGATCCACAATGGCCTGTACATTGATTGAATATGTATGTTTGCGATTTATGTACAAATGTGCTGTTGCTGCCGGAGGTACTAATTGCACATGTGTACAGTCAATGGCACCAATTCTGACGTAACCGCAACGCTGCGCATTTTCCGCAACAGATGCGACAAAAGTGGATAAAGTCATAAATGTGGATGCGTCACTTTTGCGCGTGTTTCTCCGTGGTAACGCCCACCTTGCATACATTAATACTTACGTGTCGCAGGGCATTTTCACGCAGTGGTTTTCCCTGCGCAGTGGGCTGAAAGTGGCGCATCGTCGGAGATGCGCCACTTCATTAATATGGCGCATGCGTTGCGCCGACGATGCGCCATTATTTTTGGCGCATCGACGGCGCAAGCTCTTCATAAATGAGGCCCCTAGTAGGTACGCCTGACACAGGTATAATGTAGCGCAGGGGTCTACAAAGTGACGCATCTGCTTAGATGCGTCACTTTGTAAATAGTGCGCATCAGAGGCATGTTTTACGCCGCCGATGCGTCACAAAAAGTGACGCATCGGAAGCGCAAAACTGACGCAAGGCCTCATAAATGAGGCCCGTAGTCTCTATAATATTCTTTTCCCATCTTTTTTGTAACATTTTCACGTGTGCATGTAGACGTTAAAGACAAACTTGAACTTTGTTGATGCATATAACATTCAATTTGAAGCAGGAGCAGCATAAAATACCTCATTCAACGTGGATTTCTTGACACATATCCTAAAATGTTTCTCTTGCTGCATTTTTCTAATTGCCTATAGAAATCGAAAAGATAAGGTATCCCCTTAGAACAGGCCTCTGAAAGAGGTCCACTGAAATGTTTTAGAGGAAAGTCTGTGCAGTTTCATCCTTTTCATTGTACTGGTAAATCAAAAGTGTTGTGCAGCAATTTCCAAGTGTGAGAAAGGGTGAGAGTAAGGGCAGCATTTAATGTAGCCGTATATGCAAATTTTACTCGGGACTTACTTTGAAGCGCAGAAATTATTTCGAACTGTCTTCTCAAAGGTTCCTATTCAAAACCCTGTTAGCATGAAAAATTTCCACAAAAATATGTATGATTCTCTTTGTGTTTCTAAACAGAGTTCTGTGTGAAATGCTCCTTTGAAGTCAGATCGGTTTTATGTTTCTGGAAGGCCTCAGAGAGGGATATCAAAATGTATATTTTTGCAGCCGAAGATGTCATTCGAGCCAGAAATATAACAGGATCTGCTTGGAGTTTTTTTTTTCTTTCTACCAACGTTCACTTTCCCGCTATATGGGCGACAATGTACCCACAGCTGTACCATATAAAGATATTCCAATTCACCCACCAGGTATGTAACTCCGAGGTGACTTGCAATATCCCTTTAAAGGTACAGCTGAATGCTTGTTATCCAATACTCTAGGCCAGCATTTCATAACCTTTTGACTTCTAGTACCCCTCTCAATAACTACTGACAGCCTTCAACCCCAACATAGGCAATTTCTACAGTTTAAACTTTGCGGACTTCGTGGACCACAGGATAAGAAACACTGGGCCAGATAAACTACCATATCATTTTGCGAATTGCAAATTGCAAGTCGCAATTTGCGAGTCGCAAAATGCTATACACAACAATATCTGAGACACTGTTTGCAATTCCCAATGGGGTTGCAAATTGCATGCCTCATGCATATTAATATGGCTGTCACAATTTGCAACCCCATTGGGAATGACTAGCACTCTCAGCGATGGAGGGCTGCTAGGGTCAGCAGACCACCATGTATGGGACTGCTTTGCCAATAAAGCAGTTTTAAAAAAATTGCAGTTCATTTTCCTTAAATGAAAATGGGTTGCAGGTAAAAAATAAAATTTAAAGTTTTCAGTTTATTTTTTTGAGGGCAGGCAGTGGTCCCTTGGACCCCTTCCCTTTGCAAGTGCTTTACCACCCTTTTGAGAAGGGTGGTAAACTGTGAGCGTTTTGCAACAGCATTCACACATAGGTTTTGGAGTCGCTATTAGGAAAGGGATGCTCTTGAAATGGCCCTTTTTGATAGCGAGTCGCTAACTCTACTTTAGGAGTCGCTAATTGATTAACGACGTGCAAAATAGGGTTGGTACATTGGCCACACGTTTTCTACGGTGGCAAAAGGGCCTAAAACCCCTTTACGACTGCAAAAAATGGTCGTCCATCTGGCCCACAGCTCTAGACAGGTCTAACTAGACTGTGGTGGTGAATGATAAGTCTGGAACGCAGTTGTTTGAAGTAAGTAAATAAAGGGTCTTATTTATGAGGCCTTGCAACAGTTTTGCGCTTCCGTTGCGTCACTTTTTGTGACACATCGGCGGCATAAAACATGCCTCCTGTTGCACCCTATTTACAAAGTGATGCATCTAAGCAGATGCATCACTTTGTAAACCCCTGCGCTACATTATACCTGCGTCAGGTATAATGTATGCAGGGTGGGCGTTTCCACGTAAGTAAGCCTCATAGACGTGACGCAGTAAAATGAACGAGATTTCACTGCACCACTTCTAGGGTGCAAATGCGTCAATATCTTATGCCTGCCTCACAACAGGTGTAAGACTGGCGCAGGCCCTTTCATATGGGGTTGCCCCATGTGAAAGGACACATTGCTGGAGTTGTGTTACTTTTGTGACACACTCTAGAAATGCGTCACTTATGCGCCTGCAGATAAGTCAGAAATACTGACGTATCTGTAACTCCTTGTGACATGATGCGTCATACAGTAAATATGACGCATCCATCATGTCGCAAGGAGGGCACACTGAGAAGTGATGCATTGCTGCTTTCAGGCAGCGATGCTTCACTTCTCATAAATAAGGCCCAAAGTGTATTTCAATAAATGGAGTAGCCCACTTTCCACAGGTCCGTTCTCTATGAAATCTAAACCATGCATGAAAACTCGATTGCCGATACCATTGAGAAGGAATTCAGGCCATGTGCTCAATCCAACATCACATACGAAAGTAAACAAAGTGCGTGATCATGCTCATGATCACGCTCTACACATAATGCAATACACCTGGGCACCTGATCATGCAACATCATCGTCCCTTTTATAATGAAAAACAAAGTTGCAATTTAATGTACATAAAATTCTTTATACCTGGTAGGCATGGAAACATTCCGTGCATGTCTGGATTGGATCTGAATAGTACTATCAGATGTAATAGAAGGACTGTTAGTTAGCTCACTAGTAACCTCTGAAGAGACACCTTCATGCACGACATCTGTTGAAATTCCTTCTGCAATTTTAAAATGGTATTGTATAAGCAAACTAATGGTTGCTCCTAGTCTAATAAAGACCCAACATCTCCCAACTTAAACCAGCTATCATTTTCCAATTTTTTCATGTGCTTGCTCAGGTGTCAATTTGACTAGAGTTATTTTGCTTCACCAACCTTTACCTTGCAACCAAACAGCACCTTTGGACACTTTCCCAATCTGAACTGGTTAAGAAAACACTGATTCTCCCTTTTTACATTCTTGGTCCGTCTAAGAAGAACCTTGTAATTTCCCTTCAAGTCAAGACACTTCACACCATGGGAGACATCATATTACCACTTGTGCTTCATTTGTGCAGCCTACACTCTCTGTTTTACCATTTTGACAATACAACAATTGCAAATTCTGTCTTTTTGGCAATGTGTCCTTATTCCAATCAGGACAAACATTTGACTCAGGTTCCCTTTTCCTTAACAAAAGAAATGGAGAAACCTTTTGTTTTAAGAAAACATAAACTGCTACCCAACTCACCAAGGCGTACTTGTTTACTCTCTCAACCAAACCATTGGTCGGAGAGAATAAGGCCATTTTAAGATGTCAGCTACAGTGTTTCTGTACAAACTCTTTCATCTGTGAAGAGACAAAGTGAGTGCCATTATCACTTATTAAATTCCTGGGAGGTCCTTCACAATCAAAGATATTGCAAAAAAAATTGCAACTGACAATGTGTTGGCCACCGGAACAAAATCAAAGAAAATCCATAAAAAAAATAATCAACCAGCACTATTAAAAATCTTTTGTCACACAGTAACAAGTAAAATGGGCTGAAAAATCAAGAGCAACTTTTGGCCATGGTTCGTCAGGAGAGGGAACCACTAAAGGTGTATTATGAGTAACCCAATGTTTGTCTGATAGAAAATATGTACTGCAAGATGAGATCCAATTGGCTACCTGGGAATTCAGGGAGGGCCAACAAAGGTATTGTTTAAAATTCGTAGATATAGCCCCAACACCAAGATGACCACAATGACCTGCTTCAAATAATTTGGGTCTAATTACAACAGGTGGATCGATTACATCATTGCGAAAGAGGAAACCGCCAACAATGGACAATTCACTGACTACTTGTGAAAATGGCCTGAGTGAAGCAGGTTAACATCTCTCCCTAGGCCATCCTTTAGTGAAAAACTCCATGACATGGGATAAAATATTATAATCAGTAATCGCAGACATCCAATCATCATGAGAAATGAATTCATGGGTATTGAGGTTATCATCCAAAGTATCTACTACTGACTCAACCTCTTTCTGCACCTCACCCCAATTAATGTCTTGAATAGGCATCCTGGACTAAAAATCTGCCCTGGAATTCCTGCTACCTGGAATAAACTCCATTTTTAAGTTGTACTCTTACAATCATGACAGAAGTCTGACCAACCTAGCAGATGCTTTTCCTAAACCATTTCCATTAAGTAGATACATAAAAGGTATGTGATCAATGAAAAGAACGAAACTCATTCTCCACAGATAGGTTTTGAACTCTCATTGGCCCAGTAGCAAACCAAAGATTCTCTCTCAATGGTACCTAAGTGAGACTCTGAGGTTTCCAGAGAGCGGGAAGCAAAAGCCACTGTGTGCTCACTGTTGTCACAGCATTGTGAAAGTACAGCACCTATACCAATCTGACTGGCATCCACAGTAAGCATACATTTGGAGCCAGGTTTAAAGCTGATCTGGCAGGGGCCTTCGTGATAACACTTTTGACAGTATTAAAAGCCTGATCAGCATCCCCATCCCACAGAAACTGAGCATTTTTCTTTAACAGGTTCCTAAGGGGTTGTACAATAATGGCATAACCTTGAATTAATTTTGTGTAGTATACACTCATCCCCAGAAAAGGCTTCAGTGAATCTTTATCTTTAGGAGGAGCGACCTCTTGTAAGGCTTGTACTAAAGAAACCTTGGAATGTATTCCGTATCAGACATCCAATGTTCAAGATAGTCTAAATCAGTTTTAAATAATTTAAATTTTTCACGTTTAGGTGTGATGCCTACTCTTTTAAAAACTTCTGGTAGATTTGTTAAAATATGTTGGAGTTACAACTTTGTATTTGAAACAATCGGGACATCATCCTGATAGGCTTGTGTCCCAAGAATTTCTGCTAAAATGGAATCCATGAGTTTTTGAAAAATCTTACCGCTAAAGCCAGACAAAATGGAAGTTTTAAAAACTTATACGCACTAAAAGGGGTGAGAAATGTTGCAAGGTCTTTGGATTCTGCAGCGAGGGGAATCTGATAAAAAGCGGAGTGAGATCTAGCAAAGAGAAAAAAAATTGTTGCTCCACTAAAATTTGAAAGCAAATCATTGATCTTTGATAACAGATGACCATCGACAAACAGATTCTTATTTAAAGTGTGCATATCCGCATATAATCTTATATCGCCATCCTTTATGCAAACTATGACAATGGGACTGACCTATTCAGAATAGTCGGTCTGAGTAATCACTTGATCACTTGATCTTTTGCAAGATTATCCAGGAAAATTTTAAGTTCAGGTCTAATTGATAGAAGTACAGACCTGACCGTATGTGAAATAAGAATGGCATTTTTCTTTAATTTTTCTGTCCAAATTTCTAAATCATACCAGTTTTATTGGTGAACACTCCTGGAAAGGATTTTATCACCTCTGATAGGATATTACCTCCAGAATCTTGTACAGAAGCTATGTTTAAATTACATATTCTGACTGTGTTGCGAGAGCCAGGAAAAAGCATCAAACCTAACCTTGCCAAGCCTTGCAATCCTATCCTTCACCTTTTCAACACAAATTCCCAAGCATGTTAATGTCTTCATCACTGTATTCTTTAGGAAACATATCAAGTCTTTCTAAAGGTTTGGAGGTACTCCAAATTTGTTCATTCAAAGTATCTGGAATAAAAGTGATGGGTGCTCCTGAATCTGCCATCATGTCCAGTTTGGTAGCACCATGTAAATATCACAAATGGGTCCCTTGATCAAATTAATTTCAATTGCATCTATCTCAAGCCTGAGGACAACTCTGGACAGATCCTGCACACAGCCCTCTGTGATAGAGGCAATTTTAACAGAACCTACCCGAAGGGTATCGTCAGCATTCCTGCACACACCTTGAAAGTGACCCATTTTGTAGCATCTGGTGCACCTCTTACTAATGAAAGGACACGCAGGGTTCTTGCTAACATGAGTTTTTGAACTACATCTATAAAACTAAGAAGCTTTTTTTAAATAGTGGCTTGTTATTCCTAATCCTGAAAGACAAAGCATTAATACATTCTGCAACCTGTACAGTATTGATAGGTTGTTTTGCTATATAAAATCGAACATTCAATTGTTTTTGCCATGTCTATGACCTCCATCCGAGTTGGATCTCTAAATGAAAGAAAGAGTTCTTGGATATTCTTCAAATGACATCCAAACATAAATTGACCCCTGATTGAAACATCCAGAGTTAAACCGAAGTTGCATTTGGCAGCTGATATTCTGAGAGGGGAAATATACTCCTCAGCGGTCTCTTCTATCGATTGTTTTCTGTTGTTAAAATTAAATCTTTCTAATAAAAAACTTGGCTTTTCTGTAAACTTGTTCTTCCATCTGGTAACAGCTTCTAGATAATCATTCCTGCCTTCACATTCTCCTGCTGGTGTGATAACTGGTAAGCTATCAAAAACGTGCCGCCCTTCAATACCTAGATTGCTTTAAAAAATACCTTTTTTTCTTTTTGCATTACATTTTTCTGTGTCAATTTCCACCAGTAAAATTTCAAAAGCGTTATACCACTTCGCCCAAGGTTGCAATAGTTTACCTGGGTTTTAGAAACAAGGAATTATTTGTACGAACTGCTGAATGTTAGAAATTTTAAATGTACTGTCTCTCTCCCTTTTTTTATTATTATTATTCATCATCATGTATAACTTTATTTAGATCACAAGGATCTTAAAAAGTACACAGCATGAAACTAAATAAGGACATTACAAGAATAAAAGTTTTTTTTAAAAAGAGCACATGGCTGCCGTAAAATACAATATAAAAGTTTAAACCAGAGAGAGACAATTCATACAATACATTTGAATCGCCGGATCCAAAGGGCATACCAATATTTGGCCAAGCCTAAAACTATTACCCTGCGTGTATCAGTAAACAAAGTTCTCATCACCTCAAGATAGTGTCCAAGGCCAACCAATCTACAAAATGGGATAATCCACTTTCCCCTCAAAGATTTATAGTGGGGACTAAAGAATAACAGGTGCACAATGGATTCTGAACAGGTTTTGCAAGCTGGCCATAAGTCATCACTTGAGACATTACCGTGCCACTTGTTACAAAATAACTTGATGGGTAAGGTCTTATAACGAAATTGTATAAATAATTTACATGCCAAGTGGGGATCAATTTCATCAATAGTGACGTCATAGATTGGGGAGAATTTAAAACTAATAAAATCCTTGGTCAGTGCACCCACCACTTTTGCCACCTCCACCTCTATCACTGTTTTCCCAGTAAATCACTTTGATCCTAGCCTTGGTTTTTTTCAGACAAGCATTCAAGGTGAGACCAATATACCTCCAATCCAAGCTTCCCGAGTAGGTCTCTTAGGTGACTAAACCATGGAATGGATGTTACGAGGTGCAATTCAAGGAGATAAATTACTGCCGCTTGGTAGGAGGCTCGCTCTTCAACCGACCATAGTCGGTGCCAAAACATTAATAGTTTGTAGTCTATCTTGAGGGTCAATTGTTTATGTGTAAGATCTAAATAAAAAGGGGTCAGAGGGGTACCAGGGGGTAAATTTAACAGCAATCTGAGAAAGCGATTTTCAATAACGGTAAGGCAATTCATGTTCCCCCTACCTCAAAGTTCCGCTCCTTAAAGGGTCCCCCCTAGAACCTAGATGTTGTAAATTTCTAGTGCAGGGGCCACTTTCCTGGACACTGTGGCTTGGTGGATTTTTCTTATGTGGGCTGGATTAGAAACAATTTTGTTTTCTCTTTCTCTGAAGCCCAGTTAAGGTTGTATGACAGTAGAATACCCAGATAGTGAAACGCAGCAACTTGTTCCAGGTTACTAAGGTTTTATGCTTCCTCTTGAGAAGATCATTAGGCAGATGTACAAACCCCTTGTGCTGCAAGTGCACCACTGTTTTTGATGCACTGGCAGTGCATTTTCTGCCCCATATTTACAAGGAAGGAAAAGCCACCCAGCGTGTCTTGTACTGTCCTTGTAAAAATACTGCCCCATTACACACAGCACTTTGCGTGAAAGGCTCGCTCAATGGGTGTTTCTGTGGGTGTTTCCACGCAACATCCATGGAACGAGACACATTTCCAGATTTACAAGAAATCGTAGATCTGGAAATGCATCTGAATGCTACGCATCCCCAGGGGAGGCGTAGGGAGACGCAAAGAAGAGAAATGTATGAATTTCTCCTAGTTTGCTTTTTCCTCTTTCTATGCGTGCTGCATTCTGCAGCACACATACAACGAGAAATTCACCTCTGGTGATTGTTTATGTGCAGAAAGGTGTCTCTTCCTGCACATTATCAATCCTTTAAATAAAAAGGTTTTACAAGTTCCATTTGTGCTAATGCAGCACACACAGAAGTTGTAAAATGCCATTTCTGATTGTTTATGTGCAGGAATGGAACCCTTCCCAGAACGTAGGGGTCACAATCCTTTTGTAAACGTCATCATGCATGCGGAATACGAGTGTGAGTGAGTCTGAGCACGAGAAGAAAAAGCAGCAATTGAGAGTGTCAAAATAAGAAATTTTTATAAATGACCCAAAAGTCAACTCACAGTTAGCGTCAAGGAAGGTGCTATAACCAGCTCTTCGAAAGCGAGTGAAATTAATCTTTGCTGAAGGGTGACAGGAGGAAAGACACCAGTCCTCACAGAGAAGTAACTAACATGAAAATGCTAAAATCATCGGAAATGAGACATCAGACTCCTGCTCACCGTTGCTCTTGCCAATTATGTGGTGGTAAATGATGAAGCTGGAACGCAGTTGTTTGAAGTAAGTAAACAAAGTTTATTTCAATAAATATAGGAACCCACTTCCTGCAGGACCATTGTCCATGAAAACTTGGTTGCGGATACCATGGAGAAAGAATGTGGGCCTTGAGCTCAATCCAACAATATCACATACGAAAGAAAACAAGGTGCATGATCATGCTCGTCATAACGCTCAACACATAATGCAATACACTTTTTATTTTTCTGTATGTGTTTTATAATGTATGCTAAATGGCTCTTAATACCCTATTTTAAAAATAATTCACCCACTTACCTTCAAATTGCATATAGATCTATTCCCGTCCTGGAAGATGATGAATTGGCCTTCCGAGTAGGTGACTTTCTGAAAATTGCCATGCCAGTCCCCAAAACTATGTGCACTTTATGAATAATGTTTTAATTTACCTGATTAATATATTATTTTACAATGTAATTGTGTATTTCATATGCTGAAATGTGATTTGTGCTTTTATGGACATGTCTCTATCCAAATAAAGGAATTTAATTGCATTGAACTGAATGCAATACACCTGTGTGCATGATGTGATCACACAACATATAATAAGGAAGAAAGAATCATTCACTACATAGACTTTAGACAGACTGGCCATTTATCTCATTGGGCGCTTCCTGAGAGTGGGTTGGTGGGGAATGGGTCCATTATAGTTCTGTTTCTGAAGGTCCATTGCAGCCTCTGTCATTCTTCTTGGGTCTCCAGGTACAGCTTGAGAATAATAAAGAAAGGGACAGAGAGAGAGAGAGAGCAAGAGGTGAGGGAAAAAGAGATGGATTAGTGGAAAAGAGCAATAAGGAAGTGAGAGAGACAGATCAGAATCAGTGGGGAGAAAGAAAGATGGAGAATAAATGGATGGAAAGAGAGGGGAGGGATGCCAAAAAGGCTGGTTTGCATATTGTCACCAGGGCTACTTTTGGTTCCCAGTCCCAGCCTGAGCTAGACTCCTTCCCCACTTTTTGCTTAGAATGGCCTACCTTTGGCTTGATCATTGAGTTGGTGATGTAAAAATAGATCAAATAGGAAAACATAGCTGACACTTTGCAGGTTTTATACCCTGCATTGAATTTTATTAATATATATAACTCCCTAACAATGAGCTATCTGCTGAAAGGTGTATTTGAAAATGACCACACAGCAATCAAGACTTTACAACAGATATCGGAGGGAAAAAAAGACAAATGTATTTTACTGAAGATTATTTCAAACTAATAAATTGGCCCATGCTGCTTATCTCACAAATTACTTTTGTTTTTTGCATAATTGTGACTTACACAGGAGCTGAATTTCCTCCTAAAATGCAAAATCCTACTATTAAGGTAGCATTGTAAGGTCATAGGGCCAGATGTTTAAAAAAAGCATTTTGCGATTCCCAAATAGCGATTTATACCAAATCGCTATGTGGGAATCGCAAAATGCAATGTAGGAAAAAATTCGCAAAAAAATTATGATTCGGTAATATTCGCATTCACAATTACAGATTCCCAATTAGTGATTCTGTAATAGCCAATTTGCAAAATAAAAAATCGCAAAATAGCGAATCTGCTATTCCGATGCAGTTTGATGACATCACAACCAGGATGTGTGTTTCCCCATGCTGTTTCTGAGTGCCTGAGGTTGTGTAAGAGGCTGAAAGCAGGAGCACACCACTCAGGAGAACATCGAGAGTGCAGAGACATGTACAAATATGCATCATGGCTTAACAGGAGAAGGCAAAGGAGGCTGCAGGATGCAAGAGAAAGCAAAAGTTTAATGAAAAGAAAATGGTGGTCCTAATTGAGGAAATGGTGAAGAGCCAAGAGCAACTGTTTGGGAAAGAAAATGCCTACACATCCCGAGTCTGAGAAGAGGAAGATCTGACTGGACATCCAAGCCAAAGTAAATGCCATAGGGGTCACACAGCGCTCCATAGAAAACCTACCAAGCGCTGGTGTGACTTGCGCTCAAGTGCAAATGAGAAGCTGGCAAACAGGTTTACAGATGCCAAGAAGACCGGTAGAGGACCATAAACACACCTGGTGTCCAGCTCCCTTAAGGACAACATGTATCCCACCCTACAGCCTGAATCCATCAGTGGCATAGCAGACATCAACAGCTCACACACAACCAACACCAACCAAGCCAGGATGCATGCTAAAATACACCTGCCCCATTACTCACAAAAAAACCACTTAGAAATAACTTAATGAAAATGGTATGCCATTGGTTATTGCTAGGTTGTGCAGCATGGTACAAATGGCCACAATTTTTCAACAGATCTCTGGCCTATACTGCAGTGCACCTCCACGTTTGTGTTGACAGTGGAACCCCCTCTTCAGTAGTCTGAAGGTCCACTCTATGACATTGCACATCAACTTGTGTACAGCATTGTATTACCTTTCACTCTGAGTTGCAGGATGAAGGTATAGTGTGAGTATGAATGAGTGTACAGCAAATGCACTGTCACCTACAGGATGAAAGGCAATAGGTTAATCACTGTCCTATTACTACAGATCTAAGGAGTCTATACGAGTGAGTAACATGCATTTTTCCCAGCAGGTATCCTTCCCCAAATTCACCCCTAGTGAGATGTGTGTATATACCACTGTATCTGAATATGAATGAATTGTGCGTACTACCAGGATATTTTGGTCACTATATCAGTTATTATGTATGAGGCATTACATATGAATTAGATGTTGAGTGAATCAAAGGATCTCCTGTTCCTAAACACATACACATTATCTGAGGGAGAACAGATAACTACATGTGGCCATCAATGCACCCAATTACATGTGGAAATTGAGCTATCTGGTAGTAATCCAATTTGGTCCGCTGCTATACCTGTTGTGTAGTAGGGAATCGGATATAATGGTGTATCCGCTGTACATTGCATCAAAGAAAGCATTCAGGAAGCAAGAAACACAACTTTGGGACACCCCTCCTCCTGCAGCTCCTACCCTCTGGTAGCTCCTTGATGCCTGTAGGTGCAGTGAACATAGGACCTGCACATGTGTGGGAATGGCTTGGGTCCTGCGGGTCTGATGATCCAGTATTGGATGTTGATCAGCCATCCGGTCTAGTATTGTTTGCTGAGTCTAGTCTATGTTTGTCATGGGTTTCTTCCTCTGTCTGCTGAAACAGGGTTATGTGCACTCTGTAAATGCCTTCCTGTCTCCTCCTCCTTCTCTGTGCTCCTGCATCACGTACCCCTGAGTAAATAGTTGTCCCAGGAACCCTATACCACCATGGTCAAAAATATTTTAAAGTGTGAGGGGGCATGCAACCTCTCCTCCTTGTGCCAATACTGGCCTGGGGGACCCATGCCCTGTACCAAAAACTAAATTAAAGGTCAAGGGGTGAGGCAGCCCCCTTCCTAAGCCAATTGAGGGGTGAGGGTATACAGAACCCCTCTCCAAGCTAATTCTGGCCCTGGGAACTCCATCTAAAAGGGCCAAAATTATTTTAAATGTGAGGGGTTGTGCACCTTCTCTTCATGAGCCAATACTGGCCCCAGGGAACCCATCCCCCTGAGCCTAAGGTGGGTGACTCGGCCCCACCTGGGGAACCACTAGGCATATTATATTGAAGGCTGCAGGGGGAAGTCCATGGCCTCTGTCGCCCCTTTGGCTCCCCTGCATGCATCCATCCTGGGTGCAGTGAGAGACAGCTTTGCTCTCGCCTGGCTGAAGCATCTTTTTCAATCTGCTCCCACCAGGTGTGGCTAATCTGTGTTTTCCTGAGTGCAATAGCATAGGTAGGGTTAGAAATGTGTGCTCCCACTCAACAGGAGCATTCCCGTAGCTCCCACTGGGTCGGAGCATGCACATCTTCCCTTCTTGCAAGCAGGGAATCAGTGTTCCAGGGGCAAGGCCCCACTGAACCCAACAATTGAGTTGGACCTGGGGGATAGAGTCCCCGGGGTCTTTTGGAGGTTTAAGGAGGGAGTTGGTCAACCCCCCGTATAATTCGAAGCCCTGGGAATAGAGTACCTAGGCCCTTCCAAGGATTGAGGAGGGGACTGCACTCCCCCCTCTTAAATGTAGCATCTGTTCCTAGTGATACTGTCCCTGGGGCCTTAGGAAGGCTTGGGAAAGGGGATGGCATGCACCCCTCCTCCCTAAAATATAATGTGCTACCTCCCCGGACCCTGGCCCACCCAGGGTTTTTTTATTTTTGAGGCATGGAAGCCAGTATCTTAATTTTTTTTTTAATGGATTCACCGATACATCATAATTTTGTGGTAAAATAAAGAAAGAAAAATCTCCCAAGGGGGGGAGTCCCTCTTGGCCTAGTGGGGCAGAGTGTGGGCGAGGTGTGGTGCAGCCGTCAGAGCAGTTTACACCAGAATGGAGGGCTCACGGCTCATCCCCCTGCACAGATGGCAGCTGGGCTCAGAATCATGTAACTCTGGGCAATAGCTCACCTAATCTCTCTAATACCCGCCCATCGCCTGGATGCCCTCAGGGGTGATATGTTTGCACTTTACAAATGTAGAATTATTATTATTATTATGCTTTTCCTGCCTCCTTCTATCTTTTTTTGCTGGACTGATGGCTCAATGTCTTTACTACTCCTCACCGCAAACCCTAAAATCACCCTTACCTAACTTTATCTCTCCCCACCCAAGAATCCCTAAATTCACTTTCTTCCCTTCACATCTACCCATCTTTCAATCTTAAATTCACTCACCTCCCTTTAGTTCTACCCATTCCTAAACACTAAAATCACCCTAAGCTCCCTTTCCTTCTACCCACCTTTAGATCCCCAAATCACTCTTACCTCTCTTTACCTCCACTGGCAGCTAAACCACTATTACTTAAATACCATAACAAGTAGATTATTTAAAAACATGCTTACCGGTGTCATAAAGTACTTCATGGTAAAAGGACCATATGTAGGCATTACCTGCGTGGTACTTACCTGTGTGGTAATGACAGTGTGGTAGAGTTCCTGCATGGCAAAGGCTGTGTGTTAAATGCTGTTTACCCTACCAGGATGATTTTAACTCCCAGTCCAGTCCTGGTCCAACAGTAATTTGTTGTATAGTACTGTAGCATTTGCTTAGTACACTGTTATGGGTTGTCGAAGCTCGTTATGTTGGATTACTAGCATGCTACACATTGGGGAAATGCATGGTTGGCAGACTGTTGTATTTGCAGTGATCTGCTGAGGATATCCTTTTGGGATGGTGCATGAATAACCAGCCATAATTCACTGTGCAGGTACCTTGTTATGTTTCATGGTTTATATCATGCTCATGGGAACAGTCCAGCCCGAACTGCCAGACCAGGTCCTCCCTGGACAAGAAACAAGCATCCTGGGATCGGTTTCGGAGATCCCCCATCATCAGCCAGGCTATTGAATCCAGTGGCATGGTGAGCCCTGGACCCACATCTGGGCATACCGGCCGCACTCAGGATGAGAAAGCAAAAGACACACAGATGATGGACGGAGTACTGCCAGGTTTTCTTTTTACCAATTTAGTTGATTTGTTAAGGCTTTGAAATACAAATCAAAAATGCGGTTTTATCTTTCACCATGAGCAAGTAACCTAGTTGTAACTCCGCATCCTAAATAGTATCTTTTAAAACCAACTGCCATTGTATGTGGCAATGAAGATTTGATGAATTCCAATTGAGAAATGTTCACATTATTAAGTACTTTTAGCATTTAACCAATATCCTAGGTATTTTTTGGCTGGGTCCATTAGAGGCCTTTTGCAGCGTGTCACCTAAAATTACGATCAGGGTTAAGAGAAACCTTACTATTGAATGACCCGAAACGAATAAATGAGGTTCGATTCACCAATCCATCTCTGACCCTTTCATTGTCTTACAGCTGTAAATACTCCTCTAACATCGTACATGTTGAAACATAATAAACACATTTCAGATTTGTTTTCATCTTTCACCGACATTATGTTTTTTTTTATTTCAAAGATGTTGCAGGATGTTCGCCTGAATTCTAACTGCCTTTCGATTCGTTTCCTGCAGAGCTTCAAATGACAGCATCGCAGGTGTTACTTTTTTATTGAGATAACACATAATTGAATACACTCTTCCCAAGGTCAGTCTGCACAATTCTAAAGGCAACATCCACTTATGCTGAGTTTAAAATGTTTTTTTCTTCGTGTGTTCTGTGCAGAGGAGATTACAGGACGGTATCTCACAACTGGCATTTCACTGCCAAAACCATTTTCTTCCAGAAACTTCTTTCTGTTCACATTGCTTTTTCTCTGACTTGAAAGCTTTCCTAGTCCTCGTCTCTTGCTCTCTCTATATTGCAATATACCAAATAAATAAGTAAATAGATTTTCTCACATTTAAAGATTTTATGGGTCATGCTGAAAATCACATTTACATTCATGGCAATAATTTGACCTCCTAACCAATTGAAGAAATGTCTGAAATATATATTTCTTCACTTTCAGAGGTTTATGCCTATGTTTTGAGTACATTTCCAACTCTCAAACAATGTGAGGAACACTCCTAGGACACTAAGCCTGTTCAAAGTTCCAGCTATGCTCACTTATATAAACAAGTGGACACGCTACAAATCCAACATGTTGAAATGTCAAGATCTAAGTGCATTTGGATTATGAAACTTTTTTCTGATTCTATAAACGATACATATGTTATTCTAATGGAGCAGGGGAAATAAAAAAATGTTTGTACCTCCTTCAAAGTTTACTCCCTTATAACTGTGATAATATTAACTGTGTGAAGCATGTGAATGAATCGACAAATGCACCTTTTATTACACGTGGGAAACTAACTGCTATATTGCAAAAATGTAATTAATTAATGAAATGTGAATCGAACTAAAATAGGTTTGTGATTACCTAGAAAAGAAGAGTAAAGTGTTTGTATTTTTGTCGGTAGTAGAATTGTATTGTGGCAAAAGAGTGCAGATGGTAAGTATAATCGCTTTAAATGTTGCTTTCGCTCGGTAAAACCTAACATGGGTAATTAGAATGGTGGGCGGTAAACAGAAGGGCTTATATTCTACATCTAATTTCTGTTATGTTTGATTTTGTACTAGTTCCGATTTGGCCCTGCTAGGCTTTGTCTAAAATGACTGATGTGAAATGCGACGGCGCAAAAGACAATAAAGATGGTACCTTTGCATGCTCAGAATGGATGTTCAGTCACGAGTGTATGACCTATGCCCGGAGTGAGAGATGTCAAGGCCAGCATGACCTGCCACAGAAGTTGTGCCAAGAGAGACTATTCTAAAAGCAAGGGGAACTGATGAGAGAACTGTGCTCCAGAGGATGGACAGTAACTTGACCATGAAAATGTTACAAAGAATTTTAAAACAGCGTAAATGAAAAATATGTATGAAGTCATGTGAAAGTTCAGAATGATTCAGGGATTTGTGAACTGGTTTGAGCTAAGAGGACAATGAGATGATCATCACCACCCCTCCAATGGACCAATCAAAAATGAACGTAACCCCTAAAAGTTTCAATTTTGGGTATACAAAGTTAGTGAAAGGGTATAAAGGAGCCTGTGCTTATGACAAGCTTTTGTTCTTCTTCTGCTGCTTTTTATGTTTCATGATTTTGTCATTCGTGATATGTGGTCTTTATTTTTCTGCACCTTTACTCAGCACAACATGCTGTCAGTTGAGACGACTATCTTTTATGGTGCAAAAGACTTTGAACATTTTGGACTTTGAACTTTGATGGGGAAAAGGAACAAGACTGTTGCGGGAAACCTATCTCGGGAGGGATACGTCCGAGGAGGTTAGAGGGACAGACAGTCAGCTTGGGAACCTATTCTGTGATCTGGGGTTCATTTTCTGGTGAATCATTCTCATCTTCGCCCAATGGCCAAGGGGTAATGAGTATTTTCCTTTTCTAATTTTCCCATGCTTAACTGTGTTAAATAATGCTTAAATGTATTTGCCCAATAAATTCTATTTGATTTTGAGTTACTGTTAAAGAATTTAGATCAAAATCATATGAAAAAATTTAAACTCCAATCTGTGGTTATTAAAATAAAGTCATGACAAATAAATGTTGAAAGTTTTAAATTGTGATTGAGTTAGACTTAATCACCATCAACTGATTCCTACTAGTTGGTCCATCAACTAAATAGTGGAGTACCTTGATGCTTTAGAACTGACAGCTGTTGAAGATTAATGTATAAAATGTATATATAGTTATTGAGTAGGTTAAAAGGTACCCCGCATGTCTTGCAGGTCGTCTACTTATCACTGATTCAGGAACAGCGTGAACGTGTGCGGTTTTGTTAGGTGTTATGGGCCCCACCGAAGAGTGAATGGCAAGAGTTTGCTGGATTAGTAACGCATGGTAAAGGGTTTTATGTTAGACCCGATGCATCAATACCATGGAGAAATCTCTTCTGTTTACCCCACCAATTCTAGAGGTGTCCCCTACCTCTTTTCTGACCATGGAAATAATTGTATTCCTGCTGTTGACAGGAGTAAATTTCCAACCAAATTCAAAACGGTAAGTATTTATCAAAGGCTTGTGAATGTCCACAAATGTGTAGGTGTTTTACCTCTTCACAGGTGTCCTGAACATGTAATAGCTCTAAACTAGTTCCTGTGAGCAGAGTTGCTCTTTTATACGCCTGGCAATCAAAATACCCCCCAACCATGCCTTTATTGCCACACACACTGTGCTTCAGTCTAAAAACGCATTTAATGTACAAGCTATCGTGTCTTTGTTTTGGCTGTCCAACATCTGGGCTCATTGGTTACAATCTTAACGTATAACATATTCTGAATTGATAGCTGTATAAAGGGTAAGTGAGCAGGTCCAAACCCTTGGATTCGTGGAACTCAAAATGTACTGAGGTCAGAAATGTACTGTTTATCAGAAGGCTGTAGGTTACTGTGAACAGTTAGAATTATAATTTAATCGTCTACTGCCTGTGGCACAATTGTACAGATTTGTGGAGAAGCATCACATTCTTACAGGAATTGACCAGCTTCACATTACTGCCATCTACGGCAGACAATCTATCAGATACTGAAATCAAAACTGGGAAAACAGATTTGTGAGCTAGGCCAGTGGTAGAGATGGATGAACAGCATCCACATGAACTGATAACAGGTTCCAGAAATCCTCATTTATCAGAGCATGCAATATGCGTGATTCTCAAGCACACAATAGTATCAAAGACTCTGTGGGTGCATGAACAAGGGCATTCTCAAGAAGATGGGAGTTCACTTTTCTAGAAAACTAAGAAATGCTGTTTTGTCTAGTCCTGATTTCCTCACATTGGTGGGATCCAGAACTTGTGTTTTTCAGTACCATACAGTTGAAAAGATAGAAAACTTAAAAAACCACCAAGTCGACACCTATAAAGTTATAATTGGGATTTCCAAGTCTCATAGGCACTATTTGTAAGAGTTATCCAAAGTTTTGAAAAGTTTGAAGAAAGTTTTGAAAAGTTTGAAAAAGTTCTGCAATGTTTCTAAAAGTTACTAAAAACGTCATGAAACATGAGGTTCGACTGGACCACCCTATTGAAACTCAAGATCAATGAGATGAGATCCTTTTGCATGGACATGAAGATAAACTTTGGGTCCGCAACCAAGAAAGAGGATCTTGAGAAAGTCCTCAGGGCCTGGGGGAGGCTCACAGAACTGAGTTTCTTTAGGAGGATACAATTACCCTAGACAGTGGGGAGAAGGATGATCACAGGAGAATCAATCAAGAGACAAAACAGCACTCAGACAACAACACTTTGACCCCATACACTCATGCCGGCGTTCCTTCAATATCTGGAAGTGAAAGGGGGCATAGAGCCCTCGATGTCCAAATGAGCCACCTTGCTTTGAAGGAAAGAAGACTCGCCCAGAGGGAGAAGAGACTGGCCCTGGAGAAGAGGAGGGTCAAGCTGGTCTTGCAGTCCAGCAAGAATTGTGGTAGCGATAGGGTGACTAAGGTTACTGTAAGGGATTCTCATGATTCAAGGTTACAGCAACACAAAAAAATGATATACGAAATGCTGAACATTGTCAAACATTAACCCCTGGTCATAGATATCGGTTAAATCTATAATTTTCATGCTCACCTTGCCACCCCACTTTGGAACCAGCCATATGCAAATCAGTCTTGTCCTGATTTCCATAGGAGCAGTCCAACCCAAACTGCCAGACCAAGTATTCCCTTGCCCACCCAGGGGTCATGAAAATAAAACAAGCATCCAAAAGATGATGGATGGAATATTGAAAACAATTATGGATTCAACCCAGATCTATGACAATGTGAATGTTTGACAATGGTCAGCATTCCGTCCACCATCTTTTTGTGTTGCTATAGTCACCCTGCTCACTATGCCACTAGATTCAAACTAGCATGGCTAATGAGGGGTGATACCCTGAAACCGGTCCCAGAATATTTGTTTTCTGGTCCAGGGAGATCTGGCTTGGCAGTTTGGTATGAACTGTTTCCATGCAGATGTGCAGTATGTGGCGCTTCACTAGTGAAGCTATTAGAGGTGGGATGGGAGGCTCTCGATTTCGTGCTGACCATCTCTCCCCATTGTACATTAGGGGGAACTCTGGTGTATCGCCCCCCAGGTCCTCCGGGAGCTTTCCTGAAAACACTTGAGGACATCATTGTGCCACGCTCCCTCCACTACCCTAAATACCTTCTATTAGGCGATTTTAATATTCACCTTGATACCCCGTCTACCCAGGAGGCCAGGTCCCTTACGGATGCCCTGCTCCTCACCCAGCTTACCCAACATGTGTCACTTCCGACCCATTCAGGAGGCCACCTCATCGATCTGGTTTGCTCCAACTTCCCCAAATCACTTTCAGATCCTGAGCCCACATCTTGGACGGACCACTTCCTGATCAGGTTTTCATGGGAGGACACTCCATCCGGCAGAGATGCTACACCGTTTTCTGGCCCAGAGGCCAAGAAGGTTAATCTCCCTGCATTCTCGGAGTTCCTGGGTCAGTCCCGCTCCTCCCCACTACAGATTTAGAGGCGGCTGTGGCTAGCTTCGTCCTGTGCTAATGCTAAACGGAGCAGCACCCAGCGCTCTCTTCTCTCGCAGCCATGGCACTCTTCCACTCTTAGGGATCTGAAACATGGCTGAAAAAGGTTGGAGCACTGTTGGCGACAGAACTATGGTGCGTCTGCCAAGGGGGCCCTATGATCAGCACAGAGAGAATATTACACAGCCATTAGAAAGGCTAAGAGCGAGTACTTCACCAGGAGGATTATGCTGGCCCGGAATAATAGCAAGGAAATCTTCGCAATTGTGAGGAGCTTTCTCTTCTCCTATGCGGAACAAAGCACACTACCCTTATCGAATGAGTGGTGTGAAGAGCTCTCGTCCTTTTTCATTGACAAAATTGCTAAGATCCAAGTGAGTGTAGGCTCTGTGGCTAGGCACAATGAGATCCCCTCCCTGAATCCCCTGTCAATTCCCCGATTAGGTTCTGTTGTGTTCTCATCTTTTCTACCCACCACTGAGGCGGATGTACTGGCCCTCTTGCAGGCCCTCAAGTCTGGCTCCCCAGCAGACCCCTGCCCTGCGTGGGTCCTAGCGGGTGTAACTGAGGTAGTCTGCCCAGCAGTAGTGGATTTGGTCAATTCCTCACTTCAGTTGGGATTCGTTCCTACTAAATGGAAACGTGCTAAACTTCTTCCCCTCCTGAAGAAACCTACCCTTGACCCCCTGCAGCCGGCTAACCATCGACCAATCTCACTGCTGCCTGCACTGGCTAAGGTATGTGAAAAGGTGGTCTTCCGGCAGTTTGAGGCTTTCGTTGAGTCCTCGGGGGCTCTCCACCCAGCAGAGTCAGGCTTTAGAGCCTCCTACAGCACAGAGACCGCCCTGGTGGAGATGTCGGAGCCTCTCAGAGAGTGTCTAGACGGGGGCGGCAGAGCAGCCTTATCTTACTTGACCTCTCTGCCGCCTTCGATACGGTGCCCCACCAGAGGCTTCTTGACAGACTCTCTGCTGTAGGAATTTCGGGTCTGGTCTGGCAATGGATTAAATCCTTTCTGGACTCTCGTTCTCAACAGGTCTGTATGGCCCATGTTCCTCATCTGTCAGGAATTTGGCGACAGGGGTGCCACAGGGATCGACCCTCAGCCCCCTTCTCTTTAATATCTACCTGATGCCACTTGTCTACCTGGCTGAGGAATTGGGGGCCAAGGTGATTGCGTACGCAGATGATACCCAATTACTCTTTACCTGGAATGATGCCACCCTGAACACCGGCAGGGCTCAATTATGCTTAGCCTCGGTTTTTCAATGGTTGGCCGAGGCTTCCCTCAAATGCAATGAGGATAAGTGGGAGGTCCTTCTCTACGGCCAGTTTCCGGAGGACTTTAGGACTCGTGTGTGGCCTCCAGGCTTTCCTTGCCCGGTTCCTAAATATGGGCCAGCAAAGAATCTGGGTATCTAGTTTAGCGAGGACCTCAGCTTCTCCGACCATATAAAAAAGCTCACGGGCACCTGTTTCAGGACCCTCAAAATGCTCAGGAGGTTCTTCCCCCTGCTTCCGAGGGCCGCAAAAGAGATGGTAACCCGCGCCCTGATTGTTTCAAGACTTGATTATGCCAATGCGCTGTTTCTGGAACTGCCAGCCTATTTGCTGCACAGGCTTAAAATTTTTCAAAATGCTGCAGCTAGGCTCCTTTTCAATGCCCCAACGAGTTATTGTGTGCGCCTGTATCTCTGGGAACTGCATTGGCTTCCGGTAGTACAGAGGGTGCAGTTTAAAGCGCTTACACTGGCCCACAGAGCGCTGCATGGCCTGGGCCCCATTTACCTTAGGAAGCGCTTTGCCTTCTACGTCCCTAAACGCCTCCTGCGTTCAGCAGCACAATGCCGGATGGTGGTCCCTCGCTTCCGCAGAGTCCGATTGGGAGGCAAATCTCTTTCGGTCAAAGCTGCGGTAGCCTGGAATTCACTCCCTGCTGATCTCCAACACATTATGGAGTTTCGAATCTTTAAGAAGCAGCAAAAAACGCACCTTTTCAGCATGATTTACTAACTCCCTGCTGCCCTCTCTGATCTATTCCGCGCCAGGACACTCAAGAGTAACAGTGCGCGCTACAAAAACCGCTATAACATAACATAACATTAGTAGTGCATGGAAAGGACAGAGGGAGGCCAGGCCTTGTGGACAACCCCCCTGCATCTAGATAACCCCATGCTGTGCAGGGCCTTTGACCATGAGCATCGGGACTGTTAGAAGGATTAGCCCGGCATGCAGATAACTCCATATTTTGACCGTGTGCAGAAGGAGGTTGTCTGCAAGGCCTGACCTGTGGCTTGGCCTTATTGCCAATCTCCTAAAGGCAGCCAACCCACAGGCCCCCTTCCCAGGTTGCTTTTGGCCCCTGCGACCCCATCTCCCAAAACTGGCACTATATTTAATGAGAAGAGGGACACGCAGACCCTTCCTCGGCGTACATTTGGCCCTGGTGGGCCTGCACAATTTGTGGGGGGCACTTGTCCCCATCTCTGGGCTGATTGTGGCTCCAGGGACCTAATCTCCCAGGGCATGGCCATATTCTAAAAGGAGCATGCATTCCTCCTCCCTGGGCCAGTTTCTGCCCAGGGGCCCCATCCTTTGGGGCCCAGCAAACAAAGGGTGGGTGCACTTGTGCCCACCCAGGGCATCCACCACACAATGGTTGGGGCCCGAGGGGGAACCCTAAGGCCCATGCGGCCCCAGCCAACTCCCTGCCTCTAGCATGAGCCAGCATTTCTCCTTCCCACAGGGAGCAGCTAAAAATCCCACTCCCTGCAGGTGGGATACATTTTTTTATCTGTTTCCCTGCCCGCTTCAGTGCAGGCAAGGAAACCGATAAAAAACCCGCTCCCAGTGTGCGGGAGCATTTTTCATGCACCCGCTCACTGGGTGCGGACTTTGTGTTTACTCCCACATGGTGGAAGTTTTCAAATTGCTCCTGCGAGCAACAACAAAAACAGGTTTGCCTGCCAATGCCAGTGCATGCAGGTAAACCACTATGTCCCTGGGATGGGTTCCCCAGGACTTAGCAGGAGCTGTTCCTGGGATCCCCAGGGCCATTAATGGCTCTGGGAGCGGGGCGTGCAGCCCCCTCGTGTTTGAAAGTGCAGCAGAGCCCCAGGGAGAGGGATGTGTGCCCTCTCCCTCTTTTCATTTTTGGCCGGGCCCTACGGGTTGGAATTCCCAGGGCTCAAATTGGGCCGCAAAGAAGACCATGCGCTGGCTGCCAGTTTGTTTTGAATGTCGTGCACTGGGGGATGTGGTCCCTTAGCTCAAAATTAGCCAGGTGAGTGGGCCACGTGTTCCCCACTTCCCCCTAAACAGATATATTAACCCTTCCTTGGTACCTAGCCCTCCCAGGGATAGTAAAATAACAAAACAAGCAAGGGAGACCATGCTTGTTATTTTTTAACATTTTGCCACAGATCTGCAGACTTGCTGCAGAATCTAAGAAAAACAAGTTTTTGGTCTCAGGGGGTCCCATCACCAGACCCAGGGGGTCAGGGTAATCCAACACTGCTCCCTTGCATTTAAGTTTGTGTTTCTTGGGACTTGGGCTCAATATGAAGTCCCAAGATTGCTGCCACCACTTCCTAGTTGTAGTGGTGGCAGCCAATCAGATCTCGGCATGAGATCTTTCAGATACGCCGATCTTCAGTTTCTCTAGATGTACTTAAATATTTTCCTTTATTAACTCCGAAACTAATTAAAAGATTTACACCAAATTACAAAACGAGATCTTCCTGGACCAAGATCTAGCTTTCTGCCAAATGTTGTGTAATTCCTTTAAGAGGTTTAGGCTGTAGTTGTGGTTTATAATCCCAATTGAAAATTGCATGGGGAAAAAGTGTTTTGGGACCCCCTCTTTTTCGATGCCCAACTTGAAAAATAACCCCAACACATTTCCATACAGCAGCTGAAGTGACTGCCAAACTAGTTTAGAAAATGTTGTGAAGATGTATCAAATGGCACCAAAGTTATTAGCAAAACAAAAAATTATGTTCCTAGGGAACCTAGGTCCTAACTATAGCTACATACTGGCAACTGCCACTCAGACACCAACTCACCGACTTAGATACCTGCTCACTCACCCATACAGCCACTCATGCACCCTCTCAACCATCATTTAATGCCCCATACATACCACTCACTCCCCCATACAGGCACTCACAAAGCTACTCACTTACTCATACAGCCACTGACACATCTGCTTGCTCACAAAAACTCACAGACCCACTCACTCATCTATACAGTCTTTCACATGCCCGCTGTATGGGTGAGTGAGATGGTGTGTAAGTGACTGTAAAAGTGAGTGAGTGGGTATGTAAGTGCGGGCTCTATAGAGCAATACATGGATGTGTGAGTACTGATATGGTTCTATGAATGGGTATATTAGTGGTTTCATGTGTGTATGTGTTGACATGCAAGAGGTTGTATCTGGGCATGAGTGTCTGTATCATATCATCCAGTGAATATGAGTGTTTTTTAAATGTTACTCATTGTTAAACACATATAGTAAGGCAAATGACTGTGGGAGTGCCTGTATGGATTCTTAAGTGGGTGTGTAAGTGATGAATAGAAGAGTGTGTATGTGAGACACTATCCTTGAGGGAGTGTGTGTGAGAGTTTTTGTATGGATGAGTGGTTGTGTGGGTGGGTATATGAGTATGTGAGTGGTTGTGACTATCTGTATGGGTGACTGAGTGGCTTTTTAAGTGACTGTGATGTTGAATGGGAAGGTGAATGAGTGGTTATATTGGTGAGTGTGTAGGTTTGTCAGTGTCTGTAATGTTGTATGAGAGGGTGCATGGGTTGTGGAATGGGTGACTGAATAGATATTGAAGTGCCTGTATGGGAGAGTGAGAGGGTAGATGAGCGGCTGTATGAGTGCATGAATGGGTGTGTAAGTGGGTATATGAGTGAGTTAGTGTGTGTGTGAGTTGTTGAATGGGTGAGTGAACGGGTGTGTGAGTGACTGTATCAGTGAGTAAGTGAGTGTGAGAGAAGAGTTTTATGGGAAAGTATGTGTTTGTCTCAGTGACTGTATAGGTGAGTGAGTTCCTGTTGTATTACATGTATGAGCAAGTGACTAGATGTGTGAGAAACTGTATGGGTAAAGAGTGGTTGTTTGAGTGACTATATGAGGGAGTGAGTAGGTATGCGAGTACCTGTATGGGTGACTGATTCAGTATGTGAGTGGCTTTATGGATGTATAAGTGGGTTTGTAAGTGCCTGTACGTATGTATTATTGGATGTATGAGTACCTATCTTGGCTGTCAGTATATGCATAAGTGGCTGTAGATGTGAGTTAGTAGTTGGATTAGTGGCTATGTGGTTGAGTTGATATTTCAATGGTTGTATGTATCAGTGAGTATATGTGTGAGTGTTTTTATGGAGCTGGTAATGGATATGTCAGTGGTTGTAGGAGAGTGGGAGTGGGTGTATAAGATGCTCTTTGGTGTGCTAGTCAATGTGTGACAGGATCTGTGGATGATGTCATCAGTGATGTCATTTGAGCTATCATGAGTGATGTCACTGACCATGTCATCAGTAATGAAAAATGTGAGGTCATAAGCAGTCCATTGCAGGGATGAAAGTTATAGTTAGCTCAGGTAACTATAACTGCTGAACTCTACTGGTTTTGTATGAGTGAAATCTGAGCCTAACTATAACATCTCTGTAACCTTTGTTTTTCCATTGAATTTCTACGTTTTTTTAAAATTCTATTTCCTAACTGTAACGTCCCTGTAACCTTTGTTGTTTTCAGTGAATTTGTAAGATTTTTTAAATGCTTATTTCGTACTGTAACCATTGGCATTTTCAGTGAATTTCTGTAAATTTGAGATTGCTGATTTCTAATTATAATGTTCTTGTAACTTTTGCTTTTTTTCAGTGAATTTCTATTGTTTGTTAAGTAGTACTCACTTTGAGAATGTGGAGGTGAAAGGTTCTGAAGCCTCTAACAGGGTCTCAGGAATCCAGCTGTGTAGCAGTTACTGGAGGTACCAGGAGGTCTCATAGGACCCTATGTTCCCTCAGTATGCAAGATGACTTTACTGTTCAACCATTAGCGCTGAAAACTCAAGGATTTGTGGTGGTACAGTGATGGGAAAAGGTTTTGAGACCTGTGAATTATTTTTAGAAAATGTATAATTTGATAGTCAGTGGTGATTGCAGGAGATGTTGTTGTGTCCTTGGTCCTTTATGAGGGAAGGAGAGTTTATTTTGTAGTTGAAGTTGTGTTTGGTTATTCTTAGTGAAAATGGTTGAGAAGAGTATAATGATACTATATATTTTTTTTAAATTTGAATTTGGAATCGCATACTGCCTGCCTGAGTGATTCTATAAGTGGGTGTGTGAGTCTGTGAGTTGGTTTGTGAGTGGTTGCATGACTCAATGGTATTCTTCCCAAGCCCTACAATACAGTTTAGGGGTCAGGTTACCCCTACCCTGACCCCTTCTATACTATTTCCATTTTACAGATATTCGCCGGGACCAACTTCATAAACTGGTGGTCCAATCCCAAGCTGGATGCAAGACCCCACCATGACATTACATGGGGGCTGTGCTGAGTGCTGCCACTGAGCCACAACCCCAACCAAGTGGAAAAAAAGGAACTGGCCTCTTTTAAAACTTATAAAAAACCACTAACAGACCCCTACAATACATCTATGAGGTCAAGGTACTCCTACCCTCACACGTGTTAGCTTTTTTTTTCCTTTGCACAGTACCCCGCGCCAGCTCTGCATCACCTAAATGGCGGCTGAAACATTTTCCTCAGCTTGAGGCTAGCCAATTACAACACTCCTCTTGCTGCGTACATTCGAGTAGCCCTGTGTTGTAAATGCAAACCCTTCATGTCCCCAGTTGTGTATCTGAAAAAGCTTTAAATAACTCCAAAACTACTCAATGGATTTACACTTATTCAAAAAAGGTCACTTTCTGGAACAACAGCTACCTTTCTGCCACATTTGAGGTAATTCAGTTGAGCAGTTTGTGCTACAGCCTATTTTATAGTTCCTATGTAATTTAACATAAGGAAATCTCATTTTTAGACCCCCCCTTTTTCTTGGCCTTTGCTTGATGGAGCACCCTGACAATTTCAAGACAGGTGCTGAAGTAAGCATCAAACTAGTTTTGAAAATTTCACAAGTATTTGAGAAACAGCACTTAAGTTATTGGCAAATGAAAGAACAGTCATCCTATGGAAACTACATCCTGATTATAGCTCCCTACTGGCGGTCCACATAAATGAGTGTAGATCACAGAGACTTAATAAAGGCATGATTTTTTTTCGTATAGATCATATATCAAGGGAGCCCAGGGGTGGAAATAGAGAATTAACACCGAAAAGAATTGAGGCTAAATGGATCTTGCGATTACAGACAGTTGAAACTGGCCTCAATACTGAGCAGGAATTGCATTGTTTCCTAAGATATGGGTAAATTTGTTAACAGTAAGTGACTTGTGACTATAGAGGCAAAAATGAATTAAAAAAAAGTATATAGTCAAAGTGGTAGACATCGAATCATGGATTCATAGAAATTGAGCCTTGAATTTAAGTAATTTTACTTATACTATGGACGTTTTACTCCATAGATCCTTTAATGGAAGATCATTTTATTTTTGTAAACATTTCCTCTTAATTTGGAAATCTTTTACAATAGTGTCAAAATATAAATGAAATGTAGAACACGTACCTTATTTACACTGTGCTCAATTGCTACTACTCACTATGTAAGATTTGACAATGTTTCCTGATATACAAATGATATCAAGAATATAATATAATATAATTACCATATTTTCATCTTCAATCTGTAAACAAATGTGACCCTCCTTTTCACACTAGTTCTTTATTAGTTTGGACACAAATGGTGGCCATTTTAGAGATAGGACTCATTATACTTTACATCTAATTATATGCGGCTACACCATTACCTTAGCGGTACAATTTAGTTCGTATATAATATTTTTTTTATAGGTGGTTTGCTTTACGTTATAAGTTATACTCGTATTTGAAATTTGGAATTTGGAATTGCTAACGGAAATGTACAATAGTATCTAGTCCATTTCAGTATTCATAGGTATTGCTGTTTCAAAGACAGCGGGTCTGGCTTGGGTCCCGCATACGTCATGCAAGCTATGACGCATTATGTACACACCTCCTTTCTCCATGGCTCTGACTTTGTCCAAACTATGCAGTTTACCTGCCATGCTAGGAGACCCAGCGATCCTGAATCACTAATGCGGTAGCTATACAGATTGTATTACGAGCAAGTTGGGAGTATATGCCTTTTGCTCTCGCTCTGCATTTTTTGGATTAGTGAATGTCTTGTTATGACACACATATCGGCCACTTTATGTTGACAAGTTGTAACTTTATTTATATCATGGCGAAATTATAAAATGTTCCTATGTACTGATTTTTGCATGCATTGCAGGTGGTGATTCATCTCTGTAGTCTTAGAGACGGCAACTACTCCATATCTACAGTTGCTATTTTGCAGTCATTACAAATGCCGATATTATGAATAATGTAACATTGTTCCTATATACTGAGTCTATTTATGCATGTTTGGGGGAGACCCAGCTCTGTAAACAGTGATGAACCTGTTTACGCTTAGTGCTTGGTATTTACTGATGTCGCCTAGAGTAGATATTCAATTCCTCCCATTTATGCAATTGGTATATAACTTTCTTACCAGCTATAATTAAACTCACATTTGGAACTTCATGGCTGTTCTGTATTGTTTATAGGAGTCGCAAGCTTAACCTTACTCGAACAGATAACTCCCTGAAGATACTTCTGACAGGGAGGCAATCATCACAGTTATAATAGCAGCAACATGGTGTAGATGATAGAGGTAAACTTTGTTAAGGTATGTGGTTTTATTTTTAGATACAATTTTGGGTAAAATATTCACACTGAACTACTGTCACTCAAGTGGAGATATAATATGAGTTTTGCTTTCTTTTCATTAGCAAGAAGAATTTTGCGTTTACAGATCACTTTTTGACTAAAGGTGACTCTAAGTCCTTCAAAGCATGATCTAATTCTGGAACACTGCTTTGTGATACGGGTTGCTTGCACACATGGTGATAATTATGATACACTTCACTGAATCTTGTGGTGGTAGTTGCAATTGTAGGATAGGAAGATGGACTTGTTTTTTTATATACTGTGATTAATAAATTGTTCTGTCACTGAGATTTTTTCACTCTGCTTAATAACAGTCTATTTAGTAAGCATTAATTTGAACCCTATTTTCATGGGTTCTCCTATGATATATTATGTGGAGGCACTCATTTCAGACATTTGTTTTTATAAAAAGGCACTTGGAAAATGACTTTTTAGACAACAGTAATTTCGGGAGGTAGCCTTAAGACAATTCTATGTTAATTTAATATTACAGCCCTGAGGGAGTCGTAGGGTGATTTGCACAAAGATGAACTACATATTGGTTGGTGCAAGAGGTGCTAATCGATTAACAGACAAGATCTAATGAATCTGAAGACTGCTAGAGTACTTTAATTTGGAATATAAAATTGCATGTGATCAGAGTTCATGTTTCATTTGATGGTCAAGACATAATTAACCACTGCCAAAGCCTTTTCTAAGTTAACCCTGTCAATTTCAAGCAACCTCTCCGCAGCTTCCTGTTGAGAGAATGTCCAAACGTTGTTGTAAATGGCAAATGAGAACCATTTACGACGTGGTTTTTGGGGATCTAGCAAAAAAATCCTTAAATCCATGTCATCTGATAGTAAGGACAAGTGTTGTTTCACCTGGGACAATACTGTAGGATGTCACCAACCCAGATGTTCTCGTTGTACATAGCATTGGTCAGGCCTATGGATACTAAACCCTTTGGCGGTACCCTTGAATCTTGACTGACATCCATTTGTGTTGATAGGCCAAACTAGCCATCCCTTCCAATTAGCGTCTTTGGAATTAGATGAACCCTCATGTATGATGTCATCAACCTTATTCTCACTATGTTGTGTATAGTTTTGCCATCCCTCAAAGTGTGAAAATGTGGGAACCTGAGGTGTGTTCAAGTCCTTAATCTTGGCTAATCCAAGACAGGAAGTCTGTTTCACGGTTTCATTTAGGAAGATACTTTTCTGTGGTATGAGCCATGCTCTAAATAACGGGTCAGTTCCCTCAACTTGCCAATCTTTAGTCCCCCAGACAGATTTTGTGTCGATAGTGTGCCTCCAAAAGCAGAAACCTTGTAAAGACAGCTGGGAAATAAAGGAAGCTGAGCATATCTGTTTCATGTTGGTGAGCATATTTTTCTTCGCAGATGTAGGTGCAACCTTATAATAATATGAGGTCGGTCTAAAGAGTTAAACCTAGCTAAATATGCAAACTTTTGTGCAAATGTTTGTGAAATACCTTTTGGTGGTTTTGCGCTATGTTCCCATTGATGGTAAGCAAAAACATTATGTGGAATACTTGTCTTGTGCTAAAAATGATGACCATAACATTGTTAACAATACATGGTGTCAAAATCAGATATATCATCATACAGTTCATTTCTAACAAATGCAGCACATCGCTCTAAATCAGACAGCATGCTATTCACAGTTTCAAAGTCCCAATCATCAGAAAATGTAATGAAGGTGACGATATAATTCAAAGTAATTTTAAATATATGTAGTGTAGTCAAATGTTCAGTGGGACCATATAAATCATATGAAACCCTATCCCCAACTGTGCCTTCAGGAATCAGAACTGCTGTAAAGTTCACAAGGGACAGGTCTCTTTGTTCACGATGAGATGATGCATGTGGTTTCAGGACCAAGTTAACCTGTTGTACTGCAGAGCGGTCTGGGAGATAATGTCTATTCAGAAGCAGGAAACAGATAGTCACTACACCTATCCAGAGGACTAAGAACAGTAAACCAATCGCAATCCAGAGCTGTAGCCAAGGAAAAACAAATTAAGTCTTTTTCAGCCAAAGGTAGATGTTATATATTTTTTCTTAGCGGGATACTGAAGCTGGTGGTATCTCAGGTTCACTAGGATCCAGAGAGATGGTGTCAAAATTGATGAAGTAACCAGACCCTGTTCGATCTATCTTTGATAGCTTAGCAGGTTTTGATAAACTGGCAGAGGACTCCTTTTGAGGCATATTCATATAGAGATCGGTATTAGGCCAAATTGAGATATGTGTTTCATTAGAATGTTGTTGTTGTTCAATTTCAATAGGCATGAGGTCCATTCCATTGCTAGCAAATCATTATTTCATTAACCCCTTCGCTGCTAGACCTTTTCCTCCCCTGTGCTAAGCATTTTTTTGGCATTATGGGGTAGTTTGCGCTTTGGCCCCTATAGCGTTTTGACCACATAAGGTATCCATGCCAAATTTGCATCCTTTTCTTCCAACATCATGGGGATTCTAAAGGAACCCAGGGTTTGTGGATTACCCTGGAGGGGACCCAGAAATTAGCAAAAATACAGCTACATTTTGTTTTTTGGGGAAAAAATGGGGAAAAAGTGCTGCAAATGAAAGCTTCTGTGTTTTTCCCTGCAAATGGGATCAACAAAGGGTTTGTGGGGCTGAAATCACAATATTCCCGGCTTTCAGGGACTGAGGATTTTTGACAGACAACCAACATTTTTACACAGTTTTGGCATTTTACTGGGACATAGCCTATTTTTTCTATGTTTTGTGCTTTCAACTTTCTTCCAATTAATGGTAGAAATGGGTATAAAGCCAATAGTGGATCCCAGAAATCTATACATTTCACAAAAGGAGACAAAATCCTAAATTCAACAAGGGGTCATTTGTGCAGATCCTTCAGAACTTCTTTATAGAAACTAACTGTTGAAAATAGGAAAAACTGAAAATGAGTTGAAAAAAAGCAGCCATTTGTGCCAATGTTTTCACCTGTAACTTCTACTAATTATAACAGATGTTTGAAAACAATATACTGTTACATTTTCTGGACCTTTTTGGTTGTGGGGATATATAGGACTTGTAGGTTCACCAAGATCCCGACGCACCCAGAGCCAATAACTGAGCAGCGTCTTGCAATGGTGTTTTATTACGTACCGGGTATGTAGCAATTTATTTGGGAAAATATATATAGTGAAAAAATGGGATGAAAGACACCTATGTATTTTTGAAATTGGAACAAAAAATAGAGTGTAGAAACAGTAACTCTTTGCACATTTCCGAAATTGTGAGTACCCATACTAGCATGAGAATTATAGGACATTTTTCAAAGTGACTTCTTTTTTACACATTGTCTTTCATTTGAAAGGCAGAAACGTATCGAAACTCAATAGGTAATAACAGTTGCTCTGCATTATTTGTTACCCTAAGTCTCCTAATAGAAATGGTACCTCACTTGTGTGGGTAAGCCTAGTGCCCGTGACAGGAAATCGCTCAAAAAGCAACGTGGACACACTTCATTTTTACCTTGAAAACTGACCCTTTTTTGCAAAGTGCCTAACTGTAGATTTTGAACCCTTGCTCTTCCGGCACCCAGGGAAACCTAGCAAACCTATATATTTTTGAAAACTAGACACCCAGGGAAAACTAGAATGGGACAACTTGTCTTGCTTTCACCAGGCTCTATTACTCAGCATTTTATTTTATATGATGTCTTTTATGGTGTAAATATCGAAATAATGACGTATGAAACTGTAAACTTCACAAACCTCAAACTTTGGCAAAAAAACAAACACATTTTCTTCACATTTCTGTGGTGGAAAGTTCTGGATTCTGCGTGGATCCACAAAATTCTACCCACCCTGCATTACCGAAAGTCTTCCAAGAAAAATGGCACCTCGCTTGTGTGGTTAGGCTTAGTGACCGCGACAGGAAACGGCGCAAAATGTAACATGAACACACCATGTTTTCACAGTGCAAACTGACCTTTGTTTTGCAAAGTGCCTAGCTGTTGATTTTGAACCCTAGCTTTGCTGGCACCAAGGGAATCCTAGCAAACCTATACATTTTTGAAGACTATACACCCAGGGGAATCCCTTGCAAACCTCAAACTTTGTCAAAAAAACATGTTCTTCACATTTCTGTGGTGGAAAGTTCCAGAATCTGCATGGATCCACACATTTCCACTCACCCCACATTCCCCAAAGTCTTCTGAGAAAAGTGGTACTTCACTCGCATGGGTGGGTCAAGTACCCACAACAGGCAAGGGCCCAAAATGTATTGAGGAGACATCAAAATTACCTAAAACAAAACAACCTAGTTTTGCAAAGGGGGTCACCTGGGTTTTTGGTCCCGGACTCAGCGGTCACCTTGGGAAACTACCAAACACACACATTTCTGAAAACTAGACACTGGGAGGAGTCCAGAGAGGTATGGCTTGCATGGATCCCCCAACGTTTTCCCTGCAAACCTCAAAATGTAGCTGAAAAAAAACAAATTTTTCTCAAATTTCTTTATGGGACAGTTTTGGAATTTGCATGGATCCCCAAATTTCCTACCACTCAGTGGGATTCTGGGTAACAGAACTGAGGGAGAGCCACACAAGTCACCACATCCTGGATTTCCCTGGGTGTCTAGTTTTCAAAAATGTATGGGTTTGCTAGGTTTCCTTGGGTGCTAGCTGTGCTAGGACCCAAAATCCACAGGTAGGCACATTCAGAAAAAAGTCTGTGCCTAGTGGGCTTCCTGCCGCCCTGGGGAGGGGAAAAAATAGGGGCTATTGTTCAGATATTCCTCCAAGGGGGGCACAAAGACTGTGGCTATTTTGTAGGGTGGGTGGGAACATTGGGATGCCCATTCTGGGCAGACCCCATCCCTACGTATAAAAAAAGGTAACATAATCACTGGTGCCTAGTGGGATCTCTGCACCCCCCGGGGCAGATCAGGGGCTACTGTCCTCATCTGCCTCCTAGGAGGGAAAAAAAACGGTGGCATCTTTTTTGGGGGTGGGGGGGCATTGTCATACCCATTCTGGGCAGCCCCCACCCCTGAATTTTGAAACAATATATCCTTGGTGCCTAGTGGGATTCTGCCCCCCAAAAGGACCGATAAGAGGCTATCACCCCATCTGCCTCCCGGGGACAGAAAGACTGTAGTGAGGTTTTTTTGGGTGGGGGCATTGGCATGCCCATTTTGGGCAACCCCACACCTACATATAAAAAAAATCCCTGGTACCTAGTGGGCTTTCTACCCCTCGGGGGCAGTTTAGGGGCTCCTGCCCCATTTGCCTCCTGTGGGGTGCAGAAAGACTATGGCATTTTGTGGGGGGGTCGGAGCATTGGCATGCCCATTCTGGGCAGCCCCCACCCCGAACTTTGAGGGAATTAAATCCCTGGAGCCTAGGGGGCTTTCTGCCCCCCTGACTGGGCAGATAAGCGGTTACTGCCCCATCTGTCTCTGGGGGGCAGAAAGACTGTAGCATTTTTTTATCTGGGGGTGGGGCCATTGATATGCCAATTTTGGGCAGCCCTCACCCCTAAGTATATAAAATAAATCCCTGGCACCTTGTGGGCTTCCTGCCCCCCGGGTGCAGATCAGGGGCTACTTCCCCGTCTACCTCCTGGGGGGCAGAAAGATGGTGGGATTTTTTTTGGGGTGGGGCAATGGCATACCAATTCTAGGTATCCTCCGCCCAACCTTTGGAGAAAAGAAATCCCTGGTGCCCAGAAGCCTCTGGCAGGTAAGGGGCTATTGCCCCATCTGCCTCCCATGTGGGGGCAGCAAGACTGTAAAAAAAATTGTGGTGGGGCATTGGCATGCCCATTCTGGGCAGCCCCCATCCCTGGCCTCTAAAAAAATCCCCGGCGTCTAGAGTGCTTTCGGACCCCGAGGGGCAGATTGGGTGCTACTGCCCCATCTGCCCCCAGGGGGGCAGAAGGGGTGTCTGGCCAAATTGTATGGGGGAGCAGAGACCCTTGCCAAAGGGGCCACTCTTCCCTCCCTGGTGGCTAGTGGGTGGATCCCTGCTTAGGGGTCACCCTCCTGGGGCAATCTCAAGCAGGGATACACTAGGGAAGGGACCTATTGGAAAGGGGAGATTCTCCCCTTTTTAAATATCCTTTTCCATGTTTTTTGGTACTCAGAGGCTGAGATAGCCCCACAAGCACTGAAACTGTGAAACTGAAACAAAGTTTCAGTTTAGTTTTTATTGTTATAACAGCAGCGCGCCAAGCACGTGATCGTCATTGCAACGAAAACCCTAACTATACTTTGGGAGGTTGGGGAAGCAGTTTCTTGCTGATTTTTTGAAAGTGTGCTCATGACAGAATGGTTCCATTGTGAGCACACTTGCACTTGTGCTCATGAATGAACCATTCCGTCATGAACCTGCAAGGGGTTAAGTAGTATCTTCAAACTTTATTAGTCTTTCTGTCTGAACTTTCTGTATGGTAGCAAGAGGAAATTGGGGGCTAACCAGGAGCCCATGCTGCCTGCTATTTCGTATCTGCCACATAGTTTGGTTTCCCCATTTCAATGGAGGAGAATCTCTTTTCTTTTTTGCCGGCCAGAGGTGGAAGAAGTATTGTTTTTGTTCCATTGAAAGCCAGGATAGGTACAGACAGTCTGTATGATGCTCCAAATTCTATTTTTTCCACAATCTATTCTCTGACCAGGTCATGATCTTTGAGACCCAGGCAGGTCTTGCCAGAACACTTTAACTTTCCCAATGGCGGTGCGTTTTAACTGGCCATTGCTTTGTAATGCCCGCAATTCATTGAGTTCCTATAAAACAGCCAAAAGATTATTGATGTTGATTGCTATTTCATCCTCCACTGTGCTGCCACAATCGAGGTTGGTTACCCACATTCGTGTACCAACCAGGACCTCGTACGTAGTAAGGCCTCACAGGGAGCTTCTTGGCATCTTATTAAGTGCCCTCTGGCCCCATATGGGTATTTGATCCAACT
Source organism: Lissotriton helveticus (assembly GCF_964261635.1). NCBI lineage: Eukaryota > Metazoa > Chordata > Amphibia > Caudata > Salamandridae > Lissotriton > Lissotriton helveticus. The sequence continues at coordinate 1,035,236,859 of NC_136063.1, forward strand.
GCCACCCGAGCCTAATACCTTTGCTGTTAAGGAGTGCTTTAAGTTCCAGTTTTTCTTTTCCACTATCGAATTTCCCTCGGGATGACATGGAGAGGAGTACCGCGATGGTACACCCAAACAATGTTCGGTATTACTTTATCTGTCACTCTTGGAATTTAAGCATAAGAATATTTTGTGCATCTAACTTTTAGGAGTAGTTGTGTGGAAAACCTTTTGGCAAGCCTGTGCTGTTTTTTCGAGAGGCGATGACAGCTATCATTATCTCTCCATCTACTCTTCTGCGAGAACAAGTGATTAGAGCTATGGCAGCAGTTTGCACTGTCGCCTTGGCTGCTTCATCAGCCAATGAATTCCCTTCAACGTGCTCACTAACAAGTTGATGACTTAGCATATTAATCAGGTGAGCCAGCTGCAAGCCTTTTTCCAGCTCTGGCCCTTGTTCCCAAAGCAACTTGTGATGTATTGCGCAAACTTTTGAATCTTTAAATCCATGGGGAAAAGGCAAGATGGCGATCTGACACGGATCGCAGTACACACGCTTCAGGGCTCCTGACCAGAAATGCAGAGAGAGCACTGACCACGCTACCTGGATGATCGGATGACCGAGTGATCAAGTGACTGAGTGATCGGGAAAAGCAACACCTGTGTAGCACAGCCAAATGATTCTACAACCCCCCACGGGCCACGCAATCAGTACACTGTATTTGTTTACCGGCTGGGCTGTGCTAAAGATTATTCTAGGAACCCCGTTCACGCTCTCATTCAAACCTGATCGCTGTACCCATCACACTGAGTCCGCAGAGGTCATTAAGGCGGGATCGCAAGACACTACGGAGATGGCTCCGAAGATCGCAGCTGCTCCACTATCAGCTGCTGCTCGAGCAAGGGCTGCGCGGCTGGCTCAGCGCAAAGCAGCAGAACACCGGGGGACTGAAAGACTTTCGACTTCACTGGAAAAGACTGGGAGATCTGCACGAGCTGAGAAAGCGGTCACAGCGCCTGCCGCACTGGATTCCCCCAAGCTGGGAGCTGTGACCCGGAAGAACGACCCGAAGAAGGATGCTCCTGGCCTGACCGTGGTAGACCTCATGCGCAAAGGCTCCGGTATGCTTCAGCGGCAAGAGAGGAAGCATCAGGCTCCGCTTTCCGACAGTTCGAACAGCCTCACAACCACCCCTATAATGCCAACGCCGGTAGTTGGCCACAAAACTACAGAAGAATGCATCGAGAGTACAGGAGACACCACCGGTGCTGCAAGTTCTTCAGGTTTACTACGTGAACCAGCTACCCCGAGGTGAGCAATGACACTAATCTCAGCATAACTAGCAATATTGTTTCAATATATAAAGTGCCACTCACAGCAGAAGGAGAAACAGTTTCGAGTGATAATGCTGGATGCAGGGGAGGCATAATTGATGATCGAACAATTCAGCAGGGGGATGGTAGAACAGGAGAGATTGATACTGGCAAGCAACCTCATCTAGAAACCATTAATGTAAGCAAAATATCCAACGCTGAGAATATGATGAATGCATCTGATGCTGGGGATGCTGCAAATACCAATGATACTGATAAAGCCTGCTCTGTACATGTTGATCTTGAGAAAGAAGCCAGTGATTTTTTTTCCTTTTCTGATGAGGCAGAATTGGAAGCTGAATGGGCTGACACCTCCGTTTCCTATTTAACTGATGAATCTGACAGTATGAGCGACGGTGTAGCGGAACCTCTAACTGTTAAACTCAAGCAGAAAACAGCTAACAAGCGGGGCAAAAAATCTCACGGTGCAGGCCTTGACTGGGACCATACCCATACTGAACAATTAACCCGCCCCGGCCCTCTGGCAGATCTCTCCTCGCAATCAGCCCAGCCTACCTTGGTAACTCCTGCACCAGCATCTATTGACAAGTGATAGCTGCACATCACGAAGAGACCTCACAAGATGGGCGTAGGGCACAAGCGGTGCTTCGCAAACTCCAAGGAGTAGTCCGGAAGCTGGCAAAGACATGTTGCTCTTTCGGGGACCGTTTGACTGAGGTGGAGGCCAGAACTCTAGCTAATGAGGCTGAAAGTTCTGCAAACCAAGCACGTGTTGAGACTCATGAAACTGAGTTAGCAGATGTTAGATGGAAACTGGAGGATTTTGAAAACCGCCAGCGCGGAAACAATTTGCGCATTTTGGGGGTTCCGGAGACTGCCGAGGGGGAGGACACCCGTACCTTTATGATTAATCTTTTCCGTGACTCACTACCCGAACTCTCCAGCTGGAACTGGGACGTCGAAATCCAACGGGCCCATCGCATGCCATTTACTCTAAAAACCCCTGCCAAACCTAGAGCCTACCCAAGGGCTATTCTTGTCTACTTTGGCAATTTTTTGCTAAGACATGTGATTTTTGAGAAAGCCAGACCTGAAGCTAAGCGTACCTCCAAAGGTATCTCATACTTCTCACGTCCTGATTTTTGCCACACTACAGTGGAAAGAAGATGGAGGTTACGCCAACTCATAAAACCATTTCAGGACAAGAAAGCACTAGCTTATCTCAATAACCCAGCACGGCTCAAGGTTATCTACGGGGGCAGACAAAGTTCTTTGTTTCTGAGATTGCAGCAAAAGAATACCTTGACGGTTTAAAATAATGTAACTACCTGGGAAAATATTGTTCTAATTACGAACGTTAAGACTTGTACCTTAAGTCACCCTAAAAAATCATATGTGAAAAAGAGTTTTTCAAAACCAAAGATATGCATCATGATGGAATGCGAACGGAACTGCTCCGTAACTACCTAATTATTTTAATGCAGTTCTATAGTATTGACACATTGTTGGGGCTGGGGTAGGGGTGTAGTTTGATTCGGGGTTTCTCCCGTGGGGTTTGTTATTCTGACTTCATCACTCACAGGTGGTCGGATAGGCTCTTAGAGTGGTAGCTTTTATTATTATTTATTGTATTAATTTTACGAATATGCTCTCTTATATTTTTTTCTTTATTCTTTCTTTCTCACACGTTGGTCAGGACCTGATAGCGTATTGCACCTTCATCACTTCTAGACTCCAACGGAGTCTTTTTGCCTTAAGTTGGGAGCAAGGGGGGAGGGAGGGGAGGAGAGTGAGGGGGGGTGGGCACGGGACTAAAACACTGAAAACTCAAACAACTCCATACCTGAAAATAAGAAACAAGACACTATTTAATCTGAACAACAACAACAATATATCTTTAATAGCATGTACAATATTAGTGAGCACGGTATTTCAATTCAATGAAAGTAACATACACATTGGCCTTAAGATGGGATCAAAATACTCATTGTCATGGGGAGGATAACCATATGTAGTTGGAACGTTGCAGGGTTACATGACAGAGACAAGAGGGGGCGGATGAGCGAGATAATTAGGCAAAATTCTTTTGACATTATAAGTCTCAAGAAACCCACCTGCCTTGGAAGAAGAGAAATGTATTAAAAATTCAGGGGTAGAATGTTATAGCAACCACAACTCAAACAACGAATACCCGTGGTGTAGCCATACTTGCTAAAAACTACATAGGAAAGCCCTTATGCCAAGCCACAGATCAGCAGGGTGGATGGGTTATAGTTGAGGTCGCTATAGGACTAACCTTGTGTTCAATATATGGTTCAAACCCAGACGATCCCTAGTTATTCGAGACTTTAGAACTGGAGCTAGCCGAGTGGGCAGGACCACTTATATTTACTGGAGATTTTAATATCGCACTTGGTTCCACTTTTAATGATGTAAACAAACATAAGTATCTTGGTCGAAAACCTAGAGTATTCAAGGCAATTAGTTCACTCACAGTTAGTCATAACCTAGTGTATATTTGGTCCCTTAAACATCAAAGAGATCCAGGCTATACATTCTTCTCGCACCCCCATAATAAATATACTAGAATCGATTATATATTTGCAACTCGAGACATTTCTGGTCAGGCAACTATTGTTAAACACCCTAAGCTAATCTCGGACCATAATGCCCTCGCTCTTACCATTGACATAAACTGCCCTGCTAGAAAACACTTCACTTGGACATTTGACAGGACATTGTTGGTCAATAGGGACTATATTAATTGTATCAGGAATTGGGCTCAGGACTTCTTTGATACCAATCGATATAGTGCCCCCAGAAATGTTGTATGGGACTGCTTTAAAGCTGCCCTTAGGGGGGAAACGCTCAGCTATGTGACCAGATCTAAAAAACAATGTACCTCTGAATATATCAGAAAAGTTGGGGAACTAGCTAGACTAGAAGCAGAACACAGAACACTAATAGCACAAAGGGCAGACGGGACAAATATATTGAGCCAAATATTGATACTTAAAACCGATCTAAATAAGGAGCGGACCCAGAAATCTGCTGAAACTTTCAGAGCCCATCAAAAAAACCTGTACTAAAACGAAGAAAGGGTGGGCAAACAACTGGCCCTACACACTAGACAGAAGGCCTCCTGTAATATAATTTCCTTTATTAAAATAAACAACCTGGTGCACACACAAACAGAGGATATTGTGGAGGTGTTTCAACACTATTATCAAAAACTATACCATAATGATATCTCTGCCAACGGCAATGAAACAAAGAAATTCCTAAGCGACTTTGTATCCGGCACAAATAAAAGTCTTGATAATATTACTAAGGACGATCTAGAGAAAGAAATCTCACCAGCTGAGATTGAACTTGCTCTTGCAGAATTAGCCTCAGGTAAAGAGGCAGGCCCAGACAAGATCCCGCTTGAACTATATAAAATCCTTGGTAAAGCTATACTGCCAATCTTTTTAGATCTATTTCTTGGGATTCAGTGGAATGGTATTACACCCGAATCTTGGAAAGACACAAACATTATTATCTTCCCCAAGAATGGTAAGCCCACCGACTACCCATCATCGTACCGCCCAATCTCACTTATAAACTCTGACTCTAAACTTTACACAAAAATCATGGCCAACCGGCTCAGGGGGGTCATTGCACATCTGGTCAGCCCATGGCAACATGGCTTTATTCCGGGGTAGGGCACCACGGATCACACCAGCAGAGCCATCTCGTTATTTGATATCATGTCCATGACGGGTGGCCAGATGTCAATGATCCTCCTAGATGCCGAGAAGGCATTGGACCGAGTATCGTGGGAATTCATGTGGGCTATCTAATAACACTATAACTTTGGGCCTAGATTCATTAATTCAATTAAAGCAATGTATATCGACCCGAAGGCTAAATTGCAAATTATGGGATGCGAATCAGGTACTATCAACATATCAAGAGGAACCAGGCAGGGCAGCCCGTGCTCCCCAATCCTGTTTGCCCTCTACATTAATCCTTTGATATTAAAGCTTTTAGACAATCCAAGAATTAAACCAGTTGTAACAGGAATGTATGAAACCAAAGTTTTAGCTTACGCTGATGACGTCGCAATCCTAACACCTGATCCTGTTGAAGCAATTACAGAGATTGAGGAGGTCACGCATCTGTTCGGGTCCCATTCCGGATATTCCCTCAATAAAGGAATAACGGTTATAATATGCACTGATAACGTATACTGTATCGATACCAGGAGAACCACAAAAGCCACATATTTAGGGGTATGTATAACCTCTGAGGTTCAAAATATTACAAACATCAACTATAAACCCCTAATAAATACAATCAAACAGGATTTAACTAGAGTAAACAGTCTTCATCTTTCTATCATAGGGAGGGGGAACTACATTAAAATGAATGTTCTTCCCAAGGTACTTTATTTATTCCGTGCCATCCCTTTGTTAGTCGAAGATAACCTTATTAAAGCCCTCGACACTCAGATCTCCAAATTTGTCTGGCAATATGGCAAGACAAGAAGATCTCTTAAATATTTATCCCTACCGCAGAGCAGAGGTGGGTTGGCAATTCCACATTTACTGCTGCACTTTTGGGCAGCTTTTCTGCAACAACTCGCACCACTGATCAACCCCTCACAGAATGTAGAAGAACTGGGTACACCTTCAATATATGAATTAGCCCTTGGTAAGAAAGTCAAAGGACTCCTCTTGAGACAATTGGAACCCAGTTACTTTAAAAAAGTTAAACTTAAAGTTCGAATTATTAGTGCATGGAAAGTCTGGTCCAAAACTGTAAAATATATGCAAATCCCTAAATTCTGCCGTTATACTCCACTTTGGCATTCATCATTGCTTCCTCAATTTGTAAATATGATTTCTTCTAAATGGGAAAGACAGGGAATTATTACCCTTTTTGATTTCTTAGGCCTAGATATGAATGCAAGTTTCACTAGCCTCCAAAATCAGTTCAATATACCCAGGACTGACTATTTTAAATTCTTTCAAATAAAAACTATTGTTAACTCTAAAGTATCTAGTATTAGTTGGGACAGAGTACCGCTTATCGAAAATATCATTAGGCCCTCCACCAGAATTGGTACAATTTATACCTCCCTCCTCGAAAAATCACCAGATGATACAGAACGCATCAAAACATTATGGGCAGATAAACTTGATAACCCAGATGTTGACATTGATAAGATATTAGCGTTGACCTCACAACTGTTACTCTCTTCTAACTTAAAAGCCCAACTATACAAAACAATTTACAATCTATACTATACACCAGCAAAACTACACGCATGGGGGAAAAGATCAAATGATCAATGTCCAAGGTGCAACACTGGCCCAGCCACGCTACTGCATATGTTCTATGAATCCGACAAGCTTGCATTATTTAAGAAAATGGTATGGGAATTTTGGGTGGAGGTCTTTGAGCGTGAACTGCCTGAGTCTCCCACAATTTGGATATTTGGGCATGATAGCACTTTAAAATTAAACTCAGATGAGGAAGCTATTCTCTTTATTGGTACGGCCGTATACAGAATTATACTTGCCGCACGATGGAAAGATCCCGACTCACCTAGCTTTCAAATGTGGGTAGCCCATTTCTTGGGTGTTTACAATCATGAGATAGCAATCTATGCCACTAGGGGTATGAAGGCTAAAAGGCGAGGCGACAAGATCTGGTCCCCCATCTCAGCATGGAGTACCGCAATAATGCCAAATTGAGTGTTTAAAGCTCTATAAATTATATTGCTTTACGGCTGATATTATATGATTCTTTTTTTTTCTTACTCTCTCTATTTTTTTATCCCCAAAGTATAGATTTACTTTCATATTCTGTGCTCTTCCTTTCTTTTCTTTTTCGCCTGTGGTATAGCATTATTATGTGTCTCTTGCAATTATTTATTTTTTGCATTTTTGTATGTATTGGAGTTGTTTAATAAAAAAATAAAATTAAAAAAAAGAATCTTTAAATCCATTCTGGCCCCAATAGTGAAGATATTCATTGTATGACTGACACAATTAAAATAATTGCTTGCAATAAGTGCGGGAAATTCTCAATCCATATTTTTTAGTGCTAGTACTAGAGCTTTAAGTTCTGCCAGCTGAGCCGTGCAATCTCTTGGAGACTGCATCTGCATATTGCGAGTACGGAACTTGCTGTATTGACTATGACTCTTTAAAATTGAACATGCTGCACTGTATTGTTGTTTACTTCCTATTACTGGCTGAGCTGAACTGTCAGTGTAAATGATGTATTCATATTGTTCTAGAGGCATTATTTCATTTGAGGGAGGATATTCTTGTTCGTACTGCAGAAATATTGATATTTTACTGTAAAATCAAATTTGTAGTCTACATCTGTTGCAGTGAGAGAATTAGGCCATTGCATCCATCATGAAAGCAGTGCCTTAGCGTTAGGAACGCTTACATTTGTAACAGCCTCTAAGGTTGGTACCGGAGTTACGACAAATATTAGTTTTCCCTGAGCCAGTGCTCTTTCTTTCACTACAGCTGTCTATACTGCTGTCAGTATTTTTTCAGTTGATGCAAAACGCATTTCAGAGTTTGTGTACAGATGTGCTTTGTATGTGATGGGTACCTTTTTGCCTTCATTGAAGGTGCGGTAAGTGTACCCAGATTGGCCCGCGATTACACGGATCACCAAATTTGTGTTGTTTACACATGTGTTTAAATGCTTGTAAGCTATCATGTCAACTTGTAGGGAACTGAGTATCTCTGTTTGTTCCTGTGTCTAATGTTGAACTGAGTAATCAGGTCTGATTAAATTGTAGAAAGGTTTTACTCTGCGTAATCCAAAATGTCTGTTCTGCCAAAATTTAGAAATCCTAAAATGGATTGTAACTTCTAAGTCTTTGGAGGTTAGAAAAGTGCACATTTTTTAAAAAAAGTTAGCTGCAAGGTTTTTCCCTTCATTCAAGAGCTCATAACCCAAAAATAGGACATTTGGATGGGCGATTGTCCGTCAGATAGATATCATCTCCACAGGACAATGCCTCCTCATCAAATGTTTGAAGCAACTCTGTTATTCATGCTGAGAACAGCTCGGGCTATTCTTATTAAGTATGGGCTGAAAATCTGTTCCGTTCACGGAATTTGCGGATTTTTGGCTAATCCTATTCCGCAAATCGCGCAAATTTGCCCAAAAATTCGCAATTCGCAAGCTGGTGGATTTTTTTGCTTGGTCGCGCTTGAAAAATACAATATCGCGCGCGTGATTCGGAGTTCGCCGAGTTGTTTTTCTCCCCGTTTGCGTGTGCTGCGCCATTTTGGATCTTGCTGCGTGATCGCGCAAGAGGTTTTCCACCGCGAGTACGTCATCGCGGCCCGCCATCTTGCACAGCGAGAGTTTGACAACGCGAGTACGTCATGAGGGCCCGCGATCACGCATCGCGGGAGTAAACAATTGCAAACACGTAGATGCAGCGTGCAGCTGACTTCCGGCGGGAGATATAACCAGCTCACTTTCCCGAACTTGCAAAAATTGCAATTCTGCACAAGAAATCCACCGCAGGCAACATAAACCTTTTGAAAATGATGATTTTGATCAGAATAACTCCTCAGATTGACATTTGGCTGCACTTTTTTGTGCAAGTAATCCATTTTTGGGGGTTGTGGGAGGAAGCAAGTGCCCCAGAGTCTCTAACTTCCTGTTCCTATCCAGCAGGCTCCTCCCAGTGCTTTGTCCATGTCCTGGTCACTTTTCATTTGGATCTGGAGCAGGAAGGATTACTTTTCGTGGCTGCTGCTGGATATTTGTATTTGAGGACTTTTTGGACTTTGGAGTTTGGATCACTTTGGATTTGAGATTTTACAAGTAAGTTGGTGTTGTTCGTTTGGGGCATTGCAGTTGCTGCAACTACCATTTTGAAACTTTTTCACAACTTAAAAAAAAATATATTGTGGGTAGCCACAGTATCCAGTAGGCCCAGAGTTAGTCATGGGTGCATGATACAACTGTTTCTGTGAGTTTGGTTGAACTTAAATCTCATTTATGTCATGGAATTTTAACTCACTGTTATATGTGGATTTTTAAAAAAAAATTGGGGTGCCTGTTAAGCCACACTAGCCAGTCGGCCCAGGGGTACTGAGTGGTGCATGGACCAAGTCTTTCTGTGGGGTGTCTTGAATTTAAACATCATTGAGGGCATGGATGGTATTGGATTGTGGTGATTTATGTGTGTTTTTCGACTTGTTGGTGGGTTGTTGGGGCCTGGACATGTGGGTGGGGGCCATTTAGAGGCCTGGTACAAGCAGGGCCTGGCCATGTGGGTGGGGGTCAAGGGGCCATTTTGAAGCCAGGCAGTGTGCTCAGGCCTGCACCCAGTTTGCCTTGCTTTCATCCATTATGCCCAAGGGTACTCAGTGGTGCATGGACCAAGTCTTTCTGTGGGGTGTCTTGAATTTAAACATCATTGAGGGCATGGATGGCATTGATTTGTGGTGATTTTTGTGTGTTTTTCGACTTTTTGGTGGGTTGTTGGGGCCTGGCCATGTGGGTGGGGGTTATTTTGAGGCCTGATACAGGCAGGGCCTGGCCATGTGGTGGGGGTCAAGGCTCAAGGGGCCATTCTGAAGCCAGGCAGTGTACTCAGGCCTGCACCCAGTTTGCCTAGCTTTCATCCATTATGTCCAGGGTTACTCAGTGGTGCATGGACCAAGTCTTTCTGTGGGGTGTCTTGAACTTCAACATCATTGAGGGCATGGATGGCATTGGATTGGGGTGATTTTTGGGTGTTTTTTTACTTTTTGGGGTGTTGTTGGGGCCTGGCCATGTGGGTGGGGCCATTTTGAGGCCTGGCACAGGCAGGGCCTGGCCATGTGGCGGGGTTCAAGGTAAGTTCAAGGCTCAAGGGGCCATTTTGAAGCCAGGCAGTGTGCTCAGGCCTGCACCCAATTTGCCTTGCTTTCATCCATTATGCCCAGGGGTATTGAGTGGTGCATGGACCAAGTCTTTCTGTGGGGTGTCTTGAATTTAACCATCATTGAGGGCATGGATGGCATTGGATTGGGGTGATTTTTGTGTGTTTTTTTACTTTTCGGGGTGTTGTTGGGGCCTGGCCATGTGGGTGGGGGCCATTCTGAGGCCTGGTACAGGCAGGGCCTGGCCATGTGGTGGGGGTCAAGGCTCAAGGGGCCATTTTGAAGCCAGGCAGTGTGCTCAGGCCTGCACCCAGTTTGCCTTGCTTTCATCCATTATGCCCAGGGGTACTCAGTGGTGCATGGACCAAGTCTTTCTGTGGGGTGTCTTAAATTTAAACATCATTGAGGGCATGGATGACTATGGATTGTGGTGTTTTATATGTGTTTTTCGACTTTTTGGGGTGGTGTTGGGGCCTGGCCATGGGGGTGGGGGCCATTTTGAGGCCTGGTACAGGCAGGGCCTGGCCATGTGGTGGGGTTCAAAGCTCAAGGGGCCATTAGGAAGCCAGGCAGTGTGCTCAGGCCTGCACCCAGTTTGCCTTGCTTTCATCCATTATGCTCAGGGGTACTCAGTGGTGCATGGACCAAGTCTTTCTGTGGGGTGTCTCTTCTATTAATGTAAACATCCATTTTTGACTAGAATTGCAATTTTTATTTTGTGTCTTTCTGTTTTTGGGTGTGTTGTAAAAATAAATGCCTAGTTGCAAATATTAATTGAAGTACGACATATTCAACATTTATTTAACTGATGTTCCTCTGACTTCCTTTGCTTTTAGGTGCACAGGAGAACCACAAATCAGTCATCGTTCATCATCAGTGCCAGAAAGAAGTCCTGCTGCGGTGTGTGCAGCACAACGTCACGTGACGTCACGTGTGGCCACAGACAACTGCAACTCGTGCAACTGCGGCCTGATGTTCTGACATCTGAAGAAGATGGGCCCAAAGAAAGGTGGCCGTAGCTCCTCCACCAAGAAAGTTGCCAGTGCCTGCACCCAGTTTGCCTTGCTTTCATCCATTATGCCCAAGGGTACTCAGTGGTGCATGGACCAAGTCTTTCTGTGGGGTGTCTCTTCTATTAATGTAAACATCCATTTTTGATTAGAATTGACATTTTTATTTTGGGTCTTTCCGTTGTGGGTTTGTTGTAAAAATAAATGCCTAGTTGCAAATATTAATTGAAGCACAACATATGCAACATTTATTTAACTGATGTTCCTCTGGCTTCCTATGCTTTTAGGTGCACAAGAGAACCACAAATCAGTCATCGTTCATCATCATTGCCAGGAAGAAGTCCAGCTGTGGTGTGTGCTGCACAACGTCACGTGACATCACGTGTGGCCACAGACAACTCTGCAACTTGTGCAAATTCGGCCTGCTGTTCTGACATCTGAAGAAGATGGGTCCAAAGAAAGGTGGCCGTAGGTCCTCCGCCAAGAAAGTTGCCAGTGCCACTGCCAGTAAGAAGGAGCAGAAGAAGCAAGTGGCGCCATTTACCAAGGAGACTGGTGTGCCCACAGACACTTTTTTGGGGAAAAAAACTACGCCTGCAGCAGTGGGGTCTGCCGGGGACCAAGCTGGGAGCAGCACCTCCGCTTCATTGGGCTCAGTGCCACCACGCCAAGTTAGGTCCAAGGCATTGAGTGCTGCAGAGGCAGCCACTTTAATTGTTCAATCACCATTGACCAGTGATGTTAGCTCATCGAAAAAAAGTAGCATCCAATCAACGAAGGGTGTAACTCATCTGACGAGTGTTTAACAACCACAGCCGCAACAACAACCACAGGTGCAACTAGTACAAGCGCAAGTACATGCGCAAGGAGAGGCGCAAGGAGAGGCGCAAGTAGAGGCGCAAGTAGAGGCGCAAGGAGAGGCGCAAGTAGAGGCGCAAGGAGAGGCGCAAGGGGAGGTGCAAGAAGAGGCGCAAGTAGAAGCGCAAAGAGAGGTGCATGGAGAGGCGCAAGGAGAGGCGCATGTAGAGGCGCATGGAGAGGAGTGAGGAGAGGCGCATGGAGCAGCACAACTGCCCACAATGCTTGTTCCTCCAGAAGTAGGGGCACATCAAGAAATCGAGATTCAAGCGGAGGTATCATCCGAGGTAGCCACTCCTCCTGATGATGATGCATTGTCTTCCAGATCCCCAGCACGAAAAAGGTCAAGGAGGGCTACTACAAGTTCTTCTTCAAGCCCCCTTCCTTCTGATGATCTTGATGTTGATTTGAACCCACCAATGCAGTCTGAGAGTGAGGCACGCCATGAGCCGACAAAGGTAGCTAAGCCTAAAAGGAAGGTTCCTGCAAGGCTTCCACTTATGGGTGATGACGACGAACAAGAAGTGGTGTATTCTGCTGATGATGAACAGTCTGACGATGACCCAGTCATCACAGTCGTCACTCCAGGCCCAGCGGGCATGCAGCAGACAGACATTTTGACCCTTTCCCGAATTGCTGCTGAGCGTGATGTGGGCAGCGTGGCACTAGTACCACCACCAATGCAGTTAACTACTACACCAACACGACCTACAGCTTCCATATTTTCTTGTCAGAAGGGCCGGCAGAGACCAGACAGCGGTTCATGTAAAATTGTAGCTATGTGGCTTGCTGCATAAAATTAGATATGCTTTGTTTGTCTGTGTCAAAGAGGTATGCTAAATCATCAGGGTGGTTCAGTCAGTGGTGTCTGCCTTGACCGTCTGTATGGCCCTGGCCTGCTGTGTGCAATTACTATCCTTGAAAAGGAGACTCAGAGTACGCACTTTAGAAATGATGCCTGTATGTAATACTGTCCCCTCAGAAAGTGTTATTTTTGCACTACACACCATACCTTACATTTTTTCTCAGTGCTGTTTTAATATCCCTTCCTGTTTTTCCATCAACAATTGCAGGCCGGCTTTTACCTTGTGCAATGGGAACAACATCAATCCGCAATTCTGCATCCGCCAGGCAGGCAGTGGACAGTGATCGACGGAGCGTCAGATGGAATGGAGGAGTACCGCGAATATGAGGAATTGCTGGATGTATGCAACTTCCCAAATTGAACAGGACAACAACAACATACAGTTACAGTATCCTCTTCACTTCTCCTTATCTTTTAAACAACTTATTGTTGTGAACTTCTATGAGTGCAACTCTCTGCTTCAATTTCATCCCTACAGAGATTTCATAACTTTCTTTGCTATTTTTAAAACGAATGTAATGTCCTACTAAGTCATTCTCTCTCTGAGTAAAATAGCGTAATTACAGCAGCCCTGACTTGTCTAATAGTTTAGTACTACTTAGTAAGTTGTAGTTAGTACTACTTTTAAGTAACCGAACCATCCATTTAGCAAACAACTCCATGCATGCACTTCCTTTATGTCCCTTAAAAGATTTATGGATATCTTTGTATCCGAAGACTTGTTTTTCTTCGTTTGTTGTTTGTCCATGCTATGTTTTTTTTTCCTCTCTCCACAAAACTTTCCCAAAAAACACTATCCCCATCCAATTTCCAAACCCTAACCCTCTTCCCCCGGGCTGTGTGGTTTTCATTGAGATGCGACTAAATGACAGCAATAATTCCACACACTTGCTGGGGAGGATAAGGTGCAAGCAACCTCCTCAATCAATTTTAAGGCAGCTAAATGAATCCTAGGATATTGTAATTCTGCTTAAAAAAATACCAATGAATATTTTCAAATCAATTCTGAATTTCATGCCCACCATCGATTGGATCCATCGTCAACATCATCCTCCTACATGTCAAGACTTGTTATGCTGCTGTGTCACTGTTCTTGTTGTAGCCATAATCATCCGTGCAACTTTTTTTTCCCATACTTATCTTCAGCATTGCTTAGGCTACAAATATACTGTTCCTTCTAATACTCCTCTCAGGCCACTCAATGTCTCTTTTTTTCCTTTGTTTTTCATATGTTCCTACTGCTAGTGAGGTACCACCACAACAATGGAATTTCTGTCCTGGATGGATTTCATGGGCAACCGTAATCGCCATTTGCCATGCAGCCAGCGCTGTGCCTAGCTCTATTCTCAAACACGAATCTCAGGTAAGATAAGCATTTTGGGGAGGTAGAATAATGGCCTAGGACTCGGAGGAGAGGAGAGGCTGACAGTAGTACTAGTAAAGTACTAGTAGGCCAATTGCATTCACTAACTCTGTTAGTGGCACTTTTGTACATTTTTTTTACGTTTTAGATAATTCATGCTGGTAAGTTTGAAGAAACCAAACGTGCAGTAACCCCCACCCACCACCCCACAAAGTAATATGAACGCGTACACTATGTTGAAGTATGTAAAATAAATAATTATATATTCACCCTAACAAAAATAAACTAGTCCAAAGACCCAAACCACCCCCCTCCCTAACCCCAACAAATGTCCATTTCAATGTCCCGCAAAAAGTCCCTCAGAAGCCCCAACTCCCAATTCCCACCCCCCCCAAAAGTTTTTAAAAAAGGGGCAAGGGTCACAGTCACTTCCGGCGGTGTCCTGTGGACAGGTGGTCCCGCAGCTCTCTGCCGAGGTCCTGCAGCTGGTGCTTCTTCTTCTCCACCGTGCGCTCCAGGTAGTCCACTCGGCGGCGTAGCCGGCGCAGGAGTACCATCCAGGCTCTGGGGGGGGGGGCCGCTGCTAGTTTTGTTGCAGCTGAGCGGCGGCGGGAGGCTGTCGGACTACGGCGCCGTACTAGAGGCTGATGGCTGGTGGACCCGGGGGCACTGGAGGAGGATGCAGTTGTTGCCGCCTCCTCCTCCTCTTCCCGAGCCCACAGCCGGCGATATTCTGCACAAATGACCTCCGGCTTCCGGGCCCTGGCCCTGACAGCCATCTCCTTTCTGGTGAGCTTTTCTGGAGCATCTATATGAAGAAAGAAAGAAAAATACTCTAACCAATACTCTTTAACAATAACACAAAATAATTCAACAGAAAGTTGTCTCACAGTAACACCAGCAACTTGCAAGCACAGTATAACATTTTGGCATGTATCTTTCCGCCGTCTTTGTAGGCCTGTAACATTAGTGGGAGTTTCAGGAATTCTACTAGCAGCACTATGGACTCACTACATAGTCAGAGATTCAGAGAGTACACCAAGCTTCTTCTTTTTTTCTCTAGTTTTGCGAAAGAAATTACTTGTACGTGAACTTGTGGTAGCCGGCATAATGCCAGCTCAGTCAGCTTGCACCCAAGAAAAACAGACACAAGCCATGATGACGCAGACTCGCATTACTTTAAGCAATACATGCAGGTGGGGATACTTTTCTATAGGGGTGGCACTGGCCATACTCGGTTACATCAAGGGCTACTGCTCAATGTAATTTATATTTCGCACTGCCACCCCCGGGCCTTCAGTACTACAAAAGGAAAATGAAGATTATTCATTTCTGATCATGTATCCAGCCGATCATATGATCTTTGCTTATATGATGGATGACCTTAGGTGCTTTGTTGTGATAGATTGAGTGAACAACAGCGATAGTCCATCCATGATTGACACAGCTGAAAGAAAATTATTAACATAGGGAGTGAGTGTGGTACCCATAATTGCCGGCAGAAGGGACCTTGACTTGATATAATGTCAACTATACAATACATACACAATATATGCTGGGCTTGCAAAGTAAACTACTGTACTGTTAGTCAAGGGAGAATTTCTGAACAATCACAACTTCTAGTATGTGGATTTCCTCTGCTTTGCTACTCTGGCACGGACATGCTGTTCAAACAAAGTAACACTTTTCATCCACTGAGTGTCTGCTCTACATACACCTCTGCTATCTATGAGGAAGAAGATACCATCCATGCTTTCAAAGTAAACATCTATCATTCATCCTGGACTCCTCCCTCACGATGACCAAACAAGTCAATGCCGTTTCGTCATCATGCTTCAACACCCTGCGCATGCTCCAAAAGATCTTCTGGTGGATCCCCACCGAAACCAGAAAGACGGTCACCCAGGCCCTCGTCACCAGCCGACTGTACTACGGAAACGCCCTATACGCAGGGACCACTGCCAAACTTCAGAAACGACTACAACGCATAAAAAACGCCTCCGCACGACTAATCCTCAACATCCCTCGCCACAGCCACATGTCCGCCCACCTGAGAAACCTGCACTGGCTCCCCATCAACAAGAGGATCACATTCAGGCTCCTCACCCACGCACACAAAGCACTCCACGACATGGGCCCCGAATACCTCAACAACCGCCTCTCGTTCTACACTCCCACCCGCCAGCTCTTATCCGCCAGCCTTGCCCTTGCCACTGTTCCATGGATTCGCAGAACCACCACCGGAGGAAGATCGTTCTCCTACCTGGCAGTCAAAACATGGAACTCCCTCCCCGCACACCTACGAATGACCCAGGACCATCTCACCTTCAGGAAACACCTCAAAACCTGGTTTTTTGAGCAGTAGCAGCACCCCCCCTCCAGCGCCTTCAGAACCTCACGTGTGAGTAGCGCGCTCTATAAATGATTGATTGCTTGATTGATTCTGAATGTCTCAACTGTATCAACTTTACTTTTTCTCAACAACCAACTAACACCCTTTTCATTTTATTTGGTAAACCACCGTCTTGACTTGCATTTCAGTTTCACCCAAATGATATATTGCAATGCACACCACACATGCATTTTCTGATTCACCCACACAGGCAGTCATCTTTTCTTTCTCCTCCAATCATCCTTGCTTCAATCAGCCATGCATCTGATTCCTTCCAATCAGCCACCTCTGCATGCATTCAAAAACACGTATCATTCTTTACAGTCATAAATGTTACGACTCACTCGTCCTTCCTTACACCCTTCTTTGCCTTTTAGTTCATCACATCCCTCAAGTTCATCTGATCTGACTTGGCTTCATGATAAAAGTTTCACAGCTGTTTTGAAGTCAAATAGAGGGGGCCATTGCTTACTCGAGAACTAACGCCGCTAATGCTATGGCTAAGTCAAGGGTCAAGGGCAAAAATGTAGTTCTAAATTAGTAACTGTTCATAACAGTACAGTGTACTTCTACTAGTGTACTGTCTACTGTACAGTACATCATACACCCCTTTGCGAGACTACACTAAAATGTCAATAAGTAAGGAGTATAATAACTAACCACCGTCCGCCACTGCTGAGCCATCCCCCGCAGCAGCTCCTTCTGGTGGCACTTGTGGCGTCGCCGCATCCGCCCCTGGAGTGGACCCCTCCACGCTGCTGGCCCCGGCACTGCTGGTGGGAAGTGCCGCATCCGATGTTGTGATGATGCCTAGAAAAAACTGTCATATTTTTAGATGCCATGCTATTTCGTCTCTTAATGGAAGACAAAATGTTAATACTTAAACAATTTTTAATTATTGGGACTGAAAAAAAGTCATGGTTTTGGGGAGGGTGTTAACTTATATGCTTAGCCATAACATGCAACACTTTTTGGCACAACTTATGAATGCTTGCTTTTTAACGTGCAACATTTTTCTATTTACAGACAGAACCACCTATTCCTCATCACCACCAGGCGGCCTCCCGAGTCCCACACAGTTACTATTAATAATTAGATGTGTTAAGTTGAAGTATATACTAGGGAAGGGTATTTAAACTTTAACGTCATCTATCACCACTGCTCGATGGGAATACTGCGCTATTAAAAATAAAGAAATCGTTTTTTTATTTCTTATTTGAAAATAAAACTTTAAAACTAAAAAACACTGTGTGGTTTTTGTTCACGAGTGAGTGAGCCGAAGCGTTTGCAGTTGCACTACTGCACTTTGCAAGCATGCTTTCGTGACTCTGATAGGTCATGACTCTGTAGTCTTCTTCTCAATCAATCAATCAAAAAACATTTATATAGCGCACTACTCACCCGGAGGGTCTCAAGGTGCTTGGGGGAGGGGGGTCCGCTACTGCTCGAACAGCCAGGTCTTGAGCTGCTTCCTGAAGGCGAGGTGGTCTTCGGTCAGGCAGAGGTGGGTCGGAAGGGAGTTCCAGGTCTTGGCGGCCAGGAAGGAGAAGGACCTTCCTCATGTGGTGGCTCTTCGGATGCGGGGGACGGCGGCAAGGGCGTGGCTGGTCGATCGAAGCTGGCGAGTGGGAGTGTAGAAGTTGAGGCGGCTGTTGAGGTATCCTGGGCCTTGGTTGTGTAGGGCTTTGTGTGTGTGGGCGAGGAGACGGAAGGTGATTCTCTTGTTGACCAGGAGCTAGTGCAGGTCTCTTAGGTGTCCGGAGATGTGGCTGTGTCGGGGGATGTCGAGGATGAGTCTTGCTGAGGCGTCCTGGATCCGCTGGAGTCTCTTCTGGAGCTTGGCGGTGGTTCCGGCGTAGAGGGCGTTGCCGTAGTCCAGTCGGCTGGTGACGAGGGCCTGGGTGACCGTCTTCCTGGTCTCGGTGGGGATCCACCGGAAGATCTTGCGTAGTATGCGTAGGATGTTGAAGCAAGACGAGGAGACGGCGTTGACTTGTCTGGTCATGGAGAGGGAGGAGTCCCGGATGAAGCCCAGGTTGCGTGCGTGGTCTGTTGGTTTGGGTGCGCTGCCCAGGGCGGGCGGCCACCAGGAGTCGTCCCAGGCGGAGGGTGAGCAGCCCAGGATGAGAACTTCCGTCTTGTCTGAGTTCAGTTTCAGGCGGCTGTTCATCATCCACTCGGCTACGTCTTTCATCCCTTCGTGTAGGTTGGTTCTGGCGGTGGCGGGTCGTTGGTGAGGGAGAGGATCAGCTGGGTGTCGTCGGCGTAGGAGATGATGTTGAGGTTGCGTTGGCGTGCGATGGCCGCCAGGGGGCTCATGTAGACATTGAAGAGGGTGGGGCTGAGCGAGGAGCCTTGAGGAACGCCGCAGATGACTTCGGTGGCTTCTGATCTGAACGGGGGTAGGCGGACTCTCTGTGTCCTTCCAGCGAGGAAGGAGATGATCCATTCTAGTGCCTTCTCTTGGATTCCGACGTTGCTGAGGCGCTGCACTAGGGTGCGGTGGCAGACAGTGTCGAACGCCGCAGAGGGGTCCAGGAGGATGAGGGCCGCTGTTTCCCCGTTGTCCAGCAGGGCTCGGATGTCGTCCGTGGCTGCGATGAGGGCGGTTTCGGTGCTGTGGTTGGCCCGGAAGCCAGACTGCGAGAGGTCGAGGGATCCGTTCGTCTCGGGAAAGGCGGCCAGCTGCTTGTTGACGGTCTTCTTGATGACTTTGGCCGGAAACGGGAGGAGCGAGATGGGGCGATAGTTTTTGAGTTCGGTGGGGTCCGCTGATGGCTTCTTCAGTAGAACGCTGAGTTCGGCGTGCTTCCAGCTTTCTGGGAAGGTGGCGGTGTCAAAGGAGGTGTTGATGATGTCCTGCAGAATGGGTGCGATGATGGCGTTGGCTTTGTTGAAGACGTGGTGTGGGCAGGGGTCGGTTGGAGATCCGGAGTGGATGGAGTTCATGGTACGGATGGTGTCTTCGGTGCTGATCGGGGTCCAGGCACAGACGGTGGTGGTGGAGGGCGTTGGTGCGGTCGTGGGGTGCGTCGGTTGTGTGCTGAAGCTGTTTTGTATGTCTGCGATCTTGTTGTGGAAGTAGGAGGCGAGGGAGTTGCAGAGGTCTTGAGATGGGGTGATGTCGTTGTTTCCGGTGTTGGGGTTGGAGAGCTCTTTGACAATGTTGAAGAGATCCTTGCTGTTGTGTGCATTGTTGTCCAGTCGTGCCTTGAATGCAGATTTCTTGGTGGCGTGGATCAGTTGGTGGTGTTTTCGGGTGGCGAGCTTGAGGGTGGTCATGTTGTCTGGTGTCGGGTCTTTGCGCCATGCTTTCTCGAGGGCTCGGCAGTTCTTCTTGGAGCTCTTGAGTTCGTCGGTGAACCAGGGTGCTTTCTTGCTGCCGGGTCTGCTGGGAGGGGTCCTCAGTGGGGCGAGGTCATCTGCGCAGTTGCTGATCCACTTCGTGAGGTTGTTGGCGGCTTGGCTGGTGTTAGCTGAGCTGGTGGGTGGGTGCTGGCTCAGGGATGCGGCGAGCTGGTCGGCTGTGATCTTGTTCCAGCTTCTGCGTGCAACCTGTTGCTGGTGGTGGTGGATCGTGGTTCTTCTGAAGCTGAAGTGGACGCAACTGTGGTCCGTCCAGTGGAGTCCGCTGGCATGGCTGAAGACGATGTCCTTGCTGGATGAGAAGATGGCGTCGAGTGTGTGTCTGGCATAGTGGGTGGGGGTGGTCACCAGCTGCTTGAGGCCGAGGTTGGCGAGGATGTCCAGCAGGGTGGTGGTGTTGCGGTTCTTCTGTTCATCTGGGTCGTATAATCATTGGTCAGACACACTAGATAGTCGGTCAGCGGATTGGGGGTTCAACTTCTGTTCTGACTGAGGTATGTGGAAAGTCGAACTTCACCTATCATCAACAATGTCCTATTTCTCTTGTCCATACTTCTGTATGTGCAGAATAGTCCCTGAAACACTAGCGGTATGGTATGTGCTTCTATCAAATCAAAAAGCCAACTACTAGCTTATTCTTAGTGGACATTGCCATTTTGTTGTTGGAAATTGTCAAAGCACTAACATTAAGAAGACTAGAATAGACAGCAAGGGCAACCCAGAGGACTGCACTCAGTGCCTCTAGAGCTATTGCTGGATCAGAGTTTTTTTAACACCGTTTGCCGACTGGGCAAGCTTAGCTACCTACACAGACCGACTCATAATAAAAATAGTAAATATTAGTAGCACAGAGAGTGATGGTAGAGGCAGGATAAGAATGTAGAAACAGTCTACTATTCGGTCTAGGCTGCTTTATTCAGTCTAGGCTGCTTTTAATGTCTGATTAGATTAATTTTTAAGATTGTATCCTTTAAATTCTTTGTAGACCCTTCTGCATATTTTTAATTGTTCATAGTGATGCTTTTTAATGGAATTGTCGTATTACTTGTTAAATTGTTTAATGAACTTTTATGTCTGTACTTTTATGATATATTTTATCGAATAAAGTATTACAACAACAAAAAGAAACAGTCTACAAGAAGATCAAAGACTATTTTGTAAAAAATAGAATTATGAAACAGTTTGGAATGATTAGGAGCTGTACAAGTTACGGAAGTATAATTATTAATATTAACAACAGAACAACTTACTGGGGCCAGCAGAAGAGCCTGCAGAGAACCTATCCGGCCCACCTTGTTCCGCCAGAGTCTCAGGTGTGGTCTTCTTGCCTCTGGGAGGTGCTGATGATCATGAAATAAACACAAACATGGATGATTGTTTTTTTGAAATATTTGATTTCTTTGACCACAATCTAAAATTATCTCAGGGAAACAAATTGCCAACAATTGCACTACATGTATTGATTGACCTATCTGATCTGGTCAACTAGGATATATAGTAGAGTACTGCTGGATTTGCAGACCGTCTACTTGGGAAGTTTGTATATCACTGACTAAACCAACAACAAAAAGGTTCGACTACGACTGCCAGCACTCAGCAGCACGCGACGTGACAGACACAGTCCATCATCATGAGTGCAGACCACTAAAAAATGTCCTACTACTAAATAACAAGTCATAATATACTCAACATATCAATCCACCACTATCTCTTCTTAGTGGTAGCAGGAGTACAAAGGAAGGACTAGACTTGAGTCTCTAGTCTCTCTAGCATTACGCAGTTCTGCTCAAATGAGCACAAAGTTGCAAACAAGTAAGCATTGGAGCAACGCCACTGAACAGGCGAGCACCTGCAATCACAGAAGCTATTTAAACATTAATTTACCTTGGATGCAATGTAATCAAATTGGCAGCATTCTTGCTCTTCGGGAAAAACATATATTAGCAATATAACACACAGCCGAAGAAAACAAAGTAATTATTCAATAGCTACTCACCAAGGCCTGGGATCTTCACGCCAACAGGTGGAGCAGGTCCTGCTCCCGGTCAAGGAGGTCAGCCCACCGGTGCGTCACCTGATGGTAGGTGCGCCAGACCCCCGACTCCCTACGCATGACCCGGCACACCTTATCCCAGAGCTGGCGACGCTCCCGGAGGCCATACCCTGAACCGGTCCTGCCCCCTGCAGCCACAGTCTTCGGGAGGTGGCGCTGAACATAAAAGATAAGTGCGACCACCTCCACCGCGCTGAAGATCTCCTGGGCTACTACTTGCTCCCCCCTTAATCGCCCGCAAGGGAGCAGGGTATGGGGTGCGGGACCCTTCCCCTTGTTTTTTCCGGCTCCCTTTGCCATGGTCCTGGACAGGAATGGAAATAATAGAAAGAGAATAGAGAAAAAGTAAATAAAAGAAAAGAGTTAAAAAAGTAGTTTTAAAGTAACCAAAAATAGAAACAAACACAAAATATAGATGTAAAAAAAGAGAGGGATAGATAATGGGTAAAAAAGATTAAAAAAAAGAATGCAACTAGCGCCCGGAAACAGAAATACGCAACGCAAACAAGATGGCCACGCCCATGTACGACCGCAGGGGTAACTTTGCGGTCGGCGCGCTAAAAGCGGCCTGCGAACACGCAGAGCGCCCCGCGAACACGCAAAAAAATTTTTTCGCACAAATTCACGGATTATTCGGAACGTGAATTCGCATTCGCACGAATTCGCGTACCATGAATTCGCAAATTTCACCCATACTTAATTCTTATACCCTTGGGACAGTCTTTGAAATTGGGCTGAAAATGCTGTCACATATCTGCTTTCAGGCTCTATATTCTGGCTGAAGAATCAATTTGAGATATCTGGTGTTGTCTTGTATTTTTTTAAGCACAATGTTATTTATTAATGCTGCACTGTGCTAATTTTGTACTGTAAATGTCTTTGTCCAGGTGTTCAATTGCCTGTAGTCCAAAACTAGACGATGTGAATTATCGGGTTTCATTGTGGGAAACAAAGGATTATTCATGAAAGAAGTGCAATTCTCTATTACACCTTGGTATTCAAGTTCATATAAGAGCTCCCTGACTTGTTTTTTTGCATCATGCTTTATTGGGTACTGTCTCTGTGTAGTTGGAGTAGTTTTCACTGGGATTACATGGTGAGGTGACTCAGCATCCCACCTTGCATGATTGTGGTATAATGCAGGAGCTAGTCTTACCACCCACTCCTGTGTGTATGAATGTTTTAGTGATTCTGAGGCAAGGTCAGAGAAAGCTGGTAAAATGACTGTTTCTCCTTTTGGGCAATCCATAACAAACTCAAGTGGCCGATCTTTTTGTGCGAGAAGAATGTTGTATCTAAATGACAGGTTCTCCCAAAAGAGATCTTTAACTTTCCTGGGAATGTCCGCTTCCATATAAAGTATAAGTGGTGTAGGACACTTACCATAGTATCAGTTGTCTCCACTTTTATATGTTCTTTCAAAGCTGCTGTCACCAGAAATGCCATGGTGAGCTATTGTTACTTCTGCTGCACTGGCTAGCATCATCAGAGCCTATTCCCTGTTCAGAAGTTGAGTCCTGGGCATTTCTTATTTTAAGTCTTGCTACTTTCTTTTTCTTAAATTGAGGTTTTGATTTTGGTTTATGTTCCTTTTTGATATTAAAGCGTGAACTGTGTTGTGTGTCTCTGAACCCTGAAAGGAATGAGAGAAGTGTGTATCAGTATCCTGATACCTGTCAGGTTTTTAAATACTATCACGATTTCTAATTTTATACCTCCTTTCTGAGGGCTCCTGCTGAGGAACACTACCCCTTGATTGTGATCTATTCTCCCATTTCTTTTGGGAAGAGTCAGGTGCTTGCTTGGTGTGATCCTGTCAGGACTACCCACTACTTGTGGTTTCATAACTCTCGCCCCCAAATTATCTATACCTAATTCAACATATGTATCTTCAATAATGTTTGGTAATTCTTGTTCCGTTGTGCAGGAGAGCATTCCTCAGGCGTTGGCCTATAGCCACCGCTTCTGCCTCCCCTTTTATGTTTGCTAACATAATTGTATATACCTGGGTAAAATTGCCTAATAATTTAATCCGTAAGATCAGAGCTGGTTCTGCTCCATACTCATTCTGTATTTGTCTTAATACTTCTGGTGTCACTGCTATTGAAGGGATACCATTAGGTATGGTATAGATGGCAGCAAAAACTGTACCCCAAGTGGTACAATCCGCTATTGGGGGAGCTATCCCCATAGCAAGCAAATTGTCAGTATTCTGTGTTTTTCTTGTGCGCCTGTGTGTGGAAACACTGCCTCTAACTGTGCTATTTTCTGTGTTATCCAGAATGATATTTGCTCATGTTTAGTGGACTTTCTTCCCAAAACTAAGTTCAGCGTTTGTGGGGTAATTTTAGTTGCAGCTCCTTGTAGATCAATCAATCAATCAATCAGAGTACTTGTAAAGCACGCTACTTACCCGTGAGGGTCTCAAGGCGCTGATGGGAGGGGGTGCCGCTACTGCTCAAAGAGCCAGGTCTTGAGGAGTCTTCTGAAGGCAGGTAGGGCTTGGGTCTGCCGTAGGTGGGTAGGGCGGGTGTTCCAGGTCTTGGCGGCGAGGTAGGAGAAGGATCTGTTGCCGGAGGTCATTTGTTGGATGCGGGGGACAGCGGCGAGGCTGGCTGAGCGGAACTGGCGGGTGGGGGTGTAGAAGCTGAGTCTGCTGTTCAGGTAGGCTGGTCCGGCGTTGTGGAGTGCTTTTGTGCGCGGGCGAGGAGCTTGAAGGTGATCCTCTTGTCGACGGGGAGCCAGTGTAGGTCTTTCAGGTGGGGTGATGTGGCTGCGGCGGGAGACGTTGACGATCAGTCGGGCAGAGAAGTTTGGGATGTGTTGTAGTCGTCATATGTGTTTGGCTGGGATTCCTGCGTAGAGTGCGTTGCCGTAGTCCAGTCTGCTGCTGAGGAGGGCCTGTGTCACCGTTCTTCTTGTTTCGGTCGGGATCCACTTGTAGTTCCTGCGAAGCATGTGGAGGGTGTTGTAGCAGGAGGAGGAGACGGCATTGACCTGCTTAGACATGGAGAGGGAAGAGTTGAGGATAAATCCTAGTTTGCGTGCATGGTCGGTGGGTGTCGGTGCTGTTCCCAGTGTGGTCAGCCACCAGGAGTCGTCCCAGGCTGAGGGGGTGGGTCCGAGGATGAGGACCTCCATCTTGTCCGAGTTCAGTTTCAGATGGCTGCTCCTCATCCAGTCGGCGACGGCCTACATTCCCTCGTGGAGGTTTGTTTTGGCATTGTGTGGGTCCTTGGTGAGGGAGAGGATGAGCTGGGTATCGTCGGCGTAGGAGATGATGTTGAGGTTGTGATGGCGGGCCACTTGGGTGTGGTGGGCCATGTAGATGTTGAACAGCGTTGGGCTGAGGGATGAGCCCTGGGGGACGCTGCAGATTATGTCGGTGGCTTCGGATCTGAAGGGTGGGAGACGGACTCTCTGGGTTCTGCCAGAGAGGAAGGACGTGGTCCAGTCAATGGCCTGCTGGGGTCATTTTAGTTGGTTGAAGTGTGAGTGTTCTCCTAAAGAACTCTGTCAGATTTCTGTACAGTTTTATTATTTCTTTGTGAAATGGACATAAGTCTGCTATTGTCAATGTGTCAATGTCTGGATGTAGTGTGTAAGCCGCTAGTACCTACCAAGTCGCTCTGTCTCTGCTGAGCGGACCGAGTCTCAATTTATCTGTGGTGTGTGGAATGGCGCCTTTAAGCCAGTTTATGTATTCCTGGTAACTGAGCGGAACTTCAAAGTCCTCATATGGACAATATTCTTCCGAGTTTCATCCGGGATGTTAGTATGAAATGTGTTTGTGCATGCATCTACAGGTGGGAATTTAACCCATGAATAGAATACCTCCATCCTGAATGACTTTTGTGCCTCAATCACAAATGTTACAGTCCCACCTAATGCTGGAACTCCAAACTCTGCTAGTTTTAAAGTAAGTGCATTTCTGACATTTTCTGAAGTGTTTATAGCACCTTCCTGTTCCCCATCCCCTGCTGTATTTGCATGTAACACAGTGTTTCTTCAACAGACATTGTTGAAAGAGTTTCACGGCAAACGAGATAAGGTTTTATTCACAATGTAGGGAACTACTATCCTTCAAGCTTGAATAAACCTACAGCCAATACATAGTATATGCCTACTCAGCTTTGGCAATTGTTTTCCCTTCCCACTGCAGAAGTCTCTGGGTAAACGTGAGAAGTGGTCTCTGAGAAAAGCACAACTGAACTACTCAGATTTGACCATTAAATAAGAGCCAAGCCAACGTTGGCGCCACCATGTTGTGTAGTTTCCACAAATTTATATAGGATCTGTGCTTTTGGACAACATAAACGAAGGGATTGGTGTCCAGACTGATTCCAGACACCCCTAAAGGATATGTTAGTCTGCAGACCAACTAGCTCACAGTGCCACTATGAGCCCCTCTTTCCAAGGAGCGAATAATTTCTGACAACTACCGAACATGACAACCCTGACCCCTCAGGGATCATGGAAACATTACAGTACTTTTGCTCAGTCACCTGTGCTCACTTTGTCTCCGAGAGATATACAGAATAAATGATGGGGACGTTTTCAATAAGTATTTATTGAGCCAGCATCATTCTAGTATAAAATACGTGTGCTGCAACAACCACGAGCCAGAAACAGATATATAAGGTTATGAGCACCAGCAGAGTAAAGAAAAGGTAGAAGTCTACCATAGTGCTAAAACAATGAATATATGCAGGAATAGGAATACATGACTCTAATAATGCATACTCCTACAATGCAACCCTAACTAGATGTACCTAAGTGTACTTAGCATGTATGTAGGGGGAAACAACCTTAACAACGCGGTCATTAGAACACGATACCTTTACAATGGGGTTGTTCCAACACAACGTTGTTGTTAGAACGCGATGCCATTACTTCGCAAGTCATTACATCAACTTGCAGTAGATGGTGCTATAACATAAGGAATAGTATAATTTACTATTCCAACACTTTGCCTACTGTTGCCTAAGCTGGAGTTGGAATAATACATTATACTATTCCAAATGTTAGAGCGCCATCTACTGCAAGTTGATGTAATGACTTGTGTTGTAATGGCATTGCATTCCAACAACTCGGTCATTGGGAGAGAGGAGGACTCTGTTGTGGTCTTGAGATGAACACCCAACGTGGGATGTCAGATCACTGCATTCTGGACTGTCTGCATGCAGGAACCTCAGCATCTCACGTCAGCGTTCAGCATGGCAGTCTTTCTCCTATGGATTGCCCAGCGAAGATGTAGTGCTTATATACCAGATGGTACCCTCAGGGGTTCTATCTAAAAGTGTATTATGGGCATGTAGGGCAAGGATGATGATAGAGATAACCCTTATACAGACTAATTATGCAGAAGATGGTAATCCTGCTGTGATACTGAGAATCCTCATGCATGACACATGAGGTTAGGTTTTTGGAGAAAACCACCCGACAGTCATGTAGCACCTAACTAGGTAACAGGTCAGTGTCATACCTGTTATGAAGAACAATATAAGGACAGATGTAGGTAAAGGTCATACAACTACCTAGGCCTATATTGGGGTACATTGGGGTTCATATCACATGGATTGTGGACTTATAGTGAGTGCTGGAGAGGAGTCTATAATGGCCCTTCACAATGCTACAAAGAATAATAAATGCAGATTTTTTTTAAATGTTGGCCCTTCATAGTTTTTCCACATTAGAAGGCATTTTATTATCTTACCAAAGGGTATCTAATGTCTATGTGTTGTTCTTTTTATTATCTTCTAATTTATTGTAACACTATTTTCATATAACTTGCAGTATAGATAAATCAAACCGTCTCTCTACAAATAAATATACAAGTAACTTTTGCCAGTTATCATTATTAACTTTTTTACTTTTTAAATATGTCTACAGTCTGTGTTTAAATCTTCTAGTAAGTGAATTGACAACCTAAAAAAACCACTCTGGTTTCTTAGAAAACACTGTATTAAATGTTTCACTCTCTTCTTTTAAAGTATCAACTCTGGTATATGTGTCCTGTTCTGCAACTCCTCCTCTTACCAACTGTTCATGTTACCTAGCATCCTGTTCAGGATCAAAGAAAAGAAACTGCACATCACCACAAACCTTTTCTACGTCTGCCAGACTGCCATGCAAAAGTACTCCATTCATCTCTCCTAAACATAAAGCAGGTGTTTTCACATAGTACAGCCTCCTAACTAAAGTTTGCATTGTTGAGTGATATAACTTGTTTTATGTTTTAAACTTTGCCTTGAAAGCATACGTAGGAATTTTCCCAATGTCAGTGAATTGTTGTTATATACTCCAAACACTACTACAATTCCATTTCTAACACAGAACTCTGACTACGCCTTTCGTGCACCTCTTCTGCAATAATTTCTTCTACATTTTTAGGTACCGTCACCTCTTTTGCTATAGGACTCACATTCTTCATTTCATAACATCGTCCTCTTTCATCAATATCATGAAGTTATTTGTTAACCTGAAGATAGCTTTCTTCAGTAAAGAAAGGCTCAGTACAACAAGTATGTATCCGTTTTCCACTAAAAACTGTACAAAAGTTATTTCTATTCACTGATCTTTTCTTCTTGTTTTGTCTCTTCGTAAACAACACTATTTTGTTAAGACACTTTGTTCTATTGAGAATCAAAATGGAAAGCTGCCTCTTCAAAGCAAAGGCCTGATCATCTACTCCCGCAACTTGTTTGTTCGGTTTCACTGCAACTCTTTTTCTTCTACACTTTTTTAAATTTCTCACTAAATTTACAACCACTATTACATGAAACATCCTGGCTTTGATTTCCCTAAACTGCTTCTGTCTTCTGGTTATGTTGTGTCCATGTTTGTTACAATCTTTTCTCTACTTCCAATGTACACTTTGTCAACTCTTGTTGTTTTTCTTAGTAATAATTGTATTTTCTTTAATTTGAAATCTTTGCAAATGTCCACATATATTTTTAAGAAATGACTTTGACCTCTTTCGAGTAGCTCTTTTTTCTTTTAGCACTTTCTCTACATTTTGAACCTCTTGAAAGTCATTTCTGCAGATACACTGTGGTTGCTTCTATTGATTTTTCGTCTGAGGTTTTGTAGGCATTCTAACTTTGTGTAGTTATTTATATATTGTTTTGGTAAAAATAAGTACACTTTCATTTTTACCCTAGCCAACGTGCAAACTACTTCAGTACTGACTTACACATAATACAAAAACAGTTTGTATGGTATACTGCAGTTTTAAATCTATAGATGAACCTAGCTATATTACTACATGCACTTACTTCAATATAGCATACCGAAAGCAAAACACCAACCTTTATTACTTAGTTATCTTTTCACATTTTAACACCTTTTCCTACAACACAATTGCACCACATCTCACTTCTAACTTATGCATGCTGCAAAACCAATTTATCCATTCAGTAGTACATTTTAAAATGAAGATCAAGCCAAGGGAGCATATTTACAAGCCCCATGCACCAAAGCATCACTTTTCTTGACACATCATTGGTATAGTGTGATGCTCCATATTTACAAGACCACATAAAGTTACTCTGCGTGGATTTTCGTGGTCTTGTAAATACGGGCCCTTTCCACCCAGCACTTTGCGTGAAAGGAGTTGCAATGCGTGTTTCTGTGGGTCTTCCCACGCAACACCAATGCATTTTGCCACATTCACAGATTTGCAATGATTCATACACCTGGGAATACATCAGAATACATCAGAATTCCACGACTCACCAGGAGACATGTAAGGAGCCACGACAAGGAGAATTACTTTAATTTCTCCTGATTTTTTCCTCTGCATTCTGCAGTACACATAGAAAGAGAAAAACACCTTTTGTGATTGTTTTTTTGCAGCAAGGTGTGCCTTCCTGCACAAAAAATTGAATTCACGCAACACAGGCACTCTTGCATCATGCTTCAAGGGTGCCTCCATTGGAGCATGACAGCCAGTTGTGCGCCAACACAGGGGTCCATCATATTGTTGTAAATATGGCGCATCCTTGTGCTATGAAAGTAATGCAGAACGGCCAAGCCAAATGGCTTGCAGCTCTTCGCCACATTACCCAAGTGTAGAAGTACATACCGTGCAACTCTGTAAATCCAAAAACACACCATAATAGCTATTTGCATGCCTCTCCACCACCTTGTCACTGATGTATTTAGTATCTCAGTACTTTTCTATTTAAATGCCTCAGATTAATATTTTGGGAAATGATGCATATACAAATCTGCACATTCAACCATTTATCTTACTAATTCTTCCGAGTACTTGCAAAGAGTGTGTGACAGGTTGCATATATAATTCCCCATATGGTTCTAAAAGTCTACATATTCCTCAGTTAAACTTGTAAATACATGGGTTTGTGGTTGAATACATCAATACTCCCTGGATGATTGAATAATTACATATGTAGTGCCCAGGTGATTCCCTGAGGATATAAGTAGAGCGTAGATGATTCCCTGACTATGTCATAACTCCATGGGTCATTCCATATCTGCCTACTTACTGACTGCGTGTTTGCATAACTATACCTCAAGTATCTGGGTGTTTGGATGAGTGCATGAGTAGGGCCTGAATGATTAGACAAGTGTGTGACTAATGCTTCAATAATTCAATACATGCATAGATACTGGTGGGATGATTAAATGAGTTGAGTCCCTTGCTCACTTTGCCACTGGATTCAAGCAAGCCGGGCTGAAGACGGCTGTAATGCCAGAAACCGGTCCTCGAAAGCTTGTTTCCGGTCCAGGGAAGGCATGGCTTGGCAGTTCGGGCTGGACTGTTCCCATGAGGCACAGGGTCAGACTGATTTGCATATAGCCATGTCTGAACTGGGGTGGCAGAGTGGGATCTGCCGGTGTTATCACTGAAAGACGCTTCAATGTGCTCAGGATCGCCACCACATCTTGTCAGTACTGCACCATTGATTGTGAGCACACGCACACTTTAAGTGAAGATTAATTAGGCCACCAAATCTCCAGTAGTGTCTTTTACCTTGCACATTAGCTCAGCGCTGGTGGTAAGATACCGCTTTAGCGTGGCCTGACCTGGCGCCGCTTCGGTTTATGCCTCCCTCATGCCGGTTCTATGTCAGCGCCGGGTGCCCGCCATTTTGTGTGCGCCATGCCTGGAAGTAACAAGATCTCACAGCAGCGTTCGGAAAGCGGTGCATTACTTAACGAGCATTTAATGCAGGGAATAAATCCCCGCTTGCAGATTAGTTGGGTGCCGCTTTAGTGTTTGTAATGTGGTGAACAACGCCCATGCCGCGATTGCCATACAATGTCCAGCAATGCCTGATCAGATTCGCCAAGGGGTGTAATTAGTACTTCAATCTAAATCCTGGTAAGGTGCCGCCTTAAATGTGATCGGGTGTCGCTTTAACGTGTCCTGGTGCCTTTTATTAAGTTTGGCTCACTTAAACAGTTCACTCTACAACAGGCACCCCGCCATTTTGTGTCCGCTGCTCCTGGAGCCCAGTCATTCACCGCCGGTGCATAATTTAATTCACCTCATCGAGGCTCCAGTTACTCACCCCCGCTAACTTGGGTTTATGTTCCGAGTTGGGTGCAAGCTGCTCGGACGTGCTCCAGGGCCCCGGAGCCGTTGCCGTTCGAGCCGAGCCGGCGTTTCGTGCCTTCCTCCCCGCCTCCGCACTCACACACGGGAGCAGCGGGCAGGGTCACATCTCGGTCGTGCCAAGCTCAAGGCTGCTTAAAGGATCCCACCAGACAGAGCCAGTCTTCCGACACCTGAATATTTCCTTGAAACTGCTTTTCAAGCCATTTAAGCTGTCCCCAGTCGCTCGGTTTTCAATTGCTACGGAGGAGCAAAAATTCACGCCGCCATTCTTCCTGGCGTCCAAGCCATGCCCTTAGCCTGCATTTTAAATGATTTGGTCTCCCTTACCCTGCTCTGCTTGTTCTTTGTCCCAATGCACTGTTTTTCCTAGCTTTCTCTTTCAACCCCCTTATGATTGCCTTGCACACATTCTCTTCTTTCTATTGCCTTCTATCTGTATCATCTCGTCACGTTCACCGGTTTTTGCCCCACCCTCCAAGTCGCTCTTTTCACTGCCTTTTCCTCAACTTCCTTGTTTCTCTCCCCTCTCACAATCTTTTAATACCTCTCCTCATCTTCCTTGCCCCGCTCCTCTATCGCTTTCCTATCTCTGATTCCTCTGTCCAAGCTCTCAAGATCCCATACCTAGGAGGAATGCGGTGACACTACTATTTTCCTTGTATTTTTTTGTTGCAGTTTTATTAAACAGTCGCGGCTCGCGGGGGGGGGGGGAGTCGCGCGGGGGATCAGGTTCCGGGGAATGAAATAATATGAAGTAAAAGAAACTTACCTTATAGCTGGACCGGTCCGCGCCAGCTCTGCTTGGCGCCTCACGTCATGCACGTATGGGGACTGGCAGCCCCTCGCAGCCAATACTGGCTCTTGGGGCACAGGTTTCTCTTCGCCCAGAGCACGCACATTAGGAGCCCAAAGGGCTCCTAATGGGCATGCGCAAAAAAGTGAAAACGCAAGTGCGCATGAGTGGGCACAGATAAAAAATTCACCCTCCGTCCCCACTCATGCGCACATGTGTTGCTTGCCCTGGTGACATGACATCATCATGTCAGTCAACATGACGCCACCCCGCCCACCCCCTTCAGACTCTGAAGGGGGTGGGCGATGTGATGTCATGCTGACTGACATGAGGATTGGAATGTCAGTTCTCCTGAGTCCCGCCTGCCTTACTTAATGCCGTCGCCGAGGGAGCTGCGGGTGGCTGTGGGCGGCTGCGGTCGGGCGGGGGGGCTACGCCCCCATGTCCCAATGGACGCACCACGCCTGTCGCTAAGCCATCTCACAGCGCATAATACATATTAGACAAACTTAATATTATGCACACTCTTGCATAGAGAGGGCTCTGGAAAGCTTGCCGCACGCTATTGCAAAGACCTTGTGACCTCAAGGCGCTTCGCTGAGCCAGCCGCTGGATTACCGCAAAATATTTGTGGCTACGCTCCCTCGCGCCCCTCCATTTTACCCTGCTCACCCTGAAAGATGCCTTATACAGTGCAGTACCACTGCACCCCCAGATGACGTCACGAGTGCAGCCCCCTCTTCAAGGTAACAGATGAAGGACTCCTCGCCTTGGCTGCTCCTGCCCATGAAGCGACTGAGGGCGCCCCTCTTCTATTTGCCAGGGGCGCCTGGTCAGATGCAGGGCATGGTGAGTGCTGTGTTCACAGCTGTGTAGTTTCAGACCCTGCTGAAGTCTCAGTCCCAGGCAGTTACACCTGCTACATCAGAGATCGGCTGATTCACCACTTTAAACACAAATACACCCCCAAAACCCTTCTCCCAACCTTTCCACCTCGTGTTCAATGTTCGTTTTGTTTCCAGCACATTTCCCCCTGTAGGCCATTCCGACATACTATCGAGTGTAAAGAATGAATCCCCCATTTTTTGGGCTGAACGGATACTGTCTACACTCCTTTGAATTACTGCGGCACACTCGAGGTTGTATTCTCTCTACTCTCTGTTCTAGTGTCCACCTCTGACATTACACACTGCCTGTGCGCCAAGATGTATTCTACAGCGCTCTGCTCCCTGCACCCTACTTTGCAAAGTGTGATCCTTGGACACCCGTCTCGAGAGCACTTTTCTTCCTGACCCCACCCAGCACCCTCTGATTTCACTCACTCTCATTCATAAAGCCGGTCATCCCCGCTGACCACCATTACATCTCGCCCCACAGATGTCACCCCAAGTTTAGAGCACGTGCACCCTGTACGGTCCGCCGTCATACACGCTCTTCCGTTTTCAAAACAAACAATAACAAATTCAATAGGTTGACTTATGTACAGAACTTGAGCATACGCACACATACACATATTACATGCACACTTTGACATAGTTCATAAATTCATGCACAAAGGTAGGCAGAGCCGTTCTTAAAGTCACAGAGTGGCATCCACCATTAGGTGCTTCTGAGTTGCACTAGAACCTTGATACAGAATTGATGCTGCAATTTGCCTCAGTGTTTGCAAAAGTGCGCCACATGCAGGAAACCAAGGGTGCTGAATGTGCCAGTAAGGAGTGCAGGGCCATATCACAAATAATTGTAATTGGGTGCCATTTCATGTCCTTGTTTGCCAGGAAAAATAGTGCTCTGAGTGTGTGTGTGCGTGTGTGTGTGTGTGTGTGTGTGTGTGTGTGTGTGTGTGTGTGTGTGTGTTCTTTATTTTCCTTGTGGTTGGTTTTCTAAGTTTTGTTCTCATGTGCAGAATTCCAGACCCATATAATCGTTTCGACGTGGGAAGCTGACACAGAACAGGCAGCATAAACTCTGCTTTTAGGAGACATCCTATAAACACCAGTTACTACAAAGAAAGAGACAAACAACAGACAATCACTCATCAGCAACAAATGAAAGAACACCCTGCAAAAGAAACAGCCCACACAGTGAGGGTAAAACACATACAAGTCAGGCAGTTTATCAGTCTTGGTAAGAATCACAGTATTGAAAGAAGTGACCAAGAATTCTACAGACTTTATTGATCAAGGCGCTCCCCAAGGAAACAGTGCAGTTACTTTATCTTCGCTTTGTCCATCAGTTATGTTGCAGAATGGAAATCAGTCAGTTTGGCAATTTCGTGTCCACCATCATTTTGTGAGCTAAAAAGACTTCTTATTTCCCCACGTAACGGCAAACTTACAGGGACCTTGCTTGAGGCCGAGTTCAGTAGTCCATACCCACATATCTTAATTCAGCTGTCATTGAGCAGAGGCAGAGGTCCAAGATATGGCTTCATTTGAAGAACACAATCCCTTCACGAAAAGTCAATTATTTATTTAACTTGTTGCCGAATTAGCCTTACTTGAATTATTTTCTCTGATATTGTCCGCAGACATTAAGACATTTTTTGAGCTGGGTTTTTTGATGCAACACTGTAACTGGATTCCTAATTATGCTTTGTATCAAAGACACATGTTACCTCGAAATGTGAACAAAACAAAAAATACACAAATATGTTAATTGTTGGCAAATTGTCATTGTAGAGGTAACCAATGCTTTAAAAAGGCCCTGCAGTTACATTGAAATGACTTCCTGCTAGCTTGATTCGTTCACAGGATATTCAAACTTTAGATCATACCCAAAGCTAGTGACTCGGGAAATTGATATAACAAGTTGCAACATATCTAATAAAATCCTATCTAGATATATTGTTCCAAAGTTTTGTCACAAATTCACATTTTCTGAAAACAGCGATAAAGTAAGTATTGGCAATGCCAAAAAGTCTGACTTTATATTTACCTGGAAGCAGGACTTTAAGTGGGCCAGGTTTCACCTCTGCTGAGCACTGGCAGTTTTTAGGTCTCGTGACCTACAATGCGCGCAAGCGCATTGAGGAGCGAGAATTCAAGTGCTCGAAATCCTCGTCAAACCAAGGGCTTCGTTCCTTGCGGTTTTCTTGAAGTTCACGTGGCCACAGGCACGTGCTTTTGGGCCATAAACTCTGTTCCCCACAGCCTTACATTCATTTCTCCTCCCCCTCCCCAGCCAGCTTCCCCCAGGCCATAGCAGCACTCCTCCCACACCAGCACCTCCCCTCTCTCTCCCCGCAAACACAGCCTTTACTTTAATTTCTCCTCCCCCTCCCCAGCCATGCCGAATTCTCCTCCCACCTCCCACGGCCGTCCTTTCTGCCCGCACGAGCCTTCTCTTCTCTCTGCTCTCCCCTCAGGCGCCGTGACATACTTCAAAGGCTTATCACTTCACACGGCCGCAGGCCGTGCAACCAGAGCACTTCAGTTGGTGCGCAGCCCCCCTCCCAGCACTGCCTTGTTACTCTCGGCAGCCAACTTTCGTTTCATGGTGGAACAAACCTCACTGATAACACTTCACACGGCCGCAGGCCGTGCAACCAGAGCACTTCAGTTGGTGCGCAGCCCCCCTCCCAGCACTGCCTTGTTACTCTCGGCAGCCAACTTTCGTTTCTTGGTGGAACAAACCTCACTGATAACTATCGTCTATTGTAGCGAACAACACCAGGTCCAACTTGTGACTTCAGGCGCTACACGCATCTTTGCAGGTGTGTGTGCACAACCTAACGCCATTTTTTATAGCTACCTTTACGAGTATCATTGGGTATTACGACCCTGTCTACGTGCCTTGAAGTAGCATCCTGATGGCTTAAGGCGCTTGCTCACAAGTCCACACTCGATGCACTCTCCTATCTTCTCCTTCCTGCTACCCAGGCTCCGCATTTCACCCATTGAAATAACTTTAGAGCAGCATAAAAGGGTATACAAACAAAGTAATGTAACTAAACAGAACATATATTCTTAACTAAATGTGGCATATACATGGATAATATATGGAACGTATGTAAGCATAACATACCATATGTAGAGTGCAGAGTGCAGATTCAGAGTGCAGTGTGCAGAGTGCAGATTGTGAGTGCAGATTGTGAGTGCAGATTCAGAGTGCAGATTCAGAGTGCAGATTCAGAGTGCAGATTCAGAGTGCAGATTCAGAGTGCAGAGTGCAGATTCAGAGTGCAGAGTGCAGATTTAGAGTGCAGATTGTGAGTGCAGAGTGCAGATTGTGAGTGCAGAGTGCAGATTGTGAGTGCAGATTGTGAGTGCAGAGTGCAGATTGTGAGTGCAGAGTGCAGATTGTGAGTGCAGAGTGCAGATTGTGAGTGCAGATTCAGAGTTCAGAGTGCAGATTCAGAGTTCAGAGTGCAGATTCAGAGTGCAGAGTGCAGATTCAGAGTGCAGATTCAGAGTGCAGAGTGCAGATTCAGAGTGCAGAGTCAGAGTGCGGATTCAGAGTGCAGATTCAGAGTGCAGAGTGCAGATTCAGAGTGCAGAGTGCAGATTCAGAGTGCAGATTCAGAGTGCAGATTCAGAGTGCAGATTCAGAGTGCAGATTCAGAGTGCAGAGTGCAGATTCAGAGTGCAGATTCAGAGTGCAGAGTGCAGATTCAGAGTGCAGATTCAGAGTGCAGAGTGCAGATTCAGAGTGCAGATTCAGAGTGCAGATTCAGAGTGCAGATTCAGAGTGCAGAGTGCAGATTCAGAGTGCAGATTCAGAGTGCAGAGTGCAGATTCAGAGTACAGAGTGCAGATTCAGAGTGCAGAGTGCAGATTCAGAGTGCAGATTCAGAGTGCAGATTCAGAGTGCAGATTCAGAGTGCAGAGTGCAGATTCAGAGTGCAGATTCAGAGTGCAGATTCAGAGTGCAGATTCAGAGTGCAGATTCAGAAGGCAGAGTGCAGATTCAGAGTGCAGATTCAGAGTCAGAGTGCAGATTCAGAGTGCAGATTCAGAGTGCAGATTCAGAGTGCAGAGTGCAGATTGTGAGTGCAGAGTGCAGATTGTGAGTGCAGAGTGCAGATTGTGAGTGCAGAGTGCAGATTCAGAGTGCAGAGTGCAGATTCAGAGTGCAGAGTGCAGATTCAGAGTGCAGATTGTGAGTGCAGAGTGTAGATTGTGAGTGCAGAGTGCAGATTCAGAGTGCAGATTCAGAGTGCAGAGTGCACATTCAGAGTGCAGATTCAGAGTGCAGAGTGCACATTTAGAGTGCAGAGTGCAGATTCAGAGTGCAGATTCAGAGTGCAGATTCAGAGTGCAGAGTGCAGATTCAGAGTGCAGAGTGCAGATTCAGAGTGCAGAGTGCAGATTCAGAGTGCAGAGTGCAGATTCAGAGTGCAGAGTGCAGATTCAGAGTGCAGATTCAGAGTGCAGATTCAGAGTGCAGAGTGCAGATTCAGAGTGCAGAGTGCAGATTCAGAGTGCAGAGTGCAGATTCAGAGTGCAGATTGTGAGTGCAGAGTGTAGATTGTGAGTGCAGAGTGCAGATTCAGAGTGCAGATTCAGAGTGCAGAGTGCACATTCAGGGTGCAGATTCAGAGTGCAGAGTGCAGATTCAGAGTGCAGATTCAGAGTGCAGATTCAGAGTGCAGATTCAGAGTGCAGATTCAGAGTGCAGAGTGCAGATTCAGAGTGCAGAGTGCAGATTCAGAGTGCAGAGTGCAGATTCAGAGTGCAGAGTGCAGATTCAGAGTGCAGAGAGTGCAGATTCAGAGTGCAGAGTGCAGATTCAGAGTGCAGAGTGCAGATTCAGAGTGCAGAGTGCAGATTCAGAGTGCAGAGTGCAGATTCTGAGTGCAGATTCAGAGTGCAGAGTGCAGATTCAGAGTGCAGAGTGCAGAGTGCAGAGTGCAGATTCAGAGTGCAGAGTGCAGATTCAGAGTGCAGTTGCAGAGTGCAGTTGCAGAGTGCAGTTGCAGAGATAACTCAGCAGCACCACCACAGCATCACTCGGCAGCACCACAGCATCACTCAGCACCACCACAGCATCACTCAGCACCACCACAGCATCACTCAGCACCACCACAGCACCACTCAGCACCACCACAGCAAAACTCAGCGCAATCCCAGCATCACTCAGCACCACCACAGCATCACTCCGCGACATCACAGCATCAATCTGTGCAACCATTCAACAACAACTGGTTCAATTATGTTCTCTCAATGTTTCAAGCTTTATTACAAATGTCACAAAAAGATGTTATTTCACTTCTGTTCTTGGATTTTCATCACAATAAAATACACTGAACATAATCTTCACAAACGTTATTTACAAAAGTTTAAGCTATTGCCAATATAAATTACAATCACTTTTATTTAAGTATTAATTATTTTAAAAAATTAAAAGCCGTTGCTATTTGTAATATCAATACATCTAAGTCACGTAAATACAAAACATGTTGCATTACAAATGCTATAGTCGTCACATGTGCGAAAGTTATAACTATTGGCATTGAAAATGACAAAGCTATTAATTTAGCTATTTTCAAAATCAACACATAAATAAAAAAATTGTCATTTACAAGACCAATAGCTCAAACTTTCATAATGCGAGACCTATTGCATTGCAAATGCTTGTTTACAGGGGGCCTCGAAACAGGTCTCTATCAGGCTCTGTTTTGTGCCCTGGCACAGGCGGTCCAACACTGTGGTGGTGTCACCTGTGCTTTAAGTGGAAGCATTTTCAATTTTATATACAAGCCATACTTGCCGCTTATTTATCTAATGCAACTTACAGCCATTGACAAAACCAATAATTCTGACTTGTAGGTATGATGTTACTTGTTGTATCATATTTCTGGATGCAATGACAGAAACAGCAAAGTACTAGTCGGGCGGCACACTATGCTGAACACTGATTTTTAGCTTATGTGTTTTTAACCCACTCCCTTAATTACATCGGCCACACCCCTATGAGAGACCCCCATTCTTTTCATCCCACTTAAAGCGCTGCGTGGAAGTGCTTCTGCTGTTTGTGCATAGGTGTGAACGACTAAGGTAATGCAGATATCAAAGATTAGGTTTATGTAAAAGGATGTCCATGTATGGATGAGTGTGCAATTGACTAAGTGCATGGATTCATGACTTACTCAATCACTCATTTGCCCATACATAAATCTGTGCAGGGATTAATGTATGCATTCACTTTGTAAATACAAGCAACCTTCTATACATACACTGATCACATCATTCCTGGGCTGGGGGTGGACACTGGAGCTGTATGGCGAGAGCTCCTGGAGAGGGATTGGATTCTCAGCAGCAGCCATACTCCTAGGAAGCCTGTAATAATGAGTTCACACACAGTGGCAACATTT
Source organism: Lissotriton helveticus (assembly GCF_964261635.1). Classification (NCBI taxonomy): domain Eukaryota; kingdom Metazoa; phylum Chordata; class Amphibia; order Caudata; family Salamandridae; genus Lissotriton; species Lissotriton helveticus. Next base: position 1,035,276,677 of record NC_136063.1, read on the forward strand.
GCAGAAAGTATCTCAGGACCTGACAGGTCAGTGGGTCAGGTCACAGGAAGCATTCGAGGTAAACAAGCGGAGGGCTACCACAGACTTCTGCAGAACGGTGCAGAAGATCCTGAAACGAGAAACCCAAGCTAATTGACATGCGGCTCTCACTCAGAATTGGCTGATGTTTGGTTCGGGACAGGGGATGAAAAATGAAATGGTAATACATTGCTATTTTATTTTTCATTTTTAGTGCGTTGGGGGGAATTCAAATGCGGAGACACTCCCCCCCCTCAGGCTAGGAGTCCCCCTGGACGGGGGATCTTTTCCTTCAAAACCCTTGAAACAGATCCTACCACTGTTTCATGAGTGGGACTGGATTTGGGTAACTTTGTGAACATCAAAAATTCACTGGTGTATGGGGGTTCACAAACTGTCAAGGACATGCCTTCATGGAATGTCCACTCACTTCTGCTTTCAGATTTTATGATAAACATTAAAACACCAAACATCTGCAATAATATACCTAAGTAAATTCCCTAATAAGCGGACATTTGATTTTTATGAAGGTGCACAGATAAGTCAAACTTTTCTAACAGCACAAGTTACTCATTCATTTGTAAATCATACAATCAGTGCGTCCACTTAAGAATACAGCAATGCACAGCTGTACATGCCTGCATGAGGACTTAAAACCTTCTATTATGTTTTGTTTCTCCACTAGGAAAATATTTTTCCATGCAAGCACCCCATTACCTAAACCACTATTGATGTTTAAAGACACCCTTTAAGGCAAGATGCTGCCCTTGTAAGGTTTGTGAATACCCATAAATATGCAGGTTTGTGTCAATTTAACACTTTTGAAGTGAGCCCACTCTGAGCTGCCTTGAAATCATTCTCTAAGCACATATCTTCTTGTATGAGAATTTCATTTTATTGGTGGAATTTCCTTGTGAGTTAGTGACTCAGCAATGACATATTCCCCTCATGAATGGTCTAATTTGCATTTTATGCTTTACATAAGTGCCCAAATAAAGTTAGCGTAATCGGACATTAAATCCTTTATTGTGCAACAACTTGAAATCCTCTTGTATTTTGCTGGACAAGTAGTTCATGCAGATGTTTAACATGTTTTTTTCGGAATAACTCAATTTTTCACTATAACAAATTGAAACTATACAAAGCATTTTCAGTAGTTGAAATATGTGACTTCAATGTACCTTGCCCATGTAATTTCCCCTAGCACGCTGTTTATTTGTACCATGTCTTCAAATTGTTGTTATTATATTTGCATTACTATGTTTGCTATTTTTGTAATTTTATTTTATCGGTCATATTTGTATTATGTCCACTTTGTGCTTGTCCTCCCCTAGCCTATGTGATTTTTTAACAACAATTATTTTATAATCCATATCAATCCTAGTTACTTTTGGTCTTTGTAGAACTTTCTAAATGTTTGCTCTCTTTGTCTCTATGTCAGTGATATTTTTTATTTTCTGAATTAAAGACACAAATAAATATCATGCAGATATAAATAGATAAATTAACAGCAAACAACAATCATTAATCACTAACCATAGTCACAGATAACCTAAGGGCAAGCATGGAAAATTCATTAACATGTCCTCCTTTGCAACTAAGCTCTCCACAAGACCTGGGTAACAACAGATGAAGGAGTAATTGACAGGGACACTGAAAATATGTGGCAGTGGAACACCAAAATATGCTGCAGGGTGAGTAAATTATGCAAAAGGAAAAGGCAAATAATGTGACGTAATTCAGCAAATTTTATGATAGTAGAATTTATGTTTATTGTCATTTCTACACTTGTTGGCACTGTCTGGGCGTTGTTTGCACCTCATTAGTATCAGTTTAACACCCAAATGGAGCAATAAGCAACAGAAAAGTGACCAGTCAAGCTTTGCAAAGGGCCTTTCAGGGTGCAGCAATATATGTTGCTGCGTTTGTAGTGACATTTAAACCATTGGAGGTAGAAACAAAATGTATTTTTATTAAAATCTGCATATTATGCAGCAAATGGTGCATTACGTGGCAAATGGGACACATCTATAATCATGCAAAAAATAGGTACATATAATTATGCAAAAAATGGCCACATATTCCAATCACATTATTCCAGTGGCCATTGTAATTGCCAACTGTGACACAGGAAAAAACAAAGATGGCAAAAGAAATGTAACCCTGTATCATTCAACTGTTCTTCAAATTTGGAATACAGTAAATTTCTAGTAAAATAACAAGATCCAGCTGTCAGTGGCCAGGATCTATATCTGAGACATATATTCAGTTCCCCATTCAGAGACCATTTCATCCAAATAAAGTTCTGGTAAGTGTCTATTGACATTTAGATGAAAAGAATAACTCTCAAGTGGTAAAACTTCAAATTCTGGGATCAGTGTCATATAATTGATGCACACAATATCGATTTACAAACATATAGGAAAATAAATACTGTTCACAAAAATATCACCTTCCTAAACAAACCAGACTAAGCTGACCTCAGATAGGGACTCCAAGTACCAGGATCACCTTGTCCAGAAGGCGGGGCTGCTGCCCAGGCACTGATAAGCACGCCACAACTCCTGCTATGCAGGACTTGAACCGGACTAAGAGGACCTCAGGCGGGGACTCCAAGTCCCAGGATTACCTGGTCCAGAAGGCAGGGCTGCTGCCCAGGCTCTGATAAGAGCGCCACAACTCCCACTGTGTGGCACACAAACTGGACTAAGCGGACCTCAGGCAGGCACTCCAAATCCCAGGATCACCTTGCCCAGAGGGCGGGGCTGCGCGTCACAGCTCCCACTGTGAAGCCCGGGCCAATGGCGGGTCCATCCTTGCCCGGAGGAGGCCTTACTGGGCAACCCCTCTGACATCTGAACATCTCTACATCTTGCTGAGGTGAACTTGGCCCAGAACTCAAAATTAACTTTGGCTAGTGAAGTTGAAGGTTTGACGTTGTAGCCAGAGTTCCTGGGGTTAATTGACATCAGTGTCATCCGTGAAGGCCACCCGATAGATCCACTTTTGCTTCTCTCTTCAGATAAACTTGGGGCCACAATAGGAAAGAGAAAAGCCTGTGAGGGAGGTACGGATGATGGCTTTAAGAAGAAGGCAAAGAAGAAGAAGAAGAAAGGCTTGAGTACAAGTCTGGCAGCGGGGGGGTGCATTGGACAGAATAGACAGTTTATTAACTTAATGAGAGGGACTTGTTGACACTATACTTACTAATACCTTGCCTACGAATAGTACTTCCCAGGTTTTGAGTAGTGCTATATGCAATGAACGCATACCTGGGTGCATACCTGCAATGTTCAAAAAGTCAGCCAGTAGGATCTCACCGCCTGAATCTTCAAATGTATCCCCCATGAGCTTTGATAGTGGGGGAACTCCTATGCATGCCTTCCAAAACTATTTGGCTGTCTTTCCCTGTAGTAATAGATACTCCACTCTTACAGACCATCTAGAGTCATTGGACCCCCCCCCCCCCTAGTATTGGGAGCCAGGCACACAGGCAGGTGTAGAGAATAGCACTTGCAGTACTATTCAGGGCCAAGTAATTGCAGGTAAGATCACCATAATAGCACAGATAGAAGGAGCAGTGTTGGGTAAATAAGTGGGGCCACTGTAGGGCCACAGTGGACCCTTTCCAAAGATCTGACTCCATGAAGATAATAGACTTGATGAGCAAAATTAGTACCTTCAAAGCTTCCATCAGTAGCCTTTCTGACACCCTAAGTAAGGTTCACTCTGAAATGCAGCAGGTAAAATCAACAATGAGAGCACACACAAAGCCTACTTCCAACCCATAACAGGACATGGGCATTGCAAGACAGCCTCCAGGTAACAACAAGGCTCAAGCAATACAGAATAAAAATAGATCAGTTAGGGATGTGTCAATGAGGTGTGCTAGCATAGGCCATCCACAACCTGACAGGGTGCTCAATAGTGTAGCAACCCATTGGCAATCCACACACCCCACCGTGGCATCTGCTCCTCCTGTAATTCCTGTCCAGTCTCAGGCTGGTTTGCCTTAAGTGCCAGGTAGTGCTGCCAAAACATTAGATACGAGTAATGTTGTGTGCATGTTAAATGTACAAAAGCAATCCGGGAGCTTGCACAGAGTTGGAAAAAAACTCAGTGGAACTCTGCTATCCACCTCTATCCCCCCCAAAAATATTTACAAATTAATTTAAAAAGAAATAAAAACACACTTACATGTACTGCGGAGTCTCCGGGCTGCCCTCCTCCTCATCGCGTCTGTCTCCTACATCAGACGTACATCGTGCGAGATCTGCGAATGCGCGAGTGTTCGTGCATGTGCATTTCTCGTAAGACAGCTTGCGAGAAGGGCACGTGTGCGTGTGCGTGCGCTTGCGCAGTTCTCGCAAGATGTATGTCCGAGGTAAGAGAGAGATGGCGAGGAGGAGGAGGGCAGCCCCGGGACACCGCAGTACTGGTAAGTGTGTTTATTTTATTTTAAATTAGTTTGTAAATATTTGTTATTAGGGTGGTGGAGTCGGGGAGCCTATTTAGCAGGGGGGCTGGCTCTGCTGCAGAATCGGAGTTTTGCCCAATACTCCGTGTTCCCAGCAGAGCGTGGAGTAGGCAAATCTCCGCACACTCAACTGGCGGAGCGGAGTTCTCTGCCCGCCCTTACATAGAAGACAAGGGATCTCTCCTAAACAAGTGCACCCAATGGATTCACCACATAAGGGGATGCCGGTCCCTAATAAAGGATGACATTATCAGGGCTAAGAGACACTTGTCTACAAGGGCCATTTGGCCACCCAGGGATATCGAGCACGGAGTTAGGAGCGAGGTATTTTATTGGCCCGTTTATGTGCGACAAGGAACAGGTCATATGGGGTTAAAGCAAGGAAATAAAACAATGAAAAAGGAGGGTTCTTTTGATGTCAGTCCAGCCACTGTATAATGTGGGTGTTCTCTCTTTCAAGTTCACCTCGAGAGTGTGGGGGTTGAGATCTTTCGTTATCTGCTTCTCCGCCAGAAGAGGGAGTGTGGCCTGGACCCTCGGAGAAAAATAAACAATGGTCAGGTATAGTGGGTTTGGGTCAGTCTGCCTACTGCCACCTTCACCCATGACCAGGATTGTGCAGCTAAGAGGGACAAGTGGTGGGAATAAGGGTCTCAGGGAACACGGCAGTATGTACTTCTCACTGTCCCATCCTCCACCAACCTGCAGTAAAATCGTTGGAAAGGGTATTGCCGATGTCCATGGCCCTCCTGGGTTGTGGCTGAGGGAGTCTCACCACCCTCCACCTCTCTGGGTCAGCTGGACTCTCGAGCGTTGCCTCTGGATGGTTCCTCTGTCGGTGGGGCTTTTTTCTCCTCTCCGTCTTCCTCTGCCTGCAGCGGGGGCTCTTGCCAGCCTTTGAAGTCCGAATCCTCGGGAAACATGAAGAACAAACTACCATCCTCCTCAGCGTTTTTCTCCTCTGTTGTTCATCCCTCCTCTCCTTGGGCCGGTCCTCTCTTGTGTGTGGAGACTAGACTGCCTACTTTCTCGTTCGGGCGTCTGACCACAGGTGCCATCTTAGAGTTCCCGCGTGCGAAGGACTTAGGATTATACTGCCTTCCTTCTAGGCACGGATGATTGGGCCATGTCCCTGACGGTTACTGTGATAGAAAGTCCACATTCCCTTGAGCTCGACCGGGTGCATGAAGGGCGTGGAAAGAAAAAGGCTGTAAGGACAAGAACCAGCAGAGTATCTTGGGGTTTGTGTCTTTGTGAGTGGCAAGCCTGGTGAGGGGGGCGTGATCAGTAACCAAAAAGAAAGTGTGTCCCAATAAATAATACTATAGGGCCTCCATAGCCCATTTGATGGCAAGGCATTCCTTTTCCATTGTTGAGTAGTGGGTTTCTCGTGGGAACAACTTATGGCTGAGGTAAAGGATCAGCCGAAGATCGCCCTGTTGGTCAGGCTGTGACAAGACAACCCCTAAGCCACAGTCAGAATCGTCTGTTTACAGGACGAATGGTTTCTTGAAATCGGGGCACATCAGTACAAGGGCCTGGCATAGTAGTGTTTTCAAGGTCTGGAAGCTTTGCTCCTGGTGGGCAGTCCATTCTAACCAGTTGTTAGGGTGTCGGTGTGACAGCAAGTCAGTGAGAGGGCAGGCTATGGTGGAAAAGTCAGTGATAAAATGCCTGTAATACCCTACCACACCAAGGAACGCTTGTACGTCATTTTTGGTAGTTGGCTTTGATATGTTTTGGATGGCTTCTAGTGTAGTGCACTGTGGTCGCAGTCTCCCTGCTTGAATAGAGTAGCCCAAATATTCTATATGGTTGGTGCCCAGAGTGGTCTTTTTGGGATTAAGTGTCAGACATGACTGGTGGAGAGAGAAGAAGAGACGCCGCAGGTGTTGTAAGTGGGTTTCCCAATCAGCGCTGAATACCACAATATCATCCGGGTAGGCCACTATGTATTGTTGATGAGCTCATAGAATCATATCCATTAGTCTTTGGAAGGTAGCGGGGGCTCCGTTTAGCCCAAAGGGCATGACCGTAAAATGATACAGGCTGGATGGAGTAGAAAAGGCCGTTTTCTCTCTGGTGGCTGTATGGAGAGGAATTTGCCAGTGTCCCTTTGTCATGTCGATGGTGGACATTACACAAGCCCCTCCCAGTCTCTTTATGAGCTGATCAACTCTCGGCATGGGATAACTGTGGAATTTGGAGTGTGCATTCAGCTGGCAAAAGTCGATGCAAAACCGGAGGCTCCCATCTGGTTTGGGTACCGACACCACCAGGGAATACCAGTTGCTCTGCGAGGGTTCTATGATATCTGCTTTTAACATTGCATCTTCTTTTTGTTCTACAGCGTGGCGTCTTGCGGCTGGGATGCGATAAGGCCGTAGTTTTATGACTGTCCCTGTCTCTGTTTTTATGTTGTGTTTTACTAAGGTGGTCCTCCCCGGGTTACTGGAACTGAGCCCTGGGAAACAGTCTAGCAGGCTATACAACTGCTGTCTTTGGCGGACACTAAGTGTTTTTCCTGTGATTGGCCGTTCTATAGACATTGAGCAGGAGGGTTGGATGGGTATCTCTATAGACTTTTTACAGGTAATGTGGTTCACAGAAGCAACAGGGCCTCTGTTCTGAGGGGGTTCCTCCTACTTCTTCAACAGATTCATCTGGTAAACCTGTCCCTTGGGTCCTGTTCTAGGAATAGCTACTCTATAGGAGAATGGGGTTACTAGTCCTACAACTGTATATGGTCCTTGCCAGGTCGCTAGCCACTTTTTGTCTGAGGAAAGTAAAAGTATGAGTACCTTGTCCCTCACTGTCAGCTGTCTTATTAGAGTGCCTTTATCATAATATGTCTTTGATGAACCTCTTCCCACAGAGTCGCTAGGATTTTCTTCAAGGTAGCTGAGTAACCTAACAATGGTTTACCTTCATCCTCCTCTTCTGTCGACGGTTCAGCTGTCATATCTAGAAGGGTGCAAGGTCTACGTCCGAACACTAGCTCGTACAGACTGAACCCCGTGGTGGTAGGCACCTGACAGCCACATCAGCTTCGGGTGGCACTAACCCTGGGCAACTCAAGTCCACGCCACGTGGTGGTAGGCACTTGTTGGCCACATCAGCATCGGGTGGCACTAACCGTGTACAACTCTAGTCTGCGCCACATGGTAGTAGGCCCCTGACGGCCACATCCTCTTTGGGTGGCACAAAACATGTGCAACTCAAGTCCACGCCACGTGGTGGTAGGCCCCTGACGGCCACATCAGCTCAGGGTGAGACCAACCCTCTGCGCAACTTTTCATGGACTCTTTATGATTGAGATCCATGGAATGTCTGCCATCCAGTCACCACTGGCAATAAAGGATGTGACGTTGTCGATCCATTATATTTGCGTGGTCACATGGCCTGTGACGCATGTGCCGATGGGTGTGGTGTGTGTGCAAACCTGTCCTCAGGGAGTGGCCGTGACATGTTCACAACTAGACCACTGACTTGCAAACCAACAGCGAGTACGCCTGTGACAGGTAGCTATGTGGAGGGTGTGAAAACTTGTTTTCTCAATCGATTTTCCATAGGAAACTTTAGACAAGGCTACAGGTCAAACTGCTGAACGTAATTGCGCCAAATTTGGTAGAGAGAAAGGTCTTGGTCCAGAAAGCGCGCTTTCTTGCATTGAGTGAAAATATGAAAGAAAAGTCCAGCGGGCAATATGATATACTGGAGCTCTGTCTGTGCGAGATAACCCTTTCACGCACCCTCTGCCCAACATCACCACTTCGCAGCTATGCCGTTAGAAGCCAGTCCGTCGGCTCGCAGCTCTCTACTTTTGCGAACGAGTATGCTGCTCTGCCTGTACCTCTGCAAGCTACTACGCTGCTGTTCCTTTGGGAGCAGACAGCTTGTAGTACTGCATCTGTAAGTAGAGCGGACAGGCCGCAGTTGTCCCTCTGCTAGCCTGGGTGCGTACTGTTCATAAGTCACACTACATAAGCATTGAAAAGTCATTTTGTGATTCAGTTTGTCAGCTGGCATCAGTCCGAGGCATTTCTGAAAACATACCGGAGTTCTTTCTGTGAGAGATACCCCTTTCACGCTGCCTCTCCCACATCAGCAGGTAACGTACTCTCTTCCCACATTACCAACATACCCCCACCAACCTTCTTGGGCCCAGAATTGTCCCTGTGCAGTTGGACAAACGAGAATCTTAGTCATGTATAGATTTATATATAAATCATTTTATTTAAACAAAACAACAACAAATAAAAATGAAGCGAGTCTGGTGCTGTGGTTGCTGTCACAGACTTGGGGTCACTGCCAATCAGCACTCAGGAAACAGTTCCACATGTGGGATCTGCTTGTGTTGAACAGGGTTAGTGGCACCATGTGTCGTGGCTTGTGTTGAACAGGGTTAGTGGCACCATGTGTCGTGGCTTGTGTTGAACAGTGTTAGTGGCATCACGTGTCCAAAATTCAAATTGCGAGCTCTGCTGCCCGTAGTGTAGACTGCTAATGAGTGTTTATTTGCACTTGAAGATAAAATTGGTGATTGTACTAAAGCTATAACTGATATAAAAAAAGTTCTTGAAGCAAGGGTACTAAAATGATATTATGTAGGTTTTAGGCCTGTGATAGTTACTTGCCTACTGGACTTTGTGATTAATGAATAAAGACTTAATTTTAATTGTGAGCCCTGATGACCACAGTGTAGGCCAGAGGTAGCGGTCAGCAAGGGCCCACAGCCTTGTGCATAGGTTGGTGGCCCCGCCGGCCTGCGTAGTTCAGGTTCAGTGGCACCATGTGTCGCCGGCCTTACACATGCAAATATGCCTCACTACTCGAAGGGAGTGTGGTGCTTGTGTCACTGCCACGAGGTTGGGGTCACTGTCATTCAGGAGTCAGGACACAGTTCCACATGTGGGATTGGCTTGTGTTGAATAGGGTTAGTGGCACCACGTGTTGCCGGCCTTGCATATGGAAATATGCCTCACTAATCAAAGGGAGCCTGGTGCTGTGGTCACTGCCACAGACTTTGGGTCACTGCCATTCAGAACTCAGGACACAGTTCCACATGTGGTATCGGCTTGTGTTGAGCAGGGTTAGTAGCACCATGTGTCGCCAGCCTTGCATATGGAAATATGCCTCACTAATCAAAGGGAGTCTGGTGCTGTGGTCGCTGCCACAGACTTGGGGTCACTGCCATTCAGGACTCAGGACACAGTTCCACATGTGGGATCGGCTTGTGTTGAGAAGAATTAGTGGCACCACGTGTCACCGGCTTGGCATATGGAAATATGCCTCAATCAAAGGGAGTCTGGTGATGTGGTCACTGCCACGGACTTGGGGTCACTGCCATTCAGGACTCAATACACAGTTCCACATGTGGCATCGCCTGGTATTGAACTGGGTAAGTGGCACCACGTGTCACCGGCTTGTGTTAAACAGGGTTAGTTGCACCAAGTGTCGCGGCTTGTGTTGAACAGGGTTAGTGGCACCATGTGTCGTCGGCTTGTGTTGAACAGGGTTAGTGGCACCACATGTTGCCGGTCGTCCACAGTGTAGGCCAGAGGCAGTGGTCACCAAAGGCCCATGGCCAAGTGAAGTTGACTTGAGCTGCACAGATTGGGAGCATACAGTCTTCTTAACCGATTATACTCTCTTACACAATTTGCATCAGCACTAATCTTGAATTGTTAGCCCTGCTAATCGCATTGTAGGCTGGAGGCAGCGGTCATCAAGGGCCCACAGCCATGTGGCATTGACTTGAGCTGCACAGAGTTCGTGGTTCTTAAAGCACTTAGGGCCAGATGTAGGTAGCCAAATACCGGACGGTAATGGCCGAATCCGGCCGTTATCGACCGGTATTAGGCTTTTGACATGTAGGTGGCTCGGTATTTTTCCGAATCGGTAAATATACCGATTCTGTAAATCCATATTAGGTGGCACAGTTTGCTGTGCCACAGGCCCTTAGGAGTTCTTATTTTACCACCCAATCCTATTGGGTGGTAAAATACCGAATTCCAGTGTACATGCACATCTGTGCATGTACACCTATGCCATGTGACACACAGACATGCCCTTAGGGCATGTATGTGTGCCACATGGCACACAAGCCTGCAATTGGGGTGCTACAGGGTGTCAAAGTGACACCCCGTTCCCCCTGCCAGGATGCGGTATTTACCGATTCTGTAAATACCGAATCGGTTTTTCCCATTGATTCCTATGGGCTTCAAGGCCCATAGGAATCAATGGGAAATACCGATTCGGTATTTACAGAATCGGTAAATACCGAATCTTACTGATTCGGTAATTGCAAAATCAAGATTACCTACATCTGCCTGCTTCCTATTTACCTACTCTTAAATACCGATTCGGTATGATTCGGTATTTAAGAGTAGGTAAATCGGAATTACCTACATCTGGCCTTTAGTGTGTGCGCAGTCAGCGATGATGCGTGGTCCCGGCTGGCTGCACTGGTAGCAATGTCTGTTGCCTACTGGACTGCGTCATCTGCAATCGCGAGTCGCTTTGAATTGTGAGCCCTACTCACCGCAGTGAGGCAGGAGGCTGCGTTGAGGAAGAGCCCTCAGCCACGTGTTGTTGACTTGAGCAATGTCTCTTGCCTACTGGACTGCGTCATCTGCAATCGCGACCCCATCTGAATTGTGAGCCCTACTGACCACAGTGTAGGCCGGAGGCAGCAGTCAGGAAGGGTCCACAGCCACATGTTGTTGACTTGAGCAGTGTCTCTTGCCTACTGGACTGCGTCATCTGCAATTGCGACTCAATCTGAATTGTGAGCCTTGCTATCCGCAGTGTATATTGAAGGCAGTAGTTTGTACAGACAAGTCCGCGGTGCTGTGCCACTGGGAGCCTGTGTGGCGGAATCCAGCGATCGGCTGAGGAAGCTGGCGGTCACGTCGCGGCCTCGTGGCAGGGTGAGGGGTGCCACCCTGGCAGATGGTTTGGCATTCCCAAAAGTGAACCATGCCCAGAGCTCCGGCCTATTTATTCACACTCCTATGCTGAAGTGGCGTACATCGGACCAACCCACTCCGGTTACCCTTATGCTTACAAGGGGGGGCGACACAGCCCCATGACTGAGATCTTCCCTAGTGTTTGACGTAACATGGTTGGGTCCATTGTCCACAACAGTACAAACACCAATAGTATTTTCTACACATGGAGAGGTGTGTATTCTGCGTACTGAGATGTGTCCAGCACATCACCGCTACACTTTGCATTGTGTGCATTGTTAAAGATTGGTGAATTGCTTCCTTCACATACAGTTTGTTCACACCTTTCCCAATATTCAGCTATTGTGTGGCTGAGGGGCCATGCCGTTTTTGGAAATTTCACTGTCTTGTTATGCACTGCCTTGGTGGTATTGGGGGTCCTGGGGGTGGTGATGGGTGTTGTGGCGTTCTTGCGTGTCGGAGCTGTTTGATCAGTAGGTCTATGACATGTGTTGGTCTTCAGATGTGGCTCTGGGCTGGGCTCCCATTCATACTGTATGTAGTTGTTTAATATTTAAAAAACAAGAAGACATTATATATTTTGAATAACAAATAAAAAAAATTACAGTAGAGAGAAGGGTGGTAGGGGGGAAGGTCCTGAGCGCTGTGGCATTGGGTGTTGTGTCCTTCTTGCGTGTCGGAAAAAACTATAGGTTAAATGAACATTATAATTAGAAGTTAGCATTAAAAAAAACATTGAAATTCACTGCAAAAACTATAGGTTTCAGGCACGTTATAGTTAGAAATTAGATTTAAAAAGCTTAGAAATTCACTCAAAAAAACATAGGGTTCAGGCACGTTATAGATAGAAATTAGCATTTGAAAAACCTTAGAAATTCACTGAAAAAACCATAGGTTTCAGGGACGTTATTGTTAGTTGGACATTTCAGTCATATAAAACCATAGAAATTCCACTGTTATAGTTAGTTCAGCTAACTATAACTCGCGCCCCTGCAAATGCACTGCTGATGATGTCACATATTATATCATTTATGACATGGTCAGTGACATCATTGATGACATCTCAAATTACATCACTGAAGACATCACTGATCACATCATCCATGTGACAATCTGATGCACCTCCTCATACACTGTCAGACACAGAGAGTTTTCTTACCAGGAACTTGCACAGGAACAGAGAGGCTAGTTCCCTACTCCCTCTTAAAGATACTCCGGAGGTCCAGTCAATTATCTAGACTCCAAACTACCCTCAAGGGGGAAGGGGAGAGGATAAAATAACAAACTAAGAAGAGACAGGTCCTGGAACCTTGTTCTCTCTGCTACTGTTTTCTTCGTCCGACCAGCAGACTGTACTTTCTGAGAGAACCTAAATATTAAAACACAAGAATTAGTGTACTTCCTATCCTACTCTATTCTAGGATTTACTCCTTTTTTGACACTCTATTTACCTACCCTTAGTCCCAAGGTCTGTGCTTCTCCTCTGGGTTTCTTTATTTGTATTCTTTTCTTCCTTTTTCTTTATTATACAGCTCTAAAGACTTAACCTATCAAAAACAAGATATTTCTTTTAAAACTATTCACCTTTTCTACTGATTCTAATCGTATTTATCTATTCTATGTATGCATTTATTACTTACTTCTTTAAGCTGTGCTTCTATTTTTCCATAATCTTTCCTATGTTTTCTTTTAACTATGTTGGAGTTTAGTGATAACTATCTGTTCAGTATTCTATAGTAAACTTTGTTTTGTCTTTTCTTTCTCTGCAGCTTTTGTAATTGCCGTAAACGCTTTTGCAGGTAAGTATCACTCCATACCTTTTTTTAAACTATATACAATGCCTTATAATTTTGTCCATGTTCTGTAAACTACAGTTCTTTATTTCCGCGCATTCCACTTAGCTTCGTCTTCTTTCTCTCTCTCTCTCTCGTTTTTATTCTTCACAGACTGTACTCTGCGTGAGAGAATAACTGCTGTAGAGTCGCTACCATTTCTGAAGCGTGACTGCTAAGGGAGGAGGGCGACACAAACTCTTCAGGAATGCCCACCTTCTCTGTAGACGCCACAAAATGAAGCCTGGAACCAGGAGCTGAACCGACTACTCCTGACGGAAGCAGCAGACGAGATACCGGACGAAGTCCCGACGAAATATTCTAAGGACACTCTAAATACCACGGAGCTTCACTGAAAAGGTGCGTACTCAGAGAATTTCTCAGTGAAGTGCGCATTGGTCTCAGCGCGCGCGCTTCAACAAAACCTCCGAGCACCTGTGGGGAAATAAACTAGACCGCCACTTTGGTTTAGGAATCGGCGGCCATCTTTGGTTTCCGTTTTTGATTGAGCATTGCCAAATAGTTGGTTTCTGGCCTCTTTCTTCTTTTCAGGCAAAGACTTCCACCTAGCAATGTGCCTACTACTGATAGCACACGATCTGAAGGTCTGACACACACTAATGTAACCTTTGATACACTCACTGTAAAATGCAGACTACCATTTTCGATACCATTGACACACTAATACCAATGACTACATACCCACTATGTGGTTTCTAGGTCTACACACACATCTACCCATTCACCCATACAATCACTCATACATGCAGTCACTGAACAATAGAACACTATCAAATGCACTCATACACCTATATAGACATTGACACACCTGCATTCATATTAGTCAGTTATGTACTCACCTAGTCACTCATGCAAAGAATCAATCACAGTTCCATTTACTCGCCTACACAGTTATACACACACCACCTCATTTATTCATACAGATAGTAACGCATACTTAGTCTCTTATATAATCACCAATACAAGTATACATTCATACATGCAGCCACTCTCACAATCACTGACTCTCATGTATAGTCATTTCTATGCACCAACTCTCACATACACTGCCTTTTATATATGTACTTAGCTGGACATGTGCATTGAGACATCGATTCACTCACCAAGACGCCCATCCTCACACTTACCCACCCATACAACTGTTTCCACATGCACTCTTAAACTCATACACCCTGTCAATCAACCACTCACACATCTATGTCTAACACCTCCCACCCAACCACACACACACTCAGTCTCCAAGCAACTAATCAATAACCCATAAAAACATTCATGTAGCTACTGACCAACCAATGCAGCAGCTTACATGACAACAGACAGAGTGATACAGACATTCACACACTTTAGACACTAACCCATGTATTCAGTAAGATACATTTAATCATTCACTTAAACAGTCAGTCACACACCTACTAAATCCTCCATCCAGACACTTATATATCCATTCATTCTTCAATATAGCTTGGTATATATATATAATATATATTTACATTTTAAAGAAAACAACATTCACTGGATGATGTCATCAGTGATGTCATCACGGATGATGTAATAAGTGACTTCATCAGCAGTGCATTGCGGGGGCGCGAGTTATAGTTAGCTGAACTAACTATAACAGTGGAATTTCTATGGTTTTGAATGAGTGAAATGTCCAACTAACTATAATGTCCCTGAAACCTATGGTTTTTCAGTGAATTTATATATTTATATATATCCAAATGTAATTCGATAGAACACACACTCAAAAGACCTCTGCTAGGGCAAAAAGAAATGTATTTTTAGGTGCAACGTAAGTAAGTAAGTAAGTAAGTATTTATTTGTTGATTACTTAAAATCATTACAATTAAGAAAAAGATAAAAACAACCAAGTAAAACAAGCATATACAGTGGTAGATGACCATTCCATCAAGACATTCATACATTACGCAAATAATTAAAATACATTAGGCTTACTAAAATGCCTTATAATTGCCCCAAAAACTATTATAGCAGCATTTACATAAAATGACTTGTGTTGGCAGATACTGATTTTAGCTGTAATTCATATAAGAACAATAATAAAATACAACATTATTACATTACACAACAATTAAAATACATAAGACTTACTAAAAGTGCCTTATAAATACTCCAAGAACTAATATAGCAGCATTTACATAAAGTGACTTTTGTTAGAAGTTTCAATTGCATATGCAAAATTTGACTATATTCCATATGCAAGCAATACGAAGAAGTGCAATATGCATGACTATATTAAAATATACTCCTAGTCCCTTAAGATAGATTAACACTTTGCATCCAATGATCCTTAAGTTATGTTCCTTTACATATTGTATATCGCAATACAGTTATTTATCCGTTCTACTCCCTTGAGTTTCTTCTCTGCAATAATAATAAACTTAACAAAAAGATAAGTAAGTTTAATATTCTCTCCACTCAAACAGGTAATAACTGCTTGTCTACATGTTCTAATTCCTAATTCATTAAAGATCGATTTTAAGATGGATTTCCGAGCGTCTGCCAATGCTGGGCATAAGGTTACTATATGGATTATTGTTTCATCCCTTTGCCTACAAAGCCTGCAAATTCTTGATGGCCATTGTTTTTCCCATTTTGGTATGCCATCCTTTGTCGGATATCTTCCCAACCTTAAGTGCATACATTTATTCTTGAACCTTGGTTTTAAGTGATATGCTAAATAGGGTTGAGGCATCAGTTTACCAAAGGAATTAGCAATTGACCAGAAATGATTTCTTTTCCTTAATTCTTCTTTGTCAGCTATGGCCGTTAATAGTGCGGCCATTTGATTCATTTCTTTTTTAAAAACTACTTTACTCCTCATTTCATTTTCTAAATTAGTGCAATCAAAATTATATAAGCATTCAGTTAGGTAGAGCTGCCAGTTTTTTGAATATTCTCTTTCTGATATTTCGAGCCAACAAAGCTTTGCTAAAGATCCTTCCTCCGAGCGGGCTAATGATATTAAGGACTTCAGAAATGCCGATTGACGCGCCACAAATTGGTTTTTCAATCCAAATTCCAATCTTATGTTTGCTCGACTAATATATTTAGGAATTTTAAAAACAGCTTTATAAGTTCTAATTTCTATGTCGTCGAGCACTTTCGCGTCTTTACCCCGAAAGATGAGTGAGCAGTAGTCCAAAGATGGAACTAACTTTGCTCTCATCACCTTCATCAAATGATCATAATTAGGGCATAATAATTTGTCTCTTAGTTTCCTGAAGGCAAATGCAAGAGAACAACCCTTGGCTTCAAGGTTATTAAAATGTTGTCTAAATTTTAGGCCGTCATCAAACGTAATCCCAAGGTATTTATAAGATTTCACATTTTCAATTACCAGACCATTAATATTCCACTCTTTAGTCCTATGTTTCCCTTTTCCCATAGTCATTATTTTTGTCTTTTTTGTATTAATTGTTAGTCCATTTTGTGTAACATAGCCATTAAAAGAGTCAATTAACCTTTTTAACCCTATTTCTGTTTGGCTCAATAAAATGGTATCATCTGCATATTGCAGGTATTTAATTTCTTGACTCTGAATAAAAGGCGAATATGAATTACTATCTTTAAGATGGGCTGGCAAATCTGCCATAAAAAGATTAAAAAGGCAAGGAGCCAACACACAGCCTTGCTTTAATCCCACATTCGTATCCAAACGACGGGTCATATGCTTTCCATCGCCAATTTTGATCTGTACCCAGGTCTGGGAGTATAAAAGTATAATCATCTTTAATAAAGATTCTGGAATACCCCAATTCCTTAACTTACCCCAGAGAATATTTCGTGGCACAGAATCAAAAGCGGCTTTTAAATCGATAAAACACACATATAATCTTTGCATCCTGGTTTTGGCTCTCTCACCTAATAATGTTAATAAAATCAAATTGGTATGGGTAGATTCTCCCTTTCTAAACCCAGTTTGGAAATTGGGGATAAGATCTTCCATTGTTGCCCAAGCCTCTAGTTCTTCCAACAGGCAACTAGCAAATATTTTTGCTTCTACATCGGTGAGCGTAATTAAACGATAATTGGCCGGATTATCCTGTGGTCCACTCTTATATATCGGTTGAATAACACTCCCATGCCAAGATAGAGGAATAAGACCTGTTTTAAGAACTTCATTAAAGAGAAGCATTAGCAGTTCTGGCCAGTTACTTATATCAGCTTTAAATATTACGTTCGGGATACCATTTGGGCCTGGTGCTCCGTTGGATCTAATCTTATTTATAATTTTTTTTACTTTATCGAGCGACCAGGGCCCCAAATCCACTCTACATTGGGAAGGGGGAATACTACCCTCACTCCCTCTATCTATTATTTTATGCATATCAATTGGACCATTATTAAAACATTTATCATTATCTAGGCATTTGGTATCTATTTTCTTATTAAAGAAGCTCACCCAACTCACTTCATCAACATTAGCACTATTGCTTCTATTATTGCCGTTCTCAATGTTATTAATAATGCTCAAAAATAATCGTAAATCTTTGGATTTACAAGCATGATGGACTTTTGCCCATGTTGTTTCATAAAAACCTTGCTTAGCCCTCCAGATTTCCCTTTTATATCTCTGTTTTAAATCTCTGATTTTAAATGACGCAAATTGCAACGATAGCCTATTTTTGTTCCGGTGCAGTGATCTTATCTCTTTATTAAGCTTTCTTTTTTTATATAGTAGATGAGAAGAATACCATCCTGGTTTCTTAGGATTTAATATAATACCATTAGAGGGCTCATCTCTAGCCGATTTAGCCAACAGTTCATCACATAAATGTGCCCATAAGTCAACCATAGCTTTCCCTTCGTCATAAGCTGCATGAACATCCGGGATTAAACAGTCAAGCACTCTCAAGATTTTATCCTCAGTTTTAGCATTCCATGTTAACCTTTTAAGATTAAAGGATGATGGTGCTTTTACCAGAATCTTAGTTTCTGGTAAATGGTCTAGATCTATATCAAAATTGATCACTTGTGGATTGTGATCACTTTCAATTCTTGGGGCAATCTCGTAGCTTTTTACTAACTTATATAATTTCTCTGACATTATAGTGTAGTCTATTACAGAGGAGCTATCTGCTTTGTTGAAAGTCGGAATATTATCAAGGTCATGCATAATCTTTAAGTTGTATTTTTTAAACTTACAATCCGTCCATTGAGCTAACCATTTTGAGTCTATTGTCTGCCTTTTAAGAGCAATAAAGTGCATATTAAAATCACCAGAAATAATAAATACTGAATCCAAGTGCTCATAATATAATGTTTTTATCATCCCCCAAAGCTGAGTAATTTGGGTAGATCTAACCTTCTTTTTGCAACTTAAATACACATTTATCAAAATAATTGAGTGACTTGCTATTAGTTTAACGCACTGTAACCATTTTACATGAAGATCAATTTCAAAGTGAGAGGCTTTTAGTTTTGATGATATATATATGGAAAGACCTCCACATGGGTGACCTGAGTTGGCTTCTCGTGTTGCAACATTACAGTATTCAGCATAACCTATAAAAGGTTCTTTTGACGTGATCCAAGTTTCCTGAAACATCAGTATACCAAAAGACTTCAAAAAATCAATTACATATTGATCCTCGATTAATGATTTTAGGCCATTGGTGTTCCAGGAACAAAGAATCAAAGGATTTGATATATATCAATTCTTCGTTTCAAAAGTATGATTTGCTAGAATTCCTGGAAGCCAACTCCAGTCCTCTACTAACTCTGGGACTTTCTTCAATTCCTCGCAGGTTCGCAAACCAGACTGGCTACTTCTTATCTTGATGCCATATGCTAAATTCAATTCCTTAGATGCGCCTGACGCATTTTTTAAAACTCTAACTTGATCCACTATGTCTCTTTTTTTGTCATCAATTTTTTGAGTAGCCATAGCTAATTTGTTATCATCCCCTTTTGATTCAATTGGTATTAGCAACATTGGGTAGCTGGATGCTTGAACTCGCCAAAGTTTAATGCCCCATTTTTCAAATACACTACTGTTTGCCATTATTTTATCAACAATTTCTATACTTGACCAAGTTGTAATTGTTATTTTCCTATCACATTTTTCACTTTCTTTTTTAAACTCCACAGCTTCCAGATTCGCTGTTACCACATCTTTAAGATCTATAGTAGCATGTAGTAATTTCAGGATGTTACCACGATTTAAGATATCATGTAGGCCTCTTGAAGTATATTGAGGGCTAAAGGCAACTTTCCTCATATCGGTCGACAAATGTAAATGCTCAATATTATCTTTCTCAATTTTAATTTGCGGACATGGATTATCCTTAACGGATGCAGGAATCCTTTCCGTTATCAAGTTGACTTCTTTAACTTCCTTTGTTAATCGCTCTTGTGTCCCACAGAGGGCCACTTGATCGAATCTATTTACACCTTGCTGATAAATGTGATTCACTAAATTCTGATTAACAATATTATTTTGTGCATATTGGTCAACCACTACTTCATTGCTTGATTTCCGGCTTAATTTAAACCCCAGTTCGTTGCTCATGGCACCCACTTGATCATTAGAGTTCACTATATTCTCAATATGACTAGGTTGCGTACTAATGACTTCCACAATTAGTGATTTATCAGAAGCTTTATCTTTTAATATTCCTGGAGCTTCGCCTATGAGGCCAGAACTAAAAATGTGATCTACGTCCCCTAGTTTTTCAATGTCACACTCCATTGTTTGATTTGCATTTACCTTAAATCCTGATTTCTTATTGGGTCCAAAAATCGGGAAATATGATTTCATTTCAACTTCCTTTACTTTCAAGGATTTAGGATCATCACTCATTTTATTACTAATAGGCTTTAATTCATGTGCTTTCTTATTATGAGCTTTCCTTAACTTTTTTCTAGTCCTTTTCGAAAGGTTTGTTGGTTTTAATGATCCGCTTGGATCTTGGTGTTGTTTTGAACATGTCTTTTTTATAATACTTGAAAAATTAATTAACCTTGAAAAATCGCTAGTCACATTGTCCTTTACCAAGCTATCATTATTTATGTCGCTTTCGAATTTCGGATAGGGGGTCTCGGTTGCTTGTAAGTTGCTATCCTCCTTTACATGTGGCAACTTATCAGCGTCAATGGATATAATTAATTTGTTTGGTGGTTCAATGATTACCTTTCTACCTTGGTCATCTCTACCCGACAGCAGTTTAACTTCTTGCACCATAGAACTTACTATTGAGGGCAAATCGGAGATCTTATCGATCAACTGTGCACAGGTGCAGGTTATGAATGGACTATCCTTATCTGCTTGTACCTTCATAATCAGGTTCGTCAGATGCAAGAGTTTAGTGTCAATGCCCGCCACATGGGACGCTAGCGTGTTTAAAATATCCACCTGAATATCCAGTTTGTCTGAGTGGAAATTAAGTGCGTTAGTAATTGAGCCCATGGTGTGTAAAAGGCAATCCCATAAACCCTGCTCCGTGCTAAGCTCATCCCTTTTTGAGTCACCTGGGGTTCCATGCTGGTCAACCTCTACTTTAGATAATGACAGTATATTCACTGATTTAGACTGCTCTATAAGGTCTAAGCTATGTTGTTTATGTGTATTAAGATTCTTCTCAGAACTGCCAACACCTTGATAGAATGATGATATATTGTTATTAAGGCTATTGTCCATTGTTATATTTGACTGGTCCAGATTAAACAAGCTAACATTACCACCTTTAACTGAACAGTTAATTGGGCTTGGCAGTAAGTCTTGTGTAACTAGATTTGGTTCACTTTGGCCGTCCTTAAGTACTAACTTTCCAACTTCGGTACTGACTTCAGCTTCGGCTCCCAGATCATATACATTATCATATTTATTTACTTTCCTAGACATACAAGGAGACAAATCGCACAATCCAGATTCCCCTTTATAGGTCGTCCCTTGATTGGTAATTTCAAGATCATTGGCCAGCCGAGTCACCCCCTGAGCTCCCCCTTCACAGACATGAATTTGTACCTGAGCCTGTAACAGACCAGCTACCATTGAAGGAGGGAATGGGGGTGTGGAGACAGATACCAACACTTTATCTGTTACAGTATTTTCGCCTACTGCTCGCCTATCCTGATTAACCACTACAGCATCCAATTTTTCCGGCAGTTTAGGTTGGATCAGATAACTATCTGAGCAACTTATTTTCTCTTTTTTACACAGCGGGGGAGGCAAAGGGAAAGACAGTAACCATTCACTAACCCCCCCACTAGAGTCTTCCTTATATGAGGACTTCCTTTTATGATTATCTTTGCGATCATCTTTGTAATTATCTTTATCAGATAGAGTTTGATGGTACTTAAAAAAGTAACTCTTTATCGACGACTGCGCCATACATGGAGACCGGATATGACACAAGTCTTTACTAAGGGAGACAGAAGACACTTTTTCCTCAGCTGGATTAAACAGATTCTCCTCTGAACAGGCACTTCTTTTGTTAATTTGCATGTTTCCCTCCTGTTCTCCATTATCCTTACCCCTGCACATTTGAGGGGCTTCTGTAATCTCTGTTGTCTCCTCTGGTTTTTGAATTTGTATAGAGTTTTGTGGACCCCCACATTGGCGACCGGACCTCATCATCATTAATCACGCAAAGTCCACCTTACACCTTACACAAAAGACCACCTACTCCTTCTCTCTCCTTCTCACTTTTGAGTTTGTGTGACCAAAGTTCTTAATTCAAATAGGATACAGGTTTTAACAGGGTTTGACAGATGTGAGGGCGGGGCAGCTTCCAAGTGATCAAATATTCCAATATTCTGATATTCAATTATTCAATCAGGAGAGCACCTCTCCACGGAGCCTCCTCAATGGTCCTCAATGGTCCTTGCAGGTATGGAAAAATGTCACCCCGATCTCAGGCTCATGCACCCCCAATTCCGGCGCCTGGGTGATTCGGCTGCACACCGACCCCCGTCTGGCCACCGGCACTACGAGGTACCTTAGACCACACTCTTGCTCCGCTCTGCTCAACAACGCCACAACAGCTGCAACAGCGCCACCCAGCAGTGACAAAGCTGATGCTTCTCTTCCTCTGAACTCGAGCAAACCACACACGTTTTGCAGCCACCCGGCTCCTGGCTCCAGGCTCCAGCAGGCTTGGCTAACTGGTGAAGTGGTGTCCGGTGAATTTGGACTGGAGGATCGCCAACCCCCTGTCTAACGGAGGTACAGTGTAACGCAATGCGATCTGAGGCGGGGGTGTTATTGGGCAGATGAGGCCTAGAAGACAGGGTTGTAGGACTTAACTCTCCCCTCCGCCTTCAGCCCCCTGCCTGCCCGCCCACCACCGCCTTTGCCTTCACTTCTTAATTCTTCACTCTTCCCGCTGCCCACCGCTCACCTCCGGTCACCTTTTCCACTGCCCCTTGAGAAAATAGCAGTAGCAGCTGGTAGGCGTAGCTGCCGCCGCCGCTGAGTGTCCAAAAAACCCCCCAAAAAAACGGTACTGTTACACTCGCCGGGTCTTTTCCCGGCTCCCGGCTCTCGGCACGGCACGGATCAGCTCGGCTCGGCTCCACACACGTATGGTGAGGTGCGGGGCAGCATAGACTTTCGGCTTTCCCGGGAGCTCCGAGAGCCTTACTGTGCTCCGGCTCCGGCTTCCCGCTTCCGTCCTCCGCCCTCCGCTCTCAGGCTTCTCTGGCTCTCTAGCACCACCGCCTGGTACCTGAGAAGTGGCAGTAAAACTCGATGAAGGCTTTCGTTTCCCCCTAGTGTCATGCATGCAACGTGTTTCGGCAGAAATGCCTAGATCAAACGCGAGCAATTATTTTGGAAGTTCATTCATAGACAAAGGATACAAACAAAGAACTAATGCTCACAATTGTTGAAATAGCTATGTTACAACGGCGGCCATATTCGAATAAGTTTTCATGCAAGGTTAATACCATTTCAAAAATATGTTTATAATCATTCTTAAGTCACAAATTGTTTATATCCTGATGGCGGTGATAATATCCATGTGTGGTCATGTTGCTGTGTGAAAACCGGAAAAGAAGTGCAATTGGTGCAGCATGCAGGATTCCTTGGGATGGTGAGACCGATTGTGCGGTGGCCATTATGTGGTGTATGGTTTACCGTAATTGTGTATTCCCGGTAGGGAAACACCCGAGCTAGCTGTAGTGATGCAGGTTTCTTTTTGCACTAGCAGAGGTCTTTTGAGTGTGCATTCAATTGAATTACATTTGGATTAACACTGTCGGGCTGTGGTACCACCGGCACCACGCACCACCTGACTACAGGCTCAATTCCAAGAGGAACCCTTTCCCCTCTTGGCAATATATATATATATATATATATATATATATATATATATATATATATATATATATATATATATATATATATATATATATATATATATATATATATATATATATATATATATATATATATAGATAGATAGTTAGATAGATAGATAGATAGATAGATAGATAGATAGATAGATAGATAGATAGATAGATAGATAGATGTACATGTATACATATATATCTATATATATGTATACACACACAAACAATAAAAAACCGTAACACATAGACTGGAAAATATTTAAAGACATACCAATTTAATTATGCATAAAAAAGTAAACAATATAAACAATTACATGTTACTAAAACTATATTGCAAATTATGAACATTACAAATTTAAAATAATATAATTTAAAATACACTGATTCATCATAATAACATTCATTTGAACAAAATAACCAAAACTACAAAATTGTAGGAATAATACAAATACTATTCCACTCCAGTCTGTGCAACACTAGGGATTGGACTCAGGACACGTACGAGTTACTATTCTCTCTGCAGTCAATGCATCAGTGGGGAAAGTGTTTGATTGCGGAGGGGTAAAATGTACTGTTCCCTTTCCGGTCTGTGCAAAAGTAGGGAAAGCGTTGGACTCAGGAGGGGTAACATTACCATTCCCACTGCAGTCAGTAGGGAAAGCAATTGACTCAAGAGAGATAAATACTACTATTCCCACTCCAGCCACTGAAACAGTAGGGATAGTGTTGGATTGCAGGGGGGGTAAAATGTACTATCCCCACTCCAGTTTGTGCAACCGTAGGGAACGTGTTGGACTCAGTAGGGGTAAAAATTAATATTTCCACTCCAGTCAGTGCAGCAGTAGAGAGAAAATTTCACTTCAAACTAATAAAATATTTTAAGGTACAAAAACACTTAATGGGTTTGCTTAATTTGAGCCGCAAATCACAATTTTATGCCAGTAGCAAGAAAAGCATCAGTTGGTAGCAAAAAGCAACTAAGGCTGGGGTGCTCCCAAGGTGTATGACACCTACCCACCAAAGTGTCAATCAATCCCAGGGTTCAAAGAGCCTGGAATAAACATAAGCACACAATGCACCCGAGCACACCAATATTGTTCAGTTCAAATTCAGTAATGCAATTATTAGTCTAGAAAGTTCAGTAACATCTCAGCACCCTATGTAATTTTAGTCCAAAAAAAAGGGTCTCGAAAAGCAAAATCAAATGATTCAGACAGATCTTCTTAGGTTGAGGTCTGTTTTTAATTTACACAGTTCACCAGAAGAAAAACAGCAGCCTACTAGAAGTGAAACGCTGAAGCCGGCATTGCACACGAGAAACAAATATGAGTGGACCCCACGGTTAACGCTAACAAAAGGAGAAGAGTGCACCTTTGGATTTATCAGGATTCAAATGGAAAGCACCACTGAATAAACGATGGACCTGGACGTCATGACCGTTGTCTAAATTGGAAGAGGAAATATATTTATAAAAAAATCGTCTTTTACAATGGGGCCATAACTATCATATTGATGAATAAAAACAGGACTGGATACTTTTTTTTACCAATTTACGAGTGTTTGGTCATACACCCGGGATATCATCCATCTAAAGACAAGTGCAACTTATAGAACATTCAGAATTCTTACATTTCTGAAGGAATTGTTGACGAGCCTTGAGAAAGCCCTGTGGGCGAAACGCGCGTCGGCTGCTGTTTTTCTTCTGGTGAACTGTGGAAATTAAAAACAGACCTCAACCTAAGAAGATCTGTCTGAATCATTTGATTTTGCTTTTCGAGACCCTTTTTTTTGGACTAAAATTACATAGGGTGCTGAGATGTTACTGAACTTTCTGGACTAATAATTGCATTACTGAATTTGAACTGAACAATATTGGTGTGCTCGGGTGCATTGTGTGCTAATAAAATATTTTAACAACTTTATTAAATAACAACAATATAAATATTTAAATATACAAATTGTATATATAAATGTAAAAGTTTAAATTACAAATGTGTTACAATTTTTAATAAATGTAAATAAATAAAAATAGTATTATAATTAAAATACCACACCGTGGCCCTTATTGCGGTGTCGGTCAGGGTTGCCTCCGACCGACACTGCTGCATATTGGGAACTGGCCATCCTCAGGTCTGCAGTTCCGACAGCATTATTTGGATGCGACTGCCCAAGGTGCAGTCGCAGACTTTCATTTCTCAGTGGGCGATTGTGCAGCAGGCGGAAACCGCCGGTAGCACAAGCTCCCATTGAGAAATGGGAGTTTGTGAACATCCCTGCACCATGTGGCAGGCACCTCATAATGCCTAAACAAAATATCACCGCAGAGGAAGAAAAGGGTCCGAGGGATATTTAAAGACCTGCCATAGTTCATATCCCCCAAGGACAATTAGAACAACAGGCAGAGAACCAGGGGTCTTTTTCGGAAGAGCTAGGTACAATAGATCCTACTCTACTAACAGACGCTGTCAGTTCAGTTGTAAGTACCAAATCACCATACAGCCTGTAAATATCAGGGGTACATGCTTGTGCAGCTAAATCAAGACCACAAGTGGTTGTCAGTGAGACTCACAAAAGTAATAGTCATGGATTCCCATCGAATGTCTTGCGATGATCTATATTCTCATCTGGTCATCCAGAAAAACTGGGGTGGTCTGTCCCTCGATCATTGGGACCATGTCCACACCCAATCGCTAGAAAAGTCTCAGTGAGTCAAACCCACACACACTGTGTTGACCATGAGATAGATGACGAGGTATGGGAATATGTGCAGTGCAAAGAATAGTGATAAAGTGGTGAGATAAAATAGAGTGGTGAAAGCAGTGGTCGGTATGTTTTATTCAAATCGTTGTTTCACCCTCTAATTAAAACCAAGAACAGTGCAAATGACAAGGGGGATATGCCTCACCTCTCCTGGACCGTCGTTGCCTCGTTGTAGGCACTGACCCCCAGTGCCTACAATGAGGCAACGACGGACAGAGCGGGGCCTCCGTCTTCCTGAGCAGGGTCCAGGAGAGGTGAGGCATATCCCCCGGTCAATCTGGATGTGAGATCACTCCAGTTGTTGACACGGAGCTAGCTGATTATGGACTAATACATCCAGCTATATCCTTTTTCTTATTCACTTTTTATTTAAGGTTTATTCACATTAGCGGTAGCAAATCTTGGAGAACAGAGGCCCTGAAGAAAGCCTGTGGAACCCCTTTTCCTGGTGGCTGAAACATGTTGGACTTTTTTTGTGGCAGTCGATAATTGTTAAGTCTGCCTTGTCATTTGCACTGTTCTTGGTTTTAATTAGAGGGTGAAACAACCATTTGAATAAAACATACCGACCACTGCTTTCACCACTCTATTTTATCTCACCACTTTATCACTATTCTTTGCACTGCACATATTCCCATACCTCGTCATCTATCTCATGGTCAACACAGTGTGTGTGGGTTTGACTCACTGAGACTTTTCTAGCGATTGGGTGTGGACATGGTCCCAATGATCGAGGGACAGACCACCCCAGTTTTTCTGGATGACCAGATGAAAATATAGATCATCGCAAGACATTTGATGGGAATCCATGACTATTACTTTTGTGAGTCTCACTGACAACCACTTGTGGTCTTGATTTAGCTGCACAAGTATGTACCCCTGATATTTACAGGCTGATGGTGATTTGGTACTTACAACTGAACTGACATCGTCTGTTATTAGAGTAGGATCTATTGTACCTAGCTCTTCCGAAAAAGACCCCTGGTTCTCTGCCTGTTGTTCCACCTCATAATGCCTGACACACAGTGCAGGGATGTTCCCCAAGTATAGATGCGGAGGGCCATGGATGAAGTGGGCCCTGCTAGGGGCCCCCAGTGTCGCTTTCCAACAGCCTTTCCATGTCAGAAAGGGGATATCTCAGCCCCCGAGCACGGAATCACATGGGAGAGGTACCATTAGAAAGGGTAGAATCTCCCCTTTCCAATGGTACCCTTTCTTATTGGGTCCCTACTTGGGGATAGCCCCAGGCGGGTGATTCCCAGGCAGGGATTCACCCACTAGGCACCAGGGAGTGGGGAGCTGCTTTTTGGATAAGGGCTTTTGCTCCCCATAGTAATTTGGCCACGATGAGCCTTTCTGCCACCCTGGGAGGCGGATTCAGGCAGTAGCACACAAGACACCAGGAAATTCTCATTAGTTTTTTAGCCTCCCCCCTGTGCTGCAGATGGAGGCAATAGCCCCCAGAGTGCCCACCGGGAGATAGAAAGACCACTAGGCACTAGTAATTTTTTTTATAAAAGAAGAGTGGGGGCTGCTCACAATAGGTATACCTAAGCCCCCCCAACACAAAAGGTACATTATTTCTGCCCCCCAGGAGGCAGATGGGGGTTATCACTGAGGATCTGCCCTCCCAGGGGGGCAGAAAGGACACTAAACCCCAGGGATTTTTTTCAAACTTTCTTATGCTAAGGGGTGGGGGCTACCTGAAATGGGCTTTATAATGCCACCACTCCTCAAAAATTGGCACAGTCTTTCTGCCCCCTCGGGGGGCAGAAAGACCACTAGCCACCAGGGATGATTTTGTTTTTTATAAAAGAGGGTTGGGGGTTGGCTACAATGGGCATGCCAATACCCCCACCCCAACACAAAAGGGATAGTCTTTCTCCCCCCTCGGGAGGCAAGTGAGGGTTATCACCCCCGATCTGTCTTGGGCACTAGGCCTATCCCCACTAGTGAGGTACCATTTTTATCGGAAGACTTGGGGGAATTCTGGGTGAGTGGAAGTTTGTGGCACCCAGGGGATTGCAGAACTTCCCATCACTGAAATATGACGAAAATGTATGTGTTTTTTTACACAGTTTGAGATTTTCAAGGGATTCTGGGTAACAGAACCTGGTTAGAAGCACACACGTCATCCCATCCTGAATTTCCCAGGGTGTCTAGTTTTCAAAAATGTACAGGTTTGCTAGGTTGATTGCCCTAGATGCTGGCTTAGCTAGGGCCTGAAATCCACAGTTAGTCACTTTGCAAAAAAAGGGTCGGTTTTCTGTCAAAAAATTTGATGGGTCCACATTGCGTTTCAGGCCGTTTCCTGTCGCAGGCACTAACCCTACCCACACAAGTGGATAGCATTTTTATGGGGAGACTTGGGGGAATGCTGGGTGAGTGGAAGAGTGTGGCACCCCGCAGCTTCCAGAACTTTCCATCACTAAAATATGAGGATTTTTTTTTTTTAAATAAAGTTTGAGCTTTGTGGAGGATCCTGGAATCCCCTGGCTGTCTAGATTTAAAACATTTACAGGTTTCGTAGGTTTCCCTAGGTGTCGGCTGAGCTAGGGCCAAAAATCCACTGCAAGGCAATTTGCAAAGAAATGGTCAGTTTTCTGTGTAAAAACGTATTGGGCCTTTTTGTGTAGCGGGCACTTGGCCTACCCACACAAGTAGGGTACCATTTTTATTGGGAGACTTTGAGGAATACTGTGTGGGTAGAAGTTTGTGACTCCCCACAGATTCCAGAACTTTCCATCACAGAATTAGGAGGAAAATTAGTGTTTTTGGACAACGTTTGAGGTTTGTAAGGGATTCTGGGTAAGCAAACCTATTGAAAGCCACACAAGTCACCCCATCTTGGATTACCCTGGGTGTCTATTTTTGAAAAATGTACATGTTTGCTTGGTTTGTCTAGGTGCTGGCTGAGCTAGGACCTGAAATCCACAGCTAGGCACTTTGCAAAAAAAAAGGGTCAGTTTTCTGTGGAAAAACGTGTTAGGTCCACATTGCAAATTGGGCCATTTCCTGTTGTAGGTACTAGGCCTACCTACAAAAGTGGGGTACCATTTTATCGGAAGACTTGAGGAAATTGTGGGGGAGTGGAAGTTTGTGGCTCCCAACAGATTCCAGAACGTTCCATCACAGAAATGTGAGGAAAATGTCGTTTTTTTTTACAAAGATTGAGTTTTGCAAGGGATTCTGGGTAACGGTATCTGGTGAGATCCAC
The DNA here is from genome assembly GCF_964261635.1 of Lissotriton helveticus. Classification (NCBI taxonomy): domain Eukaryota; kingdom Metazoa; phylum Chordata; class Amphibia; order Caudata; family Salamandridae; genus Lissotriton; species Lissotriton helveticus. The sequence continues at coordinate 1,035,306,287 of NC_136063.1, forward strand.
ACAAGTCACCCCATACTGGAATCCCCTGTGTGTATACATTTAAAAATGTACAGGTTTTCCAGCTTTCCCTATTCTCCGGCTGAGCTAAAGCCCAAAATTCACAGCTTGGCGATTTGCAAAAAAGTGTCAGTTTCCTGTGAAAAAATGTGATAGGTCCATGTTGGATTTTGAGATGTTTCCTGTTGCGGGCGCTAGGCCTACCAACACACAAGGAAAGTATTATTTGTATCGGGAGACTTGGTGGAATGCTAGGAGGGTGGAAGTTTGTGGCTCAACAGAGAATCCAGAACTTTACATCACAGAAATGTGAGGGAAATGTGTTTTTTTTTTACAAAGTTTGAGGTTTGGAAGGAATTCTGGGTAACAGAACCTGGTGAGAGCCACAAAAGTCAGCCCATCCTGGAATCCCCCAGGTGTCTAAATTTCAGAAATTGTACAGGTTTTCTAGGTTTCTCTAGGTGCCGACTGAGTTAGGGCCCAAAATCACAGCTAGGCACTTTGCAAAAAAGGCTCAGTTTTATGTGGAAAGATGTGATAGGTCCATGTGGTGTTCTGGGCTGTTTCATGTCACAGGCACTTGGCCGACCCACACAAGTGAGGTACCATTTTTGTCAGGAGGCTTGGGTGGGTGGAAGTTTGCAGCTCCCCGCAGATTCTAGAATTGTGAGGAAAATATATTTTGTTTACAAAGTTTGAAGTTTGCAAGGGGTTCACAGTCGAGGACAGGTGCACAGTGGGCCCTGTATCTTTCAAAGCTGTGCCAGGGCAGACAGAGTTCTGACTCAAAACCCAGATGATTACACAGTGATTGCTCAGATGGGCAAGTATATGCACAACTTTGGGCCCTTGGTACAAAGCTACAGCCAACCAAATTATAAACATTATTTTAATTGAAATTGTCCTTCCATCACTAGGAAGAGCATTCTCTTTCTTTGCATTCTTCTACTAAAATCCCCTTTGGATAAAGGTATGCCATTACATAGTCTACATTTAGGTTCTATGAATTTATTAATTACTCTGTTCCTTCAAACTCGGTTAATGGGATAGTAATCAGTTCTTCAGTTTGATACATATTCTCTATCTGACCCCCCACACCATAACGTTTGTCATTAAACATATTATGTTCAAATGTATTTTACATTAATGTTTTTCTTTTGTGCTTCAACTACAATAGAAGATTATCTTTATGCAGGCTTTATTATTGTTATTAAGTTTATTAAAATGTAGAGGTACTAATCAGCCGAAAATGTCAAATAATTTGCACAAAAAAAGGCTCAACTAGAGCAAAACAACCAATTAACAGTTAAGGCTGAGCAATCTGTACTCTCTACTATTTAGATATTTTTGGAATCTGAAAGAAAGGCAGGAACAGTATTAGCGCTCTGGCTTAAACAAATAGAAAATTTAGGAAGAACTAAAGCAATTAAGAACCCATCAAAATGAAAAAGTGCAAAATAACGAGGCACGTAAAACTATGTGCGAATATTCTAATTTTGATTCTAAAAGCTTTTTGAACGCCGTGCCACCTTGTCAGAATTCGTATATAATAAAGCAATCTAAAAGGAGTAGATATATATATCCATGGCAAAGTATGCGGTGTTCACGAACTACATCAAAATTCAACCAGACTCCTCGAGCTGTAGCGCTGTACACTGAATGAACAGTGCTAACACTGGACTTAGCAATGAGATAACAGCACAAATAGGCGAGACTCGGTTTTGAAGGGAACATAACGAAAAGGAAGTGGTATGATCGATGGCAAGTATTGACAGCACAATAGTTCATACATTTATCGCGTATTCATAGTTACATCGCCAAAGTCTCTGGAGAGAGAAACTGAATGTGGTTATTCATCAAGCAGCTGTAGGTGGGTTGAACATCCTCTTGGACTGCCTGTCGAAGAAGCTTTTATTATAATTACTCGTGAGATTTCAAGTGCACCTGAGCGGTTTGGAGAGTCCTTGATGGCAGCTCCACAGAGCAGTGGGCGACAGAAAGGCCCTTTCATACTTTCAGAGCATGCTCTAGGGTGTGTAATGTGTTTAGCCTCTGATCCCTTGTGGTTCACATTATTCAGCTTTCTATTGAAACGGCTTTGTGTTCCTTTAAAATCATGAAAGCCTTTCTGTGAAAAAAATGCATTTGCTATTTTTTAGCGATTTCTTAAAATTCCTTAATTGCGATTAGCAAATTGTTAATCGCAATTAAGGAATAATTTCCCATTCATTTCTATGGGCCAGGAAGCCCATAGGAATGAATGTGAAATTATTCTCAATTTGCGATTCGCAATTTGCTAATCGCAAATTGAGAATAATTTCAAGGGTGCAGGGGTGTCCAAAGGACACCCTGTTGCACCCCTGAAATAAGCATGGGTGCACATGTGGTGCATATACATGCCCTAAGAGCATGTATGTGCATCACATGGCACTTTGAAAAATGCAAAATTTGTAATTTTTCAAGAAAATCGCAAATTACCACCAACTTGAAGTTGGTGGTAATTTGCGATTCCTTAGGGACAATTAGCAAATTTTTTTTGCATCATACATTGCATTTAAGGAATTGCACATTTTGCGATTCCTTAAATGCAATCGCAAAATAAGGAATCGCAAATTTTACGATTCCTTATTTTGCACCACATTTTGCTTAATACATTCCATTTAGCAAATTTGCATTCGGCCTTTGCGAATGCGAATTTGCTTGATACATCTGGCCCTATGCTCCACATGGACCTTAGTATTACACATCTGCGTGTAACTGACCAACATCGTAATAGGCCCAATAATCTCTCTTTCAACTACTGGATCTGATGAATGATAGGTCAAGTGCCTCAAATCAGACAAGTCTTGGGTAATAGACTTCCCAGGGCGCTGGGCAGTCACCATGTGTCCCTTGGTAGACATCACTTGAAAAGGTTCTGTACCAAAAGGAGCATCAGATTGTCTTCTCTGCATTTGTCATATGAGCATTGGATCTTCTCTCTTCAAGATGATGTTTTTCACATGTTGTCGTCGTCAGCATACACTTGCATGTTTTGTTTGCTAAACCAAGTCCTTCTCATGAGCGGTCATCCCATTCTTCTTTCTTTGATTGGTACATTGAGGTAACGTGGTGTTCATTGCTCTCGTAAACATCAAAGTCACAGGACTTTCAACTGTGGTCAAGTGGGGTGTTGAATGGTAGGTTGGCAAAGTAGAATTCAACAGTTTTCAAACTGAGCTTCTCAAAAGTAGAATGCTGCACTACTTTCTTTAGTGTACACAAAAACGCTTGGCATGTTCATTGGCTTGTAGTCATAGAGGTGTGCTGTTTTGATGCTTTATATTGAAATGCTCCAAGAAATCTTTGAGCTGTCATTGTCAGACTTCACTATGGCTGAAACACCCCAGGTCACAAAGATGCCATCTAGTCTTTCAATGACTTGTTCTTCAGTGTTAGATAAAGGATTTTCAATCAGTGGAAATCGGGAGTATTCATGCATGAACACCAACAGATTATTTCCATTGTCAAGGTGGCCTAAAAGTCATTAGCTATTCTCTCCCATGCATGTTTCAGGAGTTCAGACATGTTGGTGAATCGGTTTTGTGGAAATGCAGCTGCATTACTGACAGGCCTTTAATTCCTTTCAACCCTGTCATCAAGGTAAGGAAACCAGACTCGGTCTCGGAGAGCTCTTTTGGTTAAAAAAATTGCACAGTGTCCTTCATTGGGCACTTCATTTATGTTCTGCCTTAGACCACTCTCCGGAATGAGGATTCTCGACTCTCATAATATAACTCCTTCTTGAGGTATGGACAGTTCATCTTTGACATTTTTGTATTTTTGATATTCACCAGTAAGCAGTCGAGTGTACTGTTTCCAGGACTGATGTGTAATTATGTCCTTTAACTTTAGCACGTCACTATCATGGCTCATGACAGTAATAATCTGGGCTAACGAAAAGGCAGCTGGTGTTTTTGATTTTATAATGAAGTTGATATAGACCTCAGCCGTCTTTCATGGAGTACTGGGGCCTTGTATAGGCACTCTGGAAAAGTAGTCAGCAGGGTTCTAATTATTCCCTGGACGATGCACAATGGTATGATTATACTCCTGTACCAATAGTCCACATTGTTAAATACAAGGAGGCATTTTGTCCTTTGAATTTCCAAATATAATCAGTAAACTTGAGGATCAGTTACCATCTGTTAGACCTGATACTCTTCTGATAGTCTTTCCCTATTTTATTTTCCATTTTCCTCCTGGATTTTTCTGATTGTCTTGTATAGTGGCCTTAGGGCTTGGGGGCTCTTCCCCCCTGTAAATGTTGCGTGAAAGTGCATGTGCCCATCCTACACACGTTAGGAAGTGGTGCTTACCTGATGTTTTGAAACATGTGCCCAGTCTGACATTGCAAGCCAGTCTGCGCACTTGCACCAATGTTGTGCTTAAACATGTGATGTGTCTAGCCTGTCATTGCATGCCAGTCTGTGCACTTGCACATATGATGTTCTAAAACAAGTGTCCAACCTGCCAATGCAAGCCGGTGTGTGCACTTGCACTGAGGGTGTTTCTAAACATGTGTCCGGCCTGCCATTGCACATCTGTGTGTGTGTGCAACTGTGCTTCTGCATTGGCTGACCTTTTGAAATCACTAACCATCCTGAGAGGACCTTCCATTACCACTTTGAACACCCAAAGGGTACATCTTAAGGGGTGAAGTGAGTGGTAGGTGAAAGGCCAGGCAGGTACACATTTGTGTTCCTGCCCAGGTAGTGAGGAATACCCAGGTTTGTTTTCACTACCCATGAGGGGGGCTCTTTCCATAGGCTAACATCGAGATATGGTTAGAATTATTTCAAACTGCAATAGTGGATTGAAGGGGAGCAGTCTCATTGTGTTTCCTATCATTGTATTCACAATGACAAACCATTTCTTGTGGTGAAGGTGGTTTTGTCATTACACGCCTAGAAATGCCTCTCATACAAAGTGAGCATTTTTCTGCTCTAAAACCCTTTGTGTGCCTTTCAGCTGGACTCAAGTCCACACTGGTGGCTGATGGAGCACATCTGGGCATTCCCCAGCGACAGCTATAACACATTGGGCATGCAACTGGAACAACAGACCTCTGCCATTTTTGGGCATGGCTGGACAGACGGGAGGGAGAGGTTTTGACACTTGGTCTCTGGAGCCAGGTCCTGGCCCCACTAAAGATTAGGATCTGCATTCCACGGCCTCACGGTAGACAGGATTGAAATTCAGGGGAGACATCTGTGGCTCAAAGGGAGACCCATTGAACCACCCTCAACTTTAAAATCATACTATAGTATACATACTGGTGCAATACTTCAGAAGGGCAGGGACACACTTGTGGAGACGTGGTACTGGAGACCCTGGAACTCAGTGGCACACAGTGTCAGATGAATGTGTTGTGCAAAGGAGGATTACTGCCAGTGAATGGAGCTGTGCACCCTTCCTGAGTAGTGGCTGGCCTGGGTTGGCTACCTCCTGAAATGTGGCTCTTTGATGTGTGCTCCCCAATGGCTTGTTGGCTTATCCCTTGTTCTTTCCAAAGTCTCAGGGACATCAAAGATCTCCTATGAGGGACACACACCATCTGCTTGTGACACCTGGAGAGCGATGCCCTCTTAAGTGCCCACATCATCTGCTGTATTCCAACTGGTAGCAAAGCATTAGCGGGGACCTAAGAATTGTGCCTGGAGACTGGATTGCCTGGTACGGGGCCACAGAAATTGTGCCCGCATCTAAGAAGCATGGTTCCTGCATCGTGGAGACCTCGGCACACATATACAACTTGGCGGTGAGCTTATTCACAGGTTGCAGGATCCAGCATGGCCTGCTTCATTTGTTGTGCCATATCTTTCTTCTGCGACATTCCAACTACATGCTTAATGCACGTGGGATCTGATCCACAGGTTGTGGCCCTCGGACCAGGGGGCATAACCCTAGTAATGCCTTATTCTATCTCGTGAGGCATTGCCAAACGTGCCCCTGTGAGTGTGACTGGAATCGCATGGTGCGACCAGTATCAACCTGCACTTGACATTGTTTCTCATTTCCAAGGAGGTGCAGAATTTGCAACTCGTCGTTGTGTGTAACAGGAATGGTCTGGTGTGACCTGTATCAATGCCCACTAGAGGTTGTGCCCAGATTGCTTAGGTGTGACTCTGATTAACGTGTACCTGACAGGATGCCTTTTTCTTCCGAGAGGCTCTCCCTGCTTCATTCCCCATTCACCGATGTTCTCTGTTTGGCCCTCAGTGTGGTGGACCAACTACCCTTTCCTCACCTGGCCCCGACTACATGGTTTTGCCAGGTAGTGTTGCCAGGCTTAGGCTTGAGTAGTAAGAGTGACTGACTGGAGTGAAGGAATGCTTCCTAAAGCGATCGGAAGGAGATCAAGAGGCTGCATGACCACCCTGTGCTTCCCAAAACTGGGCCTGCACCGGACGGCCCTGTTGAAACCTTTTACTTGACCGACTATTGCCCTCAGCCCGCTTCTGCTCCGTCTGTGGGTGAACATCCTGAGTGGCTGCAAAGACCTAATCATATGTAACTGATTTTAGTGTTACAATATAGGAGGCCCCTTTCACAATATGCTCTAGTAATGATCTGAGATGGCACACAAGGATAAATGTCATATGTCAAGTGATAAATATCATTTATAATCAGACATGTCTTACCTTTGTGGATATAAAACCATATACCAGTAATAGATATGAGGTTGCTTAGTGACTACAAAATGAAACCCACATAATGTACAATAGTCACAAGATGGCAATCTAAGATATGAACAAGAAACGCATCATAGTTCAAAGAAGTTTAGGATCATTGGTATAGGGGCTACTCTTATACTGTTAAAAAGAAAATTGATCCCAGACCCCCAGGCCCAGTACAGGATCACTCCTCGTCACAACTGATACAATATGCCTTCAAGCATTTGGGTGTCCACTGTGCTGTGCAAGGATAGTGCCTAACCCGACTTGTCTAACTTCAACCACAACCTCACTATGAAGCTTAAGACTGAAGCATGCCATTTCAATAGAATTCCCAATGGTTTGGGTAATTTCTTAAAACTCTTTTTACATTCATATGACCAATGAAATTAAACATTCTTTCTCGTCAAGTCTCCCAAAAGAGCCCTTACAGTGGAAATGTCCTATATGTATCTAAAACACTCACTGGCCATGTTAAGAAATGAATGCACTATGGAAACATTTTGCCAGGGATCAGCATTTGACAGTGCTTGTACTTTAGCCCAATCATGTGTCACACCCCCATCAGAAAAGATATGATCAGAGAATTTTAGCTTTGTCTTATGAAAGTCACACTTGTCTGCTTCAAAGTGAAACCTGCTTCTGCAAGTTAGCTACATACTTATGGTGTTCTTTTTGGGTAGCTCCAAAAACCAGTATGTCATTGCTGTAACTGAGCGCAATTAATGACAGGCTGTATGATACATCAAATGACATTTTGAAACAGTTCTGCAGCCGATGACATTCCAGAACTGATGGGCTGACTTAGATCTCTGCTGAGGTGTTACTCTGTCACAACAGTGATGGATGTCCTCTCTGCCGGAATGTAAATCCCATTATATCCTATGGGATTTCTATTTCAGCGAACAGGATATCTGTCACCATTGTGATGGAGTAACCCATCCGCCAAGGTCTTAATCAGGCCCTTAGTCTTTTATACCAAAATAGAACAACATGTGTAGAAAAGGTTGCAATGTGCCTGAATTATTTTTCAAGTTCTAACTGATAATATTCTTTATTTAAATCAATGTGAGAGAAGACCTCGGCACCATGTAATGTAGTGATTAAGTAACTATTCAAATTATTCCTTAACAACTTCTTGCAAATTAAAAGCAATGTGTCTTTATCTTTGAGCAACAGGACAAGCATCCTCATGATTATGCAAATTTACTTTCATAGTCTTAAGCGTTCCCAAACCATAAAATATTGAAAGGAAACTGACTTACTATATTGTGGTAAGCATTCATATTATACATCACAGAAATAAGTCCCATATCAGCGACTGTGCTGAAGACGAATAGCCAGGTCTTGAAGCACATGGATGGGTTTGTGTACCTTTGTTCTCTTGTGTTTAATTTTCACTACAAATGAACATTGACTTTTAAAGGCATCAATGCATCAATGCATCCCAAGTATATACTTTGAATTTTGATGGTGTATGTTGAGGTAAAGGAGATAATTCATTATATTCCTCCTCAGGCTTAATGTTTATTGATGCACCACTGTCTATATTGAAAGGTATCGAGCAACCACTTATTTTCAGTGTAATTTTCGGGGGCAATGTTTGAATGACTTTGGTACTTTGGCATGTCGATCTTTCTTTGACATTTTTCTTTACAAGCAGCCCACCCAACATGTGCATGGTTTTCTGAGGTAAACATTGACATAGCACAATTATTTTCTCACTCTCACTTGATACCTATACAGAAGTCCTGTTTGATGATGGTATGGATGATGATCGATGTTGTTCAGTGTCAATCTGTCTTAACTGATGCTGCCGTTAGGCCTTGTGGGTGCGCGTCGAATGTTGCTTTTGAAACATTTCTCTGGCCATTTTGTTTTCACGCTGTAACACACTTACATTTCTCTTGTCTTTGCAAACTGTCACAGAATGGTTCTCCTTCCCACAGCCTTTATGGATCTGTCCAAGAGCAGGACATTTCCTTTAAGGTGAAAATAAAAATCCAAATCTAAAACACAACTTCTTTTTACTGGCAGACATCACTTTGTCACCTTCAGTCTATAGCATCAGCTTCATTTTCATGCCCATGACTGATTCATTCTGGGCACCTCCGGCCTCCATGTTGGCAGTTTTGTCTATCATTATTCTTTTCAGCTCTGGCAGCCAACAACACTTGCTCCATCTGAAGAGTTTCTCTCGGCATTCATCGTCTAAATGAATCTAGCAAGCATCCATTAATAACTCTTAGACGCATGGCTTCTTCATCATGTTATTAATTGAACTTACAATGTATGATGAGTGTGTCAAGTCTTAACACAAACTCATTAATGATTTCATCAACTTTCTGGTTTTCCTGACCGAAGATGAATCTTCTGAAATCAACATTTGGCATTGGATTGAATTTGAGATTTAACACTTCTTTAATTTGACAATATGTGACTTCTTCATCAGTTTGCGGCATTCTCCTAATGACTTCTTTTACACCATCTCTAGCTAGATTTTTGAGATACTTGATAATCTTTCTGTCATCAGTCTCTGCAAGTTCATCAATGAAATTATCAAATGTCTCTATTCAAGCAATCCATCTGTTGCCAATATAGTACGTTTTGGCAGTATCGACTGGTGATGGTGGTCTCAGGAAAGCAGCAACATTGTAGACCAGGGTGGAACTTTCTGACACTGCATGTGGATCTCTGTAGCCTGGTTTATGAGTCTCAGATATTCAGAAACTGTGGAGATGGCCGCACACTTGTCCAACACAACCCCTTTGCTTGCTCTGGGTTGTAGCGTCTGGCACTGAGGTCGGACCAGCTCACTTTGCTCAGTTTCTGATGAGTAAATAATTGTTTTATACTTAAGCATCTCTTTGCACACTCTTTGTCTTGCCACTTTCTAATAGTAACGTTATTCGCACTTTGTGATTAATAATAGCTGCTCTCTGAAAACCTGGTAGTGTCTGCTTTTAACCTTCACACTCTAAATTATACATAACTACAATCAATCGCTTAGTAGCCGAAACACTTTGGCAAGAAGAAAAAAGAACATCCCTTTTTTACAGAGTGTTAAGAGACCATCTCAAAGATTCCTTATCACATATTATCGACCTCCATGAGGATTACTCTAAATTTATTGACCTGGTGGTCAAATTAGAATATTGATTAGAGAAACGAAACGGAGACAAAACTCATCATGATTCTAGGATAGTTGTTCCTAAGACAGAAAAGAGAGAATCAGAGAATAAGGTTCCAGAGGGTGAAACAATGCATATTGGGGGCATAAAAGGTCCCTTAACTAGTGAAGAAAAAAAAAAAAACGCCGCAGACTAAACATGTGCCTTTATTTAGGTAAGCGGTACAAAAGGGGGTGGTGATGGACGGAGCATCTGAATCAATCAAACACTCACACCCAGTCAATTGATCTGGGTTTAATCCATCACCGTTCTTTAGCCCACTCTGCCACCCCAGTTCAGACATGGCTATATGCAAATCAGTCTGACCCTGTGCCTCATGGGAACAGTCCAGCCCGAACTGCCAAGCCATGTCTTCCCTGGACCGGAAACAAGCTTCCGAGGAACGGTTTCTGGCATTCCAGCCGTCTTCAGCCCGGCTTGTTTGAATCCAGTGGCAAAGTGAGCAAGGGACTCACGTCTGAGCATATCCTGCCACACTTATGTCGGCCAAAAGCGGTGCAAAAAGGGGTGGTGATGGACGGAGCATCTGAATCAATCAAACACTCACACCCAGTCAATTGATCTGGGTTTAATCCATCACCGTTATTTAGCCCACTCTGCCACCCCAGTTCAAACATGGCTATATGCAAATCAGTCTGACCCTGTGCCTCATGGGAACAGTCCAGCCCGAACTGCCAAGCCATGTCTTCCCTCGACTGGAAACAAGCTTCCGAGGACCGGTTTCTGGCATTCCAGCCGTCTTCAGCCCGGCTTGCTTGAATCCAGTGGCAAAGTGAGCAAGGGACTCACGTCTGAGCATACCCTGCCACACTTATGGCAGCCAAAAGCGGTACAAAAGGGGGTGGTGATGGACGGAGCATCTGAATCAATCAAACACTCACACCCAGTCAATTGATTTGGGTTTAATCCATCAACGTTCTTTAGCCCACTCTGCCACCCTAGTTCAGACATGGCTATATGCAAATCAGTCTGACCCTGTGCCTCATGGGAACAGTCCAGCCCGAACTGCCAAGCCATGTCTTCCCTGGACCGGAAACAAGCTTCCGAGGACCGGTTTCTGGCATTCCAGTCGTCTTCAGCCCGGCTTGCTTGAATCCAGTGGCAAAGTGAGCAAGGGACTCACGTCTGAGCATACCCTGCCACACTTATGGTTCAGATGCTCCGTCCATCACCACCCCCTTTTGTACTGCTTTGGCTGCCCTAAGTGTGGCAGGGTATGCTCAGACGTGAGTCCCTTGCTCGCTTTGCCACTGGATTCAAGCAAGCCGGGCTGAAGATGGCTGTAATGCCAGAGACCGGTCCTCGGAAGCTTGTTTCCGGTCCAGGGAAGGCATGGCTTGGCAGTTCGGGCTGGACTGTTCCCATGAGGCACAGGGTCAGACTGATTTGCATATGGCCAGGACTGAACTGGGGTGGCAGAGTGGGCTAAAGAACGGTGATGGATTAAACCCAGATCTTTTGACTGGGTGTGAGTGTTTGATTGGTTCAGATGCTCCGTCCATCACCACCCCCTTTTGTACCGCTTTGGCCGCCCTAAGTGTGGCAGGGTATGCTCAGACGGGAGTCCCTTGCTCACTTTGACACTGGATTCAAGCAAGCCGGGCTGAAGACGGCAGTAATGCCAGAAATCGGTCCTCGGAAGCTTGTTTCCGGTCCAGGGAAGGCATGGCTTGGCAGTTCGGGCTGGACTGTTCCCATGAGGCACAGGGTCAGACTGATTTGCATATGGCCATGACTGAACTGGAGTGGCAGAGTGGGCTAAAGAACGGTGATGGATTAAACCCAGATCTTTTGACTGGGTGTGAGTGTTTGATTGGTTCAGATGCTCCGTCCATCACCACCCCCTTTTGTACCGCTTTGGCCGCCCTAAGTGTGGAAGGGTATGCTCAGACGTGAGTCCCTTGCTCACTTTGCCACTGGATTCAAGCAAGCCGGGCTGAAGACGGCTGTAATGCCAGAAACCGGTCCTCGGAAGCTTGTTTCCGGTCCAGGGAAGGCATGGCTTGGCAGTTCGGGCTGGACTGTTCCCATGAGGCACAGGGTCAAACTGTTTTGCATATGGCCATGACTGAACTGGGGTGGCAGAGTGGGCTAAAGAGCGGTGATGGATGATTAAACCCAGATCTTTTGACTGGGTGTGAGTGTTTGAGTGGTGCAGATGCTCCGTCCATCACCACCCCCTTTTGTACCGCTTTGGCCGCCCTAAGTGTGGCAGGGTATGCTCAGACGTGAGTCCCTTGCTCACTTTGCCACTGGATTCAAGCAAGCCGGGCTGAAGACGGCTGTAATGCCAGAAACGGGTCCTCGGAAGCTTGTTTCCGGTCCAGGGAAGGCATGGCTTGGCAGTTCGGGCTGGACTGTTCCCATGAGGAACAGGGTCAGACTGATTTGCATATGGCCATGACTGAACTGGGGTGGCAGAGTGGGCTAAAGAACGGTGATGGATTAAACCCAGATCTTTTGACTGGGTGTGAGTGTTTGATTGGTTCAGATGCTCCGTCCATCACCACCCCCTTTTGTACCGCATTGGCCGCCCTAAGTGTAGCAGGGTATGCTCAGACGTGAGTCCCTTGCTCACTTTGCCACTGGATTCAAGCACGCCGGGCTGAAGACGGCAGTAATGCCAGAAACCGGTCCTCGGAAGCTTGTTTCCGGTCCAGGGAAGGCATGGCTTGGCACTTCTGGCTGGACTGTTCCCATGAGGCACAGGGTCAGACTGATTTGCATATGGCCATGACTGAACTGGAGTGGCAGAGTGGGCTAAAGAACGGTGATGGATTAAACCCAGATCTTTTGACTGGGTGTGAGTGTTTGATTGGTTCAGATGCTCCGTCCATCACCACCCCCTTTTGTACCGCTTTGGCCGCCCTAAGTGTGGCAGGGTATGCTCAGACGTGAGTCCCTTGCTCACTTTGCCACTGGATTCAAGCAAGCCGGGCTGAAGACGGCTGTAATGCCAGAAACCGGTCCTCGGAAGCTTGTTTCCGGTCCAGGGAAGGCATGGCTTGGCAGTTCGGGCTGGACTGTTCCCATGAGGCACAGGGTCAAACTGTTTTGCATATGGCCATGACTGAACTGGGGTGGCAGAGTGGGCTAAAGAGCGGTGATGGATGATTAAACCCAGATCTTTTGACTGGGTGTGAGTGTTTGATTGGTGCAGATGCTCCGTCCATCACCACCCCCTTTTGTACCACTTTGGCCGCCCTAAGTGTGGCAGGGTATGCTCAGACGTGAGTCCCTTGCTCACTTTGCCACTGGATTCAAGCAAGCCGGGCTGAAGACGGCTGTAATGCCAGAAACGGGTCCTCGGAAGCTTGTTTCCGGTCCAGGCAAGGCATGGCTTGCAGTTCGGGCTGGACTGTTCCCATGAGGAACAGGGTCAGACTGATTTGCATATGGCCATGACTGAACTGGGGTGGCAGAGTGGGCTAAAGAACGGTGATGGATTAAACCCAGATCTTTTGACTGGGTGTGAGTGTTTGATTGGTTCAGATGCTCCGTCCATCACCACCCCCTTTTGTACCGCTTTGGCCGCCCTAAGTGTGGCAGGGTATGCTCAGACGTGAGTCCCTTGCTCACTTTGCACTGGATTCAAGCAAGCCGGCCTGAAGACGGCTGTAATGCCAGAAACTGGTCCTCGGAAGCTTGTGTCCGGTCCAGGGAAGGCATGGCTTGGCAGTTCTGGCTGGACTGTTCCCATGAGGCACAGGGTCAGACTGATTTGCATATGGCAATGACTGAACTGGGGTGGCAGAGTGGGCTAAAGAACGGTGATGGATTAAACCCAGATCTTTTGACTGGGTGTGAGTGTTTGATTGGTTCAGATGCTCTGTCCATCACCACCCCCTTTTGTACCGCTTTGGCCGCCCTAAGTGTGGCAGGGTATGCTCAGACGTGAGTCCCTTGCTCACTTTGCCACTGGATTCAAGCAAGCCAGGCTGAAGACGGCTGTAATGCCAGAAACCGGTCCTCGGAAGCTTGTTTGCGGCCCAGGGAAGGCATGGCTTGGCAGTTCGGGCTGGACTGTTCCCATGAGGCACAGGGTCAGACTCATTTGCATATGGCCATGACTGAACTGGGGTGGCAGAGTGGGCTAAAGAACGGTGATGGATTAAACCCAGATCTTTTGACTGGGTGTGAGTGTTTGATTGGTTCAGATGCTCCGTCCATCACCACCCCCTTTTGTACCGCTTTGGCCGCCCTAAGTGTGGCAGGGTATGCTCAGACGTGAGTCCCTTGCTCGCTTTGCCACTGGATTCAAGCAAGCCGGGCTGAAGATGGCTGTAATGCCAGAAACCGGTCCTCGGAAGCTTGTTTCCGGTCCAGGGAAGGCATGGCTTGGCAGTTCGGGCTGGACTGTTCCCATGAGGCACAGGGTCAGACTGATTTGCATATGGCCAGGACTGAACTGGGGTGGCAGAGTGGGCTAAAGAACGGTGATGGATTAAACCCAGATCTTTTGACTGGGTGTGAGTGTTTGATTGGTTCAGATGCTCCGTCCATCACCACCCCCTTTTGTACCGCTTTGGCCGCCCTAAGTGTGGCAGGGTATGCTCAGACGGGAGTCCCTTGCTCACTTTGACACTGGATTCAAGCAAGCCGGGCTGAAGACGGCAGTAATGCCAGAAATCGGTCCTCGGAAGCTTGTTTCCGGTCCAGGGAAGGCATGGCTTGGCAGTTCGGGCTGGACTGTTCCCATGAGGCACAGGGTCAGACTGATTTGCATATGGCCATGACTGAACTGGAGTGGCAGAGTGGGCTAAAGAACGGTGATGGATTAAACCCAGATCTTTTGACTGGGTGTGAGTGTTTGATTGGTTCAGATGCTCCGTCCATCACCACCCCCTTTTGTACCGCTTTGGCCGCCCTAAGTGTGGAAGGGTATGCTCAGACGTGAGTCCCTTGCTCACTTTGCCACTGGATTCAAGCAAGCCGGGCTGAAGACGGCTGTAATGCCAGAAACCGGTCCTCGGAAGCTTGTTTCCGGTCCAGGGAAGGCATGGCTTGGCAGTTCGGGCTGGACTGTTCCCATGAGGCACAGGGTCAAACTGTTTTGCATATGGCCATGACTGAACTGGGGTGGCAGAGTGGGCTAAAGAGCGGTGATGGATGATTAAACCCAGATCTTTTGACTGGGTGTGAGTGTTTGAGTGGTGCAGATGCTCCATCCATCACCACCCCCTTTTGTACCGCTTTGGCCGCCCTAAGTGTGGCAGGGTATGCTCAGACGTGAGTCCCTTGCTCACTTTGCCACTGGATTCAAGCAAGCCGGGCTGAAGACGGCTGTAATGCCAGAAACGGGTCCTCGGAAGCTTGTTTCTGGTCCAGGGAAGGCATGGCTTGGCAGTTCGGGCTGGACTGTTCCCATGAGGAACAGGGTCAGACTGATTTGCATATGGCCATGACTGAACTGGGGTGGCAGAGTGGGCTAAAGAACGGTGATGGATTAAACCCAGATCTTTTGACTGGGTGTGAGTGTTTGATTGGTTCAGATGCTCCGTCCATCACCACCCCCTTTTGTACCGCATTGGCCGCCCTAAGTGTAGCAGGGTATGCTCAGACGTGAGTCCCTTGCTCACTTTGCCACTGGATTCAAGCAAGCCGGGCTGAAGACGGCAGTAATGCCAGAAACCGGTCCTCGGAAGCTTGTTTCCGGTCCAGGGAAGGCATGGCTTGGCACTTCTGGCTGGACTGTTCCCATGAGGCACAGGGTCAGACTGATTTGCATATGGCCATGACTGAACTGGAGTGGCAGAGTGGGCTAAAGAACGGTGATGGATTAAACCCAGATCTTTTGACTGGGTGTGAGTGTTTGATTGGTTCAGATGCTCCGTCCATCACCACCCCCTTTTGTACCGCTTTGGCCGCCCTAAGTGTGGCAGGGTATGCTCAGACGTGAGTCCCTTGCTCACTTTGCCACTGGATTCAAGCAAGCCGGGCTGAAGACGGCTGTAATGCCAGAAACCGGTCCTCGGAAGCTTGTTTCCGGTCCAGGGAAGGCATGGCTTGGCAGTTCGGGCTGGTCTGTTCCCATGAGGCACAGGGTCAAACTGCTTTGCATATGGCCATGACTGAACTGGGGTGGCAGAGTGGGCTAAAGAGCGGTGATGGATGATTAAACCCAGATCTTTTGACTGGGTGTGAGTGTTTGATTGGTGCAGATGCTCCGTCCATCACCACCCCCTTTTGTACCACTTTGGCCGCCCTAAGTGTGGCAGGGTATGCTCAGACGTGAGTCCCTTGCTCACTTTGCCACTGGATTCAAGCAAGCCGGGCTGAAGACGGCTGTAATGCCAGAAACGGGTCCTCGGAAGCTTGTTTCCGGTCCAGGCAAGGCATGGCTTGCAGTTCGGGCTGGACTGTTCCCATGAGGAACAGGGTCAGACTGATTTGCATATGGCCATGACTGAACTGGGGTGGCAGAGTGGGCTAAAGAACGGTGATGGATTAAACCCAGATCTTTTGACTGGGTGTGAGTGTTTGATTGGTTCAGATGCTCCGTCCATCACCACCCCCTTTTGTACCGCTTTGGCCGCCCTAAGTGTGGCAGGGTATGCTCAGACGTGAGTCCCTTGCTCACTTTGCCACTGGATTCAAGCAAGCCGGCCTGAAGACGGCTGTAATGCCAGAAACCGGTCCTCGGAAGCTTGTTTCCGGTCCAGGGAAGGCATGGCTTGGCAGTTGGGGCTGGACTGTTCCCATGAGGCACAGGGTCAGACTGATTTGCATATGGCCATGACTGAACTGGGGTGGCAGAGTGGGCTAAAGAACGGTGATGGATTAAACCCAGATCTTTTGACTGGGTGTGAGTGTTTGATTGGTTCAGATGCTCCGTCCATCACCACCCCCTTTTGTACCGCTTTGGCCGCCCTAAGTGTGGCAGGGTATGCTCAGACGTGAGTCCCTTGCTCACTTTGCCTCTGGATTCAAGCAAGCTGGGTTGAAGGCGGCTGTAATGCCAGAAACCGGTCCTCGGAAGCTTGTTTCCGGTCCAGGGAAGGCATGGCTTGGCAATTCGGGCTGGACTGTTCCCATGAGGCACAGGGTCAGACTGATTTGCATATGGCCATGACTGAACTGGGGTGGCAGAGTGGGTTAAAGAACGGTGATGGATTAAACCCAGATCTTTATACTGGGTGTGAGTGTTTGATTGGTTCAGATGCTCCGTCCATCACCACCCCCTTTATTACCGCTTTGGCCGCCCTAAGTGTGGCAGGGTATACTCAGACGTGAGTCCCTTGCTCACTTTGCCACTGGATTCAAGCAAGCCGGGCTGAAGACGGCTGTAATGCCAGAAACCGGTCCTCGGAAGCTTGTTTCCAGTCAAGGGAAGGCATGGCTTGGCAGTTCGGGCTGGACTTTTCCCATGAGGCACAGGGTCAGACTGATTTGCATATGGCCATGACTGAACTGGGGTAGCAGAGTGGGCTAAAGAACGGTGATGGATTAAACCCAGATCTTTTGACTGGGTGTGAGTGTTTGATTGGTTCAGATGCTCCGTCCATCACCACCCCCTTTTGTACCGCTTTGGCCGCCCTAAGTGTGGCAGGGTATGCTCACACGTGAGTCCCTTGCTCACTTTGCCACTGGATTCAAGCAAGCCGAGCTGAAGATGGCTGTAATGCCAGAAACCGGTCCTCGGAAGCTTGTTTCGGGTCAAGGGAAGGCATGGCTTGGCAGTTCGGGCTGGACTGTTCCCTTGAGGCACAGGGTCAGACAGATTTGCATATGGCCATGACTGGACTGGGGTGGCAGAGTGGGCTAAAGAACGGTGATGGATTAAACCCAGATCTTTTGACTGGGTGTGAGTGTTTGATTGGTTCAGATGCTCCGTCCATCACCAGCCCTTTTGTACCGCTTTGGCCGCCCTAAGTGTGGCAGGGTATGCTCAGACGTGAGTCCCTTGCTCTCTTTGCCACTGGATTCAAGCAAGCCGGGCTGAAGATGGCTGTAATGCCAGAAACCGGTCCTCGGAAGCTTGTTTCCGGTCCAGGGAAGGCATGGCTTGGCAGTTCGGGCTGGACTGTCCCATGAGGCACAAGGTCAGACTGATTTGCATATGGCCATGACTGAACTGGGGTGGCAGAGTGGGCTAAAGAACGGTGATGGATTAAACCCAGATCTTTTGACTGGGTGTGAGTGTTTGATTGGTTCAGATGCTCCGTCCATCACCACCCCCTTTTGTACCGCTTTGGCCGCCCTAAGTGTGGCAGGGTATGCTCAGACGTGAGTCCCTTGCTCTCTTTGCCACTGGATTCAAGCAAGCCGGGCTGAAGACGGCTGTAATGCCAGAAACCGGTCCTCGGAAGCTTGTTTCCGGTCCAGGGAAGGCATGGCTTGGCACTTCTGGCTGGACTGTTCCCATGAGGCACAGGGTCAGACTGATTTGCATATGGCCATGACTGAACTGGAGTGGCAGAGTGGGCTAAAGAACGGTGATGGATTAAACCCAGATCTTTTGACTGGGTGTGAGTGTTTGATTGGTTCAGATGCTCCGTCCATCACCACCCCCTTTTGTACCGCTTTGGCCGCCCTAAGTGTGGCAGGGTATGCTCAGACGTGAGTCCCTTGCTCACTTTGCCACTGGATTCAAGCAAGCCGGGCTGAAGACGGCTGTAATGCCAGAAACCGGTCCTCTGAAGCTTGTTTCCGGTCCAGGGAAGGCATGGCTTGGCAGTTCGGGCTGGACTGTTCCCATGAGGCACAGGGTCAAACTGTTTTGCATATGGCCATGACTGAACTGGGGTGGCAGAGTGGGCTAAAGAGCGGTGATGGATGATTAAACCCAGATCTTTTGACTGGGTGTGAGTGTTTGATTGGTGCAGATGCTCCGTCCATCACCACCCCCTTTTGTACCACTTTGGCCGCCCTAAGTGTGGCAGGGTATGCTCAGACGTGAGTCCCTTGCTCACTTTGCCACTGGATTCAAGCAAGCCGGGCTGAAGACGGCTGTAATGCCAGAAACGGGTCCTCGGAAGCTTGTTTCCGGTCCAGGCAAGGCATGGCTTGCAGTTCGGGCTGGACTGTTCCCATGAGGAACAGGGTCAGACTGATTTGCATATGGCCATGACTGAACTGGGGTGGCAGAGTGGGCTAAAGAACGGTGATGGATTAAACCCAGATCTTTTGACTGGGTGTGAGTGTTTGATTGGTTCAGATGCTCTGTCCATCACCACCCCCTTTTGTACCGCTTTGGCCGCCCTAAGTGTGGCAGGGTATGCTCAGACGTGAGTCCCTTGCTCACTTTGCCACTGAATTCTAGCAAGCCAGGCTGAAGACGGCTGTAATGCCAGAAACCGGTCCTCGGAAGCTGGTTTGCGGCCCAGGGAAGGCATGGCTTGGCAGTTCGGGCTGGACTGTTCCCATGAGGCACAGGGTCAGACTGATTTGCATATGGCCATGACTGAACTGGGGTGGCAGAGTGGGCTAAAGAACGGTGATGGATTAAACCCAGATCTTTTGACTGGGTGTGAGTGTTTGATTGGTTCAGATGCTCCGTCCATCACCACCCCCTTTTGTACCGCTTTGGCCGCCCTAAGTGTGGCAGGGTATGCTCAGACGTGAGTCCCTTGCTCACTTTGCCTCTGGATTCAAGCAAGCTGGGCTGAAGACGGCTGTAATGCCAGAAACCGGTCCTCGGAAGCTTGTTTCCGGTCCAGGGAAGGCATGGCTTGGCAATTCGGGCTGGACTGTTCCCATGAGGCACAGGATCAGACTGATTTGCATATGGCCATGACTGAACTGGGGTGGCAGAGTGGGTTAAAGAACGGTGATGGATTAAACCCAGATCTTTATACTGGGTGTGAGTGTTTGATTGGTTCAGATGCTCCGTCCATCACCACCCCCTTTATTACCGCTTTGGCCGCCCTAAGTGTGGCAGGGTATACTCAGACGTGAGTCCCTTGCTCACTTTGCCACTGGATTCAAGCAAGCCGGACTGAAGACGGCTGTAATGCCAGAAACCGGTCCTCGGAAGCTTGTTTCCAGTCAAGGGAAGGCATGGCTTGGCAGTTCGGGCTGGACTTTTCCCATGAGGCACAGGGTCAGACTGATTTGCATATGGCCATGACTGAACTGGGGTAGCAGAGTGGGCTAAAGAACGGTGATGGATTAAACCCAGATCTTTTGACTGGGTGTGAGTGTTTGATTGGTTCAGATGCTCCGTCCATCACCACCCCCTTTTGTACCGCTTTGGCCGCCCTAAGTGTGGCAGGGTATGCTCACACGTGAGTCCCTTGCTCACTTTGCCACTGGATTCAAGCAAGCCGGGCTGAAGATGGCTGTAATGCCAGAAACCGGTCCTCGGAAGCTTGTTTCGGGTCAAGGGAAGGCATGGCTTGGCAGTTCGGGCTGGACTGTTCCCTTGAGGCACAGGGTCAGACAGATTTGCATATGGCCATGACTGGACTGGGGTGGCAGAGTGGGCTAAAGAACGGTGATGGATTAAACCCAGATCTTTTGACTGGGTGTGAGTGTTTGATTGGTTCAGATGCTCCGTCCATCACCACCCCTTTTGTACCGCTTTGGCCGCCCTAAGTGTGGCAGGGTATGCTCAGACGTGAGTCCCTTGCTCTCTTTGCCACTGGATTCAAGCAAGCCGGGCTGAAGATGGCTGTAATGCCAGAAACCGGTCCTCGGAAGCTTGTTTCCGGTCCAGGGAAGGCATGGCTTGGCAGTTCGGGCTGGACTGTCCCATGAGGCACAAGGTCAGACTGATTTGCATATGGCCATGACTGAACTGGGGTGGCAGAGTGGGCTAAAGAACGGTGATGGATTAAACCCAGATCTTTTGACTGGGTGTGAGTGTTTGATTGGTTCAGATGCTCCGTCCATCACCACCCCCTTTTGTACCGCTTTGGCCGCCCTAAGAGTGGCAGGGTATGCTAAGACGTGAGTCCCTTGCTCTCTTTGCCACTGGATTCAAGCAAGCCGGGCTGAAGACGGCTGTAATGCCAGAAACCGGTCCTCGGAAGCTTGTTTCCGGTCCAGGGAAGGCATGGCTTGGCACTTCTGGCTGGACTGTTCCCATGAGGCACAGGGTCAGACTGATTTGCATATGGCCATGACTGAACTGGAGTGGCAGAGTGGGCTAAAGAACGGTGATGGATTAAACCCAGATCTTTTGACTGGGTGTGAGTGTTTGATTGGTTCAGATGCTCCGTCCATCACCACCCCCTTTTGTACCGCTTTGGCCGCCCTAAGTGTGGCAGGGTATGCTCAGACGTGAGTCCCTTGCTCACTTTGCCACTGGATTCAAGCAAGCCGGGCTGAAGACGGCTGTAATGCCAGAAACCGGTCCTCGGAAGCTTGTTTCCGGTCCAGGGAAGGCATGGCTTGGCAGTTCGGGCTGGACTGTTCCCATGAGGCACAGGGTCAAACTGTTTTGCATATGGCCATGACTGAACTGGGGTGGCAGAGTGGGCTAAAGAGCGGTGATGGATGATTAAACCCAGATCTTTTGACTGGGTGTGAGTGTTTGATTGGTGCAGATGCTCCGTCCATCACCACCCCCTTTTGTACCACTTTGGCCGCCCTAAGTGTGGCAGGGTATGCTCAGACGTGAGTCCCTTGCTCACTTTGCCACTGGATTCAAGCAAGCCGGGCTGAAGACGGCTGTAATGCCAGAAACGGGTCCTCGGAAGCTTGTTTCCGGTCCAGGCAAGGCATGGCTTGCAGTTCGGGCTGGACTGTTCCCATGAGGAACAGGGTCAGACTGATTTGCATATGGCCATGACTGAACTGGGGTGGCAGAGTGGGCTAAAGAACCGTGATGGATTAAACCCAGATCTTTTGACTGGGTGTGAGTGTTTGATTGGTTCAGATGCTCCGTCCATCACCACCCCCTTTTGTACCGCTTTGGCCGCCCTAAGTGTGGCAGGGTATGCTCAGACGTGAGTCCCTTGCTCACTTTGCCACTGGATTCAAGCAAGCCGGCCTGAAGACGGCTGTAATGCCAGAAACCGGTCCTCGGAAGCTTGTTTCCGGTCCAGGGAAGGCATGGCTTGGCAGTTCTGGCTGGACTGTTCCCATGAGGCACAGGGTCAGACTGATTTGCATATGGCAATGACTGAACTGGGGTGGCAGAGTGGGCTAAAGAACGGTGATGGATTAAACCCAGATCTTTTGACTGGGTGTGAGTGTTTGATTGGTTCAGATGCTCTGTCCATCACCACCCCCTTTTGTACCGCTTTGGCCGCCCTAAGTGTGGCAGGGTATGCTCAGACATGAGTCCCTTGCTCACTTTGCCACTGGATTCAAGCAAGCCAGGCTGAAGACGGCTGTAATGCCAGAAACCGGTCCTCGGAAGCTTGTTTGCGTCCCAGGGAAGGCATGGCTTGGCAGTTCGGGCTGGACTGTTCCCATGAGGCACAGGGTCAGACTGATTTGCATATGGCCATGACTGAACTGGGGTGGCAGAGTGGGCTAAAGAACGGTGATGGATTAAACCCAGATCTTTTGACTGGGTGTGAGTGTTTGATTGGTTCAGATGCTCCGTCCATCAACCACCCCCTTTTGTACCGCTTTGGCCGCCCTAAGTGTGGCAGGGTATGCTCAGACGTGAGTCCCTTGCTCACTTTGCCTCTGGATTCAAGCAAGCTGGGCTGAAGACGGCTGTAATGCCAGAAACCGGTCCTCGGAAGCTTGTTTCCGGTCCAGGGAAGGCATGGCTTGGCAATTCGGGCTGGACTGTTCCCATGAGGCACAGGGTCAGACTGATTTGCATATGGCCATGACTGAACTGGGGTGGCAGAGTGGGTTAAAGAACGGTGATGGATTAAACCCAGATCTTTATACTGGGTGTGAGTGTTTGATTGGTTCAGATGCTCCGTCCATCACCACCCCCTTTATTACCGCTTTGGCCGCCCTAAGTGTGGCAGTGTATACTCAGACGTGAGTCCCTTGCTCACTTTGCCACTGGATTCAAGCAAGCCGGGCTGAAGACGGCTGTAATGCCAGAAACCGGTCCTCGGAAGCTTGTTTCCAGTCAAGGGAAGGCATGGCTTGGCAGTTCGGGCTGGACTTTTCCCATGAGGCACAGGGTCAGACTGATTTGCATATGGCCATGACTGAACTGGGGTAGCAGAGTGGGCTAAAGAACGGTGATGGATTAAACCCAGATCTTTTGACTGGGTGTGAGTGTTTGATTGGTTCAGATGCTCCGTCCATCACCACCCCCTTTTGTACCGCTTTGGCCGCCCTAAGTGTGGCAGGGTATGCTCACACGTGAGTCCCTTGCTCACTTTGCCACTGGATTCAAGCAAGCCGGGCTGAAGATGGCTGTAATGCCAGAAACCGGTCCTCGGAAGCTTGTTTCCGGTCAAGGGAAGGCATGGCTTGGCAGTTCGGGCTGGACTGTTCCCTTGAGGCACAGGGTCAGACAGATTTGCATATGGCCATGACTGGACTGGGGTGGCAGAGTGGGCTAAAGAACGGTGATGGATTAAACCCAGATCTTTTGACTGGGTGTGAGTGTTTGATTGGTTCAGATGCTCCATCCATCACCACCCCCTTTTGTACCGCTTTGGCCGCCCTAAGTGTGGCAGGGTATACTCAGACGTGAGTCCCTTGCTCACTTTGCCACTGGATTCAAGCAAGCCGGGCTGAAGACGGCTGTAATGCCAGAAACCGGTCCTCGGAAGCTTGTTTCCAGTCAAGGGAAGGCATGGCTTGGCAGTTCGGGCTGGACTTTTCCCATGAGGCACAGGGTCAGACTGATTTGCATATGGCCATGACTGAACTGGGGTAGCAGAGTGGGCTAAAGAACGGTGATGGATTAAACCCAGATCTTTTGACTGGGTGTGAGTGTTTGATTGGTTCAGATGCTCCGTCCATCACCACCCCCTTTTGTACCGCTTTGGCCGCCCTAAGTGTGGCAGGGTATGCTCACACGTGAGTCCCTTGCTCACTTTGCCACTGGATTCAAGCAAGCCGGGCTGAAGATGGCTGTAATGCCAGAAACCGGTCCTCGGAAGCTTGTTTCGGGTCAAGGGAAGGCATGGCTTGGCAGTTCGGGCTGGACTGTTCCCTTGAGGCACAGGGTCAGACAGATTTGCATATGGCCATGACTGGACTGGGGTGGCAGAGTGGGCTAAAGAACGGTGATGGATTAAACCCAGATCTTTTGACTGGGTGTGAGTGTTTGATTGGTTCAGATGCTCCGTCCATCACCACCCCTTTTGTACCGCTTTGGCCGCCCTAAGTGTGGCAGGGTATGCTCAGACGTGAGTCCCTTGCTCTCTTTGCCACTGGATTCAAGCAAGCCGGGCTGAAGATGGCTGTAATGCCAGAAACCGGTCCTCGGAAGCTTGTTTCCGGTCCAGGGAAGGCATGGCTTGGCAGTTCGGGCTGGACTGTCCCATGAGGCACAAGGTCAGACTGATTTGCATATGGCCATGACTGAACTGGGGTGGCAGAGTGGGCTAAAGAACGGTGATGGATTAAACCCAGATCTTTTGACTGGGTGTGAGTGTTTGATTGGTTCAGATGCTCCGTCCATCACCACCCCCTTTTGTACCGCTTTGGCCGCCCTAAGAGTGGCAGGGTATGCTCAGACGTGAGTCCCTTGCTCTCTTTGCCACTGGATTCAAGCAAGCCGGGCTGAAGACGGCTGTAATGCCAGAAACCGGTCCTCGGAAGCTTGTTTCCGGTCCAGGGAAGGCATGGCTTGGCACTTCTGGCTGGACTGTTCCCATGAGGCACAGGGTCAGACTGATTTGCATATGGCCATGACTGAACTGGAGTGGCAGAGTGGGCTAAAGAACGGTGATGGATTAAACCCAGATCTTTTGACTGGGTGTGAGTGTTTGATTGGTTCAGATGCTCCGTCCATCACCACCCCCTTTTGTACCGCTTTGGCCGCCCTAAGTGTGGCAGGGTATGCTCAGACGTGAGTCCCTTGCTCACTTTGCCACTGGATTCAAGCAAGCCGGGCTGAAGACGGCTGTAATGCCAGAAACCGGTCCTCGGAAGCTTGTTTCCGGTCCAGGGAAGGCATGGCTTGGCAGTTCGGGCTGGACTGTTCCCATGAGGCACAGGGTCAAACTGTTTTGCATATGGCCATGACTGAACTGGGGTGGCAGAGTGGGCTAAAGAGCAGTGATGGATGATTAAACCCAGATCTTTTGACTGGGTGTGAGTGTTTGATTGGTGCAGATGCTCCGTCCATCACCACCCCCTTTTGTACCACTTTGGCCGCCCTAAGTGTGGCAGGGTATGCTCAGACGTGAGTCCCTTACTCACTTTGCCACTGGATTCAAGCAAGCCGGGCTGAAGACGGCTGTAATGCCAGAAACGGGTCCTCGGAAGCTTGTTTCCGGTCCAGGCAAGGCATGGCTTGCAGTTCGGGCTGGACTGTTCCCATGAGGAACAGGGTCAGACTGATTTGCATATGGCCATGACTGAACTGGGGTGGCAGAGTGGGCTAAAGAACCGTGATGGATTAAACCCAGATCTTTTGACTGGGTGTGAGTGTTTGATTGGTTCAGATGCTCCGTCCATCACCACCCCCTTTTGTACCGCTTTGGCCGCCCTAAGTGTGGCAGGGTATGCTCAGACGTGAGTCCCTTGCTCACTTTGCCACTGGATTCAAGCAAGCCGGCCTGAAGACGGCTGTAATGCCAGAAACCGGTCCTCGGAAGCTTGTTTCCGGTCCAGGGAAGGCATGGCTTGGCAGTTCTGGCTGGACTGTTCCCATGAGGCACAGGGTCAGACTGATTTGCATATGGCAATGACTGAACTGGGGTGGCAGAGTGGGCTAAAGAACGGTGATGGATTAAACCCAGATCTTTTGACTGGGTGTGAGTGTTTGATTGGTTCAGATGCTCTGTCCATCACCACCCCCTTTTGTACCGCTTTGGCCGCCCTAAGTGTGGCAGGGTATGCTCAGACATGAGTCCCTTGCTCACTTTGCCACTGGATTCAAGCAAGCCAGGCTGAAGACGGCTGTAATGCCAGAAACCGGTCCTCGGAAGCTTGTTTGCGTCCCAGGGAAGGCATGGCTTGGCAGTTCGGGCTGGACTGTTCCCATGAGGCACAGGGTCAGACTGATTTGCATATGGCCATGACTGAACTGGGGTGGCAGAGTGGGCTAAAGAACGGTGATGGATTAAACCCAGATCTTTTGACTGGGTGTGAGTGTTTGATTGGTTCAGATGCTCCGTCCATCAACCACCCCCTTTTGTACCGCTTTGGCCGCCCTAAGTGTGGCAGGGTATGCTCAGACGTGAGTCCCTTGCTCACTTTGCCTCTGGATTCAAGCAAGCTGGGCTGAAGACGGCTGTAATGCCAGAAACCGGTCCTCGGAAGCTTGTTTCCGGTCCAGGGAAGGCATGGCTTGGCAATTCGGGCTGGACTGTTCCCATGAGGCACAGGGTCAGACTGATTTGCATATGGCCATGACTGAACTGGGGTGGCAGAGTGGGTTAAAGAACGGTGATGGATTAAACCCAGATCTTTATACTGGGTGTGAGTGTTTGATTGGTTCAGATGCTCCGTCCATCACCACCCCCTTTATTACCGCTTTGGCCGCCCTAAGTGTGGCAGGGTATACTCAGACGTGAGTCCCTTGCTCACTTTGCCACTGGATTCAAGCAAGCCGGGCTGAAGACGGCTGTAATGCCAGAAACCGGTCCTCGGAAGCTTGTTTCCAGTCAAGGGAAGGCATGGCTTGGCAGTTCGGGCTGGACTTTTCCCATGAGGCACAGGGTCAGACTGATTTGCATATGGCCATGACTGAACTGGGGTAGCAGAGTGGGCTAAAGAACGGTGATGGATTAAACCCAGATCTTTTGACTGGGTGTGAGTGTTTGATTGGTTCAGATGCTCCGTCCATCACCACCCCCTTTTGTACCGCTTTGGCCGCCCTAAGTGTGGCAGGGTATGCTCACACGTGAGTCCCTTGCTCACTTTGCCACTGGATTCAAGCAAGCCGGGCTGAAGATGGCTGTAATGCCAGAAACCGGTCCTCGGAAGCTTGTTTCCGGTCAAGGGAAGGCATGGCTTGGCAGTTCGGGCTGGACTGTTCCCTTGAGGCACAGGGTCAGACAGATTTGCATATGGCCATGACTGGACTGGGGTGGCAGAGTGGGCTAAAGAACGGTGATGGATTAAACCCAGATCTTTTGACTGGGTGTGAGTGTTTGATTGGTTCAGATGCTCCATCCATCACCACCCCCTTTTGTACCGCTTTGGCCGCCCTAAGTGTGGCAGGGTATGCTCAGACGTGAGTCCCTTGCTCTCTTTGCCACTGGATTCAAGCAAGCCGGGCTGAAGATGGCTATAATGCCAGAAACCGGTCCTCTGAAGCTTGTTTCCGGTCCAGGGAAGGCATGGCTTGGCAGTTCGGGCTGGACTGTCCCATGAGGCACAAGGTCAGACTGATTTGCATAAGGCCATGACTGAACTGGGGTGGCAGAGTGGGCTAAAGAACGGTGATGGATTAAACCCAGATCTTTTGACTGGGTGTGAGTGTTTGATTGGTTCAGATGCTCCGTCCATCACCACCCCCTTTTGTACCGCTTTGGCCGCCCTAAGTGTGGCAGGGTATGCTCAGACGTGAGTCCCTTGCTCTCTTTGCCACTGGATTCAAGCAAGCCGGGCTGAAGACGGCTGTAATGCCAGAAACCGGTCCTCGGAAGCTTGTTTCCGGTCCAGGGAAGGCATGGCTTGGCAGTTCGGGCTGGACTGTTCCCATGAGGCACAAGGTCAGACTGATTTGCATATGGCCATGACTGAACTGGGGTGGCAGAGTGGGCTAAAGAACGGTGATGGATTAAACCCAGATCTTTTGACAGGGTGTGAGTGTTTGATTGGTTCAGATGCTCCGTCCATCACCACCCCCTTTTGTACCGCTTTGGCTGCCCTAAGTGTGTCAGGGTATGCTCAGACGTGAGTCCCTTGTTCACTTTGCCACCGGATTCAAGCAAGCCGGGCTGAAGACGGCTGTAATGCCAGAAACCGGTCCTCGGAAGCTTGTTTCTGGTCAAGGGAAGGCATGGCTTGGCAGTTCGGGCTGGACTGTTCCCATGAGGCACAGGGTCAGACTGATTTGCATATGGCAATGACTGAACTGGGGTGGCAGAGTGGACTAAAGAACGGTGATGGATTAAACCCAGATCTTTTGACTGGGTGTGAGTGTTTGATTGGTTCAGATGCTCCGTCCATCACCACCCCCTTTTGTACCGCTTTGGCCGCCCTAAGTGTGGCAGGGTATGCTCAGACGTGAGTCCCTTGCTCACTTTGCCACTGGATTCAAGCAAGCCGGGCTGAAGACGGCTGTAATGCCAGAAACGGGTCCTCGGAAGCTTGTTTCCGGTCCAGGGAAGGCATGGCTTGGCAGTTCGGGCTGGACTGTTCCCATGAGGAACAGTGTCAAACTGTTTTGCATATGGCCATGACTGAACTGGGGTGGCAGAGTGGGCTAAAGAGCGGTGATGGATGATAAAACCCAGATCTTTTGACTGGGTGTGAGTGTTTGATTGGTGCAGATGCTCCGTCCATCACCACCCCCTTTTGTACCACTTTGGCCGCCCTAAGTGTGGCAGGGTATGCTCAGACGTGAGTCCCTTGCTCACTTTGCCACTGGATTCAAGCAAGCCGGGCTGAAGACGGCTGTAATGCCAGAAACGGGTCCTCGGAAGCTTGTTTCCGATCCAGGCAAGGCATGGCTCGGCAGTTCGGGCTGGACTGTTCCCATGAGGAACAGGGTCAGACTGATTTGCATATGGCCATGACTGAACTGGGGTGGCAGAGTGGGCTAAAGAACGGTGATGGATTAAACCCAGATCTTTTGACTGGGTGTGAGTGTTTGATTGGTTCAGATGCTCCGTCCATCACCACCCCCTTTTGTACCGCTTTGGCCGCCCTAAGTGTGGCAGGGTATGCTCAGACGTGAGTCCCTTGCTCACTTTGCCACTGGATTCAAGCAAGCCGGCCTGAAGACGGCTGTAATGCCAGAAACCGGTCCTCGGAAGCTTGTTTCCGGTCCAGGGAAGGCATGGCTTGGCAGTTCTGGCTGGACTGTTCCCATGAGGCACAGGGTCAGACTGATTTGCATATGGTAATGACTGAACTGGGGTGGCAGAGTGGGCTAAAGAACGGTGATGGATTAAACCCAGATCTTTTGACTGGGTGTGAGTGTTTGATTGGTTCAGATGTTCTGTCCATCACCACCCCCTTTTGTACCGCTTTGGCCGCCCTAAGTGTGGCAGGGTATGCTCACACGTGAGTCCCTTGCTCACTTTGCCACTGGATTCAAGCAAGCCGGGCTGAAGATGGCTGTAATGCCAGAAACCGGTCCTCGGAAGCTTGTTTCCGGTCAAGGGAAGGCATGGCTTGGCAGTTCGGGCTGGACTGTTCCCTTGAGGCACAGGGTCAGACAGATTTGCATATGGCCATGACTGGACTGGGGTGGCAGAGTGGGCTAAAGAACGGTGATGGATTAAACCCAGATCTTTTGACTGGGTGTGAGTGTTTGATTGGTTCAGATGCTCCATCCATCACCACCCCCTTTTGTACCGCTTTGGCCGCCCTAAGTGTGGCAGGGTATGCTCAGACGTGAGTCCCTTGCTCTCTTTGCCACTGGATTCAAGCAAGCCGGGCTGAAGATGGCTGTAATGCCAGAAACCGGTCCTCTGAAGCTTGTTTCCGGTCCAGGGAAGGCATGGCTTGGCAGTTCGGGCTGGACTGTCCCATGAGGCACAAGGTCAGACTGATTTGCATAAGGCCATGACTGAACTGGGGTGGCAGAGTGGGCTAAAGAACGGTGATGGATTAAACCCAGATCTTTTGACTGGGTGTGAGTGTTTGATTGGTTCAGATGCTCCGTCCATCACCACCCCCTTTTGTACCGCTTTGGCCGCCCTAAGTGTGGCAGGGTATGCTCAGACGTGAGTCCCTTGCTCTCTTTGCCACTGGATTCAAGCAAGCCGGGCTGAAGACGGCTGTAATGCCAGAAACCGGTCCTCGGAAGCTTGTTTCCGGTCCAGGGAAGGCATGGCTTGGCAGTTCGGGCTGGACTGTTCCCATGAGGCACAAGGTCAGACTGATTTGCATATGGCCATGACTGAACTGGGGTGGCAGAGTGGGCTAAAGAACGGTGATGGATTAAACCCAGATCTTTTGACAGGGTGTGAGTGTTTGATTGGTTCAGATGCTCCGTCCATCACCACCCCCTTTTGTACCGCTTTGGCTGCCCTAAGTGTGTCAGGGTATGCTCAGACGTGAGTCCCTTGTTCACTTTGCCACCGGATTCAAGCAAGCCGGGCTGAAGACGGCTGTAATGTCAGAAACCGGTCCTCGGAAGCTTGTTTCTGGTCAAGGGAAGGCATGGCTTGGCAGTTCGGGCTGGACTGTTCCCATGAGGCACAGGGTCAGACTGATTTGCATATGGCAATGACTGAACTGGGGTGGCAGAGTGGACTAAAGAACGGTGATGGATTAAACCCAGATCTTTTGACTGGGTGTGAGTGTTTGATTGGTTCAGATGCTCCGTCCATCACCACCCCCTTTTGTACCGCTTTGGCCGCCCTAAGTGTGGCAGGGTATGCTCAGACGTGAGTCCCTTGCTCACTTTGCCACTGGATTCAAGCAAGCTGGGCTGAAGACGGCTGTAATGCCAGAAACGGGTCCTCGGAAGCTTGTTTCCGGTCCAGGGAAGGCATGGCTTGGCAGTTCGGGCTGGACTGTTCCCATGAGGAACAGTGTCAAACTGTTTTGCATATGGCCATGACTGAACTGGGGTGGCAGAGTGGGCTAAAGAGCGGTGATGGATGATAAAACCCAGATCTTTTGACTGGGTGTGAGTGTTTGATTGGTGCAGATGCTCCGTCCATCACCACCCCCTTTTGTACCACTTTGGCCGCCCTAAGTGTGGCAGGGTATGCTCAGACGTGAGTCCCTTGCTCACTTTGCCACTGGATTCAAGCAAGCCGGGCTGAAGACGGCTGTAATGCCAGAAACGGGTCCTCGGAAGCTTGTTTCCGATCCAGGCAAGGCATGGCTCGGCAGTTCGGGCTGGACTGTTCCCATGAGGAACAGGGTCAGACTGATTTGCATATGGCCATGACTGAACTGGGGTGGCAGAGTGGGCTAAAGAACGGTGATGGATTAAACCCAGATCTTTTGACTGGGTGTGAGTGTTTGATTGGTTCAGATGCTCCGTCCATCACCACCCCCTTTTGTACCGCTTTGGCCGCCCTAAGTGTGGCAGGGTATGCTCAGACGTGAGTCCCTTGCTCACTTTGCCACTGGATTCAAGCAAGCCGGCCTGAAGACGGCTGTAATGCCAGAAACCGGTCCTCGGAAGCTTGTTTCCGGTCCAGGGAAGGCATGGCTTGGCAGTTCTGGCTGGACTGTTCCCATGAGGCACAGGGTCAGACTGATTTGCATATGGTAATGACTGAACTGGGGTGGCAGAGTGGGCTAAAGAACGGTGATGGATTAAACCCAGATCTTTTGACTGGGTGTGAGTGTTTGATTGGTTCAGATGTTCTGTCCATCACCACCCCCTTTTGTACCGCTTTGGCCGCCCTAAGTGTGGCAGGGTATGCTCAGACGTGAGTCCCTTGCTCACTTTGCCACTGGAATCAAGCAAGCCGGGCTGAAGACGGCTGTAATGCCAGAAACCGGTCCTCGGAAGCTTGTTTCCGGTCCAGGGAAGGCATGGCTTGGCAGTTCGGGCTGGACTGTTCCCATGAGGCACAAGGTCAGACTGATTTGCGTATGGCCATGACTGAACTGGGGTGGCAGAGTGGGCTAAAGAACGGTGATGGATTAAACCCAGATCTTTTGACTGGGTGTGAGTGTTTGATTGGTTCAGATGCTCCGTCCATCACCACCCCCTTTTGTACCACTTTGGCCGCCCTAAGTGTGGCAGGGTATGCTCAGACGTGAGTCCCTTGCTCACTTTGCCACCGGATTCAAGCAAGCCGGGCTGAAGACGGCTGTAATGCCAGAAACCGGTCCTCGGAAGCTTGTTTCCGGTCCAGGGAAGGCATGGCTTGGCAGTTCTGGCTGGACTGTTCCCATGAGGCACAGGGTCAGACTGATTTGCATATGGCAATGACTGAACTGGGGTGGCAGAGTGGGCTAAAGAACGGTGATGGATTAAACCCAGATCTTTTGACTGGGTGTGAGTGTTTGATTGGTTCAGATGCTCTGTCCATCACCACCCCCTTTTGTACCGCTTTGGCCGCCCTAAGTGTGGCAGGGTATGCTCAGACATGAGTCCCTTGCTCACTTTGCCACTGGATTCAAGCAAGCCAGGGTGAAGACGGCTGTAATGCCAGAAACCGGTCCTCGGAAGCTTGTTTGCGTCCCAGGGAAGGCATGGCTTGGCAGTTCGGGCTGGACTGTTCCCATGAGGCACAGGGTCAGACTGATTTGCATATGGCCATGACTGAACTGGGGTGGCAGAGTGGGCTAAAGAACGGTGATGGATTAAACCCAGATCTTTTGACTGGGTGTGAGTGTTTGATTGGTTCAGATGCTCCGTCCATCAACCACCCCCTTTTGTACCGCTTTGGCCGCCCTAAGTGTGGCAGGGTATGCTCAGACGTGAGTCCCTTGCTCACTTTGCCTCTGGATTCAAGCAAGCTGGGCTGAAGACGGCTGTAATGCCAGAAACCGGTCCTCGGAAGCTTGTTTCCGGTCCAGGGAAGGCATGGCTTGGCAATTCGGGCTGGACTGTTCCCATGAGGCACAGGGTCAGACTGATTTGCATATGGCCATGACTGAACTGGGGTGGCAGAGTGGGTTAAAGAACGGTGATGGATTAAACCCAGATCTTTATACTGGGTGTGAGTGTTTGATTGGTTCAGATGCTCCGTCCATCACCACCCCCTTTATTACCGCTTTGGCCGCCCTAAGTGTGGCAGTGTATACTCAGACGTGAGTCCCTTGCTCACTTTGCCACTGGATTCAAGCAAGCCGGGCTGAAGACGGCTGTAATGCCAGAAACCGGTCCTCGGAAGCTTGTTTCCAGTCAAGGGAAGGCATGGCTTGGCAGTTCGGGCTGGACTTTTCCCATGAGGCACAGGGTCAGACTGATTTGCATATGGCCATGACTGAACTGGGGTAGCAGAGTGGGCTAAAGAACGGTGATGGATTAAACCCAGATCTTTTGACTGGGTGTGAGTGTTTGATTGGTTCAGATGCTCCGTCCATCACCACCCCCTTTTGTACCGCTTTGGCCGCCCTAAGTGTGGCAGGGTATGCTCACACGTGAGTCCCTTGCTCACTTTGCCACTGGATTCAAGCAAGCCGGGCTGAAGATGGCTGTAATGCCAGAAACCGGTCCTCGGAAGCTTGTTTCCGGTCAAGGGAAGGCATGGCTTGGCAGTTCGGGCTGGACTGTTCCCTTGAGGCACAGGGTCAGACAGATTTGCATATGGCCATGACTGGACTGGGGTGGCAGAGTGGGCTAAAGAACGGTGATGGATTAAACCCAGATCTTTTGACTGGGTGTGAGTGTTTGATTGGTTCAGATGCTCCATCCATCACCACCCCCTTTTGTACCGCTTTGGCCGCCCTAAGTGTGGCAGGGTATACTCAGACGTGAGTCCCTTGCTCACTTTGCCACTGGATTCAAGCAAGCCGGGCTGAAGACGGCTGTAATGCCAGAAACCGGTCCTCGGAAGCTTGTTTCCAGTCAAGGGAAGGCATGGCTTGGCAGTTCGGGCTGGACTTTTCCCATGAGGCACAGGGTCAGACTGATTTGCATATGGCCATGACTGAACTGGGGTAGCAGAGTGGGCTAAAGAACGGTGATGGATTAAACCCAGATCTTTTGACTGGGTGTGAGTGTTTGATTGGTTCAGATGCTCCGTCCATCACCACCCCCTTTTGTACCGCTTTGGCCGCCCTAAGTGTGGCAGGGTATGCTCACACGTGAGTCCCTTGCTCACTTTGCCACTGGATTCAAGCAAGCCGGGCTGAAGATGGCTGTAATGCCAGAAACCGGTCCTCGGAAGCTTGTTTCGGGTCAAGGGAAGGCATGGCTTGGCAGTTCGGGCTGGACTGTTCCCTTGAGGCACAGGGTCAGACAGATTTGCATATGGCCATGACTGGACTGGGGTGGCAGAGTGGGCTAAAGAACGGTGATGGATTAAACCCAGATCTTTTGACTGGGTGTGAGTGTTTGATTGGTTCAGATGCTCCGTCCATCACCACCCCTTTTGTACCGCTTTGGCCGCCCTAAGTGTGGCAGGGTATGCTCAGACGTGAGTCCCTTGCTCTCTTTGCCACTGGATTCAAGCAAGCCGGGCTGAAGATGGCTGTAATGCCAGAAACCGGTCCTCGGAAGCTTGTTTCCGGTCCAGGGAAGGCATGGCTTGGCAGTTCGGGCTGGACTGTCCCATGAGGCACAAGGTCAGACTGATTTGCATATGGCCATGACTGAACTGGGGTGGCAGAGTGGGCTAAAGAACGGTGATGGATTAAACCCAGATCTTTTGACTGGGTGTGAGTGTTTGATTGGTTCAGATGCTCCGTCCATCACCACCCCCTTTTGTACCGCTTTGGCCGCCCTAAGAGTGGCAGGGTATGCTCAGACGTGAGTCCCTTGCTCTCTTTGCCACTGGATTCAAGCAAGCCGGGCTGAAGACGGCTGTAATGCCAGAAACCGGTCCTCGGAAGCTTGTTTCCGGTCCAGGGAAGGCATGGCTTGGCACTTCTGGCTGGACTGTTCCCATGAGGCACAGGGTCAGACTGATTTGCATATGGCCATGACTGAACTGGAGTGGCAGAGTGGGCTAAAGAACGGTGATGGATTAAACCCAGATCTTTTGACTGGGTGTGAGTGTTTGATTGGTTCAGATGCTCCGTCCATCACCACCCCCTTTTGTACCGCTTTGGCCGCCCTAAGTGTGGCAGGGTATGCTCAGACGTGAGTCCCTTGCTCACTTTGCCACTGGATTCAAGCAAGCCGGGCTGAAGACGGCTGTAATGCCAGAAACCGGTCCTCGGAAGCTTGTTTCCGGTCCAGGGAAGGCATGGCTTGGCAGTTCGGGCTGGACTGTTCCCATGAGGCACAGGGTCAAACTGTTTTGCATATGGCCATGACTGAACTGGGGTGGCAGAGTGGGCTAAAGAGCGGTGATGGATGATTAAACCCAGATCTTTTGACTGGGTGTGAGTGTTTGATTGGTGCAGATGCTCCGTCCATCACCACCCCCTTTTGTACCACTTTGGCCGCCCTAAGTGTGGCAGGGTATGCTCAGACGTGAGTCCCTTACTCACTTTGCCACTGGATTCAAGCAAGCCGGGCTGAAGACGGCTGTAATGCCAGAAACGGGTCCTCGGAAGCTTGTTTCCGGTCCAGGCAAGGCATGGCTTGCAGTTCGGGCTGGACTGTTCCCATGAGGAACAGGGTCAGACTGATTTGCATATGGCCATGACTGAACTGGGGTGGCAGAGTGGGCTAAAGAACCGTGATGGATTAAACCCAGATCTTTTGACTGGGTGTGAGTGTTTGATTGGTTCAGATGCTCCGTCCATCACCACCCCCTTTTGTACCGCTTTGGCCGCCCTAAGTGTGGCAGGGTATGCTCAGACGTGAGTCCCTTGCTCACTTTGCCACTGGATTCAAGCAAGCCGGCCTGAAGACGGCTGTAATGCCAGAAACCGGTCCTCGGAAGCTTGTTTCCGGTCCAGGGAAGGCATGGCTTGGCAGTTCTGGCTGGACTGTTCCCATGAGGCACAGGGTCAGACTGATTTGCATATGGCAATGACTGAACTGGGGTGGCAGAGTGGGCTAAAGAACGGTGATGGATTAAACCCAGATCTTTTGACTGGGTGTGAGTGTTTGATTGGTTCAGATGCTCTGTCCATCACCACCCCCTTTTGTACCGCTTTGGCCGCCCTAAGTGTGGCAGGGTATGCTCAGACATGAGTCCCTTGCTCACTTTGCCACTGGATTCAAGCAAGCCAGGCTGAAGACGGCTGTAATGCCAGAAACCGGTCCTCGGAAGCTTGTTTGCGTCCCAGGGAAGGCATGGCTTGGCAGTTCGGGCTGGACTGTTCCCATGAGGCACAGGGTCAGACTGATTTGCATATGGCCATGACTGAACTGGGGTGGCAGAGTGGGCTAAAGAACGGTGATGGATTAAACCCAGATCTTTTGACTGGGTGTGAGTGTTTGATTGGTTCAGATGCTCCGTCCATCAACCACCCCCTTTTGTACCGCTTTGGCCGCCCTAAGTGTGGCAGGGTATGCTCAGACGTGAGTCCCTTGCTCACTTTGCCTCTGGATTCAAGCAAGCTGGGCTGAAGACGGCTGTAATGCCAGAAACCGGTCCTCGGAAGCTTGTTTCCGGTCCAGGGAAGGCATGGCTTGGCAATTCGGGCTGGACTGTTCCCATGAGGCACAGGGTCAGACTGATTTGCATATGGCCATGACTGAACTGGGGTGGCAGAGTGGGTTAAAGAACGGTGATGGATTAAACCCAGATCTTTATACTGGGTGTGAGTGTTTGATTGGTTCAGATGCTCCATCCATCACCACCCCCTTTATTACCGCTTTGGCCGCCCTAAGTGTGGCAGGGTATACTCAGACGTGAGTCCCTTGCTCACTTTGCCACTGGATTCAAGCAAGCCGGGCTGAAGACGGCTGTAATGCCAGAAACCGGTCCTCGGAAGCTTGTTTCCAGTCAAGGGAAGGCATGGCTTGGCAGTTCGGGCTGGACTTTTCCCATGAGGCACAGGGTCAGACTGATTTGCATATGGCCATGACTGAACTGGGGTAGCAGAGTGGGCTAAAGAACGGTGATGGATTAAACCCAGATCTTTTGACTGGGTGTGAGTGTTTGATTGGTTCAGATGCTCCGTCCATCACCACCCCCTTTTGTACCGCTTTGGCCGCCCTAAGTGTGGCAGGGTATGCTCACACGTGAGTCCCTTGCTCACTTTGCCACTGGATTCAAGCAAGCCGGGCTGAAGATGGCTGTAATGCCAGAAACCGGTCCTCGGAAGCTTGTTTCCGGTCAAGGGAAGGCATGGCTTGGCAGTTCGGGCTGGACTGTTCCCTTGAGGCACAGGGTCAGACAGATTTGCATATGGCCATGACTGGACTGGGGTGGCAGAGTGGGCTAAAGAACGGTGATGGATTAAACCCAGATCTTTTGACTGGGTGTGAGTGTTTGATTGGTTCAGATGCTCCATCCATCACCACCCCCTTTTGTACCGCTTTGGCCGCCCTAAGTGTGGCAGGGTATGCTCAGACGTGAGTCCCTTGCTCTCTTTGCCACTGGATTCAAGCAAGCCGGGCTGAAGATGGCTATAATGCCAGAAACCGGTCCTCTGAAGCTTGTTTCCGGTCCAGGGAAGGCATGGCTTGGCAGTTCGGGCTGGACTGTCCCATGAGGCACAAGGTCAGACTGATTTGCATAAGGCCATGACTGAACTGGGGTGGCAGAGTGGGCTAAAGAACGGTGATGGATTAAACCCAGATCTTTTGACTGGGTGTGAGTGTTTGATTGGTTCAGATGCTCCGTCCATCACCACCCCCTTTTGTACCGCTTTGGCCGCCCTAAGTGTGGCAGGGTATGCTCAGACGTGAGTCCCTTGCTCTCTTTGCCACTGGATTCAAGCAAGCCGGGCTGAAGACGGCTGTAATGCCAGAAACCGGTCCTCGGAAGCTTGTTTCCGGTCCAGGGAAGGCATGGCTTGGCAGTTCGGGCTGGACTGTTCCCATGAGGCACAAGGTCAGACTGATTTGCATATGGCCATGACTGAACTGGGGTGGCAGAGTGGGCTAAAGAACGGTGATGGATTAAACCCAGATCTTTTGACAGGGTGTGAGTGTTTGATTGGTTCAGATGCTCCGTCCATCACCACCCCCTTTTGT
This sequence comes from Lissotriton helveticus, assembly GCF_964261635.1. Lineage (NCBI taxonomy): Eukaryota > Metazoa > Chordata > Amphibia > Caudata > Salamandridae > Lissotriton > Lissotriton helveticus. The sequence goes on from NC_136063.1 coordinate 1,035,344,032, forward strand.
ACCGCTTTGGCTGCCCTAAGTGTGTCAGGGTATGCTCAGACGTGAGTCCCTTGTTCACTTTGCCACCGGATTCAAGCAAGCCGGGCTGAAGACGGCTGTAATGCCAGAAACCGGTCCTCGGAAGCTTGTTTCTGGTCAAGGGAAGGCATGGCTTGGCAGTTCGGGCTGGACTGTTCCCATGAGGCACAGGGTCAGACTGATTTGCATATGGCAATGACTGAACTGGGGTGGCAGAGTGGACTAAAGAACGGTGATGGATTAAACCCAGATCTTTTGACTGGGTGTGAGTGTTTGATTGGTTCAGATGCTCCGTCCATCACCACCCCCTTTTGTACCGCTTTGGCCGCCCTAAGTGTGGCAGGGTATGCTCAGACGTGAGTCCCTTGCTCACTTTGCCACTGGATTCAAGCAAGCCGGGCTGAAGACGGCTGTAATGCCAGAAACGGGTCCTCGGAAGCTTGTTTCCGGTCCAGGGAAGGCATGGCTTGGCAGTTCGGGCTGGACTGTTCCCATGAGGAACAGTGTCAAACTGTTTTGCATATGGCCATGACTGAACTGGGGTGGCAGAGTGGGCTAAAGAGCGGTGATGGATGATAAAACCCAGATCTTTTGACTGGGTGTGAGTGTTTGATTGGTGCAGATGCTCCGTCCATCACCACCCCCTTTTGTACCACTTTGGCCGCCCTAAGTGTGGCAGGGTATGCTCAGACGTGAGTCCCTTGCTCACTTTGCCACTGGATTCAAGCAAGCCGGGCTGAAGACGGCTGTAATGCCAGAAACGGGTCCTCGGAAGCTTGTTTCCGATCCAGGCAAGGCATGGCTCGGCAGTTCGGGCTGGACTGTTCCCATGAGGAACAGGGTCAGACTGATTTGCATATGGCCATGACTGAACTGGGGTGGCAGAGTGGGCTAAAGAACGGTGATGGATTAAACCCAGATCTTTTGACTGGGTGTGAGTGTTTGATTGGTTCAGATGCTCCGTCCATCACCACCCCCTTTTGTACCGCTTTGGCCGCCCTAAGTGTGGCAGGGTATGCTCAGACGTGAGTCCCTTGCTCACTTTGCCACTGGATTCAAGCAAGCCGGCCTGAAGACGGCTGTAATGCCAGAAACCGGTCCTCGGAAGCTTGTTTCCGGTCCAGGGAAGGCATGGCTTGGCAGTTCTGGCTGGACTGTTCCCATGAGGCACAGGGTCAGACTGATTTGCATATGGTAATGACTGAACTGGGGTGGCAGAGTGGGCTAAAGAACGGTGATGGATTAAACCCAGATCTTTTGACTGGGTGTGAGTGTTTGATTGGTTCAGATGTTCTGTCCATCACCACCCCCTTTTGTACCGCTTTGGCCGCCCTAAGTGTGGCAGGGTATGCTCACACGTGAGTCCCTTGCTCACTTTGCCACTGGATTCAAGCAAGCCGGGCTGAAGATGGCTGTAATGCCAGAAACCGGTCCTCGGAAGCTTGTTTCCGGTCAAGGGAAGGCATGGCTTGGCAGTTCGGGCTGGACTGTTCCCTTGAGGCACAGGGTCAGACAGATTTGCATATGGCCATGACTGGACTGGGGTGGCAGAGTGGGCTAAAGAACGGTGATGGATTAAACCCAGATCTTTTGACTGGGTGTGAGTGTTTGATTGGTTCAGATGCTCCATCCATCACCACCCCCTTTTGTACCGCTTTGGCCGCCCTAAGTGTGGCAGGGTATGCTCAGACGTGAGTCCCTTGCTCTCTTTGCCACTGGATTCAAGCAAGCCGGGCTGAAGATGGCTGTAATGCCAGAAACCGGTCCTCTGAAGCTTGTTTCCGGTCCAGGGAAGGCATGGCTTGGCAGTTCGGGCTGGACTGTCCCATGAGGCACAAGGTCAGACTGATTTGCATAAGGCCATGACTGAACTGGGGTGGCAGAGTGGGCTAAAGAACGGTGATGGATTAAACCCAGATCTTTTGACTGGGTGTGAGTGTTTGATTGGTTCAGATGCTCCGTCCATCACCACCCCCTTTTGTACCGCTTTGGCCGCCCTAAGTGTGGCAGGGTATGCTCAGACGTGAGTCCCTTGCTCTCTTTGCCACTGGATTCAAGCAAGCCGGGCTGAAGACGGCTGTAATGCCAGAAACCGGTCCTCGGAAGCTTGTTTCCGGTCCAGGGAAGGCATGGCTTGGCAGTTCGGGCTGGACTGTTCCCATGAGGCACAAGGTCAGACTGATTTGCATATGGCCATGACTGAACTGGGGTGGCAGAGTGGGCTAAAGAACGGTGATGGATTAAACCCAGATCTTTTGACAGGGTGTGAGTGTTTGATTGGTTCAGATGCTCCGTCCATCACCACCCCCTTTTGTACCGCTTTGGCTGCCCTAAGTGTGTCAGGGTATGCTCAGACGTGAGTCCCTTGTTCACTTTGCCACCGGATTCAAGCAAGCCGGGCTGAAGACGGCTGTAATGCCAGAAACCGGTCCTCGGAAGCTTGTTTCTGGTCAAGGGAAGGCATGGCTTGGCAGTTCGGGCTGGACTGTTCCCATGAGGCACAGGGTCAGACTGATTTGCATATGGCAATGACTGAACTGGGGTGGCAGAGTGGACTAAAGAACGGTGATGGATTAAACCCAGATCTTTTGACTGGGTGTGAGTGTTTGATTGGTTCAGATGCTCCGTCCATCACCACCCCCTTTTGTACCGCTTTGGCCGCCCTAAGTGTGGCAGGGTATGCTCAGACGTGAGTCCCTTGCTCACTTTGCCACTGGATTCAAGCAAGCCGGGCTGAAGACGGCTGTAATGCCAGAAACGGGTCCTCGGAAGCTTGTTTCCGGTCCAGGGAAGGCATGGCTTGGCAGTTCGGGCTGGACTGTTCCCATGAGGAACAGTGTCAAACTGTTTTGCATATGGCCATGACTGAACTGGGGTGGCAGAGTGGGCTAAAGAGCGGTGATGGATGATAAAACCCAGATCTTTTGACTGGGTGTGAGTGTTTGATTGGTGCAGATGCTCCGTCCATCACCACCCCCTTTTGTACCACTTTGGCCGCCCTAAGTGTGGCAGGGTATGCTCAGACGTGAGTCCCTTGCTCACTTTGCCACTGGATTCAAGCAAGCCGGGCTGAAGACGGCTGTAATGCCAGAAACGGGTCCTCGGAAGCTTGTTTCCGATCCAGGCAAGGCATGGCTCGGCAGTTCGGGCTGGACTGTTCCCATGAGGAACAGGGTCAGACTGATTTGCATATGGCCATGACTGAACTGGGGTGGCAGAGTGGGCTAAAGAACGGTGATGGATTAAACCCAGATCTTTTGACTGGGTGTGAGTGTTTGATTGGTTCAGATGCTCCGTCCATCACCACCCCCTTTTGTACCGCTTTGGCCGCCCTAAGTGTGGCAGGGTATGCTCAGACGTGAGTCCCTTGCTCACTTTGCCACTGGATTCAAGCAAGCCGGCCTGAAGACGGCTGTAATGCCAGAAACCGGTCCTCGGAAGCTTGTTTCCGGTCCAGGGAAGGCATGGCTTGGCAGTTCTGGCTGGACTGTTCCCATGAGGCACAGGGTCAGACTGATTTGCATATGGTAATGACTGAACTGGGGTGGCAGAGTGGGCTAAAGAACGGTGATGGATTAAACCCAGATCTTTTGACTGGGTGTGAGTGTTTGATTGGTTCAGATGTTCTGTCCATCACCACCCCCTTTTGTACCGCTTTGGCCGCCCTAAGTGTGGCAGGGTATGCTCAGACGTGAGTCCCTTGCTCACTTTGCCACTGGAATCAAGCAAGCCGGGCTGAAGACGGCTGTAATGCCAGAAACCGGTCCTCGGAAGCTTGTTTCCGGTCCAGGGAAGGCATGGCTTGGCAGTTCGGGCTGGACTGTTCCCATGAGGCACAAGGTCAGACTGATTTGCGTATGGCCATGACTGAACTGGGGTGGCAGAGTGGGCTAAAGAACGGTGATGGATTAAACCCAGATCTTTTGACTGGGTGTGAGTGTTTGATTGGTTCAGATGCTCCGTCCATCACCACCCCCTTTTGTACCACTTTGGCCGCCCTAAGTGTGGCAGGGTATGCTCAGACGTGAGTCCCTTGCTCACTTTGCCACCGGATTCAAGCAAGCCGGGCTGAAGACGGCTGTAATGCCAGAAACCGGTCCTCGGAAGCTTGTTTCCGGTCAAGGGAAGGCATGGCTTGGCAGTTCGGGCTGGACTGTTCCCATGAGGCACAGGGTCAGACTGATTTGCATATGGCCATGACTGAACTGGGGTGGCAGAGTGGGCTAAAGAACGGTGATGGATTAAACCCAGATCTTTTGACTGGGTGTGAGTGTTTGATTGGTTCAGATGCTCCGTCCATCACCACCCCCTTTTGTACCACTTTGGCCGCCCTAAGTGTGGCAGGGTATGCTCAGACGTGAGTCCCTTGCTCTCTTTGCCACTGGATTCAAGCAAGCCGGGCTGAAGACGGCTGTAATGCCAGAAACCGGTCCTCGGAAGCTTGTTTCCGGTCCAGGGAAGGCATGGCTTGGCAGTTCGGGCTGGACTGTTCCCATGAGGCACAGGGTCAGACTGATTTGCATATGGCAATGACTGAACTGGGGTGGCAGAGTGGACTAAAGAACGGTGATGGATTAAACCCAGATCTTTTGACTGGGTGTGAGTGTTTGATTGGTTCAGATGCTCCGTCCATCACCCCCCCTTTTGTACCGCTTTGGCCGCCCTAAGTGTGGCAGGGTATGCTCAGACGTGAGTCCCTTGCTCACTTTGCCTCTGGATTCAAGCAAGCTGGGCTGAAGACGGCTGTAATGCCAGAAACCGGTCCTCGGAAGCCTATTTCCGGTCCAGGGAAGGCATGGCTTGGCAGTTCGGGCTGGACTGTTCCCTTGAGGCACAGGGTCCGACAGATTTGCATATGGCCATGACTGGACTGGGGTGGCAGAGTGGGCTAAAGAACGGTGATGGATTAAACCCAGATCTTTTGACTGGGTGTGAGTGTTTGATTGGTTCAGATGCTCCGTCCATCACCACCCCCTTTTGTACCGCTTTGGCCGCCCTAAGTGTGGCAGGGTATGCTCAGACGTGAGTCCCTTGCTCTCTTTGCCACTGGATTCAAGCAAGCCGGGCTGAAGACGGCTCTAATGCCAGAAACCGGTCCTCGGTAGCTTGTTTCCGGTCCAGGGAAGGCATGGCTTGGCAGTTCGGGCTGGACTGTTCCCATGAGGCACAAGGTCAGACTGATTTGCATATGGCCATGACTGAACTGGGGTGGCAGAGTGGGCTAAAGAACGGTGATGGATTAAACCCAGATCTTTTGACTGGGTGTGAGTGTTTGATTGATTCAGATGCTCCGTCCATCACCACCCCCTTTTGTACCGCTTTGGCCGCCCTAAGTGTGGCAGGGTATGCTCAGACGTGAGTCCCTTGCTCACTTTGCCACCGGATTCAAGCAAGCCGGGCTGAAGACGGCTGTAATGCCAGAAACCGGTCCTCGGAAGCTTGTTTCTGGTCAAGGGAAGGCATGGCTTGGCAGTTCGGGCTGGACTGTTCCCATGAGGCACAGGGTCAGACTGATTTGCATATGGCCATGACTGAACTGGGGTGGCAGAGTGGGCTAAAGAACGGTGATGGATTAAACCCAGATCTTTATACTGGGTGTGAGTGTTTGATTGGTTCAGATGCTCCGTCCATCACCACCCCCTTTTTTACCGCTTTGGCCGCATTAAGTGTGGCAGGGTATGCTCAGACGTGAGTCCCTTGCTCACTTTGCCACTGGATTCAAGCAAGCCGGGCTGAAGATGGCTGTAATGCCAGAAACCGGTCCTCGGAAGCTTGTTTCCAGTCAAGGGAAGGCATGGCTTGGCAGTTCAGGCTGGACTGTTCCCATGAGGCACAGGGTCAGACTGATTTGCATATGGCCATGACTGAACTGGGGTAGCAGAGTGGGCTAAAGAACGGTGATGGATTAAACCCAGATCTTTTGACTGGGTGTCAGTGTTTGATTGATTCAGATGCTCCGTCCATCACCACCCCCTTTTGTACCGCTTTGGCCGCCCTAAGTGTGGCAGGGTATGCTCACACGTGAGTCCCTTGCTCACTTTGCCACTGGATTCAAGCAAGCCGGGCTGAAGACGGCTGTAATGCCAGTATCTGGTCCTCGGAAGCTTGTTTCCGCTCCAGGGAAGGCATGGCTTGGCAGTTCGGGCTGGACTGTTCCCATGAGGCACAGGGTCAGACTGATTTGCATATGGTCATGACTGAACTGGGGTGGCAGAGTGGGCTAAAGAATGGTGATGGATTAAACCCAGATCTTTTGACTGGGTGTGAGTGTTTGATTGGTTCAGATGCTCCGTCCATCACCACTTCCTTTTGTACCGCTTTGGCCGCCCTAAGTGTGGCAGGGTATGCTCAGACGTGAGTCCCTTGCTCACTTTGCCACTGGATTCAAGCAAGCCGGGCTGAAGACGGCTGTAATGCCAGAAACCGGTCCTCGGAAGCTTGTTTCCGGCCCAGGGAAGGCATGGCTTGGCAGTTCGGGCTGGACTGTTCCCATGAGGCACAGGGTCAGACTGATTTGCATATGGCCATGACTGAACTGGGGTGGCAGAGTGGGCTAAAGAACGGTGATCGATTAAACCCAGATCTTTTGACTGGGTGTGAGTGTTTGATTGGTTCAGATGCTCTGTCCATCACCACCCCCTTTTGTACCGTTTATTTAGGTAAGGGCAGGCACTTTCCCGGGAATGTACTAACAGACCCAGGAAGAACAAAACCTTGGCCAGTATGAAGCATTCCAATCAAGAACAGGCAAACTAGAGCCCTTGTCGGGAAACAAGATCATCACGTCGAGAGAAATAACTCAAATTTCACAATATTTTATCAGCGTAGGAAATAGAGTCTCTCGCTACCTGACCATTAGGTTGACAGTGCTATTAAAAGCCCAACCAAGGCATGTATTACCTGTGTCCATAGATTCCAGATCAACCGGGACTTTTTGACCTATCAGAACCAGTTTTAAAACTGGATTGTTCTGAACTGTTCTCAGGCTCCAGTTGCGACCAAACTGAGGCCCTGAATCTAGTCTGTGACAATGCGCACCAGTTTTTGACTTAATTGACACTCCCAAATTTGGTATAATCCAGAGCATACCTAGGTTGGAATATCACACCCAAAAATAGATTGGGTACTTTGCACAGTCACATTAGACTCCCCCTGTGTGCCATCACCTGTTACCAAGAAGCTCAAGAGACTCAAACACCTTTACACTGTGCCCTTACTCAGGAAGAAGTTGTCCCAAGACAACCCAAGGAGTATTTAGATCTTTATGACTTTTTTGATCCTATCAAGTCTACTGAATTTGGACTATTTGAGTGATGGTGATGCCCTTTGGCCTATGTAATGCTCCAGCAGCATTCTAATATTTTATAAAAAAAGTTCTCCGAGAATTTCTGGACTTGTGCACTATCATATATATTGATGACATACTGATTTATTCCAACTCTGAACCTGACTATGTGCAAAATGTAGACTCAATCCTGCAATGACTCAGGGAAAATTACCAATTTATTACATTGAAGAAAGGTTCCTTTTTCTCTCATCGGTAGAATTTTTAGGTTACTACCTATCACCCTCTGTAATGACTATGGATCCCAAAAAGGTAGAAGCAAATAGAGCTTGGCCAGCCCCCACTTCAGTAAAAGAATTCCAGCAGATCCTTGGGTTTGTGCTCATTTTTATCGCTGATTCATTTCACACTTTTTGGAGATTGTAGCGCCCATCACACACTTATTAAGAAAAAATCAAGCCTTTAATTGGTATCCAGCAGCTGACCAGACATTGGCCATTCTGTAAAATAAATTAACCACAGCACCAATATTCTAACATACAGACCCAGACCAGCCCTTCTAAGTGGAGGCCAACGCCGCGCAGATAACCGTGTAAGGAGTTTCATCAGGAACGAACCCAAAAACTGATCATTTACATCCCATAGTCTTTTATTCTAAGAAACTCCTTCTGGCAGAGCAAAACTATACGGTCAATGAAAGAGAGCTCTTAGTCATTAAATTCGTCTTCGCCGAGTGGCGACATTATCTCCAAGGTGCCAAACATATGGGCACAATTTTTTCTGACCATAAGAACTTACAATTCTTCGGTTCTGTCAAGGCATTGACCCCACACCAAACGGAGTTGCTCCATTTATTTAAGTAACTTCAAATTTACTATCACATATCACCCAGTTGCAAAACAAATTTAGTCAGATATTCTATCTAGACCAGAACATACTAATGCCCTGAGTCCTTCATCTGACCCCCAGTGTTATTCCTATGAAAAGACAAGTCACAGTCACTAAAGTCAACTCTTTCATAAAAGACATACAGAATGAACATCCACAGATTAATTGTAGCACACGGTATTTCAATGGAATCATTACTCCACTTTAGCTGGGCACACAAGGACTGACAAGACTTTAGAGCTCTGCAAAAAAATATTTATGGTGGGAAAATATGTCTAAGGATATAAAGGTGTATGTTGCACCTGCCCAGTCTGGGCCCACAACAAGCCCACTCATATCACCTGTGCAGGTCTTCAACTACCTTTGCCCATTCCAACTGCACCCTGGCACACCATAAGTATGGATTTTATTACAAATCTCTGAGTGAACAATACTCTTATCACAATCCTGGTAGCAGTGGACATGTTATCAAATATGGTGTACTTTATACCCTTTATAAAGCTGTTAGCAGCCCATGATTTAAGCTAGGTGTTCATAAATATAGTAAAATTGCATGGTCTAACATCCAAACTTATTTCAAACCGTGGACCAACAATTCAACTCAAAATCCTGGAAGGTACTCTTCAACAAACTAGGTATAGAAGTGACCACTTCCTCTGCCTTCCATCCCCGAAATGACGGCCAAACAGCATGAGTTAACCAATTCTTAGAGATCACACTTCTATGCCTCCTACCCACCTTTACCAGGCATTGGGATCAAGCTTTACCATTTGCCTAAAATAACCATACGCGCTCTGCCACTGGATTCAACCCCTTTTTCTTTGCCACAGCCTAACACCCTAAAATCCCCAACACTTTCAAGTTCAGTCCCTTCTGTCACTGAACATTTAGGACAACTACGGAAAATTCATGAACATGCCAGGAATACCTTGGCTAAGGCTAAGTCCATCATGAAGGCATTTGATGATAAGCATAGTACCCCAGTTCCCAAGTAAGAGGAATGAGACTTGGTTTGGCTATCCACATGACACCTGCAATTAGAGAATCCATGTAATTTACAGCCACGATTCATTGGCCCACATGAAGTCATTAAGATAATCAATCCAGTTACTGTAAAGTTGCGACTACCCCCAAAATACATGATTTACCAAGTATTTCATGTTTCATTCCTTCTACCCTTTTATCCAAACACTTGCAGAGCTACACCTCCTCCACTAGTTCAGGTAAAGGGACAACAGGAGTATGAAGTTTAATGTATTGTAGACTGTAGAAGCTTTTGATGTAAATTATATTATCTGATTGATTGGAAGGGCTACGATCCCTCAGAAGGTTCATGGGAATCCGCATCTTTTGTTCATGCTCCCTATCTAGTACGCCGCTTTCATGCACTTCATCCCACTAAACCCCATACTGTTGGATGGCCTTTGGAAGGGATGACTTTCACGGTCTCAGCAACAGCACAACTATCAATTTGATATCAACTATGTCCCAATTCTTCCCCCACCCTCTGTATAGGCATATCTATTCTCTGTATTGAAATGCTTTGTGTTCTGTTCACCCAAGTGATGCAGTACCAACCATTGGCCATTTCAAAATATAGACTGTCTAAAAAGCTAGTGAGCAGCAGAATCCCTCAGAAGGCTTTAACCTCCTATTAACCCTGCAGGGGCACCTGTTAAACAATCAAAATGAATTACTTTAATGGTACGGCAGCTGATGTAAGTTCCTGACAATCAGCTTCAATCAACAGAACCTTGCCTGAGGCTGTATTGAATGTTCTATACCCCTTCTTGCCAAATTAAAATCATGCAACTCAGCTTTTTGCAACTTCCAGTGTTTTTCCACATTCATGTACCCTGTAAGTGGCCGGAAGTTCTATAAATAGACTGCCTTAGCTCATTAGCATTGCTTGGTCTCCCTGCTCACCACTCACATAATTCCTATGATTGATTCTTCTCCTGACATTTCCACATCTCCCCTGCGATGCACTGTAGTCTCAAGCTATTGGCTGAACCATGGTCTCTGAAAAAGAACAAGAAGAAGAAAGAGATTAAAGAGAAATCAAGAACAATTCCAGCTTCAAGCTATATTCGTTCACAATCAATATATGCATTTTTTTTTAAATGCTCAGAGCTCAGTAGCCTTCCTGAACAATTCCATTGCAGGGCAAAATTTTAAGTGTAACATCTAATCTCCTCTGACAGGGATCTGTCAAACCCCAGCTATTTGCTGGACAGGCCTGAAGTGTCCACGCTATAAATAGGCCTTCTGTCCCCAAGGATTTTAATATCACATAAACAAATCTACTCCTTACCACACTGAGTCATGGACCAGTTACAAAGCACAACATCAGGAACTCATTTTTTACAAGTCTTAATGTCCGCTCAGACCTTGGCAGGATTTCAACCTCCAGTTGAGTGAGTTCAGAAGACTCATTCATGGGAATGACAGTGTCCGGTAGATACTTGTTTAAGGTATGGTCACAACTAATGGGCTACATACTTCAAGGGGGGAAAAGACCTAAAGATTGTGTGCTCACCTATTCCCTTGTGCCTTACAGGCCCTCCTTAACTGGTGCAATACAAGATTTCAGGGGTTAACTTGCGAGGTTAAAAACAGTTGCCATGGAGGAGAACTGCAGCATCTTGTCTTTCTAACCCCAACCTCCTTTCCCTGAGGGGCCTGTGGTTGAAGCAGTGTTATATCCTGACCTCGTGCACGGGCCCTTAGGAGGAAGCCAAGGATTTCAAAGACAACACATCAGAACCACCTGGGATTCAGGTAAGTGGGTTATTACATTAGGAAGTCTAATCAGCAGTACATAAAATTCCAACTCAAAAGAGTGACCCTTTCAGACTAAAGGGGAGAGAGTAGAGTATACCCCCAACATGTGTTTTCCTTCTGTGCATTATGAATCTATATATGACCCTTACCTATATTTATATAACCCAGAAAGGATGCACCAAACATATATCTACATCAATAGTAAATAAAACGGATTACTGTTTTGTCTCCTTGTTTATATTTCCATACATTCTTATTGTTATCACCAAAATTTAATTCAATTCTGGTGCTTTCAAAAGTACCAAATATAGCAATATCTTCAAATAAGTATAATAATTAATATTGCTTCTGTCTCGAATCTTGCATGCTGTCTCGAGAAGTGTCCTCTATATTCATAAAATCAGATATGGAAAATTGATTCTTACTTAAAATTTCTGATTATAATCTCACCTTTTTCTTTTTATATGATACTCTTCTCACTTTCTCATCTCTGCAAGTCTGTTCTATCTGGCACAACCTTCACTAAATCACTTGCATGATTGCCCTAATCTCTAATTATGTATTTCTGCATTTTGCACACAACTCATTTCAAAACTCTCCTTTTTTTAAAGTTGCACCCCTGCATCCTAACAATACCCAACTTCTTCTAGCTCAACTATTAATTTAACTAAACATCTGTATGAGCTCACATACCTCCCCCACACCCCCACTAATTAGATCTCCTATTACCTCTCAATTTCCTCTACCACAAAGAACTGAAGAGAATGCATGAAATAGTTTGCTTGAAAGTGCAGCCTTGCGTAAAGTGCTTTAGGTGTAGTAAACCCCTTATATATTCAATTGCTACACACTATTGGATCAGGTCATAATTAGCAAGAAAGCCCCAACTCCCCACACCTTCGACAGGTGGGAAATCTTTTTGGATATTGTTAGGCTTGGCCCTTTTCTCAGGGTCATTCCTGAACTTTTCGCCTTTCTTCTGGTATTGCTTCTGGCCTGGTGTTGCTGGTTTTAGGACTCTGGGCACTTTATCACTGCTGTTCTGTGTTAATATGCATGTCCTCTCTATGGTAAACTTGGTAAGATTGGTCTACACTTGCATATTAAATTTACCTCTCAGTCCCTTGTAAAGTGGTATCTTATATATCTGGGCCAGTAACTTAAATGCTACTGGTGGGCTTGCAGCGCTGCTTGAGCCACCCACCAAAGTAGCCTTTCAAACCTGTCTCAGACCTCTGCCATTGCAGGGCCCGCACTCGCAGTTTACTGCCACTGTGACATGGCACATAAAGTGGTTGCCAAGTCTGTGACTCCCCTTTTCTACATATCAGTCACCCCTAAGGTAGGCCCTAGCTAACCATATGGGCAAGGTGCGCTGTAGGTAAAAGATAGGACATGTGCCATAACTGTGTGGTGGCATGTCCTGGTAGTGACAAACAACCATTTTGGTTTCCAACTACTGTGAGGCTGTCCTCACATAGGAATGCATTAGGACTTCCCTGTTATGTGTTTCAGTGGTAATTCCTGACATGAGAGAAATAGCGTGGTCAAGTTTGACATATTTGGAATAGTGGTAATAAATGCTGCGTAATGGTGTTTGCAGATTTATTATCACTTTTTTAGAAATGCCACTTTTAGAAGTGGGCATTTCTGTGTGCTATGTGTCTGGGTGGCTGCCTGTTGTGTATTGCATGTCTGGCTCTTGAGTGGCAGGAACTAGGGAGATGCAGTGGCTCCAGAGTGGCTGGGTGAGTCAGCGCTAGGTTGAATGGGACAATATGCATTTGGAGTAGTAGGAGGAGTAGCACCTGGGCCTGAATAGGACTGAGCCTGCCTTATACAATGCTGGCTCCACCCCCCTGTGGTGTGTATGGGGCCAGATCCTACATTGACAAAAGAAATATGTAGGTGCCCCCCAGAACTGGGTGACTGGGGGACAACAAAGACATTGCTGATATACATATTGGGGCTGTGACTCCATGGAAATGGGCTGTTGGTGCTTACTTGGATCTAGATGAAGAGGACTGCTTGGCGCCAGGAGGAACTGCCACAAAGGACTTCCCTTCTGCTAGAGGGCCCTGTGAGCTGGTCCCAGCTCTTATTCCGGTGACCTTGGACTCAGCGCATGGAGAGCGCTGGAGTTTTACCCCTGCCTTCAGCAGATTGAGAGCCCGTGCACTGAAAGGCACGCCCAACACAAGAAGAGCGCTGTCTGGCCTGTGGGTGGTTTCTCCAGGGTGGAGACAGGCTGTGCACTGTGTTTACCCCCTCGGTCAGGAGGGGTTTGTCAGCCCGTTTTTGGGTGTGTGCTGCAAAGGTGCGGTGACTGCACCTCCGAGGCGCTTGGCAGGCACTTTTTAATTACATTCCAAGAGCCCAAGAAGAGGGCTCCAACTTTGCTGGAACTGTCCCGGAAGCCGCCGAAAGTCAGGTGCCCGGTGCCTGAGTGTGGGCGGGGCTGAATAGTGAGGAGAGGCCAACTCTCTAAGCAGAACTGACGGAGAGGGACGTCAGGCAAGTTTGTGCATGAAGGTGGGCGGGGCTCCTGTGTTGCCGGTGAGAGCCCCGCATGTTGACCAGAGATGACCGAGCCTCGCTGGCTACCGCTTGCCTGTTTCCCGGTTGCCTGAGGAGAAGAGAGGCCTCGGTGGATGGGGCCTGTACAGAGCACTGTGGGAGCAGGGGTATGCTTACAGCTACACCGTCAGATCACGGGTAGCTGCAAAAGAAGAGGAGAAGCCCCGGTGAGGTGGGTTTACAAGGCACACTATTGGTGCCTGCTTGTTTCCATAGCTGCGCCGCCAGATTGCGGGCAGCTGAATAGTCGGGGCATTTTGTTTACTAAACAGAGACATAGGTGAGTTGCACCCTCGCTCCCATTATAGTACGGGCCGGTTTGAAGCCTTGTGTTAGAAGAGCCCTGACCTTTGGGTAAAGGACATTGCGGGGAAGCCCAAGATGGGGCCCCGAGGATAAGGCCAGACGGAATGGAGATTGCCTCCATGTTTTGGTTGGGCGTAAGATCATGAGGTGATGTGTGCACCTTATTAGTGCTATTGTGGCGCACTATTGATTTAGGATGTACGCTATTATGTTTGTGCCTCATGCCTCCTGTTTTATGCATAATGCATTTATGCTAAGTGCCTCTTGCCAGTAGAGACTGGTTGTTTTTATTTTCACTACTTGTGTGTTCTAATGGTGATGACAGTGGCCCAATTAGCCCTGTAATGTATATAATCCCCTGTAAAGTAGTACCTAGTGCCAGGGGGCACAGTGTATATATATGTGATTATGTTCTAATGTGTTTTATGAGTAATACAAAGGCTATTTTTATATAACATTGTATGGGGTGTCTTTTGTGGTGTACCTAGTGTGTCACTGCTGTGTGAGTGTGCTGCGCAATAAGCCTGACTGCTCGTTCCAAGCTACCAATGGGGTGAGCAGGGGTTGTCTTCAGCGTGCAACTCCCTTGCCCTGACTAGAGTGGTGGTTTATGCCTGGCATAGGCACCTGCCCTAGCCAACAAGAAATCCCATTTCTAACAGATATATTTTCTTGAGCTTCTACAGGGTCACATAAGTGTGGTATAGAAAATGAAAGTGTGTCACTTTCAATCTAACATTACTCGTTTCTCTTGACTTGAGAACAGGTCATCATTCATCCTTTATTTTTAACAGGTTCCATAAAATCATCCTTCCAATGCTGCTTCCCTGGCAGTTATACTCCTTTTCTGTTTACTTTCATTGCTCCATATATTTGTGAGACCAATCTGCTCCAATGCCTCAGTTCCAACACTACCTCAAGCATAGGTGAAGGCTTAGGTGTTAAGAATCTCTGCCCATTTTCTCTGGCTGTCTTAGCCACCTTAGCATATTGATGGAAAGGGCCTTGTCTAACCTCGAAAGTCTCTTGTGCTTCTATGAATGAACTAAATGGTTCTTGTCAGTAAAGGTATCCCAGGGTATTAAGGTATTAGACTCTACCTTCCACAAACATGTCATAATGTATATTTGAATGTTTGTTAAGACCACACTTACAGGTTGCATTAACCTCCCTATCATGAGCAGGCCAAACAAACTCTCACACTCCAAAACTCCCTCAATAACCTCTTGTCCCAGATGTCGTCCTTCATTAATCATCTGACTGCACGCTACAGTTATGCTGGCTTGTACCAGACCATCATCCTATCAGTCCTGCCTCAATGTGTTGGATTGGAGCCTAAAGATTTTTCCAACCCAGAACATAGATATCATAAACCCATCTAGCTCATTAAAAGTTGTTCATCCCATGGGGAATATAGAGTTTAGCAATAAATACAAGCATCATGTAAGGAATATCATTTTGGTGCTTGCAGTTCTCCCCATGGTGGAGAGTAGCAAATTATCACACTGAATATTTTAGTCGGAAATCACTCTATCCATGTTTATTTATTTTTATTTATTTACTTATAAAGTACCCAAATTACCCTTAAAGGATATCTCCACGCTGTATGAGGCATGGCCGTTAGTGCAGACCAGGTAAGCACAGCTCGGAAAAGCTCAGTATTAAGAAGTTTTCTAAACGCAAGATATTCTGAGCATTTACCAAGATGAATCGGAAGTTGATTCCAATAGTAGGGGGCTAAATAGAAAAAAGCCTTTCCGCCCATGTGAGATTTCCTAACACAGGGAGTGAGGGGCAGGGATTTCTCTCTTGATCGTAGGGATCTATTTGGCTGGTAGCAGATAGGTTTTTCAGTTAAGTACCCAGGCCCTTTGCCATTCAAAGCTTTGTGCACAATGCAGCATATCTTGAACCTAACCATCTTACGTGTCAGTAGCCAATGAAGGTGATGTACAAGTGGGAGGGAGGCTGTTCTGGCTGGTGAGTTCTTATTGAGAAGGGCAGCAGTATTTTGTACATCCTAGAGTCTATTTAATGATGAATTGCTTGCCGCAATCAGGATGACATTACAGTAATCTAGGCGGCTTATCACGAATGCCTGAATATGTTTTTCACCCACAGAGAGGAAGAAAAGAGAAGATTCTGCACACAGGCTTGACATATGAAAGCAGGAATCTACTGTGGCAGCCACCTGATCTTTCATCATAAGATTTGGGTCTAGACGGATGCTCAGATTCTTAACCACTATCTTAGGGGCAGGGGGGAGCACCTAACTCGCGTGGCCACCACCCTGGCAGCCATAGCAAAGGGGTGTCACCAAAGAGTGCGATCTCAGTTTCTCCAGTATTTAACTGGAGAAATGTCTCTGTCATTCGTGCAGCAATTGCTGTCATACCTGCTGAGTTCTTGGATGTTGTTCAATGTATATTGTTTTATAGCAGGATGTTCCACATGTAAACCCAGTTATCTAATTTTGTCTGCGTCCCAGTGCAACACTAGGTCTAGATGACACTGTGCCTCTACTTCCATCATATTCCCTGAGGGAAATAAAGTGGTCTTAACCCAGTTGGTCTGTAATCAAGAAACCGAGTAAACCCTGTCTGGCTCCTGAAGATGGAGTGGAACAGGCATCTGAGGCTGCCTAAGTTATAGGAGTGTGCCATCAGCATAGATTGATACTGTGGGGGAGGTAGTACCTACCTTGAAACCCCACTCCTGGAGTACAACTCTGATTCTTATCACTGGAGGATACATCATAAAGGCGAATAGGAGAAGGGACTGAAGAAATCCCTGTCTGGTTCACTGCTCAATCTTCTATCCTGCATGATCTGAAGAACCCAGACAGTCCGCCTCCCCCCGTTCAGATCCCAGGCCACCGAAGTCATCTGCGGCGTACCACAAAGATCATCACCCAGCCCCACCCTCTTCAACATCTACATGAGCCCCCTCGCGGCCATCGCACGCCAACACAACCTCAACATCATCTCCTACGCCGACGACACTCAGCTGATCCTCTCCCTCACCAACGACCCAGCCACCGCCAGAACCAACCTACACGAAGGGATGAAAGAAGTAGCCGAGTGGATGAAGAACAGCCGCTTGAAACTCAACTCAGACAAGACGGAAGTCCTCATCCTGGGACCATCTTCCTCCACCTGGGGCGACTCCTGGTGGCCCCCTGCCCTGGGCAGCGCACCCAAACCAACGGACCACGCACGTAACCTGGGCTTCATCCTGGACTCCTCCCTCTCGATGACCAGACAAGTCAACGCCGTCTCGGCCTCGTGCTTCAACATCCTACGCATGCTCCGGAAGATCTTCCGTTGGATCCCCACCGAAACCAGGAAGACGGAAGACGGTCACACAGGCACTCGTCACCAGTCGACTGGACTACGGAAACACCCTCTACACCGGAACCACAGCCAAACTACAGAAGAGACTCCAACACATCCAGAACGCCTCCGCACGACTCATCCTGGACATCCCCCGCCGCAGCCGCATCTCCGGACACATGAGAGACCTGCACTGGCTCCCCATCAACAAGAGAATCAAGTTCCGTCTCCTCACCCACGCACACAAGGCTCTGCACGACCTGGGCCCCAGGTTCCTCAACAACCGCCTGATCTTCTACACTCCCACCCACCAACTTTGTTCGACCAACCACGCCCTCGCCGCCGTTCCACGCATCCGAAGAGCCACCATGGGAGGAAGATCCTTCTCCTACCTGGCAGCCAAGACATGGAATTCCCTCCCCATCCACCTCCGCCAGACCCAAGACCACCTCTCCTTCAGGAAGCAACTCAAAACCTGGCTGTTCGAGCAGTAGCAGACCCCCCCTCACCCAAGCGCCTTGAGACCCTCCGGGTGAGTAGCGCGCTATATACATTTTTTGATTGATTGATTGATGCTGGGGTCCTTCCCCAAGTACTGCAAGCAAACAAGTATGCACACCCAATCTGTCATACTTCATCAAAGGTCTATCCCTGCCATCAGTCTGGGAAGACAGAGAAGTATGAATAAGTGCTGATGGCAGGGAATGACCTTTGATGAAGTAAGACAGATTGGGTGTGCATACTTGTTTGCTTGCAGTACTGTATAAAGGACCCCTGCAGGTATTAAACTGCATGGATTGTGCAACAATTTTGTCTTTTTCCAAAAGTGTGTGACTACAAGGCTCATCTCATCCCAGTCTTCCATGAGGTTTATCTGTGCCAAAATTACGGTAAGAGTTAGATTGTGAATGTGGGCATGTGTGTGAAACACGTACATTTTCACATTGCGTTATATGCATGTTGTATGAGTGAGACCATACACACACACACACACACACACACACTTATCTAAAAGGTAGTTATGCTGCCCCATGAGTGGCTTGGCTGAGTCCTTCGATACTAGCAATCACTGGTCAGTCTTGCCAGTGTTTTTAAATATGACGTCCCAATTAATTGGATTTGCACAATTTACTGTTTTATCAAATACAAATGTTTATATATGTCTTTTGTCTTTTTAGTATCCTTTCATTGACCTTGACCACCCATCAGGAACTGGTACAGTATAAATGCTTGCTTGTGCACTGACTGGATGCTGATGCTTGTGACAGGGATTCAAAAAGGGACAGGATCCTATTCCTAAAGAAAGCCCTGGACCCATCTGCAGGCCCTTATTGGGCTGAAACATGCCCTTTCCAGTTATTAGAACGAAAATCATCCTAAATTGAGTAAAAAGGCTCATTAATGAGGCTCTCTGGTTCCCATATTTGAGAGCTATACTGCAGCACGTTTGCTTTGTTGTCATAATAGGACAAGAAAATGCCAACTTTCTTAAAGTGGCATTTTCAGAACTGTGAATACAAATCTGACTTTACCATTAAATGAGGGTTTTAGTTATAATTCTTTAGACACCAAACTGAACTGTCTCCCAGATCCCAATTAGAAGTTACAGCATATAATATGTATTAAGGTAACTCCAATGTTATCTTATGGGAGAGGTAGGACTTGCATTAGGTAAAGGACATGTCCCACTTTTTAAATACACCGGTACCCTTCCCTCTCAGCTGTCCAGGCCCTACCCTAGGGGTCACTTATTTAAATTAAAAAGGAAAGTTTGGGCCTGGCAAAAGGTTTATTTTTTGCCAGGCTGAATTGGCAGTTTAAAACTGCACATACCGGCTGCAATGACAACCCTGAGATATATTCAAAATGCTACATAAGCGGCTGGCACAATCGGTGCTGCAGACCCACTAGTAGCATTTAATTTACAGGCCCTAGGCACATGAAGGGCCACTATACTAGGGATTTATAAATATGCTGATTGTGTCTATGCCCACTCTACCATGTTTGGAGGAGAGAGCATAAGCACTTTAGCACTGGTTAGCAGTGGTAAACTGCACAGAGTTCTAGGGCCAACAAAAATGGATTCAGCAAAAATGGGGAAGTGAAGGTAAAAGGTCTGGTGATGACCCTTCAGAAAGGGCCAAGTCCAACACTAGGGCTAAACTTCATTCTTCCATATCTCTCTATTGATAAGGGCCTATATATAGCGGGAACCAGCTGTTATCTGTCAGCCTTTCCTCTCTCATTGTGTTTAGGAGTACTCCAGATCACTTAGCTTAATTATATATCTCTAGTAGTTTTTCTGCCAGCTGCACCATAACCGTGTGGTAGAAGTTGGGCAAAGGTTATCCCCGCAGTGGTTTTCCTCCAGCTTTTCCCAAATTGCTTCTACCAATTCTCTCGTCTCCGTCACCGGGCTTCTGTAAGTTTGGGAAGGTAGAGCCTATTGAGGAAGTCCCCTATGGGAATCGCAAAGTCAGATTCTGTTTGTAGAGTTTTACCTGATGCTCATTCAATAAGTCATGTATACTGCTTTAGTTGGAGCCATAGCCTTGTCTATTCAATTTAGACCCATTTATAAGGAGCTGGGCTGTTCTTTCTTTTCATGTATCAGCCTCTCTGTGGAGCCTTTTCCAGAATACGTTGAGAGTAAAATTATCCCAAACCTTTTCCTGTTCTCTAATTTCTTACAGGAGTCTGTTTATAGCCTGCAGGTCTACAGTTGTTTGTCTTTACATCTGAGTCACCCATTGCTCCTGGGTCTCAAGAGGATTTTGCTGACATTTGGCACCACATATTTTATTCATGTACTCTTTGTCCTAGGACCACTTGCATAGACTTTTACTTACTATACCTGTTGACTGCTGTTCCCCAGGTATGCTCCAAGTACATTTTAATTTTGGTACACATGTCAGTCAAGAACCTGTGCCTCTATGGGCTTCTATTTTCAGCCTTCATGTAGAGACTCAAATGTTAACCTGTCTTTTTATGTATTCAACCAAAAGAGAGGGGGATGTGAGAAACATCTATTCAGGTATAAGACCCGCTGGATCTTTGAAGATAGCACATGTGAGGCCTGTATTCACTGCAGTGTGCAGTCTGCTGTATGTGTTACGTGTGGTCAAAAGGCTGGAGTATTCACTTTTTATTGGATGGAGGACCCACCAAAGGTTCAGACAGCCTACCCTGCTCATGATCTTGGCCAACGCAGTCCTCATTCCATCATTTGTATGCTGTTTTGGGGGTGCCTGTCCATATCTCATCTAATACTTAATTAAAGTCTTTCACTTAGAATATTGGAATGTTGGGGTAGGGGATTCCCAGTTCCAGCAGTGTCCAAAGAAGTTTCTATAATCTCTAATAGAGGCATACATATTTAAGGGGCATTTTTCCCTGCCATTCAGAAACCCATTTATTAGCATATTCCTCTCCTCTATGCATACCTTAAAGTAGTTGTAATGAAAAGGAATGCCAATCAATTACATTATGCATTATAATATTTTTATTTTGAAAAAAGTAATAGACTTTATTAAATTTTCCTACACTTTCCCACCAATCGGTTGCCATACTAACGTTACACTCCTTTGTGAATCCAGTGTGCAGGCAACAAAGGCATCGTGTTGGCTCTGTGCACCTGACACTGTTAGGCAGGCGGATTCTCCATAAG
Organism: Lissotriton helveticus; assembly: GCF_964261635.1. Classification (NCBI taxonomy): domain Eukaryota; kingdom Metazoa; phylum Chordata; class Amphibia; order Caudata; family Salamandridae; genus Lissotriton; species Lissotriton helveticus. Next base: position 1,035,364,889 of record NC_136063.1, read on the forward strand.
GGTTCTGGGATTGTGACCCACTGAAATTCCTACACATTCCTGCACAAATAATAAATAGATCATTTTATTGGAAGATACAATTGTATCTTTAAGCACATTGAAGTATTTAAATCTGGGCTGTATGTCCCAGGGAGCCTGCCCCACCTTGCTCTGAAGCAGGAGACTGAAGCCAGACAGTAAATCAACTTTCTGAGCTGTGACGCACAATGCAGGAGTTAAATTTCTAAAGCCCATGGTAGTATACACTGTAGGCGAGTGATACTTTCAGAGTCATAGTTGTGAGCGTCAGATTCTGCATCTCTACATGAGGGCAGCCATCCATCATTCACAGTCATCAATCCCACTCTTTCCCTTTTGTCACATATAGGACTGGATTCAAGCAATTGTATTTTGGTGCAATGACCTTAGTAGTGCCAAGAGTTATAATGCTAATCTTTTGTTAAGTATATTGTGCTGACACCTGTGGTCATGCTAACCACCCCCACTGTGACACCCCAGGCCCTGGCTGCATGCCACTGGCCACGTTAGAAGGAACGCTGCTTTATTTGTTGCCCAGCAAAATTGAATCCAAAAGACAAGCAGGGGTTTGGTTCCCTTGGGAAGTTGATCCAAATATTAGAGCCAAGTGCAAAGGAAGAAATATGTTCTTATAGTAAAGACCGTTATCGCTGTATGGTGATAAAACCGACCCTATCTCCTTAACATTAATGCAAAAAACATGGATTGATTCACATTATTAAATGTTAAAAATGTTAAGGCAAATCAGTCAGCAATTTAGCTACTCTCTAATTTCATGTTACTTAAACTTGCTTTCCCTGAGAGTTAGGTATTTTATCATGTTGTGTTTCTGTATTTTTTTGCATGCATACTTTAAACCGTGCCAGATGTTTATGAGGGGCTTTGATTAAGAGCTCTGATGCTGAGGGTGAAGCCAAAGCAAAGTGCCTGTCAGTGGGTTGGCCTCTCTGCAGAGCACACAGAACAATGGTCATGTAATCCAGTTGCAATTGAAATTCTATGGAAATGTGTGTGAAGTGGTAGGCATATGTCAAAATATTTACGAGGCAAAAGTGACAAGAAATAGATTACTTAATTGTGCGTGAGTGCAGCGTGTGTTTGGAAGTGGTGAAGTGAGCCAGATTTCAGGAAATGCATTTGGGGAAGAGTGAAAAGAAGGTGCCAAAGAGGAAAGAAAGGGGGTTGAAGAGGTGCGGATGGAAAAAATATGCAGAGAAAAAGAGTATACATATCTAACATAAAGCGCACATAACTGAAGGACAAAACCTCTTCCACAGGCCTCAATACTAATTAATTGATAGACTCACAATTTCAGAATTGAATAATTTCCAATGTAAAGTATTTATAACAAATCATTGTTGTTACTCATTTATATTAAACATCTAACATCCATCGACAAAGCCAATTGTACTAACAAGTTTTATTTGTATGCCAGTTCTGTAATTTATCTGGATGTAATTATATATCAGAGAGAAACCAAAATACTGGTGAGGTAGCACACTATGGGAATCACAGAAATGTATTTGGCATCTTCCCTTTTAGTGATTCCCAACTTTTTTCATCCTACTTAAAGACCTGTCTGCACATATGTTCATAAGATTGATTGCAGCTGTGAGTGCTTCCGGAGCCTAGTTAGAGCATCTTTTTATAAGGTTGATGCTGCATGCAGTGCAAGACACTAGACAGGCACACACTTTAAAGGGCTGAAGTTGTCGCTCTGTACAATTTGCACAATATAGTAACTGCTGAACATAGTAATGCAGTAAGATATGTGGCAGTTTTTAATGTGCTTAATTTTTCAAGACTATACATTCCCATGTGCTTTATAAGCCTTCCTATTTGTTTTGCTTTAAAATGCACCATTTGCCAATCTTTTTCCATTTTTTTCTTGGGAGGAAGACCCAACCTGAACCCCATCTTTGTCCATTAAGCTTGCTCACATTGCTCACTATATAAAAATCATACCCAACTTTTACACCCCACCACTTTCAAATGTCACCAGCCAACACTGTTGTTACTAAAAGAGAATGCATGTATTACCATGCAAAACAAAATGCATGCTTATTGATGAATAACAATTTAATTATGATCTGCTGAACTTGTACGAATTTCTATTTCATGTCATCTTAGTATTTGCCACAGAACTTGGGTCCGTTTTGTACCCTAGTGTTAAAATGTAAAAATATCATCATAATAATAACACAGACTCTGAAACCTCACAGTATAAAATGACTTTCTTTGTCACTTCATTATACAAACAATGTTGCATAATTTGATCTTTTTTTGATTTGAAAAAGAAGGGAGGTACCCTACTACTTGTGATAGGGACTGGGTCAGAGCTAAGCAACAAAAATTGTCCCAAGATTTCACATACAGTTATGTGAGTACAGTTTGGCAACAGACATGTATATTCAACCACAATATAACAACTAAAAAAACTCTACTTCATTGTGTCAGCCAACACTAGAATAATACACACGTATTCAAAAGTTTGATGTATCAAAATTTACAAGTCATTTATTTGTACATACATATTTAAAAACAATTTATTATTAAAAAACATAAAAATCATGAGCAATTAAAATACAATTCATTACAGAAAACAGAAGTCGACGCAGCGTTTCGGTGATATTTGATCGCTAGTTCACCTTCTTCAGGACAGTTTTCTAGACAGTAGAGAATACATGTATTATTTCTCAATATACGTGTTGCTGACACCTAACAACCATAGTGCATCTATCATCTATCACATTTAATTTATTGTACATCCAATCTCCCTTATTTACTTTATACAGAAAAAAAACATTTCAATATCTCCATGTAAATCTAACATTATTAACTCACTGACCTGAATATAGTTCCTCTTTACGAGTAGCGCTATGACTGGTGGGGACCCTTAGGGATGTAGTTTGGGGGTCCATTTCTATTTTAGGAGATTTTAAATTTGGGTCTCGGTCCTAATACAATAGTAATTGGATAATATCCTACCTCACTGTATTCATGAATATTATACAGTGTTTCTATGCAGAACTCCTTTCTGATGGCGGAATCCCTTGCACTGGATATCTATAAGTAATGCAGAGGATACTTAAGCATTTTTTATATATATAACTCTCCTTAGTTCTATACCTCATAGGATAGTGCGTTTATACATACCAATTGAAATCTTTTCACTTAATGGGGACTTTGGATGTAGCCACCGTAACTAATTCTTTAAAAAAAATTGCACTGGATATAATCTGAAAAGACCAACCGAAGACAAAATTAGGGATGTTTGTTCCATTTCACTTTTTGTCTAGTAGTGATTGATTTGTTAAACCTTATTCCTCAAAAGGAGCGATCAACTTGCCTAAAAAGCGCTGTGCTTTCAAGCAGCCTGATGGGGTCTGCTTAACAGTCGCGAATAGATGCCTCCAACCATCGGGACGCCTCAAAAGATTTGATAAATGTCAGCCTGATTGTCTGTAAGGATTAATCAAAAAATGAAATAATTTTTTCTCTATTCAAGCTATAATCATTGTTATTAGTCATCGTTATAGCCTATCCTCATTAGTATTAATATACCTGATTGCTTTCTTTCTATCGTCACACACGATCGATATTGATTTTTTTGTCTTCTTTTTGACTCCTTGTTAGGTCTTCTTGAGTAGGCCAGTCGGTGTATGGAAAGATTAATTTACGTTGTTATTCATATATTACGTAACTTCGCTTCTTTATTCCACATATTATTCTAGCTACCTGCATTTCCAACCCGAATATTTTTACTGTTCTTTGTTACCTATATCGTACTGATTATCTATTATTAAATCTGTGCCCCAATAAATACCGTGCTTAACTTTAATGTGAGGCTTGTAGTGTACATTAACAATTATAGACTATGGTTTAGCAAGGCGAGCCAACAGAGTTATTCGTTCGTGCTCACAATGTTTGTATAGTGCCTTGTCGTGCTGAAGGAGCACTCTGGGTTTAATAATAATACCCTTGCCTATTATTCTAAGGGTTCCCGCCTTCTTAGCTTACCTTTTTGAAAAATTCTGGCCTCCCTGCATGCATCCAAAGTCCCGGCTTCCTCTATTTGGTGCAAGTTCAAAGTCCCCGATATTTATATCCGGGGTCAATTATGGAAGGGTGTTACCTTGCTCTAAGGTATTTAGCGTTATCGTATAATGATTCTCAGATTGTCTGAATTTAGATCAAGTTTTGTATGAGCTTTAAATCTCCATATATATCGGTACAAAACCCTCGCACGAAAACTACATATTTTAGTTTATTACCCTTCATTCGTTTGGCAGTGACGTTTGTGTCGAAAGAGCGCCAAAAGTTATGAATACGTGGCGGCCATCTTAAGTTAGTCACTTAGACAATACTAAATATAGTTGTACCCGTACTATGATTTTATTCTTGACAGAACTGTGTTTTGCATCATCGTTATTTATAGATCCTTTTTTATACTGCTATTACCAGTATAGTCTGTTGATTTATTTTAACAACTGGGGTGAATACCACTGTTTGTACAATGCGAAGTATTGTGTTCATATTTACTCGCATGTTATATTATACATTTAGTTTATATCTCCCATTGTTATCGAATGTTATTATCAGACAGGGATTAGTCCTTCCGCTATAATTCAAAATTACCGGATTGTATTTCGGCCGTCGCGGTGATACCGGTGGCCCTGCTATGAAGTGTAGTTACAATAAACAATATTATTAAAAAATGTGGGACTAGTTGGGCTATTAATTTACAAAAATGAAATACTGTCCATGTTGTCTCGCAGTGATACATCCTCATAGTAGTGAGTCAGGGAGAGGTCTATGGATGTTTGCATTAAGCAACTCCCAATCATCAGTATACTATAATTCAGAAATTTCAGCCAGTAAGTCTCTTTGTCCATTAATTATTTACACAATGTTAGAATCTATGGGTGACAGACACTTTATTGTATAACTTTTTCCCAATCTTCTCTGCTGTTTAAACCTCTTTTCACAGTATTGAACAGACACATATAGTACTGTTCGCGTTTTTTGCTTTTAATAGATTCACTGCCCCCTCTGATGCTGGTTGTCATAACTTCAATGCCACACCATTTTAATTCATCAACAGTGTGTTTATGTTGTGTCCAATGATCAACAAGAGGGGCATTATTCTTTTGCGTTCTTATGGCTGATTTATGTTCTGTGATCCTAATTTTGATTTCTCTGGCCCTTTCCCCTATATAGCCTAGTTGGCATGGGCATATGATTAGGTAGACTACATTTTTGGTGTGGCAGTTGATGAAGTTCCTCACATTATGTTTTACATTATTGACCTCAATTCGGGGTCCCTTCAGTATGCTGGAGCAGTTTTTACAATTGCAGCATGCAAAGGTACCCGTTGGTAGATTAGTATTAGGTAGAAAGGCCTGTTTGTTCATTTTTGTTTCTCTATAGGTGTTGACAAGGCAGTTTCTTATCGTACGATTTCTTCTAAACGCAAACATTGGTTTAGGGAGTACTCTTCTTTCTTTGTTTTTTACCAAGTGCCAGTTTCTGTTTATAATGTTCTTGATTTTATTGCTTACACTGGTGAAGTTTGTGACAAATATAATGGTTTTTTTTTCTTCTGTTTTTATTATTTTTTCTTCAAAGAAACTGTCTCTGTTAAAATATTTGGCTCTTTTATATGCTCGTTTTATAATCTTTTGGGGTATCCGCGATCGATAAATTTTTGGGTCAGAACATCTGCATGTTTATTGTAGTCACTAATATTGGAACAGTTGCGCTTAAGTCTAAGGAACTGGCCATAGGGAATGTTGTCCCTCTGGCTTGCTGGATGGTTACTCCTGTAATGGAGCATTGTATTTCTGTCGGTGCTCTTTGTAAATAGTTCAACATTCAAAATCCCATCCACATTTTAAATCAAGATGTCCAGGAATTCACATTCTTTTTGGCTAAAGTTAGAGGTGAACTTGAGATTAACATCTCCAAGGTTCAGCCATTCGATGAAGTCTGCCAACAGCCCATGTGTGCCCGTCCATATGAAGAAAACGTCATCAATATAACGTGACCATTCAGAGATGTTTTCATAGAATGGTGCCATCTCGTTATAGATGTGTGTTTCTTCAAATGCCGCTACATATAGACATGCCAGGCTGGGGGCACAGGTGGCCCCCATGCTGGTCCCTTTGATTTGTTTAACAAACTCGTTGTTAAATAGAAAAATATTATTTTTCAGCACCAAGCTGACACATTCTACAATGAATGCAGCATGTGTGGATAGATCTTCCTCGTCATGTGAAAGTAGTCTTTTTATCATCTCAATGGTGTTGTTCTGAGGGATATTGGTACACAATGCCTCGATATCTAATGTCACGAGGCATTGTGTGTCAGGACAGAAAGTTATATTCTCTATCTTTTTAATTATTGCAGTTGTATCCTTTATATATGATTTTTGCTCCTTCACCATGTTTTGAAGAAAATGATCTGCATATTGACTAAGGGGCTCTGTCAGAGAGTTGATACTGGATACTATTAGCCTCATTGGTGGATTTTTTATATAATTTTTTCTCTATTCAAGCTATAATCATTGTTATTAGTCATCGTTATAGCCTATCCCCATTAGTATTAATATACCTGATTACTTTCTTTCTATCGTCACACCCGATCGATATTGATTTTTTTATCTTCTTTTTGACTCTTTGTTAGGTCTTCTTGAGTAGGCCTGTCGGTGTATGGAAAGATTAATTTACGTTGTTATTCATATATTACGTAACTTCGCTTCTTTATTCCACATATTATTCTAGTTACCCGCATTTCCTATGATTTTATTCTTGACAGAACTGTGTTTTGCATTATCGTTATTTATAGATCCTTTTTTATACTGCTATTACCAGTATAGTCTGTTGATTTATTTTAACAACTGGGGTGAATACCACTATTCGTACAATGCGAAGTATTGTGTTTATATTTACTCGCATGTTATATTATACATTTAGTTTATATGTCCCATTGTTATCAAATTTTATTATCAGACAGGGATTAGTCCTTCCGCTATAATTCAAAATTACCGGATTGTATTTCGGCCGTCGCGGTGATACCGGTGGCCATGCTATGAAGTCCACAAGGAATTCTGGATTGTGAGATATTATACTCACATTATATCCTTTTCTTGTTTGAAAAAACTTTGGTTTAGTTTACACTTGCAGCAGTAGCTTTATTGTTTATAGAGGTCCTGATGAAAGCACATGGTTTATCTTTACCGTTGAGTGCTGAAACATGTTGACCACCCCTGTCTAGGACGGCTATTTGTTAAAACTGGTCCTTTACATTGTTTTTAACTTTTGATCGTGATAGACATTAATAAAATTCACAGTTTGTCTACGCATCAATTTTATTTTTTCACTTCACGTTTGCACTGCACTGTCATATTTGTCCCATACACTCCATTATTTACATTCTGCTAATCTTGGTAACCATACCTTTTGACATCCTAGAGCTCTGATATCTATGAAGCAAGAATGTCAGTTTTTTACAAAAGGATACCCAAATGATGAAGCTAATCACCAGGCATGGTGAGTGATGGGAATCCATATATATAAACTCCCAGCTGACCCTCCCTGCCGGCTCCCTTCTTAAGGGGACCCAGACCACGATTCAGGAGCGACCACTGCGCCCTCCACGGCCTGGTTGCCCCCACGCTCCCCGCCTGCTCTGCCTGCCTACCTCTACCTGCTGCCTGCCAGACGCCGATCCGGCGCCCCAGCCGCCGCAGGGCCGCCCACCAAGCCCGCCGTTTTTTCTCGCTGTTCCTGCCGCGACCCCGCCCCCCGCTTGCCGATCGGCCCACGCGCTCCCCGCCTCCCAGCTGACCCTCCCTGCCGGCTCCCTTCTTATGACGCCCCCAAAGCGACCGCGCAGCGGACGCGCGCAGCGGGAGCACCGAATGAGCGCCGAAGGCGCGCCAAAGGTAAGCCCGTCTGCGCCCGTCCGCGCCTGGACCGCGCCTGGACCGCGCCCAGTGCCAGGACCCCTGGTCCCCACTGCCGGAAGCCGTCCCGACGGACCTACGACGCCACCGAGCTCAACGCACTCAACACCGGCCGAACACCGGGCTGCTACCGAGCCACACCAAGACGCACCCACGGACCCTTCAGCTGCCACTCCTGCAAGTTCACCTGCAACCGGACCCACGCCACACCAGCACCCACCAAGCCGAACACCAGCAGCACCCACCTGAAGTGCATCCTGCTCAACACCCGCTCCGTCCACAGACACGCCGTCGAGCTATGGAACCTGCTCGACACCACAGACCCAGACGTCGCCTTCGTCACGGAAACCTGGATGAACGCCTCCTCAGCGCCCGACATCGCCATCACCATCCCAGAAGGCTACAAGATCATCCGGAGAGACCGCGTCAACCAGACAGGAGGAGGCATCGCCATCATCCACAGGAACACCATCCGCATCACGACCAACACCGACGACACCCTCGCACCCGCCGAACACCTGCACTTCCAGATCCACGCCAACCCCAAGACCACCCTCAGAGGCACCCTCATCTACAGACCCCCGGGACCACGCACACAATTCAGAGAGGACATCGCCGACTTCATCAGCCCACACGCCCTCCCCTCCGCCGACTACATCCTCCTCGGGGACCTCAACTTCCACCTGGAGAACAACAACGACCGCAACACCACCACCCTGCTGGACAACCTCGCCAACCTCGGACTCAAGCAACTGGTGACCACCCCCACCCACTACGCCGGACACACACTCGACCCGATCTTCTCTTCCAGCAAGGACATCACCTTCAGCCACGCCACGGGACTCCACTGGACGACCACAGCTGCGTCCACTTCAGCTTCAGAAGGACCACGCTCCACCATCACCAGCAACAGGCTCCCCGCAGAAGCTGGACCAAGATCACTACAGACCAGCTCGCTACTTCCCTGAGCAAGAACCCTCCCACCAGCACAACCAACCCCAGCCAAGCAGCCACCAACCTCACGAAATGGATCAGCGACTGCGCAGACGACCTCGCCCCGCTGAAGACCCCGCCGAGCAGACCCGGCAGCAAAAAAGCCCCATGGTTTAATGACGAACTCAAGAGCTCCAAGAAGAACTGCAGAGCACTTGAGAAAACCTGGCGCAGAGACCCAACACCGGACAACATGACTGCCCTCAAGCTCGCCACCCGAAAACACCACCAGCTGATCCACGCCACCAAGAAAACCGCATTCAAGGAACGACTGGACAACAACGCACACAACAGCAAGGAACTCTTCAACATTGTGAAAGAGCTCTCCAACCCCAACGCCGGTAACAACGACATCACCCCTTCGCAAGACCTCTGCAACTCCCTCGCCTCCTACTTCCACAACAAGATCGAGGACATACACAACAGCTTCAGCACTCAACCGACGCACGCCACGACCGAACCACCGCCCCCCACCACCACCCTCCGCGCCTGGACCCCGATCAGCACCGAAGACACCATCCGCACGATGAACTCCATCCACTCCGGATCTCCGACAGACCCCTGCCCTCACCACGTCTTCAACAAGGCCGACGCTGTCATCGCACCCCACCTGCGGGACATCATCAACACCTCCTTCGACATCGCCACCTTCCCGGAGAGCTGGAAGCACGCCAAACTCAGCACTCTACTCAAGAAACCATCAGCAGACCCAACCGACCTCAAGAACTACCGCCCCATCTCGCTGCTCCCGTTTCCGGCAAAAGTCATCGAGAAGACCGTCAACAAGCAACTGGCCGCCTTCCTCAAGACGAACGGCTCCCTCGACCTCTCGCAGTCTGGCTTCCGGGCCAACCACAGCACCGAGACCGCCCTGATCGCAGCTACCGATGACATCCGAGCCCTGCTTGACAACGGAGAAACAGCGGCCCTCATCCTCCTGGACCTCTCCGCGGCCTTCGACACTGTCTGCCACCGTACCCTAGTACAGCGCCTCAGCAACGTCGGAATCCAGGAGAAGGCACTGGAGTGGATCACCTCCTTCCTCGCCGGAAGGACACAGAGAGTCCGCCTCCCCCCGTTCAGATCGGAGGCCACCGAAGTCATCTGCGGCGTTCCTCAAGGCTCCTCGCTCAGCCCAACACTCTTCAGCATATACATGAGCCCCCTCGCAGCCATCGCACGCCAGCACAACCTGAACATCATCTCCTACGCCGACGACACCCAGCTGATCCTCTCCCTCACTAACGACCCCGCCACCGCCAGAGCCAACCTGCACGAAGGGATGACAGACGTAGCCACATGGATGTCGAACAGCCGCCTGAAACTGAACTCGGACAAGACGGAAGTCCTCATCCTGGGATCCTCACCCTCCGCCTGGGATGACTCCTGGTGGCCCCCCGCCCTGGGCAGCGCACCCAAACCAACAGACCACGCACGCAACCTGGGCTTCATCCTGGACTCCTCCCTCTCCATGACCAGACAAGTCAACGCCGTCTCCTTGTCGTGCTTCAACATCCTGCGCATGCTACGTAAGATATTCCGATGGATCCCCACCGAGACCAGGAAGACGGTCACCCAGGCCCTCGTCACCAGCCGTCTGGACTATGGCAACTCCCTCTACGCCGGAACCACCGCCAAACTCCAGAAGAGACTCCAGCGGATCCAGAACACCTCAGCACGACTCATCCTGGACATCCCCCGCCGTAGCCACATCTCCGGACACCTGAGAGACCTGCACTGGCTCCCGGTCAACAAGAGAATCACCTTCCGGCTCCTCACCCACGCACACAAAGCCCTACACAACCAAGGACCAGGATACCTCAACAGCCGCCTCAACTTCTACGCTCCCAAATGCCAGCTTCGATCGACCAGCCACGCCCTCGCCGCCGTCCCCCGCATCCGAAGAGCCACCACAGGAGGAAGGTCCTTCTCCTACCTGGCCGCCAAGACTTGGAACTCCCTTCCTACCCACCTCCGCCTGACCCAGGACCACCTCGCCTTCAGGAAGCAGCTCAAGACCTGGCTGTTCGAGCAGTAGCGGACCCCCCCCCAGTGCCTTGAGACCCTCCGGGTGAGTAGTGCGCTATATAAATGCATTGATTGATTGATTGATTATGTTATCTTTATGAATCATGGGCTTTGTTGAGTATTTCCCTTCTTTCTCTACTTCTTAGACACTGGTATATATGTTGTATTTACATGTTAGTTTGGGGCTACATATTCCAGTTAGTCTTTAAATTTTGGCCTCCGACCCTATTTAAACTTTTTTGTGTCCTTTGAGGTATTCTCCCTGTCAAAGTAATGGATTCGACCAGTCACTCCCTTGTTTGCCCCGTGAAGGGGGGTGGCTCCCTACTCCACTGCTTCGCCTCCCTGGTCATAGCAGTTGTGGCCTCACGTATGTTCTGTACACCCGTGACCGCCATCTCCCCACTGCCTGTATTCCTTCCTTGCTCATCCCGTGCTGTGCTGCAGTTGTGGAAGCACCTATCCGGAATAAATGGGACCCGAAACCTCTCAGGGGAGGCCGGTCCTGCTTAGCGCAAGGCGCATGACTGCTGTAAATTGAAACTTGCTCAGTTGAGTTACGTGTCTGTGTTTGAAGAGGGGGCTCCTGCCAGCTGGTCGCACGGCCATGAAGGCGAGCAGACAACATACTGTGCAGCACCTCTGGTCATCAATGCATTGTAGCCTCAATACAGTCCCTTTGTCAGCTTGGTCTGTTTTTGACCATTGTAACACAATCTCCACTCCTCTTGCCCTGGGTGTTATGTCGCTCACCTGTAAGCAATGTTCTGCCTGGCCCTCCCTAGCTGGGGCTACTAACTTGCTGAGGTGGAATACCCTGAAGAAGGCAGTGGTGAATGCCGCCTTAAATAGTAAGAACTCAAAGTCATCTGTTGTTATGCCATTCAAAGCCCTCAACAGTGCCCCAGCCTCTTGAAATTAATCGGGCGCCTGGTTTCAACCTTCTTGCCCTCCTTCCATCTCCACCCTTTCATTGCTCCTCTGATGTAGTGGGATGCAATTGGGTTTTGCCCTGTTTCTAACTTTGCGTGGTGTGCCACGGCGGCCAGGTGGGCCTGTGCAAACGACCTGGACTTCTTGCCTTCAAATGGCCAACCAATGAACAGTTCTGCTGCCCTGCGCGTGTCTCCCTCGTTGTTTAGCGATTGGATGCCCCCCACCCTCATCACAGTTGCTACGTATTTTTCATATCTCCTTGCTGCTGCCGAGGCGAGTGCATGAAGAACCAGCTCCGATAGGTCTACCCTGCCAGGTCCCACAGCTGTTTCGGGAAGGGGGTCATACTCAGCTCTGCCACGAGTGCCAGTTCGCTGAACTTGTTCATCTTGGCCCTGGATACGGCGTCTGCTATTTAGTTCTCCACCCCTCGGACGTGCCTTGCTCGTAGGTCTATGTTGCCCTCCAGCTGCAACGTAACCAGACGGCGCATTAGTCGCAGTGTGTCTGGGCACCTGGCCGACCCCTTGTTAATGGCCTGCACTGAGCCTTTGTTATCTGACCATAGCATCAATTTCATGTTTTGCAATTCCTTCTTCCAGATTGTCAATGCCACTATGTTAGAAATGGGGAATTTCGCTTGGCTAAGGCTTGCGCCAAAGCCAGGCAGAAACCACCATTCTACGTCAGGGCAAGGAAGTCACCCACCAAGATAACCCCTGCTCACACTCTTGGTAGCTTGGCACGAGCAGTCAGGCTTATCTCAGAGGCAATGTGTAAAGCATTTGCACACGCACCCACCAGCAACAACATCCCAGGCCTCCCACAAAAGGAACTCCACACAAGGTTATAAAAAAATAGCCTTTGTATTATAAAAACACATCAGAATCAGAATCACAGGATGTACATTGTGCCAACTGGCACGGGCAATATTTACAAGGGATTATGTACACAGGACAGGGCCACGCGGACCACTGTCAGGAATAAGCTCTTGGTAGAATTAGCACTTTTAGAACATAAAATACTTGTAGGTATAGCGCTTAGGACATAGAACAATTGTAGCACCAAATAATCATGGTAGAACACAACCAATAACCGCTGGTAAATCACTGTACTTTGCCACCGTCTGCGCCATGAATTCCATCATACACAGTATCCCATCAGTCTAACTATATTAGACCCTCACCACCTAAGTAAAACCTTACACTAGGGGCATACATCACACAGGGAAGTATAATCTTCCTAACACAACCCTGAAACAGGTAAAACAACCTCCTATGCAGAAATCATATCTCGAGGTATCAGAACACAGGGTGCGCAAAACATAGTACACACAGTACATTTCCTAACACCCAAAAGCATCAGCACATAAATCAGCATAGCACATAAATCACATTAGGGTCCAGGTTGCGCCACTGCGCCAAAACCTAAACGTAGCAGCTGCCCACTACCTGCTGGGCAGCTTAGGACAAGAACAGGCCTAAACGCTGCAGCTGGCACTAAGTGCTGCACAGCTGGAGAAGGCCAAAGTAGGGATGAAGGAGTGCGACTCACTCTTGAGTCCAAAGTACATGTCCCTAGGAAGGAAAACCTAAACGGTGCAGCTGCCCACTACTTGCTGGGCAGCTGGGAAACAAAACTGCGACATGGGCCCTCACTGACCCTCTGGAGCAAAGACTGCACCAAAACATTGGAGCCATCTGGCTCTGGAAGAAACATATGCACACTTTAGGGAGCCCTCTAGGCTCTGGTCACCAATGGGCATCTTGGGGAGCCCTTCTAGGCTCTGGCATAACGGACCCCTGGAAGCCATCTGGCTCTCAAAACATGGGTGCCCCAACAGGTAGGAGCCACGGGGCTCAGCACAGGCCCCCTCTGGGGCCTCTCAAATAAACATGGCCCCCCAGCCCCTCACAGGGGCTTTTAAAACAAATATGGGCCATCGTTGGAGCCTTTGCGGCTCTAAGACTAATGAGCAAAACGGTGGAGCGGCCCGCTGCCAAACGGGGCTGCTCGAATACTGCCTCCCCCCTCGCAATAACCAGGCAGCTCTAAAGAGAAGCCGCCGTCGGGGTGGCCCGCCACTGCGGGCCCTGGTACTCGCGTGGCCTTCCCCCCGCCCCACCGTCTTAACTTACCGGCTCTCGGCGGAGGAAGGCTTTCTCTTTCTCGGGCAGCTGTAGCGCTTGGCGGGGCTCTCTCTCCTCATGGGAGCCCCTGCTTCACCATGCGCCCGCTTCGCCCAGTCTTCACCTGGTCCCCCATCTCGGGACCGGGACTTCGTCCCGGCCATCATCAGGCACTACGGTGCCTGACTTCCTGTTTGCGGCACGAGGGCCGCGGAGGTGATTTTCGGGGGCAGAACGAGGGGTAGGCACCCTCGGGCATAAAAACAAACGTAGAAGCGGGGTGGGCACCCACTAAGGAGCGGGGTGGGCACCCGTAGGAATTTATAAAATAATTCGAAGACGCAGGGTGGGCACCTGTGCACTGGGCACAATGAAGGGTAGGCTTCTGCCAATTGAAGTGTCGAAATAAACGGTCAAAATGGCGAAGAAGCGCTCCAGGCTCTAAAGGGTACTGGCACCCAGCCTTAAAGTAAAAGACAGCGCATAAGTCCTGGGGGCAAGGAAAATACAGTCAAAAGGTCCCAGAAGTCTTTCCAGGCATAAAGGGCAGGGCAGGAGGGTCTCAAAGAAATCCTCCAGCATCCAGGGCATCCAGGGGCTGGTAGATTCAAGTCAGGAAACCAGAACATTTAACATGAGGTCACAGCCTCTTTTTATACACCAAATCCCTTTGTATCTAGGGTGCAGGGTGGGGGAAAACCAGACGCAGCTGGTTCTGGAGCACTTTGTTTTGCTCAGCCCCTCTCCCTATTCACAGGTCAGGCTAGGTACATCAGTCGCACCACAGGGGGCGGAGCCAGCATTGTGTAGGGTAAGCCCAGCCCTAATCAGGTCCCAGGTGCAGCCCCTTCCTGCCATCAACATGCAGATCTCCCCATTCACCACCGGGGCGGACCCATCCTGACTTCTGGAGCCAGGCACACCAGCCAGATCCAGCCAATCACAAGCCAGACAGTCACTGCACAGACAGGCCAACTTCTAGAAGTGGGACTTCCACACTAGACACATGAACGCCGCACACATCATCGCGCAGCATTCAAGCTCACGAGTTCGCACATACCAAACTCGACCTTGCACTCCCCACGCATCAGGAATTACCTTGGACACACAGATTCCCCATGCATTCCTATGGGAGGGCAGGCCAATCTCACACACGCACTCAGAGAGCGCACGCACTTTACACTGCGCCACAGTGCTAAAGTGCGCAAAGACCAGAAATCATTATACTGATGTAACATTAAAAGGCAAATAGTTCAGAGGTGAACCTGCCAGAAGGGCCAAGTCCAACACACTATGATCGTGAATAACTCCAAAAAGGTAATGTTGCCCGTTATGCCTTGCCTACACCAACTGGTGGGCCACTGCCCTGCGCACCACTTGCCATTCAAGATCGCACCAAACCCCATGCTCCCTGATGCGTCAGTGTATAGCTCGATTTGTTTGCTAGTCACCCAACCTTCCCCCCAGATCAGCAATCCGGTAAAGTCTGTCAGGAAGTTGTCCCACATCAACAGGTCCCTCTTGACCTCAGCCCCGAGCCTGACGTGGTGGTGCTTCTCGGTGAGGCCGCACGTCAGTCGTGTCAATCGCCTGGCGAAAACCTTAACTGCTGGGATGACCCTGGTTGCGAAGTTTAACTTCCCTATGAGCTGCTTGAGGTCCCTCAGTCTCACTTTCTCGTGCCCACAGAGGCCCCTGATGTCTTGCCTGAAATCCTCCACCTTCTCGGGGGTAGCCTGGATGTCCCAGCGACTGAGTCTAGCTCGATCCCTAGGAACTTGATTTTTGTTGTTGGCCCCTCTGTCTTTTCTTTTGACAGGGGGATCCCTAGTTCACCCGCTAGGCCTATGAATGCCCTCAAGGTATCTCTGCACTCTGGGGATGCTGCTGGGGCAGTGAACAGAAAATCGTCTAGATAATGGAGGTTCCCACCGCCGGGTACCTGTCGTGCAGTGCCCATTCGATGAAAGTGCTGAATATCTCAAAGTATGCGCATGATACTGAACACCCCATTGGCATTGCTTTATCATAATAATACTTCCCTTCCCACTGGAAGCCTAGCAGGTGGAAGCTATTGGGGTATACAGGGAGTAAGCGGAACGCCAACTTGATGTCTGCCTTTGCCATGAGAGTCCCTCGGCCAGTCTATTGCATCGTCAATTGTGGAGTAGCTCACTTAGCAAACCTCTGAATTATTTCCATCCTTTACTGACATGCCGTCTGGGAATGATAAGTGGTGGATCAACTGGAATTGGCCCTGGTCCTTTTTTGGGACTACCAATAACCATATCCCAGCTTCTTGTGGCTGGGAGGGGGCCTTCAATCCTGCCTAACCGCTTCTCTTTCTCAATCTTTTTTGTCACCACCCCTGGGTGCTGCATTGCTCATTTTAGGTTTCTCCCACAGCCAGGGGGGAGGGGGCATGTGAATGGGAAGAGAAAACCTTTTTCAAAGTCGTGGACCAGTATCGCTGCGTCTGTTTTATTGTGGTACCTGTTGGCTAGCATGCGTAGTTTTTCCGTGTCAATGGGGGATCATGCTAGCGTGACACCTCCCTGACCTGCCATCCCCTCACTGTCCCCTGTGCTGGGTTCACTGCTTCTTTTTCTCCCTTTTCTCCTTTTTTGGGTCATCTTTGCACCTGCATCCTGCAGCTGGGTCCCCCCCCCACATGTTGAACATATGTGCTGGAACTTACATGCTGCCCCGTATGTACACTTGTTGGCCTCGAATTTTCAACATAATGCTGGTGGCCCGCTGGAGTGTGCTTCCTTCCATGCGATGAATTGTTTTGGTCTTTAAAAAGGCCTCCCTTTCCCTTTTTGAAAGGATCCCCGACCTCCCTCGCTACCATCATCTTGTGGATAAAACCGGACACATCCTCCTCATTCCACTCCATTTCTGGGTGTGTCTGCATTTTTAGCCTAAACCCGTTATCACACTCTAGCCATACGTCACCTTGGAACTGCCTCTGTGCGCTGTGTATGTTTGCCTCATAGAGCCATAGGTCGGCTGTGCAGCGTGGGAACTTTTCTAGCATGATGCATGACATGGTCCGGAATGCGTCCAAGCAATTATCAAAGGTTCTCTCCTTGCGCTCCCTCCTCCTTTCCCTCCTATCTTCTTTATTTTTGTCACAAGTTGTCATGTCTAGCCCTTCTAGCTGTATCTCTAGTAAGGAAAAGATGTCTATAAATTCCTTCCTCTAGATTCTCTCTTTGACCGCTGAGGGTATGAGGCTTGCTAAGCCTGTGGCCCTGGTGGTCAGAAACGCCAGGCCTGGCGAGGGCCGTGTATAAGCCTTGGGTCCTTCTACCACTGGGGGAGTATACTAGCCAGGTGGGGGTTTCCCCAAGTCACCGTGGGTAAGCCTGCCTCCCCCCCTGCGCCCGCTTCGGCCTGCTCCCCTATTCGGCGTTGTCGCGCCAGACTGGGGACAAGCAGGTGCCATGGCAACCCTGTGGATTCTCCTTCCCCTGGGCGCTTGTGGCTTCCTCCCTCTGTAAGGACCCCTGCCAGCTCCTCGCGTGTGCCCTTGGTAGCCCTGTGCCCTGCACGCCCAACCCCTGCAGCAAAAGTGGCGCCATCATGCTAATATGCTCACCGTTAGCTGCAGTGTCACTGATCCCCCGGTCTGGTCCCGCCGTTGCCATGCAGGCTGCAGGTGGCTGGGCCCGCTTCTGTGGAGCCTTTGTGGGCCTTGCTGCATCCGCGAGCTTTGCTGACGCCCGCCTCTGTCTCTTGGCCTCCGGTGAGCTGGCATTGTGCTGTTGGCCGCTTGTTCCTTCCCCCGCATCGAGCCCCAGGTGAGGCTGCAGCCAATCACTCCCATGCACCTCTGAGGAAACCTTTATCCTCCTCAGCAGATCATTTAGGTCGTCCTGCCCTTACCGCGTGCTCCTCTTTTTTGCCATTCTCAGTACCCTCTCTAAGCGGGGTGCTGCTGTTGTGCACCAAGCTGTGAATTATGGGCGGGGTGCTGCCGCCAATGCTTTGCACCAAACTTGTCTCCTTGCTTTGTTGGCGGGGTGCTGCCGCTGCCGTGTGCACCAAATTTGGCCTTCCGTTCACCTGCGAGGGGTTTCTGGTGGCATCACCACCTACTCTGTTGGCAGCCGTTTGACCCGCTTGTGCTTCCCCTCTCGTGTGCTGTGGCCTGGTATGCACGCAGTTCCCTGGTGCCCCTGGCGCCCCCTGTTGGTGTTGCATGCCGGCTTCCTCTGCCTTCAGGCTGAGCGTCCTCTTCTGCTGTTAGAATTGACTTGCCCCCAAAAAGCTCCCGATCGTTTCCCAGTGTTGCCCCAGGTCCGAGGGTGCTGTTCTCCTGCACTTCCGCGGCCTGGAGCGCATGCGTGGGTTGCGGGACACTTCTCCTCTACTGTGCGTCGCCTAGCTCCCTCGCTGCACGCAGGCACGCCCGCTCACCTCTTGATGTACTTCTCGGCTTCTCCCGGCCCGTGCAGCTGCTCTGAGGTGAGTGGGGGATTTGACGCATCCCGGGGTGAGCTCCCTCTGGGCATCCCTCTTACTACCGGGTGAGCTACGGTAGCGTTGCAATCACCATTATCGTATGACGTGGCAGGGTGGGCTCCCGCTCATTGCTCCTTCCGCTACCCAGGGGCCTAGATCAGACGGGCTTCACGGCATCGCAGGGTGGGCTCCTGCTCGTCATTAGTATTGATGCCGGGTGAGCTCCGACTGCACCTCACTTGGACTGGTCATCCCGCATCACGGGTTGGGCTCCCGCTCGCAGCTCCATTCCCTGGCCGGGGGGCCTCCATCAGGCGGACCTCACAGGGTCACTGGGCGAGCTCCCGCTCGACGCTACTCTTGCTGCTGGGTGGGCTCCGGCTCTGTCCCTTCTTGGCGCTCCGGAGCACAGGGCTGTATGGTGTCGCGGGGTGGGCTCCCACTCGCTGCCACGGTTGCTGAACGTTCTTTCTCCCTCCTGGCAATCTCAATGGTGCCTTGGCCCCAAAGAGCTTCGCCTTCTCAAAAGATCCTGTGCCAACGCCGTGCTGCTACCATGCTCCTTGAAGATAGGAGCTATCCTGGGAGAGCAGCGCTTATATGACCCCCGGCTCAACTTCTCTGAGTAGACCCCCACCCATTGGGGGTTTGAATCCTGCCCTGCTCTTATTGGCCGGGGGCGTTGGCGCCACTCGGGAATGCTGTGGGGGACCCGCGGGCTTCCTCTACCCTTTGTCCTGCTTCGCGCGCCAAACTGTGGTCCCCCGTCACTTTTCTCCGGGGGCGCGATGCTGGGTTTTGGCGCCAGCTCTTGTGCTCCCTTCGGGTGTAGCCTCTGCGACAATTAGTTAGGCACCACTACCACAACATATGAACGGTGATGGTGAAGACTTTTTAATTGACTGTACAAGTCTAATGTACTGTACAAGAATATATTTGTGGAATGCATATATGTGCATATTACTTCAATGAGCTAAAGCGGCATTGTGACAGGGATGGGTGGAAAAAGAATTGCGAAGGCGTAATGTGCTGGTCAATCTTGGTGTGTTTTTATTCAGAAGCGGACACAAATATGCATATCAACGTAAAAGTCCTGGGTCTTCTTTTCCTCCCACAGCGTTCACAACTCTTCTCTGTTTTCCAAGGTAATCTTCTGCCAGGAGACAGTACGTCATCAGGTTTCTCAGGAAAAAGAGATGAAGTTGGAGGTAACAATATCGCTTTGTGTGACATAGGTTTTAGTGTAGTATTCTTCACCACACCCGAGAGTGCTAGGAAAAAGGGCTTGAGCCTTCTATTTGATACCCTATGCTGTTTTGTAGGGTGCACAAAAAAATGTGTTAGGTTTCCTCCCTCTCTTTCTCTCCCATGCTAATAACCACAGATTTTCATAAATGTAGGATGGCAGTTTAGTGATGGTAAAAGGACAGGATTTCTGTCCCCCCACCCCCGATTTCCCATTTCTTACATTAAAGACAAGTATTTTGCTTTAAAAAAAACAGTTTCTATGCAGCACCCAAAAGTACCAACCCCCAACCCGCCGAAAAATAAGAAAATAAGAAAAATAAATGTCCCCTAATCGATAGTCAGGGGCATATTATCAAGGGGCTTTATCTCCGCTTTTTTGGCTTTAAAAGCCAAGAAAGCGGAGATAAAATTATCTCCCTATTACCAAGCTGTCGCTAACACCAGTTAGCGACAGCTAATAGGAGATAGTGACCATCTTGGGCCCCGCTTTGCATGTCAGTGATATTTATCACTAATGACATGCAAAGTGGGCGTGCCAAGATGTTAGCGACTGAAAACAGTCGCTAACATCGCTATCTCCTATTACCAACTTTTGGAGATATTCGCGCTAAGCGCGAATATCTCCAAAAGCTAACACTTGCCCAGGAGCAGTTCTTAGCCATGTTATCCAATGGGAGGTGGATAACATGGCTAAGAGCATTTGCTCGATAATGCATGAATATCGCTGACTTTTCAGCGATATTCATGCATTGCGGCCGTTTTTTATCGCATTTGCGATAAACCTTGCTAATAGCAAGGTTTAATTGCGATAAAAATCGTCGATTTGCGGCGATAATTTTTGTCTCTAAATAAGTTAGAGACAAAAATTATCTCTATTGGTTGGTAATATGCCCCTCAGTTTCCTTTTCCTTGAGGGTGATAATGGGCAGGTCTGTAACAGTGCACTGGGTTAAAGTGACACCCCTTTATGGCCCCCTCCCTCTTTCTTTCAACCTTGGACCAGACTCACCGCCCCCTCCCCCGTCTGAAGTACGTACCACATGAAGGCATTCACCCGGGGCGTCCAAAACTCATCACTCCAGTCCTCCTTCTCCTTCTCCTTCGGCTTGGCTTCCTTTCTCAGCGCCTCTTCAGAGTTTTCTCTAGCCTCTTCTCATCTGTGGTTGTTGGCTCATTCCAGGTCTTCCTGATCCAGTCCTCTGGATTCTCTCATGTCAATCACACAACTCTCGTCCTCTTCCTCACCCCCGATCCTTCGCATTGGGTCTTAAGTAGGAGGAGTGGCCTCATTCCTGTGAGCAAGAGCCTTCGAGAGCGAAGGCGATACAAACACACCATAGTACCATCAGTGAGACTCCAACAAGAGAGCAGAGGAAGGTAGAGACACTGCAACAAACCTCGCAGGCCGCAAACTATACGACCAGCAACCCGCACCTGAAGCATCATAGTAACTCACAAGAAAAACAAAAGGAAGGAAAATTGCAGCAAAATAATCCGGAAACATCAGGGTCAAGGGTATCAGCTGTCGACAGCCAGATCTCACAAAAACAAGTAATGAATATCATAAAAAAGCAGATATCAGACGGGGCGCCGGGACCTAATGGCCTGCCAAACGCCCTATTTAAAAAAGACTTACAATTTTGGTCCAAACATCTAGCCATAGTGTTTGACAACATTTTGGAATCCCACACTATTCCCGACTCCTGGCGAGGAAGCATATTGCACCCAATACTTAAATCAGGGGCTCGTGCAAATCCCTCAAATTACAGGTTGATAGCCCTCATAGATGTCGAGGCAAAAATCTACGCTGCAAACCTGCTTAAGGATCTAGAAGACTGGGCAGATAACATCAATTTGATCCCCAATACACAGACAGGCTTTCGAACCGGAATGGGCACTTTAGCAAACATTTCCGCCGTTACACTCTTGGTTAATCAATCCATCACAAATTCTAAAGTATTGTATGCGTGTTTCGTGGACCTCAAAGCGGCCTTTGATAAGGTCCCTAGACAAGCCTTGTGGGCAAAAATGGAATCTTGGGGTGCACCTACAAATTTATTGAACGCAATTATAGACCTTTATTCGAAAACATGGGTTCAAATAAAAATGGGAGATGGTCGAAGCCTAACAAACAAAATCACTACCATCAATGGCCTAAAACAGGGGTGCGTTTTGGCACCCTGTTTATTTAACATATATACAGCTGACCTAGAAAACCACCTATGTTCAACATTAGGCGATCCTCCAAAACTGGGGAACATGAGAATAGCAAGTTTGCAATATGCAGATGACATTGTGCTGCTCTCCCAAACGCCCCGTGGCCTACAACGACTAATAAATAAATTGGCAGAATACACAGACCTAAACCAACTACAGATAAACTTAAAAAAACAAAGGTCATGTGTTTATCAAGCCGACAAAAAAAAAAACCAAAATTTATTTGGACGATTAACAGCAATAGATTGGACCGCGAGGAGACATACAAGTATTTGGGATTAACTCTGGATAGCCATCTTAATTACAAGCAACACCTTGAACATCGGAAAACAAAAGCCAAACAATTACTGTTTGCATTTAAAACTTTGCAAAAAAAACTTAGCGACAGCTCCACCACCCACTTACTAAAGGTCATGGCATCAACATTTTTACCCGCAATTACATACGGTCCCGAACTATTAAATGCGAAGGATGCAACATCCTTGAATATTGCCCAAACCAGCCTATTCAAAAAACTGTTTAACATCCCGCGCTACATCTCACAAGACCGGCTAAGTCTTGAATTTGGGCTAAAGAATCAGATCATGGCAAGACAGGGAGCACTGGTCAAATATTATTGGAGAATGCGAGCAGCAGAGGACGACTCACTGGTACATTACTGCTGGCTGGAAGTTGAAAAGCAATCAAAATTGACCAATTCGGTTCATTTGTTCTTAAAAAAATCAATCGAGGCTCTAAAATTAGAGGAAGCGTGGCATAGTACATCGTCCTATTCGGAGTTTAAACAATTGGTCAACAAAACAGTTAACCAAATGTCCCAAGACCAGGATAAAGCCACATTGTCCAAGAAAACAAACGCTTGGACGGTGCTCCCGACATATAAAAAGCTAAAGCCCCAACCATACCTTTTGGAACACTTTGCAAACCGAATAAAACAGCAATTAATTTTATTGAGACTGGGAGTGTACCCAACCAAAGACTTAACTCCCAAATGGAAACGCTCCTGGCTTTCAACGGACTGTCGCCTTTGTAGACAAGGTGATGAATCAGTGCTCCACCTACTTTGCCTTTGTCCGGCACTATTATCAGAACGGAAAAAACTGCTGCGGCCGTTGCTAAAAAAGGAGCAAATAAGGACATGCAGATCCACAGTAATAAAATGTCTAGGAGTGTCAACAGTGCAATTGGCATGTAAATCACTAAAGCTTTTAAGTCTAGCTGCAAAAGCACTAGAAAAGAAAGACATGGACCTTGATTCAGAAAATGCTTAGTCATTTACTTTAAAACAATATAAGTAACGAATCAGATTCTCTAAGCCCGAACAACTACTTAAGACTATAAGGAATAATAGCACTATTTCTCTTCGATTTCTTTTGTGTGTGTTTTTTTTTTTTTAACAAAATGTTTTAAACGGAAAGCATACTAACTAACCAGTGTTTATACATGAATTTTAAGCTACAAGTGTTTACGTGTTCTTTAGTGGTTAATCCACTCTTTGTATGATTTAAACCAAATCAAATAAAGTATTTATTTATTTATTTATTTTTTAGGTCTCGCATAGGGCAGCGCATGCGCTGCCTCTACGAGGCAGCATGTAATTTGTATGTTGAGAAACTTGCCGGTAGTTTCTCCTGCCGCTTGCTATTTGTTAACTCTTGCATTTATTTTGTTAGTGGGCTTTTGGTTGGCTTGCGAGTCGATGCGTCAATTCCGTTTTGCTTCCCTCTTGCAGGAAGCAGCACCGACCAACTACAGTTTTGTTCCGCTGCTCGGTGTTATCTATTGATGTAGGAACTACTTCCTTGTTTTTTTTTCCAGCGCTGCTCTCCCCCAGATGCTGTGCTAACAGTAGACCGACTGCACTGGGCCGATATAAATAACTTTGGTTCTTCAACCCCGCCTCTTCCGTGGCCTAGCCGAACCTGCATTAGTGTTCATTTAAAGAAATACAATGACGTGCTATTTACGTATTATTTATTGTCGCCAATTATTTTACATCGCATTGCAAGCAAACCCCTTACTGCTACAAAATAAATACCGCTGCAGTTGCTATTCCGGACTGCCACTGCTCCCGGTTCTTCTCCCTATCCCAAGCACTCTTGTGCTCTCGCTACCCCTCCAGCCCAGCCAATGGGAGCAATGGTGATGAAACTAACCCCAAAACGCGTCTGCTCCGTCTGTTTGTGCACTGCCTCTTCTCCCTGCATGCATCTTATAGCGTCTTCTTCAAGCCCAAAGGCAGAGCATAGGTAAGAAGACTTTTTCCAGTGTCACAAAACAAAAGTCATATAAACACCCAGAGAATTATTTACAAAATGCCCGCTTTTAATATGAAAATTTAATTTTCCTCGGGGCACTGTTTGTTTACCTAACGCGTCCTGTGCGCTGCCCTCCCCCTGACACCACCTCCCGTGGCACTCCACTTTTCTTCTTTAATTATGGCAACCGGTGCTATGACCTCCCCTGTCCCCATCTTCCACTGCATGCCGATCTTTATCTTTAAATACGGCAGACTGTGTAGTGCTCTCCCTCCACTGTCACTTCCCATGGAAGGCCAGTGCACTAGGCCGGATATCAAAAACTTTGGTTCTTCAACTCCACCTCCTCCGTGACCTAGCCGAACCTGCTTTAGCGTTCATTAAAAAAAAAAAATGACACGCCAAGGGTGTTGTTGACGTATTATTTATTTTCGGCAATTATTTCACATCGCGTTGCAAGCAAACTCCTTACTGCTGCAAAATAAATACCGCTGCGGTTGCTATCCCGGACTGCTGCTGCTGGATTAAGTCTTGCAAATTTTGATTTTTCATTTGTAGTGTTTTTGTGTAAGCTGCAGGATGTGTTAGCAGCTCCTTGGATGAACGTGCTTTATTTTCCAATTTGGTTTTAGTTCCATGGCTGAAACTGCTTTTATTGTTGGTTTGGGAAGAAAGGGGTTGTTCCGTTGCGAACGGACCATTGTTTTTTTAATGTGTAATGTTTATGCATTTATTGAAGCTGTTTGATGTTTTTGCAACTCCTCGGATGAAGGGGCTTTCTTCTCTGTACAACACGGATCGTGTTTTTCTCTTGTGAACAAATTGTTTTGTAATCGTGTATTTCACCAGGGAAGGTGCCAGGGAGGTGCTGCCGGGGCCTAGTGACACTGTTTGTCGCAGGCACTAGGGCACTGTATGTTAGGTTGCACTGCTGCCCTGCGTGTTCCTCGAATGCCTATCTCCACTGTAGGGGTGACAAGCAGCTGCAAAAGAAAGCTTACCAATTACGTTATACAAAATAACTGCAATAAACTACCTACCCCTCGCTCCCCTCTTCCACTGTAAATGTATCGGCTACAACAGCCTGAAAAAGGCTTTTGGGCGTACGCGTACAGGAACCAAAGAAAGATAGGCTAGTCAAAGCTTGCAACCATCTTACCATAACGATAATTCAAGGACGACAAAGTCTAAATGTTTGCCCAGAATATTAACCAAAACAAGGCTTGCACCACACTTTGTTGCTGTCTTTGCACTAATTTAGGTTGTACTCCTACCGTAACCAACGAAGGACAGACCAACCAAAGCTTGCGGCCATAACAATATTTCAAGGACCACACTGTCTAGATATTCTAGAATATTATCCAAAACGAGGCTTGCACTGCACTTTTTTGTTGTCTTTTACACAAATCACCTCAATGGTGTCTCTTTCATGACTTTGCGCAATTAAGGATGGGCGGAGTTTTTGAGTTCATGATCACATGTTAAATGTAGAAACTTTCCTGGGAAAATTCCATTTTTCCAGGTCTTTTTTTGCTTATAAGTCATTATATGTAAACAGGGATTCGGAAACAGTGTTTTTGAGAAGTTTTGTAGGTAGACTTTCATCTGGGCATCACCCTTCTGTTCACGTTATGTAGGTGGAAATGTTTAGATAATGAAGCCTGCTACAACCTAACCTATTTACCCTCGCAGTGCCAACATCAACTGTCTCCCCAGCTGTACGCATGGGCTAAGTTATTCATTATGGTGACATGTGTGATGCTGTACCCACTAACTGTTTCTTTCGTTGTCGTTACTCCAGTTTCACATGATGTTGTCCATAACCAAAATCACAATATTTTGTTTCCTGGATGCAAAAATGGCACTGACACATGACGGGCCTTACATGTAAATAATATGTTATGTTTCTAACAAAGGTCAATGTTGATGTTCCAGTACTCTCACATAGGTACTCTGAGTGAGAGGGAGGACAGCATTTTCCTCAGTCCTGCCCATTTCCGACCATTATCCAGAAATACAGATTGAATAGACAGACCATCCTGGATCTGACTCGACACTTGGAGTGGGACATCCGCCTGAATTTAACAATCACCAAAATATCGCCCTCTTGTCTTTTTTTATCATGAAGATCAAAAGTGACTAATGTTTCCCCTCATACCCTGTAGTAAATCTGCTGCTATTACAGATGTACAAAGTAACACTGTATTACTGTTAAGATGTTAAGGTAGCCGACATCATGTCAGTCTATGAATGGACAAATGTAATAAACATATTGATGCAATTCATGTGTGTATATCCTTATGTGACATGCTACTGTACACAGGATATACCACATTGTGTCTTTCCACATAACCATGGTTGCAGCAGTGACTTATGTTCAACATTTGGAAACATAAAATGTTAATTTAATGTGGTTGATCTGTCACATAATACAATGCGTGAATGAATACGAGTGACAATATAATTTCTGGTGTAGAATACATTTTATGTACAGGAAAAATAAATAACTTATTAACATAACTGTGTTATGTGTATATATGAAAAGGAAAAGGTGAAGGATACAGTCATGGTCGATGAAAAGCTTTGGCATAGATCCCTAGTTTCCGCCAAGCTCCAGAAGAGACTCCAGCGGGTCCAGAACGCCTCAGCCAGACTCATCCTCGACATCCCCCGACGCAGCCACATCTCCGGACATCTGAGAGACCTGCACTGGCTCCCCGTCAACAAGAGAATCACCTTCCGCCTCCTCACCCACGCACACAAAGCCCTACACGACCATGGCCCGAGCTACCTCAACAACCGCCTCAACTTCTACGCTCCCAAACGCCACCTCCGATCGACCAACCACGCCCTCGCCGCCGTCCCCCGCATCCGAAGAGCGACAACAGGAAGAAGGTCCTTCTCCTACCTGGCCGCCAAGACCTGGAACACCCTCCCGACCGACCTTCGCCTGACCCAAGACCACCTCTCCTTCAGGAAGAAGCTCAAGACCTGGCTGTTCGAGCAGTAGCGGCACCCCACCCCCCCCCCCCCCAAGCGCCTTGAGACCCTCCGGGTGAGTAGTGCGCTCTATAAATGCCTTGATTGATTTCCGGAATCCAAAGTCCAAATTACTCCTCACATCAGATGAGAAAAATGGGGAGGTAGAATCAACAATGTGAATGTGTGTTACACTTAACAACATCATTAGTGGTGAGGTGGCTCTCTGCCAGTGGTTCTGGTCTTGCCACCCTTCCCTCCTAAAGTCTTGCATGGATGTCCCTTCTTTCTGGGTCAGGGGTCAGGAGCTGCTGAGCAAAAGGTGCTTGCAGGCGAAAACTCCTCTGTCGAGGCCTCCCTTCCTGTGGCTATTGCAGAGTTTGATGGTACTGACACGCTTGAGACACAGGGAGGGGGAGTTGCAAATGGGAAAGCCCAGCAGAGGGTGCTGTTAGTGTCCTGCAGCACACTTTCCAGGGATCCCGCCTCGGTCCAGAGGCTGGTCACCTTGATGCGAAGCCCTGTCACCTCAGTGCTGACACCTTCCACCTCAGTACGTAGGTCTATAACCTCGATTTTGTGGCCAGCCACATCTACCTAGATTGCTGCAACCTCCTGGTGTGTTGACTCATGCAACTCATTCATTTCCTCTGACTTCATCACCAGCCTGGCCAAACACACCTTGAAAGTCCTGGTAAATGCCAAGAACTTGTGTTATGACAGCCTGGGTGCCCGTCTCACTAGTGAGACAGGCACCCAGGCTCACTGATGAGACTCATCCTGGAGTTCCACATAGGGCCTCCTATGGTGTCTAACCCTACTGCCTTGTGCCCTAGAAACAGACTGCACACTCTCACTGGGTCCTGGCTTCTGACTGACTAGGGTGGTTGTGACTGTCTGAGCAGGAGATGGTACTGCATGTGCTAGTCGCAGAGGTTGTGGAAGCTGATGTTGTCTGGGTTGTTCCCGCCATGCTTGGAGGTGTTCTCCCAGTGAGCCCAACTGTTAGAGTCTGCCCAGACTGACCAGATGTGCCAAGCCGATCGCCAACGTCCAATGCTTCAAGAGGAGGTTTTTCACTGAGGGCTTCTTCATCATGGTATTAAGAGGGGCTCTGTTGGCTTGCCTCCATCTGCTTGGCATCAATGGTTGGGTCAGCCGTGGATGAAACAAATGACATTTAATGGGAGGATTTTAGGTATTACTGGTGACTTCTTTAATCATTTCCACTAGTACTTAAATTGTGCCAATGTACCATATTAAAGATTGTATGGGAATATTTGGTCTCTGGAATTTACTGTTTAATCATTGTGTCATCATCAATCACCTACACTAACAGAGTATCATTCCGATGTATATCTGTCCATTCCAAAGCGCATATTGTTTGCAATGCTGTCAACAATGAACCTAGATAAATGTATTTGTTATCAATTTACATTTTAAGACTGTGAGAATGGGGTTACCTGGCATTGTTGGAAACCTGATTGTCTTGGTTTGCACATATTTGTTAGGTCTATAGTTGTGGTATGGCTTGACACAGGCCAACATCGATCATAGTTTGTGTGCATGACACCAACAACCAAAGCTGCCCTACATGTATTATTGTATAGACATGTATCTATGTAACAGATTTAATGTTTTTGATATTTCAGTAGCAAGATGGCTGCCAGGTGAAAAGGGGGGTTAAGGAGTGTAGCATGCTGGGTGAAGGTAAAGAGACAAGGCCTCATGGTAGATGTAGACAAGTGTATGTCACTTTAGCAATAGCTGAGAAGAGTTCAGAGACTTGAGGGGTGATTTGTGAGTAACAAGGTGGCTGCCAAGTGAGAAGGGGGTTTAAGGAGCTTAGCATGCTGGGTGGAGGTGAAGAGACAAGGCCTCATGGTAGCTGAAGTCATTTGACACTTGACTGATGTGTATTTTACCATAGCTGTATATTCTACAGATATTTGACTCAGCACTCATTGGGATGTTCCCACATTGCATGGTTCCAGTTTTCTTTTAAAGAAGATGCAGCATCTACACACAGCATTGGACATTGGAACATGTTGCAGTTTATCAATTTAAAGACTGTTGTGTCATTTGCAACAATGGTCATTGCCACAGACAAACCAACATCTGAGTTGTTTTTTGTGTGGCTTATTCAGAGAGTAGATGTAAATGAGGATAGCAAAGGCACATTTGATAGCAATCAGAAGAGTGTCATATTGCAGCATTTTTTGTAGTACGGCTTATCAGAGTCCACTACTCCCGGTATTTCTTCCAAGCCCTCAGTGTGTAGGATGGCCAAGACCTTCTCCTCCCTGGGAATGAGTTGTAATGGCATGCAGGGAGGACCACCACCAGTCCTCTCTGCCTGCTGGTGGTGGATTATTGTACTTGCAACACACTTTATTGCGAAGGTCTTTTCATCTCTTCCTAGTGTCATTCTGTATGCTTGGTGTGTTTCCTACAGCATTCACACTGTTGACTATCCTCTCCCACATTTCCTCTCTCGTACTGAGGGGAGTATGCTGGACTTGGCCTCCAAAAATGTGGGTTTCTACCTTAGTGATTTTGGGATATTTTAAGTGAACAGGGAAGCCGTAAAGAGAACATCGGACGGATGCTTATCAAAACGAGTTTCTTAGCTCCATGATAGTATCATTGATTTCAAAGTTGTTTGATACCAAGCATTTTGTGTTTATAAATGCTTTTTTTTTTTGCTTTTTTTTTTAATTCCTCATATACCAGAAGTGGGTATTCTAGAAAGGGTGTCTCCTTCTCTCCTCAATGCGATGTTCCGTCCTACTGGACCAAATTTACCATTTTGGCTCCAGGTTGGGAGAGGAGGTAGGATACCCCTCCAGTCTCCACTGTGAGCTAGGTCCACTCCATACCCTATAGTCTATACGGCCCTCGGTTGGGTAGGATACCAGGCACCCACAGGACCCAGGTGAAATCACAGGAATATATCTCATCGGTTCCGCCAAGCCACCAGGGCCGCCCAGATTTTGTCAAAGCTAGAATTATCACATGCAATATCGGCCTCACTGATATATACAATATAACTTAAAAAATCTGCAAAGGTAGGAGAGATCTCCGACTTCCAAAGTTTACATATTTCTCATCTAGCTATAACCATTACATAAAAAATAAATTTAGTCCTCATCTCATTAAGCTGAGATCCAAACTCTAACCCAAAAAAACGGTCATCGGAGTGATTTTAAACCGTATATTGCACACTTCTATTATAAATTCTTCTATTTTGGACCAAAAAAAGAGATAATTTAGGGCACTCAAGAAACATATGTATATCATCTGCCTTGGAAAACTTACATCGTAAACAGCAGTATTCAGTATTCGTAAACTTAGACAGCTTCTGGGGTGAAAAGTACGCTCTATATAATGTGAATAAGTGGTTTCGCTTTAAAGGGGCGGATTTAACAACCAAATGCAACATTTCAAAAGAGTCTCCCCAAAGACCTTGTAATTCGCCATGTTGTAAGACTATTGCTTCTCTCCATAATTTATTACGTTCAGGTTCCGTGACTTGATCTTTCTCATTTATTGCCTTGTACCAAAAGAAAACTTCTTTTTTCCAGCTCCCTTTTCTCTTTACTAGATCAAATTTAGGGTTAATTGTAAGATTCCAAGTTATAGTACTACACCAGCTGGCTAATTGATAATATTTGAATCTAGTCAGGGTTCCACTTGTTAATCTGGATAATGAATCCCACTCCATTAGTCTTGAGTCTACGATAAGATCTTGCCACTGTCCAATGCCCGCTGTTCTAAGAGGAATCGATAGTTGGTCCATAAGGCATTCGGGTGTTCCCGGCGAATCCCATATGGGGGCAAGGGGAGTGTAGTAAGGAATGTCTAATTTTTTCCTGACAAACACCCAATTTCTCAAAGCTGTTCCCAAGACCTTTAATCTGACCTTCTTGTAGAACTTCGGGTCTCCGAACTTAAATAAGAAAGATTCTTTACCTTGAGGAATGTTGTGTAACAAAGCTTGAAATAACTGACGCAGACAAGAAGTGTCCGCTTTGTCGGCCATTGACCTAAAGTTTTTTAAATGAAAAGCTTGACAATAGTGGAGAATGTCTGGTAAAGCAAGTCCGCCTGTCTTGATCTTCCTTCTAAGTTTTTTCCTATAAATTCTAGGCGATTTGGAGTTCCAGATAAAAGAGCCTATCCTTCCCTGTATTTTGGCAATATCCTTAGGGCTAAATGAAAGAGGTATTGAATTGAAAAGAAAGGTGATCTTTGGTAATATGATCATCTTCAACAAATTCACTCTACCAAAGATGTTTAACGCCAATCCCGCCCAACGGTGTAAAAGTGTATTGATATCCTTAAGTACCCTCTCCAAATTAACTTTGGGTATTTCTGTAATGTTTTGTACAAGCTGGATGCCGAGATATCTCATACGGGTCTTTACCCCAGGAAACCTAACTTCCTGATTCCATTGCATCACCTCCGTTTTTTCTTTGTTAACTTTATACCCCGAGACATCTCCAAATGCTTCTGCTTGATAAAATAATTGAGGGATTGATGTTTCGGGATTAGATGTGAACATTAAAAGATCATCAGCATATAGGGCAAATTTTAAATTTAGCTCATTCAGGCGAAAGGGTTCAATTAGATCGTCTGATCGTTTTTTGATAACAAAGGGCTCTAAGTATAAATTAAATAATAGGGGGGATAGGGGACAACCCTGTCTAGTACCGCGTGTAATTTTAACCCAATCTGTAAGTAAGTTATTTACTATGGCTACTATACTTAATGGTACCTCCCCCGCTGAAGCAAAGTCAATTGCCGCAATGGCCTGAAAGGTCAACTCATTTAACTGTCTGCCCGGCATAAAGCCCCTCTGGTCCTCATGAACAATGGTTTTAATAACTTTGGCCAATCTCGCTGCTAAAACCCCTGCAAAGATATTATAGTCTACGTTCAGCAGCGAGATTGGCCTATAAGACTCAACCAATGCGGGGTCTTTATTAGGTTTCAGAACCAGGGTTACTGTGGCCTCTGACCAAGTCGGGGGTATAGGATCTCCTTCTAGATGTATTCCATTAAAAAGGGCCGTTAAGATTGGACCTAAAATTTCCGACCCTATTTGATATATTTCGACTGGGAGCCCATCTGGGCCTGCAGCCTTACCCCTGGCCATCCTCTTAAGTTGATCATATACCTCTCCCTCCTTAATTGGTGAGTATAGAAATAAACTATCCGTCTCTGTTAGGCGGGGTATACATACTCCCTCCAACCATTGAGCTACCTCTTCCAAGGATGTTTTGTCGTTACTCCCCATATATAGATTTTGCATATAGGTTTTAACTTCACTCAAAATCTCCCCGCTATCTGATGATATATCGCCAGAGCTCTGTATCTTCAATCTGGATATCTGGTTCTTAACACAATCTGCCCTGGCCTTCCAAGCAAGTATTCGCCCACATTTCTACCCATAAGAAAAATTTTGAAGTCTACTCGTGTTCCACCTTAATTTAATAATTGTATCTAGGTTGGCCCGATATTTAATTTTTAAGTTCTCTAAATCCTTTTGAATGGATGTCACATCCATCCGTTGTTCTAAGGAAGCTTTCTGTAAATCTTGCTCTTTTTGCTTTATAAGAGATAAAGAAACTTCATCTTCCTTTTTTCTAATTTTATTTCTCCTTATCATTTCAGATGTAAGTATACCTCTTAAGAAAGGTTGAAAGCATCCCATAATATTTGATCTGATACGGTGTTCTTATTTAGTTGAAAATATTCTGTCATATGTTTCAATAAATCAAGCTTTATATTCTCTTGTAATAATAAAGATCTATGTTTATAAATGCTTGCTGATTCCAGTGTCCGATTTATTAATAGATTCACACAGGAGACCCTTTTAGAGGGTCCCCTTGAAACCTAAAAAACCACTGGTGTGGTACCGGTCTAGTTTTATCCGGCCTGCCTTCAGCAGACATGCTTTTGCACCCCTGAATAGAGAGCCAACACTCTCTGGATCCAGAGACAAAGCCTGCTTTGGGTGAAGGTGATCACACCTTACCCCCTGCAGGATGTGTCCTGGTAGAAGCGGGAACTTCTAAGGCCTTGTCAACTTTGAACCCTGCCCCCAGCTGCTGCTGTTAGAAGCAGATGGCAACTTTCCAGTCTTGCCCTACTTTTGGCAGGAAAATTAGATGTAGTAAGAGGTGGCTCTACCTTCACACTGTACGACCCCTCAGGTGGAAAAGGTGAGGTAAACCCGACTTTTTACTATCTGCAGTCTTGAGGATGGGCATAGTAGCCTATTAGGAATCAGTGTATACCCACTCCCCACGTAGGAGGTGCTTAAAGAGGGTGTCGAAACCCTACGGGTAAGCAGCCCACAAGCTACTACCTGTTCTCCCCTAAAAATGCTGCTATGTTATGTTATGTTATGTTAAGGTGATTTATTGTGCGCACAGATACTCCAGCCAAGGAGCGTCCCGGCGCAAGGACAAGGCAAAACACAACACAACAGAGAATAAAGACAGAGCCACTAAAACAGGAAAGTTTTTATCGCCCTCCGAAAAGTCAAAAGGTCCTATGTTCAGTATTTAGGCAGCACCCCAAGAACCTGACTTCATATTCGACAGACAATACGAAGATGATGGAAGTAGACCATTGCATTTCAAGAACTGAGTCTCTCTGCAAAATAAAATGGCGCCAAACCCAGCCTCTGCTAGGGATCTTGACAATTGCAACCTGTTGCCTTCCTGGAAAATTGCGAGACCACCAAGAAACCCCGGAGACCTCCAGCCTTCTACATATCACCAAGAACCTCACTTTGGGCTGGAGGATCTAGTCCCCGAGTAACAAATGGTAAGGACCTGCACAGCCTGTGTCAGCGCGACTCACCACTAACTCTTATCGGGTCTGATGGCTTAGTGGACTAATGCGTCCATTGCACGGGCCTGTGTTCAACCTCATAGTCTTAGGTTCAAATCCTGGTGGGTCCACTCAGCTTTTCATCCATCTGAGGTCGATAAAATGAGTACCATTGAGTTGGGTAACAATGAGCATCTGTTATTCAGCGTCAAGAAACCTCTGGGTGAACGTGCACTTAACAAATACACATGTTATGTTATGTTTAACTCTTCAGTTGCAGCAGCCAAGGCTTGTTGATCCCCACCCCAGGGACAAACTTCCTCAACGTATCTGCCAGGAAGAAGGCTCTTCCCAGCCTAGTGACCGCCGCTGGAAACAGCCCCACTCCTGTGAGGTTGCATCTGATTACTGATGGCGTCCACTACGTGACTGCCACCACTTGGGCACGACGGCAATGGACTGTCTGGCATCACACCTGCTGCCAAACCACTGCAGGTGAAGACCAAAACCAGTATCCACGGCTCCAGGTACCTTTGAACTAGGTTGCCCTCACCAGCCTGCTGTACCCAAGGCCTGGGCTTCTAAAGACCTTCATTCTGCCATAGAAGATCAACCTTTGAACCCCAAGTTGCCGTGGTCACTCGAAGCTCCACGGCGGAGTCCTGCTTCCATCAACTGCATTGGTAGCTGTGTTGGCGGTCCTCCGCTGTCTCCCTCTGAACTCTCTTCAAAGGAACTACGACAGCCTGTGTGTTGGCAGTGCCCTGACTCAATTGAACTCCATTGCTTCGACCGCTGACTGCAACGGTTCCTGTGCTGGCGGTATCCGAAACTCTATTGCATCCATTGGTGACTACACTAACCGCAATGGTAAATGTTTGCTGGTATTGACCGCCTTGTGCCACAATACTAAAGAAATTGCTTCTTTCACTTACACTGGTTTCATTGAAGAATCGAAGCTGTATAAAGTATTTATTCGATATGTTGAAGTCTTGCATCCTTAAACCTTATACAAATAATGTGTTATTTTTATACCACATTGGTCTCAGATTTATTCTTTAGTGTGTGTCTCACTGATTGCCTCTATGAGTGCAAACAATACTTAACACTGTCCCCTGATAAGCCTAATTGCTCGCCTACACTACCACAAAAAGAGAATTCGTATTATCTACTTTCCTCTGGAATATCTTGCACTCTCTACATAGTGTACTTCAATTTAGTACAATGTACAGCAAGGCGGTATCTTACAGACCTGAATATGCAACTGGTCTCCTTGGAGGCTTACTGGATGGGGCCTACCATTTATCATGGACAAGTTCACGTCTGATGTGATGTTTTCTGCTGTGCATCTTTAGTGGTGGGTACTAAATGACCCTCATTAGATGATAAACTGTGAGTTTCACGAAATAAACTGTAAAATGTGCAAAACATTGAGTAATGGCATTTTCTCCTTTATCTATAGCCATTTAGTATGAACAATTGCGATTCTCCTATTAACATGACCAGAGAATCTGGATTTCATTAAAGACACGGAGGCTAACATTATGCATTAATCCTTTTAATGCAGCTCACACAGCCGCCTACATCACAAAGGTTTAGAATAATAACAAGGTGACATCACAGTATCTATAAGAGGCGTGTGCCAGGAGAGATCAGCCTCTTTTAAATGCCTTGAACGACAGAAGGAACGAAGAATGCATCTCGGAACTTGAAGGAGGTAATGAAGAAACTTGGAAGATCCCTGGAGAGACCTGGAGAATCCTTGGAGATTCATCAATTAGAATTGTCTGAAAGAAAATAGAGGGAGTCAAAAAGGACACAAGGTAACCTTCAGAAGCAGTAACAAGGAAAGCATGAGGTTAGAAGGCATGAATCAATAAAGACAAAATAAAACAAGTCAATTCTCCATATCCCTCAAGGGAGGGACGGGAGGGATAATGTTAGCCTCCGTGTCTTTAATGAAATCCAGATTCTCTGGTCATGTTAATAGGAGAATCGCAATTTCATTACAAGACAGGAGGCTACATTATGCATGTTGGTAGCCCTGAAGAACAGCATCTGAGACGTGTTCTATGGGTTTGCAGTAATGGTGTGCAAAGGTAGAAGCATTAGACCAGTCAGCACAGTTTAGAATTACATTCAACTTACCACCAGACCAAAAGGACTTGCTGGACATAGCGCTCCTTAGGGAGTGAGCTTGGAATTTAGAAAGGTCAATACCAGCAAGGCTCATGGCCAACTTAACCCATCTAGCAATGGAGCAAGATGAAATGGGTTTAAAAGGTTTGACGTAGGAGATAAGAAGCTGATTCGCATCAGGTGGACGAAGGTCCTTCATTCTAGAGTCATATTCTTTCATGCAGTTAACAACACAAAGTTTTTTGCAGAAATCAAAACGAGGGTAGGAAATGAAATCAGACATAGTCTTGGTTCTCCTATGAATCTCGAATTTAACACCAAACATGTCATAACATCTATAAGAAATATCCAAGGCTTTGACATCGGAAACCCTGCGACAAGAAATCAGGCACAAGAGAGTGGCAAGTTTAATAGAAAGACATTTCCTATTAAGAAAAGAGTTATCAGGCCAGGAGGAAAAAAGGTCAAGCAAAAGTTTGACATCCCAAACAGATTGATATTTAGGTCTAGGAGGTCTCTTAAGTCTGATACTTTTAAGAACTCTACAAAGAATAACATTTTTACCTACCGTCTTATGATTGACAAGAGAGTGTCCAGCTGAAATTGCAGATCTAAAACAGTTAATAGATCTATAGGAGAGACCACTGTCGAAGAGTTCCACCAGAAAATTGACTATACTGGGGATAGGAGCTTCCACGGGATCCAAGTCCCTTTCCAAGCACCAACTAGACCATTTCTTCCAGATGTTATTATATCTGTAGTGTGTTCCAGGTGCCCAAGATTCTCCAAGGAGGGTGAGAGCCGAAGACGAAAGTCCAGACAATTGGTTAGATTGCCTGACACTTTCCAGGCAAGAAGGTTCAGGTTCCCTGAGAGAACCAGGTGGTGATCTTCTCCGCTTGCGTTTAGGAGGAGTCCCTGAGTAGCCGGAATCAGGAAGGGAACGTCGCAAGAAAGTTCCAGAGCAGTGGGGAACCATGCTTGAGACGGCCAGAAGGGGGTTATCAGGACCAAGGAGCATTGTTCCTGTCTCACCTTCTGCAGAACCCTTTGGATCATCGCAAAGGGGGGAAAGGCGTAAGGGCAGAGGGGGGCCCAGGGCTGGAGGAAGGCGTTCACAGCCAGAGCACCCGGGTCTGGCATCCAGCTGAAGTATTGGGGGAGTTGAAAGGTCAACCGGCTTGCGAAGAGGTCCACGTTGAAGGGACCCCAGAAGTGGAAAAGGGAGTTGAAAACAGAGGTATCGAGTTTCCAATCGCTGAAGTCTAGAAGGAACCTCGAGTTCCAGTCTGCTGAAATATTGGATTTCCCTGGGAGATATTCTGCCCTCAGGGAGATTTTGTGTTCTAGGCAGAACATCCAAAGTTTCTTGGCCAGGTCTGATAGGTCGGCAGACCTCGTGCCACCGAGACGATTGATATAAGAGACTGCAGAGATGTTGTCCATTTTCAGGAGAACGGATCTGCCCTGGAGAGAGTGTCTGAAACTCATCAGAGCGTAGAGTCCAGCTGTCAGCTCTAAGAAATTTATATGGTGAGAAGATTCTGAGGGGGTCCAGACACCACCGGTGTCCTGGTCGAGGAGGCGTGCTCCCCAGCCGTGAAGGCTGGCGTCTGACTCTAGAACGAAATCCGGAGTTGAACCGAAGATAGCCCTTCCGTTCCACGCATCCAAATTGTCCAGCCACCAAGAAAGTTCTAGTCTGGCTTGTTCGTCCAGGGAGACATGGTCTCCGTACCAGAGGCCGGATCTGAGAGCATTGGCTTTCACTCTCTGAAGGGCACGGTAGTTCAGCGGGCCTGGGAAGATAGCTTGGATCGAGGAAGAGAGGAGACCAAGAAGTCTGGCCAGTTCTCGGAGGGAGAGAGATTGTTGTCTCAGGACGAATCTGATTTCCTTGCGGATTTTGGCAATCTTCTTTTTTGGGAGTAGGAGGAGACAGCTGGAGGTGTCCACAGTGAAGCCTAGGAACTCCAGAGAAGTGGAGGGTGAAAGAATGGACTTTTCCCTGTTTATAATGAATCCGAGGTCCTCTATGAGATTCATGGAGGCCTGGAGATCTTTTAGTAACTGCGAATGGGATTGGGACATGATGAGGATGTCGTCTAAGTAAATAATGAGACGGATACCTCTGGTTCTTAGGGTGGAGACGATCGTTCTCATGACCTTGGTGAAACACCAAGGTGCGGATGAAAGGCCGAAAGGAAGGGCCTGAAACTGAAAAAGGCGATTGTCCCAGATGAATTGGAGAAAGGGTTGATGTTCTGCAGCCATGGGTATGGTGAAATAGGCATCCTTTAAGTCCAATTTGACTAACCAGTCTCCTTGAAGGAGGAGATCCCTGAGAAGATGGATGCCCTCCATCTTGAAGTGTCGATAGACGAGGTATTTGTTTACCTCCCGAAGGTTTATTACTGGGCGCCAACCCTTGTCCTTCTTCTCGACAAGGAAGAGGGTGCTTACGAAGTTTTTCTGAGACCAAGGTACCTCTATTATGGCACCCTTCTTTAACATAGAAGAGACCTCTTCTTTGACGATTTGCAGGTGTTCTGGAGGAAGAACCAGAGGGTTCGGAGTGACGTATTGATATGGGATCTCTAGGAATTCTATTTTGAACCCTTGAACTGTTTCTAGAACCCAGGGGTCTTGCGTTAGGGATTTCCAAACGTGAAGGAAATGTTTGAGCCTGCCCCCGACCTTGGGAGGGGAAGAAGGAAGAGGAGCACTTACCTTGGGTAGCGTTGTTGGAGGCACCACGGGGGGGGAAGCCTCTTCCTCGGGAACCTCTTCCTCTAGGCGGGTAGTATTGCCTATTGTTGGAGGGGTAGAAGCCTCTGCCGCTCGAACCCCTTCCTCT
This sequence comes from Lissotriton helveticus, assembly GCF_964261635.1. Taxonomy (NCBI): domain Eukaryota; kingdom Metazoa; phylum Chordata; class Amphibia; order Caudata; family Salamandridae; genus Lissotriton; species Lissotriton helveticus. The sequence goes on from NC_136063.1 coordinate 1,035,403,970, forward strand.
TCCAGATGAGAAGGGCCGAAAATGTCCACGTCCGGAAGAGCGGCCCCTTCTTCCGGCCCGGCCAAAAAGGTTTGTAGGGAAAACCCTTTTCATATTAGATTGTGCTCTGTCCAGAGCGGTAAAGGTCGCGACATATTTACCCAGCGTTTTAATCATATCCTCTCCAAAGAGGAGGCCATTAGGCTTAGAGGAAGGCTCCTTCTCTGCGAGATCGCCGAGTTTGGGGTTTATTCTATTGAGGACGGTCCTCCTTCTTTCGATGTTAAGTGAGGAATTTGCGTTACCCAGAAGTACAATTGCCCTTTGGCTCCATCCCCTGATTAGGTTAGTATCCAGGGGAGTGTTGGAGATGTGGGATTCTTCAGCTAGGTCGAGAATTTTAGTAAGGGGGCCTAAAAGGTCGAGGAGGCGATCCTGGCAGGCTTTAAGAGCTCTTTCAAGGCCCCTCCTGGGGTCCTTCCCTAATTTGAATAGGAACTTTATAAGGTCAGGGTCTAGGTTGGGGGTTTGGCATACCTTGTCCTCAATGTAAGGCCTGGGGCATTCAGACCTCATAGTGTTGCGAGAGTGTAGCTCGAGAGAGTTTCTGAGCCATTTAGTTACGAACTTTGCAACATGGTCATGTGGATACCATCTAGAGCTGTTGGGGTGAGATATGTTGGTTGGGGAGAACATTTCTCCACCTAGGGGGTCAAGGACCGCGTCCTTTGAAGAGGGTGAGGAATCTGCCTCTGAAAATGTGTTGAGATCCAAGTCGCCCAAGTCTCCCTCATCGAGGTCGAGCACGAACTCATCGTCTGGTTCGTTGAAGAACTCGTCTTCATCAGAACTAGGATCCACACGAGCACTGTCAGTATATGTGCCGCTTAGGACACCTGTCAAAGTTGTGCCGCTAGGGACACCCAACCCAAGTGTGCCGCGAGGGGCAACCTTGCCTTTTGAGGCGCTAGGGCCTCCCAAACCTTGTGAGGTGCTTGGACCTCCCATGATGTGCGAGGTGTCACGACCTCCATCAGTGCTAGGGCAGTGTCTGGATTTCTTTTGGGGCTTAGAGTAATTAGAATCACATGGAGGGTCAGGCAAAAGTGATCTTTTATTGGATATGACCTCCCTGAATGTATCCAGCATACAGGTCCTCATCTCCCTCTGTAGGAAGGTTTTAAAGGCGTCGCTATTGTGGTTAGGGGAGCTAGCCACTGCATCGTCTGATTCTAGGTCAGACATAGTAGGTAAGTAAGTTAAATTAGTATTAAACCTATAGGCAGATATGTTTTAAATATATTGGTATGAGGCTTAGTTAGGCTAAAGGGAGCGTTTGCATATGAGCTATAGGCAGGTTGAAGTAGGGTAGGTACACAATGCCTTCAAAATACTTATTCCTTCCCGTTTTTTTTTTTTTTTTACTTAGAACCTTATAATCTGAAAGCCAGTGTGGAATTAAGCCTATTTATCGTTTTTTTAAAACGGAGGGGCTCAAGGACTCTCAGCTAAATATCCCAGGGAGATCGTAGCGCAACCGGCAAGGTAACTGACGCGCTCGAGCAGCTGATGGGAGAGAGAGAGGAAAGCACCCTAGGAGGCATACCGCGTTGCGTCGCCGTTGCCAGGGTGCATTCCTCTGCACCGCGTCGGAGGATCGGAGCGGCTCTGGAGCGGCTCGCGCTGGGAAGGGGGGTCTATAACAGAGAAGGGGAATCCTTCAAAACAATACATATTGCGGGCAGAGTCGTGACGGGGTAAAGGAGTAGAGAACGGAGAGGCGCTGAGGCCGTCGAGAACGAGGCGCTAAGGCCGAGGTCGCGATTGAATAACATCCCACGCACTCGCCGTGGAGTCAGAGGGTGAGGAGAGGGGAGGGGGAAGAAAGCGACAACCATACATTGGAAGTCAGGGAACGAGAAGGGGTGAAAGGACAGGATGGGAGCTGTCTTAAAGGTAGTACATGGGGAAAACTTTAGTCATGAAAAGTCATAAGGCAGTAGTATCAGGTAACAGTGAACGAATTCAATAATTCAATAAATCATACAATATATGAACAAATTCGATAATTCAATAATCATACAAAATAAAGGAGAGAGTAGAGAGGCTACTTATCTGTTGTGAGCCGCATTTAAAAGAGGCTGATCTCTCCTGGCACACGCCTCTTATAGATACTGTGATGTCACCTTGTTATTATTCTAAACCTTTGTGATGTAGGCGGCTGTGTGAGCTGCATTAAAAGGATTAATGCATAATGTTAGCCTCCTGTCTTGTAATGAAATTGGCACATGTGTCAAAAAGTGAATTATTGATTTGACCAAACCCTTGTTAGGTTTCAACACAGCTCTAAGGGAAACTTTGCTCAGATGCTTGTTGTTATAGATCAATTCACCACAGAACAGTAAGTTAATTTCAAGCAGTACCACAATTGTAAAGGCCAAGAAGCTAACAAAATAAAACATTGAAACCACTTCAAGATGGTAAGGTGCCAGTCTCATCCTGTCCACTAGCATGGCATTAAAAACTTTCTAACATTCACTCATTATATTCTCCCAAACCATTTTTCAATGTTTCCAAAATGTTACAACATTTTCGGTTTCAAAGACATGGAACTGCATTACTGCTACTACTCTAACTGCCACAACTACTAATTCTAGTACAATAATCCCTGCTACGAAGTAAGGATTTGTTTTTATGCACCACGTCATACCACGTCTGCCATTCCTAAGCACTGTCAAGAGAAAATATGCGTATAATCCAGTTTAATGGCACTCAATACCCTGACTTCAGAAGATTACAAGGCTGGTTTGGCTTGTATGTGCACATAGGTGGCTAATCAGCATATAAATAAAGCATGTCGAATGAATGTGGTTGTTTCTTTTCTGTAGCAATGTAATAAAGGTTAAACATTTCGAATTATATGCACAAAATAGTAATTTGCGACTTTACTGAAATCCTTACACACAACATTAACTCATTATGCCTCTATTGGTACAGCAGATTAACCCAATTTTCAAAAGCGATTGAGAACCATGTAAAACACAGACGGACCATGGTATTTTATGGTTTAACATTCGGTTTTGGCTAATCATATTAAGCTGTTTTCAAGCGAGTACTTAGAGTGTTACGCGCTTAATTGAGCTATGAAATTGTAATTTTATCTAGTTTTGCATGAGCTGCTGCCTTCTACTCTGGAAGTAGCAGAGAGCACATTTACATAAAAGCAATTTCAATAGGCACAGGATTCACCTGCTGAAAAATGAGATCAATGGCAAGGGTTAGCGAAACAAGATTTTCAAAACACGAGGCACTTCTTGCATGTAGTTTGTTGTTACAGTGCAAATAACCATGACTCTTGTTTATTTTTTTTCCGGAGCATATTCAGGACTCGTTAAGTTGTATCAGCATTACGAATTTGGTCTCCGTCTTCTGTTGTCTGGATCAGATAAGAGGTAGCATTTGTTTTGAGTCGGATTGTTAATGAAAATGTTGTAATGAAAATATGTTTGTGTTTTCAGAGAGTTGCCACATGTCTACGTGGTTCAGGGCAGTATTGCACTCTTCACCTGATTTTTTCTCATTGTCCTAAGGGACTGTAGGCAGAGATTTCTGAGCCAAGAGTTCTAAAATGTAGTTAAGAGAGCAGAGGGAGGAGGAGGAAGCGAAAGGGAACGCGAGTGACAGATGGTGCGTCGAGTCAATATAGATGTAGATAGAGTCAGGGAAACAAAATTAAGGGGCCTATTACGATTGCGGTTTTTGCGCATTCTCCGGGCCGGCGGAAGCCACCGCCGGCCCGGAGGATGCGGAAAAACTGCTGCGGACCCACCAAAGACCCACCGCCACATTAGGATGGCTGGTGGGTCCTGGTTTCCGTCCGCAGCTTTTCCGCCGCGGTTGGATTACAACCACAGCGGAAAAGCTCTAATATGGTGGCGGTGTCTCTCAGACACCGCCAGCCATATTAGGATGGGCTTTAAAAAATGCTTTTCCGCGGCGGGTCTTCCGCCGTGGAAAAGTATGTGGAACTTCACTGCGGGGGCCCGTTGCGGGCCCCCTGGGTGAAGGGGGGTGGGGGGTGCACATGGGGGGTACCTATGGTACCCCCCTGCATTTGTATGCAGAAATCGGCGGGCACCGCACGGTGCCTGCCGCTTTCTGCATACAAATGCAATGTATGCATTTTTACCATTGCGACGGGTCCCCCTAAGTACACATCCTACCCAACACTTAACCAAGTTCATGTCTGACTCTTCTTGCCCTACACATAAACAGGTGTTGAACTGAGATTTATCATCAGCAACTGAAACAGAGCCAAGAAATGATCGGATCAAGTCACAAAAGGCCTGGGGGAACCAGTGAGTCTTCCTCACATATTCAACATTTTTGTGTTTTACTTTATTATTAATTTAAGTGGGAAAGTTGTCCGTGTAAAATAGTATGCACAGTATAACAAACATATAAAAGGTGCACAAGTTAACATCTTGTGTGTTTCTAAACTATCAAAATGAACATTGCTAGCACAGAGCATCGAGCGCTAGCAGACATCCAGATTCAGTGCCTGTTTGTAATTTTCTGCCCGAACCAAGTGTCCCATATGTCAGTGAAGGTACACTCTTCAAGTAATTCTACCCCTTGATGTCCAAAAGAGGAAACAAGTTACAGTCAGACAGCTCAAGCAGGTACTTTACTACCGGAACCTGCACAACCAATCTTGAAGGCCTGACATGAGAACAGCTATTGTTTTCCATCAACAGATGAATGGTGCCAACAAAGACTATATGGGAGGAAGAATAACCAATGCGAGAGAGCCAGGTCATTTTTCCGGGACCTGAGCATAAAGTAGGCAATATGACAATAATTGGGCGGTTTTGATTTGTTCTGGAATTTTCTGGAGACACACTCCGACGGATCTTTTAAGCAGCATGGTCGTGTGAAGGGGAGAACAGTCATTAATTCACAATCAATTTAGAAATAACTCATCTGGAGATATAATAACCAAAGGACAATTAAGGAAGGCTAGTTAGATTTAGTACGAAACCAAAAAGAATTGAACATAGACTTACAAGGGTATAAAAATACAAAGGAAACAAAATAAAGCCAAGTTTACACCCTCAGTGCAAGTGGTGCAACACTATTGCTTCGAGAAGGAGGATACAAATATTCATAAAGCAAGAGTCCAAATTTCCCTGCATCAAGGGTTGGTGAATGGAGAGCATTTAAATCTATCCATACTCTATCACTAAAGTGACATCCCTATGTTAAGGAGGAAGCATTTTGAATAAGCCAAAAAGGTGTCAGTTGTAGAATCTTCCTAAGAAGTCGCTTCACCGTTGATATGGGTCAAGAAGCATAAAGTTACTATTGCTAGAGAAAGGGCTCGCTCTGAGATGCTCCCTCTTCAAGGCAAGAAAGAAAAGTGGACACTAGCCCTACTTTCAACAACTAGTTATCGGCAGGTATGGTTCCCATAATGCACTCCTTGCACGTACTCCACAATGGATACAGTCATAAGCGTACTTTTCCATGGTGTTCTCAATGTGCACCCTTTGCAACAATCCCTCCGTGGTTCCCATGTCTTCTCTTTTGTGAAACCGACTTCTTCCCCTTATCACCTGCAAGCCATCTAATTGTAACTTCTACTTTCCCTGCCTAGATACTGAAACAAAAACATTAATTTGCATAAAAGAATGTTTCTCCACCTTCAATGCAAAACGTGAGAAATAACTGCTTCCACATTACACATGAAATTCTAAATATTGATTCTAAAACGAGAGTTTGTCACGGGTTTGCATTTCAGACCTACAGCTTTAGCTAACATAAGAACACATCACTTGAACATTATGAGTTTGCATAACTAATTTACATTTTGACTAACACCTTTAACAAAGATTAAAAAATATGATTTTTAAACACATTGAGTATATGAGTACTGTCAACTTCACAACACAGTTACTTCATGTTAGCCTCTTCCGCTAGTCACATTTATTTCCTACATAAACTTCTCATACTACTTGTCAGTAGCCTAAACTATTTCACGTAGATACAATAACACAGTTTGCAATTCTAACACTCACATTTACACAATACAGGATTATATGTGGGTCCTCTCTATATGTGATTGTGATGCACCCCTCTCTAAAAATGAATAAAATGAATTACGAACTTCCGCTCCATCATCAATGAGCTCAGCCACCATGAGGTACATTTTCAAAGTAAGGATGTATTCTAAATATATGTATATACATATATGCTGTTGCAACAATTCTTGGAGGGTGTCCATGAGGTAAAATCTCTGCAATCTATGCAAGTTTGAGAGCACCAGCACGAAGTGTGAGATATTTACCACATTCATTTGGAAATGGAAAAATGTAATCATAGAATCCGAAGACATTCAAACTCAGTGGGCCCAAACTTAAGCCATTACTAAAGAGTTTACAGCCCTAAAGGTAAAACAAGAGTAGCTAGAAAATTAGGCTTGGCATTCCAATTTAAGATTTGTGAGAAAAGAAGGGGTATGGAATGAGTGTTTTTCTGATTTGGTTAATCATTTAATTGCTACTTACATCATTCCTGATGCCCCTGCAGATCACATAAATCAGAGTAAAACAGGTTCTATTTTCATCTCCCAAAGATGGAGCTAAACCACATACAAGTCTCATCAATTTCATGAATTCTAAAATAAAATTACTATTTTTTTAAAACTTAATATTTTTCACTTCTGCCAATCTAGTTAATCGAGGTGTGAAAATGGCATAAAAGAAATATTTATTGATAACATATACACTGCCTGTTACTGATTCACAATGCCACTAGGTTTAAGTTTGACTGTGCTTTGGCATACAGTTAATAAATGTGGTTTCATATTATGGCCATATAGACAACGATTTCTAGCCATTGCAGGGTTTACGGAAGCAGCTGTCTCAGAAGGGAGCTCAACCAAATTATTTTTTTTAAATAACATACTTTTCCGTTGGTCCCACGTCTTCCCTGCTCCTGCTCACCTGCTTCCAACTTCTGGAACAAGAAGCAGGCAGCCAGGCTCCCTCCCCTCAGCCTATCACAATGCTGCAGTGCAGCGTTATGATCAGTCATGACATGACGCTCAGCCAGGGGCTTTTGGGGTGGCCCTGTTCTCCATGCAGGCTGTAATGTAGTCTAAATGGAGAAGGGGGAAAGTGTGCATGACTGGTTTGGGTGGCCCGAGAGGGCCGACCAAACATGCACTGCACACTTCGGAGGGGGCAAACCACTCCTGCCCTGCTCCGTGAGCAGAGCAGATCAGCCCACCGACCTGCCTGCACGCAAAGTAACGGGAAACATGAAATTATAATAACTGAAAGTTAATATCATTTTATGTTTTCGTTTTGTGCACTGCTTGAAAGCAGTAGGGCGATGCTCCTCTGTCATAATGGAGGAGCCACCTGTAATTGTAGGATTTGTAATATTGAGAGGAGATTTTGATTTTTTTATTTGAGTTTAGTTTACATCCTCACGTCCAAGAAGCAGTGTAGATATATGCCCCAAAACAAAAAATGGATATTAGCTAAAACAATGCTTACAGCACAAGAATACACCTATAAAATTAGATCTGAAATCAAAGACCCTATTTTTGTGCATGAAGGGTTTGGAGGTCCCTCAAGGACTTTGGAAGCATGCAAGTCTCCATTAAAGGGACTTTCATTTCTCTGAACACCCTCCATCATAAGAATCAAGCTCGTATTACGCTAGAATACAGGAGTTACATTTCTTTTGAGCAACTTTGTTTTAAAATTAAACACACCAGATTCTTTAGAAAGGTGGAAAAGAGTAAACAGTCAAAGATCACTATCACTATTTGAAAATCATGAATGGCAGCCTTTATGGTTCTAGGGTCAATGGGGACAAAGAAAAAGTGGAGGGGTTCCTCAGCAAATCAAAACAGACAAGAATAAACACTTATTTTGGATCTATTTATTACCTTAACCTCCTTCTGTGAAGGCGATGGGGAACTCTTTTTAAGATGTTTATATTAAGATGTTTATACTTATTTAATTAAGCTAATGTGGCCTCCCCATGTTTGGTGCAACGGCAACTGAAACAGATGTTGGCACTGCCCTTCATAAATTATAAATTATAACTCCCTACCTAAATAAATACTTAGGAGTGAGGTACTCCGAAGACCTGGGTGTGCTGTTTGATTTAAATTGCAATGCTCTTATTAAAAAGCTTAAAAATCTATTTATGAAGATATCCCGTTTTTTGTCCAATGCATTTTATTTAGAAAACTGGATGACCTATTCTCCAAGTGTCGGTGGGCTGCTAAAAACCTCTGAATGAAAGTGAATGTTTTTTAAACTATTTGGATAAAATTGAGATTTTGCGCTGCTCAGTCTTAAGGCTTTATTAGTTTGCCTCATTTGCAACAGAGACTAGCCAGTTCACATTCAGGTCCTTTGAGTTGAACAAAAGCTTTCTATTTACTATGATTCCAAATGTAGAAAACACTAGATTTTTCATTTTTTTAAGGAAACCAAGGACACAAATTCATTTAGACACTGAATTAGCTTCTTTGTCAAATTTAGTGGGAAAAGTCTTACTAATGAAGTGCCCATACTCAGGCATCCAGGCTTCAATCCCTCGTTCAAGTTTGGAAGATATTAGGGTTGGCATCTATGGAGAACATAAAGAGTGGGACCCTGGAGATTAGCTTGACAGACACTTCTGAATTATGGGCAGTTGAGAGTTTGGGGCTATATAAACTGAGTGCAGGGAGAGTGCATCTCCCAGTGTTTCTGCTCCTTTGTTATTGTCAGGCTTTCAAGCTTTTTCGAGTCAAACCGAAAAAGCTTGATAGTAACCCACCAAAACAAACATTTCCGGTTTCAAAAGAAAAACACTGTTTACGTGCTTTCTAAACCATTTCAAAATGGCGCCTGTACATGCTCACTGTAATGAAAGACTCAGTCAAGTATAGGGTGCAGGGATGGAGCTGTATTTCCAGAGCAGAAGACTTTGCAGGGGCTGGGCTGGTAATCACGGAGAGTAAGGCATACACCTGTTTGTACAGCATCTGAAGCACAGAGCTGCAGCTGGTAATGGTAAGTCAACTGGCCACTGCCCACCATAGCCTCCGACTATGAAGAAAAGGAAGGGCACAGCAGATGAAATGCTCATCCTGCTGCTGCACAGTAAGAAAGCTTTGTTAAAATCCTGGGGCTTTGTCTGACTATTAGAGATAGTGCAGCTTTGTGCTTAAAATGAAGAGCAGCTTTTGCATGGGCAGCTGCAGTAATAACTCATGGCTGCTATGCTCTGTGGCCTCACACATGTGGAGAAGCCAATATTCCCCATCATATGGTTGTCGTTAAAGAAAAAACAAATGCAATACCCATGACTGTGACTGCTTCACAAACTGCTCTGCCCATCTCCTGTTATATTCTGTAGGGTATCTCAATATACGCTTGGGTAGTCACCTACCCCTTCATCTACATCAATGGTACCATTGTACTACATAAAGGTGTGCGTGCTAGCCTTTTACCTAGTTAGCTACCGCATAAATACTGTGTAGTTTTCCACCAAAACTAGCCTCACCCATTATGCATGAGGATTCTAAGATTCACAGCGGGACTATCATCTCTCTCCTCTTCTGCATAATAATTTTGTTCAAGAGTCAATTCTTTCGTCATCTTTGGCCAACATGACACAGAAAGGTAGAATGCCTGAGGGTACCTCTTGGGTATATATGCACCATATCGTTGCTGGGGCAGGCAGAGGAGAAAGACTTCCATGCTGACACACTGACACAAGACTCTGAAGTTCCTGCACACATAGGGCCCAATTCAAAGAACTAACTTAAGGCAAAATCCTAAACTTACTACCATTTTGGTATTCACAGAAGGCACTTACTCATTTTGGTATTCACAGAAGACACTTACTCATTTCAGTATTCACAGAAGTTAGTTTTTCTCATTTTAGGAGTCCTAAAGTTAAGAGTCCTAACTTTACTACTCCTAAACTGAGAAAAATCCTAACTTTAAGACTTTAGGTATTCACAGAGGGCATTTAGGAGCCCTAAAGTTAGGAGTCCTAACTTTTCTACTCCTAAACTGAGAAAAATCCTAACTTTAAGACTTTAGGTAATCACTGAAGGCATTAAGGAGTCCTAAAGTTAGGACTCCTAACTTCTGTGAATACTGAAATGAGTAAGTGCCTTCTGTGAATACAAAAATTAGTAAGTGCCTTCTGTGAATTACAAAATGGTAGTAAGTTCAGGATTTTGTCTTAAGTTAGTTCTGTGAATCGGGCCCATACACTCCAGCAAGCTGTGGTCTGCCATCCCTCGCGAGGTGTCCATCTCGATAGACCAAGACAGGGTCCTTCATTCTCTTGCACCAGGTAATGGGGTTGGCCTCATCCTAGGGGGGTTCTTGGATCTATACCAACATACATGCAAGGTACATCTATTTAGGGTTGCATCGCAGGAGTATGCATTATTACTGTCATGTATTTATATGCTTGCATATATTCATTGTTTTAGCACTATGGTAGAAATCTATCATCCATTTACTATCTTGGTGCTTATAAACTTTATATCTGTGTATGTCTTTTGGTTGTTTCAGCACACCAACTTTACACTAGAATTACGCAGGTTCAATAAATGCTTATTGGAAACGTTCCACTGTTTATTCTGTGTATCTCTCTGGGACAAAGTGAGCACCAGTGACTGAGCAAAAAGTACTGTACTGTTTCCACGATCCTTGAGGGCTGGGTTGTAATGTTCGAAAGTTTCCAGAAAAGATTCGCTCCTTAGTAAGAGGAGTGTATAGTGGCACTGTGCCACTGCTAGCTGGTATACAGGCAAACATATCCAGTGGGTGTGTCTGGAATCAGCCTAAACACCAATCTCACAGTTTGTGTTCTCTAAATACGCAGATCCAATATAGATTTTTAGGAACTACACGACATGGCGCCCAACGTTGGTTTGGTTCTTATTTAAAGGTCCAATCTGAGCAGTTCAGCCACGCTATCACAGAGACCCCTACTCACAATTATACAGAGACGTCTGGAGTGGGAAGGCAAAATTCTGCCCCAGCTGTGTAGGAAGTATCCTATGTATTGGATGTAGGTTTTAATCAAGCTTGAAGGATAACAGTTCCCGATTGTACATAAAACCTTATCTCAGTTTCCTTGAAACTCTTTCAACAATGACTGATGAAGTAAAGTCTGCAGCAGCATTATGTCTGAATGCAGCAAGGGAAGAAGTGCAGGAAGATGCCATAAATATTTCAGAAAATGTCAGAACTACCCTTTCTTTAAAATTAATACACTACTAAGTCACATCTAGAGGTGGGACAGTAACTTTTGTGATTGAGGCACACGAGTTATACAGGCCAGAGGTATTCTATTCATGGGCAAATTCCCACCAGCAGATGCACGCACAAACACATTTCATTTTTACACTGAAAATTAAATAACGGAGCTTACATACTGCATCCAGACATTGACACATCGCCTGTAGCAGAATTACCTCCACTACACAAAGAAATTATAAAACGTTACAGAAATCTGACAGAGTTCGTTATGAGAACATTCACACTTCAGTCAACAAGGGCTACACCAGCAGGACAAATTCAGGGGTCTGCGATTAAAATAGCTCCACAAACACTAAACACAGTTATGGGTAAAATGCCCATGAAACATGAGCAAATGCCATTCTGGATAGCTAAAAAAATAACACAGGTAGAGGCAGTGTTTTCACACACAGACCCTCAAGGAAAAAGGGTACAGTTGTTGCTGCCATCTATCCTAGAACTCATGGGATCCCTTCAATAGCAGTGATACCAGACGTATTGAGACAGATACAGAAAGAGTATGGAGCAGAACCTGCTCTGAACTTAGGGATGAAATTGATAGGAGCGTTTGCCCAGGTATCAACTACTATATTTTCAAACATAAAAGGGGAGACAGCAGCATTGGCAATACGCCAAATGAGGGTTTTTACTCTTATACAACAGTAGCGTGAATTACCTAAAATTATCAAAGACACATGTGCCGAATCAGGTACAGATCACTTGGAAGCTAGAGCAACAAAACCTCAAAACATGGGTTGGCCTGAAAAGGATGACACCAAGCAAGCACCTGATTCTTCTAAAAAGAAATGGGACAATAAAAATCAAAAGAGTAGAGAGAATAGATCACAATCATGGGGTGGGTTCCTCAACAGGAGACTTCCAAATGGATGTTCAACCATACGAATTGTGATAACATTAAAAAGCCTGACAGGTATTAGGATACTGATACACGTTCCTCTCATTCAATTCAGGGTTCATCAAAAAACTCTCAGAGGGAAGGACGTTCAAAACACAGACAAGAAGAGCGTATAAAGTCCAGGGACACGCAACGCGCTTCAGACTATAATATCAAAAAAGAAGATAAACGAAGATCAAAACCACAATTCAAAAAGAAGAAAGTGGCAAGTCTTAAAGTAAGAATAACTTTTAGAGTTGGGGCGAACATCTCACCCCAGCCAATCGCACAGCTTAAGCGATGCCCCCATGGCACTCGTGTATTATCAACTTTTTTTCAATCACAATACTCCTTGTATTCAATCCTTTTCAACTCTTTTTCACTTTTTATCAACAGTGATGTCAATCCACACACGGAAGGAGAAATGCCAATTTTTCAAGTTTCTGATGCTCAAACTGTGTCAATCCGGACCTTCTGAAAGAACACGACTGTTGCAGAATTCGTATGAAGCAGCGTTTATTTAATTAAAAGGCCCAATACATTTTGGGCGGCACGCGCCCTTCGTCGGGGGTCACTGGAAATAAAACAATAAAACAGTCACTATTTATCATTTAAAGTTATCTCATACCATTGTTAATTTTCACTAGCTACAAACAAAACGTGTCGCCCAAAAACATATGTGCATGATTAAGCTCATTATCTTCACATCATGACAAATCTAACATTTCCCACATGGTGCGCCAATGTATTTCTAAAAAAATATGCTAAAAACATAATTCACAATTTACCCTTTTCTTCTCTCACAGTCATTTCTCTCTAATTTATACCGGACTAGATGTGAATCATTCCTTATTTAACTCCCCTTCTCTTCCTCTTTCTGTATCTCCACCTCTCTTTTTCATGACGATCAATCTGCAGTCTACCATTTTTTATAATCTGACAATCCTTCCTTGGCCTCATTCATTTCATCATTAAAAGAGCGCGTTGGTGTATACTCTGACATTTAGTGCTGCTATTTATATCTTTGCTGGGTCGTTAACTGCATTCTCACCCCATAGCTAACATTTCCCTAGCACCATTACAGACGTACCTGCTTCAGAGTGTTTCAAATCTCACGTCTTGACTTGCATTCACACAGGAAAGGTACACACCCTTTCTTCCTCCCACCTTTGAAGAGTCACAGTTTTCCCTGCTGCCATCCCATTGGCTGACTCAATGATTCACTCGCCTACGTGGTAACGTGACCTCCTTCACTAATTACTTCTATGTGAACGGACTCAATTTCCCATAATCCTACTTGTTTGTGGCGATACTGATACAAAACTACTGCGCAGCCATAATCATTTAACAATGGTATTTCAATGCTTGTGCACATGTAACATGTGTTTTAAAGTTTATGTCCTTGTCCTTTAAACGTCCACTTTCAAAGACGAATCTCGATGTTTTGCCGTCCGTGTGGATTGGTCCATTGTCCTTTGTAATACTGCCAGTTTCCTTCATTATTTATCAACGGGTGCAATCCCAATGCTGGGCAAAGGTATGAATGTGATAAAGTATGGGTAGGATGCACACCTTCATATCTCTTACTCATCAAAATGTATCCAAATGTTACTTCAAGATTGCGTGCAGATTGGAATGGTGCCCAGCCCAAGAGGCACTAAAATGTATGAATAACTTTTAGAGTTGGGGCGAACATCTCACCCCAGCCAATCGCACAGCTTAAACGATGCCCCCATGGCACTCGTGTATTATCAACTTTTTTCAATCACAATACTCTTTGTATTCAATCCTTTTCAACTCTTTTTCACTTTTTATCAACAGTGATGTCAATCCACACACGGAATGAGAAATGCCAATTTTTCAAGTTTCTGATGCTCAAACTGTGTCCATCCGGACCTTCTGAAAGAACACGACTGTTGCAGAATTCGTATGAAGCAGCGTTTATTTAATTAAAAGACCCAATGCATTTCGGGCGGCACGCGCCCTTCGTCGGGGGTCACTGGAAATAAAACAATAAAACAGTCACTATTTATCATTTAAAGTTATCTCATACCATTGTTAATTTTCACTTGCTACAAACAAAACGTGTCGCCCAAAAACATATGTGCATGATTAAGCTCATTATCTTCACATCGTGACAAATCTAACATTTCCCACATGGCGCGCCAATGTATTTCTAAAAAAATATGCTAAAAACATAATTCACAATTTACCCTTTTCTTCTCTCACAGTCATTTCTCTCTAATTTATACCGGACTAGATGTGAATCATTCCTTATTTAACTCCCCTTCTCTTCCTCGTATCTCCACCTCTCTTTTTCATGACGATCAATCTGCAGTCTACCATTTTTTATAATCTGACAATCCTTCCTTGGCCTCATTCATTTCATCATTAAAAGAGCGCGTTGGTGTATACTCTGACATTTAGTGCTGAATGGTGAATGGTGAATGTGCTCTGACGATTCTAGACAGCCCAGCACAAGTAACAATAGCTCACCAGAACCTGATGGAATTTCTGGTGACAGCAGCGTTGAATGAACATATCACGGTGGAGACTCCGGATATTAGGGTAAGTGTCCCACACATGTTATATGAAATAACACTCTAAATTGAGGGGGACAAACCCAGAAAAAGCAAAGGTCTCTTTTTGGAGAACATGACTTATGGCTATGACATTCTTTTGTCTGAAAAAGATTGGCAGCCTTAGATTGTTGTGGATAGCCCAAGGGGAGAAACAGTAATTTTACGGGCTTTTTCCGACCTTGTTCCGGTATCACTAAAACATTCATACACGCAGGAGTGAGCTGTAGAACTTGCTCCAGCATTATATTGCAACCATGTAGGGTGGGATGCTGAGTCACCTCGCCATGTAATCCCAGTAAAAACTACTCCAGCACCATAGAGACAGTACCCAATAAAACAAGAAGCTAAAATACAGACCAGGGAGATCTTAGATCAACTTGAATACAAAAGTGTAATAGGAAATTGCACCTCTTCAATGAATGATCCTTTGTTTACCGTATTAAAGCCTGATAATTCATACAGTCTAGTCTTAGACTACAGACATCTGAACACATGCACAAAGTCATTTGCAGTACAGAATGCACACAGTGCTGCATTAATGAATAACATTGTGCAGAAAAAATACAAAACAACACTAATTATCTCAAATGGATTTTTTGGCCAAAATACAGCGCCTGAAAGCAGATATTTGACAGCATTCTCAGCTGTAGGCTCTCAGAGTCAATTCTGTGAACTGCCCCAAGGATGTAGGAATAGCCCCGGGTTGTTCACGGACAGGGTAACAGAGTTACTTCAAAATTTTAATGAGGAGGCATTGTCCCATGTAAATGATATTCATCTGACGTATGGTGATTTAATGGATCATTTGACGAGAGTGAGCAACATAATTTTGGCATTCTCCTCTGAGGGCTACAAGTTCAACTTTAAAAAATCACAAATTCAATGTCCTATTTCTGGGATACGATTTATCAAGTGAAGGAAAAAGCATAGCAGCTAACTTTTTAGAAAAGTGTGCGCTGTTCCAACCTCCAAAAACTCTGAAAAACATACAATCCATTTTAGGATTCTAAATTTTGGAAGAACATACATTTTGGATTACGCAGATAAGGTAAAACCTTTATATGATTTAATAAGACCTGACTTTTCAATCAGACATTGGACACAGGAACACACAGTTATCCTTAATTCCTCACAAGCTGACATAATAGCTTCCAAACACCTACACACATGTGTAAACACCACAAATCTGGTGATACGTGTAATTGCTGGTCTGTCAGGGTAAACTTACCTAACCTTCAATGAAGGCAAAATGGTACTCATAGCATCCAAATCCCACTTGTACAAAAACGATGAAATGCGCTTTGCTTCTACAGAAAACATTCTGATGGCAGTACAGACTGCTGTTGTGAGAGAAAGAGCACTTGCTCAGAGGAACTGAATAATTGTGGTAACTCCGGTACCAGTCTTAGAGGCTGTTACAAAAGCTAGCGTTCCAAACACTAAAGCACCACTTTCACAATGGATCCAATGGGCTAATTCTCTCACTGCAACAGATGTAGACTACAAATTTAATTCTACATTGAAAACACAAGGATTTCTGCAATATTAACAAGAATACCCTCTCTCAAATGAAATAATGCCTCTAGATCAGAATGAATACATAACTTACACTGGTGGATCAGCCCAGCCTGCCATAGGAAGTAAAAGAAAACAATACAGTGCATCTTGTGCGATTGTAAAAGGAAGTATGCAGGAAGAAATTCCATCCTAGCAGTACGCAGACGTTGTCTTTGGGAGATTGCACTGTACAGAGCTTGCCGGATTAAAATCTCTATTACTGGCCCTTATAAATACGAATCTGGAATTCCCCACACGTATAGTCTGTGATTTGTTTTACTGTGTCCAGTTGTAGAAATAAAAACCTTCTAAGGGGTTTACTGATACACCTGGTCCTTTAAACCAAAAAAGAAGAAATTGGCACGGAAGCTGTAATATAAAAACAATGCATTTATTAACCTCACATGAGGGAGACTGTGTCACACAGTACCCTCAGGCTGCTGTATGCGACAGTCTAAGGAGTACAGATAACAGGGGCCTTATATATACATAGGTTACATAGTCAGCATAAAACCAAGGGGAGGTCCTGGCACCTACAAGCATGCAAATTGACTAATATGGGTATACAAAATTTGCTTCCTCAACAAAGTGGGAGGAGAGAAATTTCTCCTTACATCAGCGAGAATAGCCTGACAGTTATAACATAACCGGTACAAAAGAGGGTGGTGATGGACCAGGGAAGGCATGGCTTGGCAGTTCGGGCTGGACTGTTCCCATGAGGCACAGGGTCAGACTGATTTGCATATAGCCATATCTGAACTAGGGTGGCAGAGTGGGCTAAAGAACGGTGACGGATCAAACCCAGATCTTTTGACTGGGTGTGAGTGTTTGATTGGTTCAGATGCCCCGTCCATCACCACCCCCTTTTGTACCGCTTTGGCCGCCATAAGTGTGGCAGGGTATGCTCAGACGTGAGTCCCTTGCTCACTTTGCCACTGCATTCAAGCAAGCCGGGCTGAAGATTGGTGGAATGCCAGAAACCGGTCCTCGGAGGCTTGTTTCCAGTCCAGGGAAGGCATGGCTTGGCAGTTCGGGCTGGACTGTTCCCATGAGGCACAGGGTCAGACTGATTTGCATATAGCCATGTCTGAACTGGGGTGGCAGAGTGGGCTGAAGAACGGTGATGGATCAAACCAAGAACTTTTGACTGGGTGTGAGTGTTTGATTGGTTCAGATGCTCCGTCCATCACCACCCCCTTTTGTACCAGTTATAACATAAGAGCAGATGCATTCGGACAGCTAGGCCTTTCTGAGCATGTGCAAGGCTCTGGAAGAGGTAGAAAGCACATGGCAAGCACATGGCAAACTAAGATGGCTGCCAAGTACAAATGGCTTTCAGCTCATGCTAACAGTGAAATCCTGCAATCTTTAACATATAGTCCTTTTAGCATAAGCTAAAGACATTCCCACGATCTAGTAGGAACATAGAAAATGTTCTGCACATTTATTCTCATACATTCATCAATATCCTAATCCAGTGCTAGGTGGGCATTTTTCATTCTAAACATTTCATTAAGCGGGTACATATAAGGTATAAGCAGGAGTACAAAGGGAACAGAGCATTGGGTTATAATTAACATACAGATAGCAGGAGAGAGTAATGACTATTATTACAAACAGAACTATAAATATTTGTCAACCCTACACAGAAACACAGAAAGCAAATCTTAAAACCATCTAGTCCAATTCTATGTAAAACAGCATTTTCAATAGACTTTTCCAGTGTTCCCTTTTTGAGGGATAGAGTATCAATTAATATAGTCAACAACAATCCTGGTTCCAGGGGACCAGGAGGACCACACAGGGCCATAGGAATTAGGATGAGGAGCAGCAAAGGGCTGCTCTCCTCAAAAATGGGACGACTAAAGGGGTACATTACTAACAAAAACAAGTCCTTGGGAAATTGAAGCCGCTATACAACCAGCCAGAGGGGAGTCTTCTCCTGTGTCCGTTTGAGCCTCACAGGCAGGCTCTTGTTGTTCCAACGGTGGAGCTGCACAACTCGCAACTCTATCACGGCCCCCGTTTGAGAAGAAAAAGTCTTTCAATGATCCTGTCCAGTGTCTCAGGAAATGCTCCAGTTTTCTTCACTTTGATCTAACAGGCACCAGAGACACATCACCTGTACCCTGAACTCAAGTCCTTCCCTAACTCCTGTATTGCTCCGCTGGCGCACTGCTCTTTTATTGGGGCCCCAAATTATATCCAGTATGCCCAGGCACCTCTTGTTCAACAAACAAAGGTACAAACTTTTATTTACTTTGGGACCAGGACTCAGAGGCCTGATGCTGGGCTCTCTGAAGCAACCCTCGTTTCAAAAGGGGTGACCTCAAGCAAAAGCCTCCTTGCCATTCTGGTTGGTCTGTGACTCTCTCAGCTGGGCATCAAAAACTTGATCCACGACTTCTACTTTCTGATTTTTGACCCCGTCTTTCGCCCAAGACAGTGGCAGGAGTATACACTTCACATCCCAGTGCTTCCACCTTCACTGAGGTCCTAGTTGCCAGCAACACCTGTGCTGGTTACCTTCACCTTGGCTTCAAGCTGGACTGGTGCTGACTCCCCAGGCTGGATCTGATGTCCGGGACCCTCTGGCAATGGTTGTAAGGCAGCAAATATCTATTGGTGGACAGAACAAAAGGTTCTTTAGACAAGGCATAGAAATAATCTATCAACAGAGAGGATAGTCTCAGAATACTTCCTAGTCTTGGGATGCCCCATATATTAGCAAGGCACCCAAGAACAACTGCTTCATCTATTCAAGAGTAAAAAAACCTGGACTTATTACACTATTTGTAGCAGCTAAGGAAATCTGTGTTCATTTAGTACATTCTGAGGAAAAGAGAAAAACGGTACAGACATACTCTAAATCCTTACATTTGTGTACTCCTATATTATTCATCTGACGAACCCTCAAGAAAAAAAGGAAATGTTCTACACTTTTACTCATAAACCTTGCATTACTTGTACAGGACTGCAGACACTTCTAAAATGACTTCTCTTAATAAGAGCACCTACACTGCACGCTTAGGACTAAGCTCTCATGCAATAGGTGCAGCAGGAAAAATCTAAAACTGCTAATTTAACATGGATTCCTATTACATAAAGAACTTTAAAAAAAACTTTAATATAGTGGGTACATAAATTTCTCCAGCAGAACATGTTGTGACAAACAAAGTCCTACAGAACAATATTTTCCTTCAAAAATGTTTGCTGAGGATCACATGGGTGTCTTTCCTGCATTCTACTTTTCACGATGCAACATCAGCTCTAATAAGGGCTGTCATTACCTACTGGCGGTCACCAGTAGGTAGTTATAGTAAGGACCTATTTTCCATAGGAAATTTGCAATGTTCTATTCCCAATAACTTTGGCGCCGATTGACGAATCTTTGTGAAATTTTCAAAACGTATGGCTGCTCTTGTCCACTCCTATTAACTATAAACTATAACGTTTCAGGGTGATTCGGCAAGCGGGGGCAGAGAAAAAAGGGGGTCCCAAAACGTGTTTTCCCCATGCAATTTCTCATAGGAAACTTTAGACATGGCTACAGCCCGAACTGCTGAACAGAATTACACCAAATTTGGCAAAAAGGTAGCTCCAGGTTAAGAAAGATCCCTTTTTATTAAATGGTGTAAATCCGAGATGTATGCTAATTGTCTGTCAACACTCCAAACAAGGATGTGTTGCAGCCATCTTGTGCCTTGGTAGAACCGAAGCACAAGAAATCAGGGGAAAAAAAGCACAAAACACGAAAAGGGGGCAGGGTAGAAACACCCTGACCCTCTAGGCCTACTTAGGGGGTCCCACAAGGGCACCCAGGGCCACAATTATTATTATTTTTTTTAAATCGGCAAAATCCGCTGAGGATCCGCGGATCCAGGCAAAGAAAAAAAAACAAAGCGCGGGCTCCCGTGCTTGATTACTATTTGGCCCCTGGGTGGGTCAAGTCCTGGGAGCAATATTTTAAGTGTAATGGGGAACAGAGAGGTCCCTCAGCCCCCGGGACTGCTACCCCCTGGGGCTTTAATTAAATAATTGCATAGTGGGGGCTGCCCCGGGGACTGCCACCTCCCCGGGGTACATGGTCTTTTATTTGGGGGTCCATTAAGGACCCCCAAGCCCCGGGGACCACCACCTCTGGGGCGAGTTTGCACAGTGGTGAAGGGAGGGGGCGGGGCCTGAGGTGAAATGTGTGCAAACACGCCCTGTGGCGCATTTTAAGTTGGGGAATTAATTCCTCTTCAATCCTGAGGGTTCCAATTAGCCCACCAGGTACCTCCAGTAAGCGCCACGGAGTTGTGTTGCAGTGTTCTGGAGGTACCTGGAGGACTAGTTGGCCTCCAGGGACCCTCAGGATTGAGGAGGAATTAATTCTCCAACTTAAAACACACCACAGGGCATGTTTGCAGACATGTCACCTCAGGCCACGCCCCCTTCCTTCACCTTGTGCAAACGCGTCCCGTGGTGAGTTGTAAGTTGGGGAATTAATTCTCTTTCAACACTAAGAGTCCCTTAGGGCCAACTAGCCCAACATGTATCTCCAGTATGCGCCAGGGAGCTGCGTTGCAGACAGGTGTTCAGAGGCCATGCCCCTTTTTACACCTCTCTGCAACGCACCTCTGTGGCGCTTACTGGAGGTACCTAGTGGGCTAGGTTGACCCTAGGGACCCTTAGGATTCAAGGGGACTTAATCTCTCAACTTAGAACGGACACAGGGCGCGTTTACACAGTGGTGAAGGGAGGGGTCGGGGCCTGAGGTGACGTGTGCAAATTCGCCCTGTGGCGCTTTTTAAGTTGAAGAAATAATTCCCCTTCAATTCTGAGGAACCCTGGGGGCCAACTAGCCCACCAGTTGCTTCCAGTAATCGCCACTGCGCTGCGTTGCAGAGAGGTGGTGCAGGCCGTGCCCCTTTTTACAACTCTCTGTAACGCAGATCTGTGGCGCTTACTGAAGGTACCTAGTGGGCTAGTTGGACCCCAGGTACCCTCAGAATTCAAGGGGACTTTATCCCCCAACTTAAAATGGCCACAGAGCGTGTTTACACATATATCACCTCAGGCTCCCCCCCCTTCACCAGTGTGCAAACGTACCCCATGGTGCATTTTAAGAAGTAGTTTTAATCCCCCTGCCCTATTATGTTCTAGGGGCTTACAGAGGAGGTCATGCTAACCACAGGGGTACCCCAACGCATAGTGTTCCCTAGTGTATGTAGGTGTTTTCACTGTAAGTGTCTTTTAGCATGCCACTGGCTCTAGGCCTGGTTAGTCAGAGTCAGTTAACACCAGTACCCGTCTGAAAAATTTGTGGGCACAGGATGATTTTGTAACAAGGCCTCTTTCTGCTCCTCTGTTGGTTCTTTCTGCACTTGTCTTGATTCTTCCTGCACTTTTCTTCGTCTTTGAGGACTTCTGCTGCTTCTTTTTGCATTTCTTTTTTTTCTTTCTGTGCGTTTTTTCTTCTTTCTTCACATGTCCTACCTCTGTAGGCATAGTTAGAAACTAGCATTTAAAAAACCTTTGAAATTCGCTTAAAAAAACTATAGGTTTCAGATATGTTAAAGTTAGAAATTAGCATTTAAAAAACATTTAAAATTCACCAAAAAAAACATAGGTTTCAGGCACAATATAGTTAGGAATTAGCATTTAAAAAACCTTAGAAATTCACTGAAAAAACCATAGGTTTCAGGGGTGTTATAGTTAGATGGACATTTCACTCGTACAAAACCATTGAAATTCCCCCGTTATAGTTAGTTCAGCTAACTATAACATGTGCGCCAGCAATGCACTGCTGATGACTTCACATATTATATCACTCATGACATGGTCAGTGACATCACTCACGACATCACAGATGACATCTCAAATGACTTCACTGATGACATCACTGATGACATCATCCTTGTGATAGAGTGGCAGACATCCTCTCACTCTAATATAACCTTTGATACACACACTCAAAAATAGAAACTAACATTTTCAAAACAATGGACATACCAATACCAGTTACAACAACCTATTCAGTAATTCCAAGATCCACATACACATCCACTCATTCACCAACAGTCCTATACAGTCACTCATACATGTACTCACTCATCATATGTACATTTACACCTATACATCCTGTGACACACCACCACTCATCCATAGAGTTACTCACACACATAGTCACTCATGCTAATAAAGAATCAAACATCCATTACTTGCATATACAGTTATACACACACCAGCACACTTACTTCTATAGAAACGTACACATACTTACTCTTTTAAACAATCACTTATAGGAAATACATACTTATTCATACAGGAAATCTTCCAATCTCTCACTCTCATATATACTCACTTATATACACCAATACTCACATATACTAGTTTAAAATATATGCAGTTACTTATAAAGACACTATTGAGACAGTCATTCACTCACTGACACACCCATATACACACTCATCCACCCGTACAGTCCTGCACACATACTGTCCTCAACACATACAAACAGTTACGCACTCATTCATGCATCTATGCACTAAGTAATACCCTCCACTGAACCATACAGACACTCAGACACTCAAACTGATACTCGAAAAACCAAGTAATAACCCATATAGACACTCATGTAGCTATCCACCAACCCATGCAGTCACTTATACACAAAGTGAGAGACTGATAGATATTTACATATTTAAACATTACTCATTAAGCCATGTATTCACTAAGATACACTTAATCAGTCCGTTATACAATCAATTTTACAAAAAAATCATCCATTTAGACACTTATATACCCATTTATTCTTCCATCGACCTTGAGATATACATATATAAAACATATTTAATTTTCAGAAAAACACACATTCACTGGATGATGTCATCAGTGATGTCATGAGTGATGTCATTTGAGATGTCATCAGTGATATCATGAGTGATGTCTCTGACCATGTCATGAGTGATGTAACATGTGACATCATCAGCACTGCATTGAGGGTGCGCAAGTTATAGTTAGCTGAACTAACTATAACAGGGGAATTTCAATGGTTTTTTACGAGTGAAATGTCCAGCTAACTATAACACCCCTGAAACCTATGGTTTTTTCAGTGAATGTAACATAAGAATAACATAAACAATAATCGTGTTATCACCTGAGAATTTTAGAAAAAAAACTACCCTCATCTAGTTCCCCTTAAAGATCAAATAAGGGAACAGCAATCTAGACTACTCTTCCTTTCATAATTTCATCAGACAGGATGGGCAGTAACATAGCATATTTATTTATTCATTTTGTTAATGCTAACAATTTTTAAAACAGTATTAATGAATAACCAATTACATGTATAATGGCCATTTCATAGACAGCTTAGACACGCTCAAAAGAGAGTGAGAATAAAGAGAGAGAAAGCATAAATTTGCCTACCCTTAATTTGCAGAGGAGCTTACCTCCTTCCCCTATTTCAACAGTAGGAAACCTGAAACAGGTTTCACTCCTGTCAACACTATCAACCCCTATTTGTGGCAACTGGGCACAAAGAAACTTGTAGGAGGTAAATAGCACATTGAGCTAGCTAGAAAACATTAATAACCAACCACCAATTCCT
Organism: Lissotriton helveticus; assembly: GCF_964261635.1. NCBI lineage: Eukaryota > Metazoa > Chordata > Amphibia > Caudata > Salamandridae > Lissotriton > Lissotriton helveticus. The sequence continues at coordinate 1,035,427,913 of NC_136063.1, forward strand.
TTAACAATTGTAGTAGTGTAACATGAGGGCGCATGAATTCAAACTAAACCTCATTGCCTCCTTATCTCAGCCCTTGCACTATAATCTTTTAGATTAAACCATTATTTATATATACATGGCAGAGCTATGCTCTACACAAGGCACACATATACCACCATCTTTCCTTCTGATCATAAGATTGAGCAAAAACTTGCTTTTGCCAAAAATAGTAAGCAAAGCTTCTCTTTTCTCTCCCTGCGCTGTCATCTCGTTTTTCAAAAATGTTCAGAGGTAAAAGTGTCAAAGCAAACCTTGCCTTTAGCCCTGCTAGGCTGCTAAATGCAGAACTCGGCCTTTAACCCTTGCCAGCTGTCCTATTTTGTGCAAGCCTTTCCATGCGGATTTTCCAATTCAAAGCAACTTATGGAGACTCACAGCTGAAAAGCAGTCCTATTTCCTTCCTGTTTGCCAATAATTTAAAGGTCGGATAATAACTTCTGCTGGTTTTCCATACATATTTTCATTTGTAAAGGTACCATGTGGTGCTCATACATTCCCTTAGGGCATGTATGTGCGCCATATGCGCACACATGTAATTTTCAGGGGTGCAGCAGGGTGTCCTTAAGACACCCTTGCACCCTTGAAATTGTGCTCAATTTGCGATTAGCAAATTGCGAATCGCAAATTGAGAATAACTTCACGTTCATTCCTGTGGGCCTCCTGGCCCATAGAAATGAATGGGAATTTATTCCTTATTTGCGAATTCGCAATTTGCTATTCGCAAAGAAGGAATTTTAGGAAATCGCTAAACAATTGTGATTTTGTAGATACATACCATTTTGCAATTCTCAAATAGCGATTCTCAAAAAATCGCTATTTGAGAATCGCAAATAGGTATTTTGATACATCTGCCCCATAGTTATTCTATACACACAATAGGGACATGCGCAATTGCCACATTACATTCTGACTGTGGCCCCACGTTTAGCTCTAGGGCTTACAAGGAAGCCATGAGAAGTTCGGGGTTTGCATTGCAGAACTCCTATCTGCACCATCCTGAGAGAAAGTTGGTAGCAGAGAGGATAAACCGGTACTTAAAGCAATCTTTAACAGCAAGGGTATTAGGCTTGGGTGGTAGTTGGGTCAATCACCTACATGAGGTATGGAGGGCACTAAATAAAATGCCAAGAAGTTCCCCAGGAGGCTTCACCCCTTATGAAGTCCTACCTGGGACGAGAATGTGGGTACCTGATCTCGACTGTGACAGCACAATGGTGGATGAAAAACCATTTGACATCAATAAACATTTCGCTGTTTTACAGGAACTCAATTTTTCCGGGCACTACAAAGAAATGTCCAAGTATAACACACCACCACTGGGGAAGTATAAACAGTAACAGCAAGACCTGTCTGGATCCAAAAAGTCAAGGATTTGGTCAGAGAAAGGATTGTAGACAAGGAAGAATTTGGGCCATCCTACAGAAAGGCTGTACTTGTCCTGGCTGTCGAAGGAACAAGAACAGTTCTTCTTCCGCCTCTTGCCAGCAAACAAGAAATGAGATTTGTTTCAATTGATGTGATCAAACCACACCATGTGGCCAATACTGAATAGTAGGCCTTGGGGGCTCCTGGGCAGCCACTGCTCTCCTCTTGCTACCATGCAGGAAGTTCAGACAGAAGGACTAATAACATTCAACTCAACAAAGTAACGAAGTTGCCAGCAATGGAATGGAACCCATGCTTATTGAAAATGAACCACAACAAAACACAAATGGAACACAGATTTTAATTCGTCCTACCACCAAAATCTCCATCAATATGCCTCTACAAGAGACACCTGCAAGTTCAATTAAACTTGCTGAGCTACTATAGATAGATCAAACTGCATCTGACTACTTCATCGATTTCAATACCGTTACCCTGGATCCAACTGAACCTGAGTCACCGCCAGCTCCAGTTTCCTGCAAAAAACAACTTCATGAATTTTAAATTGTTCTCAAAAAGATATACCTAGTCTCACCATGGCTGCAGATTTGGATCGCAACTGGTATACTGTTAATATTTATTTATTTAACAGTTTGTATAGAGCAAATATGACCCAAGTGGGTATCAGAGGGCTTTACATACGGTTGAGGAAGACAAAGGAAAACAGCTAACGTACAAAAACCAAGGTAAACAGTGGGACAATATACAACAAAAGCAAAGATGAGATTATGGTGGACATAGGAAGGGTCTGGGGAGAACAAAAAGTAGGGCAATATACATCAAGAGCAAACAGGACAATAGGGCAGGCGATAGTGGGTCACGACAAATGATATGTATTGTGTAAGCTAGAGACAAGAGGAGATAAGCTTCTAGTGTAGAGCTTTAACTTTCCTTTTGAAGGCAAGTATAGAGGGAATCAGTCTTACTTCCACTGGAAGGGAGTTCCAGATTCTCGGGGTGATGCCACAGAATGTACAATTGTAGGTTTTAAGTTTATAAAATTTCTTTTGCTTGAGCAACAGTGTGCCAGTGCTCCTTGTGGTCCTGGAGCCACCAGATAGTTCCAGCTTATTTGTCAGGTAGAGTAAAGTGTTGAAGTGTAGAGCTCTATGAGTTAGTTGGATCCTTGCCTCAAAGGGAAGCCAGTTGAGCGATTTCAGGTCCGGCGAAATGTGGTTAGTCTTCTTGGAACCCGTGATGAGTCTAGTAGCAGCATTTAGAGATGCTCTGATGGGGGCTAGACTGAGTTTCGGCAGTCCGCATAGAGTAGCACTGCCGTATTCTAGTCTAGAGATGACAAGTGCTTGCACCGCCGCTTTGAGGTCTTCTTGTAGAAGGTAGGGTTTTGAGATTTCTTAGGATGCGAAGTTGGAAGTTTGCTCCTTTGGTCGATGATCTGATGTGATCTTGCATGTTTAGGTTTTTATCTAACAGAACTCCCAGTGATTTTGTGGAATCAATGATGTGTGGTGTGCAGTTGAGAGCGGTAAGGTTACAGAGATATTTCACAACAGTGGGGGTTTGCCTAGCGTGTGCAATGAGGAGGAATTCCATCTCAAGGGCGTTTAATTTGAGATGGTTGGAGGTTAGCCAGTTTAGGGATTTGAGAAGAGTTCTATTGAGAGATTTGACGTCTTCGGGGGAGGATATTTTCATGTACAGTTGGGTGTCATCTGCATACATGTGCTATTGGATGTTGGAGGCTTTAAGAATGAAAGTCAATGTCTGCAAGAAAAGGTTAAAGAGCGTGGGGGAGGGAGAGGACCCTTGGGGGACACCCAGTGTGCAGGGACTAGGGTTGGATAGAGTCTGGTTGGATTTGACTTTTTGTGTTCTGTTGTTAAAGAAAGAGGAAATCCAATTAAGGACCTGCCTAAAAGCCCCACCCTGCGTTCCAAGAGGTCGAGTAGATATTCATGTTTGACAGTGTCAAATGCAGATGACAAATCAAGAAGAATTCAAAGGCAGGCTTCATTTTGGTCAAGTAAAGTGAACGCGTTGTCCACTATGTGAGTGATGGCCGTTTCGGTGCTGTGGCTAGTGCAGAAGCTTGATTGGAATAGGTCGCGAAGCTTGAAATGCTCAATGTATTTGCGTAGTTGTTCATGAACACATTTCTCCAGTATTTTAGCCAGGGTGGGGATGTTTGTGATTGGTTGGTAGTTGTGCAGGTCTTTAGCGTCAGCCAAGGGTTTTTTGAGAATAGGGAGCCCTAGGCCAGCCTTCAGGCAGTCTGGGTTCTCACCTTGAAGAAGTGAGGCGTTGATGATCTTGGACCAGAGCGGTGCTAGTGATCCTATCATTTCTTTAAAGAAGTTGGGGGGGAAGGGGGTCATTGAAGTGATTTGAGGGTTTAAGGGTCAAGAGAATATATATTTTTTTTTAATTTAAAAAAAAAAAAAATTTGCGCGCTCAATTACTCCGGAGTATCCTGGCGCGGAAAAGAAAGAGGATCAGTAGCAGCAGAGCCCTAGACCAGACAAACGAACTAGACAGCTAATCTGAACAAATGAGTCTTCAGCGCTTTCTTAAAAGCAGTGAAGTCGTTGATGCTACGCAGAGCCGCAGGAAGAGCGTTCCATGCGCGCGCGGCCTTTACTGTCACAGAGTGGCCTCCCAGCCGGACACGCCGGAAGCGCGGGACCAGCAGCAGATGTTGTGCTGCTGAGCGTAAATCTCTGTTAGGGATGTACCGCGTGAAACGTTTCATCAGATAGGCAGGACCACGCCCATTGATGGCTTTATGGGCCAGAGTCAGAATTTTAAAGGTGATTCGATGCTGCACCGGCAGCCAATGCAGGCTCTCCAGATAACTTCTAACACTGATCCGCCTGGAGATATTCCCCAAGAGTCTGGCGGTGGCGTTTTGAATAATCTGGAGCCGCCCGATCAAATAGGCCGGTGAACCACTGAACAGGGCATTGGCGTAGTCCAGGCGCGAGAGAATTAAAGCTCTCGCGACTGACTCGCAGGCCGAGGCAGGCAGATACGGGAAAAATTTTCTTAGAGACTTCAAAGTCCCAAAGCAGCCACCAGTGAGCCTCTTCATGTGCCCCTCAAAACGAAGGTCTTCCCCAAACCAGACCCCAAGGTTTTTAGCCAAGGTGTTTGAGGCACATGGTGTAGGGAAGCCCTCCGGCCACAATAGGGATCGAAAATCAGGGGGGAACTGGCCGTAGAGCAGGATTTCAGTCTTGTCCTCATTGCACTTCAATTGAGCTGCCGCTAACCAATTGAAGACTGAGGACAAACAGTTCTGGATCTGCTCAGTGTCCAGCGCCTCTCCAGGCCAGGTAAACAACAACTGCGTGTCGTCCGCGTAGGCTATAACTTTAGCTCCCAGATGTTCTGCTAGTTCAATCAAAGGGGTCAGATATATATTAAAGAGCAAAGGGCTCAAAGTCGAGCCCTGGGGGACTCCTGTCACGAGTGGTCTAGCCGATGAAGAATAAGGGGGGAGCCAAACCTGTTGGGATCTAGCCGACAGAAATGAGCTCAGCCAATGTAATGCAAGATCACCAATGCCAATGTCGGCAAGCCTGGTCAGGAGGCGTTGGTGGGGAACCGTGTCAAACGCGGCAGAGAGGTCCAATAAGATTAGAGCCGCTCTGCCGCCACCATCCAAACACTCCCTGACCGCCTCCGATATTTCCACAAGAGCCGACTCCGTGCTGTAGGCAGCACGGAACCCGGACTGTGCCTCGTGAAGAGCTCCGGAGCTTTCCACAAACTTATTAAGCTGCTGAAAGGCCAGTTTCTCTCCAATTTTAGCCAGAGCCGGAAGCAGCGATATCGGACGATAGTTTGTCAGAACCGCCGGATCAGCTCCGGTCTTTTTAAGCAGGGGCAGAAGTTTAGCTTGTTTCCACTCAGAAGGCAGGCTGGCTGATTTAAAAGAGAGGCCGACTAAGTGTGACACCTCCTGTGCAACTACGTCGGCAACAGCCGCTAACACTCTTGCTGGACAAGGGTCCGATGGTGACCCGGATTTCAGAGATTTAATCACAGCAAGAGTGTCAGTAGTGGAAGGAGGGGCAAACTCCGTCAACCTGGCCAATGGAGCCCTCAGAGGAAGAAGGTGTGTTAAGGCATTTGAGGGAATTAAAGCAGCGAAGTTAGACTGAATAGCCGCGATCTTATCCTCAAAAAACCCAGACAGACTCTCACACCAATCTTTAGAAGCTGGAACTGTCCGCTCCTCCGCACAAGGGGCCAGAAAGCTGTTAACAATTGAAAAGATCTCTCGGCTGTTATTGTTGGCTTTGGCGATCCGATTGGCGTAATAGATGCCCTTTGCCTTTTTGATACTGGCATAATAGTTTCTCTGTTCTTTACGCAGTATTTCCTTGGCCAAAGGGCAATAAGATTGACGCCAATCACGCTCAAGTTTTTTACAGGCCAATTTGTGGGAACGTAACTCCGGGGAGAACCACGGTTGAGAGGGGGTAGAGTGCAGTCTGCCTCCCCTCCCTTTGGACGAGACTGAAATCCCCGACACCATCCATTCGTTAAAGGATGATACCGCTGTGGTAAGGTTACTACCCAACGTAGGGCGATTCTTAATCAAAGTAGCCGCTAAAGTAACGTTATTGATTTTATTGGTACATAGTGTTTTAGCCCTCGCGGTGGAAGACCCCAGGGATGGCCAGGTAAACCGAATCAGCTGGTGGTCGGACCATGTCAGAGGTTCAGGAGCTTCAACCTGGAGAGGAAAGTTAGAGGAGATCACATCCAGGGTATGCCCGCCCGAATGCGTGGGTAAGGAGACCCACTGGGACAGGTACGCCAAGTCCAAAGCATCGCGCAGACCTTTACTCTCTGGCAGATCCGCCTCCTCAACATGAATGTTGAGATCGCCCAGCAGTAAAAAACTAGGGAATCTGAGTGCTCGGGGGGTGATAAGATCACTCAAACCCGAGAGGAACGATCCCACCGGGCCCGGAGGCCGGTAAATGAGGGTGCCCCCTAGAGTGAAATGCGGAGAGAGAACCACAGAAAAATTCATCGCTTCGCCCCCATCCAAGATTACCGGGGGATCAGCATGAAAAGATGGTAATGTCATTAAGGGGAGTGAATTGACTCCATGAAGCATTGTTTTTGCGGGAGAGTCCTTGAGGCGAGGGCAGGGGTGTGGAGACAGAGGAGTCAAGAGAGGGTGAGAGATTGAGTGCGGCAGACCTTCGATCAAATTCTACTACTCCTCTGTATAGTTTTAGTGACTGTCTTTTCCTCACTTCTGAAGTATATTATCTCCCAGAATGCTCTGCAGTATCACTTGTGAACTTGGTACTGAAACCTCACACGTCATCTCATTGTGAACAGAGAGACCTGTCCCATGTGAACATCACAGCAGTTCTAGTTCCTGACGGAATAGTTTGGGACAGAGTTTCATATGATGTATTGGGTCCCAATGAACCTTTAGAAATACCACACATATTCAACATTTCTTCAAATTATATTATCACCTCCAGTACATACTTTGATGATTCAGACTTTGTGCTGTCTGATTTAGAACTGTCTGCAGCATTGTTTGCTGATTTGTCTGATTTCGACACCTTGTATTACTACCAACATTATGGTATTCATTTTCTGCATAAAACAAGTGCACAACATAATGTTTTCACATACCATCAATGAAGAATTGGCATATTTTCCAAAATAACTGATTTGGGATTTTTTTTCTCTTATTTACTTTTACTGAGCGCCATGGATTTCAGACGTCCTCAGTTGTCCAGACTATGTATATATATGAATATAATTTAAAGGATTTTTAGAGTTTATTTTTTAGAGATTTTTATGAATTTTTAGAAACTTTTCTTAGAAGAAAAAACAGGCCTTTTAACAATGTTTTATGCTTGATGAGAAGGATATTCCTTTTTAGTATGTCGTTGGGTCAAATGAGGAGTGGGTGTTATATTTCTTAGGGTACTCCAATAGAGGCTTGGGTAGTCGCCTACCCCTTCACCTACATTTACCGTACCATTGTATTACATAACGTTTTTTGTGCTGACCTTTACCTAGTTAGGTACCGCATAAACTTTTTTTGTATAGACCGTTACCTAGTTAGGTACTGCATAACTATGGTGTCGTTTTTCCCTGAAAACTACCCTCATCCATTATGCATGAGAATTCTCAGAATCACAGCTGGACTACTATCTCCTGCATCTTCTGCATAATAGCATGTATAAGGATTGTCCCTTTCGTCATCCTCGGCCAACATGACACAGCAAGGAAGAACCACTGAGGGTACCTATTGAGTATATAAACACCAAATCTTTGCTGGGGCAAGCAGAGGAGAAAGATTTCTATGCTGACAAAGTGACATAAGACGCTGAAATTCCTGTATGCAGACACTCCTGCACACAGTGGTCTCACATCCCTTGTGGGGTCCTTCATTCTCTCACAGCAGGTAATGGGGTTGACCTCAACCTAGGGGGATTTTTGACTCTATACCTACATACATTCTAGGTACACTTTGGTATATCTAGTTAGGGTTGCATCATAGGAGTACGCATTATTACTGTCATGTTTTTATATGTTTGCATATATTAATTGATTTAGCGCTATAGTAGAAATCTATCATTCATTCACTCTCTTGGTGCTTATAATCGTTTATATCTGTTAATGTCTTTTGATTGTTTCAGCACACCTATTTTACACCAGAATGATGCTGGTTCAATAAATGCTTATTGGTAACGTCCCCACCGTTTATTCTGTGAATCTCTCTGAGACAAAGTGAGCACGAGTGACTGAGCAAAAAGTACTGTTCTGTTTCCACGATACCTGAAGGGACGGGTTGCCATGTTGGATAAATGCCAGAAACTTTTCGCTCCTTGGTAAGAGGAGTTCATAGTGGCACTGTGAGCTAGCTGGTATACAGGTGAACATATCCGATGAGGGTGTCTGGAATCAGTCTAAACACCAATCCCACAGTTTGTGTTGTCTAATCGCGCAGATCCTATATAGATTTATAGGAACTATATGACATTCCTGAGCCAGTGTTTTCATTGTAGTCCTTGTTCACATGGGTGGTTGAAGGTTACTGTGCGGAGGAAACCGGCCACTGCACAGCTAACAGCGAAGACTATGATTCTCTCTTCCACCCACGCGATACCGCTCCGGTCCGCTACGCTCCCCTTCTCACGCTTGGCCCCGCCGCATCCCAACTCACGCTTACAGCCAACCAGCCACGACAGGAAACTCTAACCACACCTTCACTTCCCCCTTCCAACCATCACACTTCCCCTACCATCCTTATCTCACAGCTCCTTACGGAAAGCACTACCTCACTCCCTTACTGGATCCCTCCTCAGCAAACTTACAGAAGTGACACATCAATAGGGACCCCTTTCCCCACTATCTTCATCCCAGCTCTCAGGCACTCAAAGCCTTCCCCTGTCCCTACCCTTCCCCTTCCTCTGACCTCTCCCTCGATCTCGAAAAAGTACAACCCGACTTGCTCCACCAACAAGAGACCTCAATCCCTCAACCTGATCCACAAAACGCAAGACGTTACCCTAGATGCCCCCAACTCCTCCCTTGATTCCGTGTCGCAGCGTCTCGTGGCTCTTGCAAGCCAGATAGACGTAATCTCCCAGGGCTTGACCAAAATCCTCTCTAACCTAGGTAAAGCCCACAGACCCCTGAAATCCCCTCCCTGGACTCCCCACACCATCAACGCAAACAGGCCCCCTGGGCCCACAGAAACCCTTGGTTCCAAGCATCAAGGTCCCCCCTCCAGGGTCTTGGGATCATGCTCACAAAAAGCCTCAAAAACCAGAGTCCCCTCCCCTAGGACCAAGATCCCTATATTATCTGATACCAAATACCTGACCTCAAGGCCCATCAGAACAGAAGCACCTATGTCAGACAACGAAGCAACCTTGTTAGCCTCCGCATACAACACTCCCTCCTCAGACTCTCCTAAATCCAAAATCCAAGTGATCACAGGCCACCGGAAAGACCTTCCCTGCACTAAACCCCTGAGACGCCTGGTCCTCATTGCCATACCTAAGGGCGACCAAAGAAAGTACTGCCAGCAATCAGGAGCTCACCACCTGCTTACTAATCAACTTCAGATCAGCCTCACTTCACGCAACGGAACTAGCTGATGCTATCCTCACACATGACATTGACATTGCGTTCCTAACGGAGACCTGGCTGAATAAGATATCTCCTCCTTGCCTAGACATGCTGGTACAACCTGGTTTCTCCCTTATCACCAAAGACAGGATAGATCAGCGAGGAGGAGGGGTTGCTATCATCCACAAGGATAGTTTGGTCATCTCGGAAACCACCTCTTTTGACTACGACTCATTTGAATGTCTATCCTCCATCGTCAAGACCAAAGATAGCGGTTCTTTACTGTGTCACCTGCTCTATCACCTCCCAGGTAGAAACGCCGCATTTGGAGAACAACTATCCGACCTGATAGCGCAAGGTGCACTCAGTGTTACCAATAATTTAAATCTTGGTGATCTGAATCTACGATGGAACGAGACAAGCAATCCTCTAATCCAATCGTTATCCAGTCTCCTCTGCGATAATGATATACTCGAAGTTAGGTAGACATGGAGGCAGTATAAATAACAAATGATATTTATTGCAGATACAGAGTAAAAGCTGGTGTTCCCAATCAAGGCTCTGGAGCAACTGGCAAACAGAGAATGTAAAGATGACAAGTAGCACCATGACATCAGCATAGAAAGAATGTCATCAATTAAAGGGAAATGCCAGCATAATTATGATAAGAGAATATAACATATCCTGGGTCCTTCCAACCAAATGATGAGGAAGTCAAAAAGAGACAAGAACATATGCACATGCTTTCCATACACAAACTCAATGGCACACAAAATCATGAAGATAACTGGGTTGCTTTCTGATCCTTGGTGGAAGAACTCTGGTATGACCACAACTGATAGAATCACTACCAGATTGAATATCATTTGGAGAATGAGACTGAAGCTCACCACCATTGCCACCATTCGCTTTCTTGTAGAGAGCAACTCTCCTCAGGTTCCAGTGTTCACCATTGTAAAGTGTCACAAATTTATCATGGACCGCCTTGACCTTGAATGGGCCTCTAAACTTGGTTAAGCCCGAACAAACACGGCCAGGCTTCACCTTCACCCAATCATTCACCGACAATCTCTTCGCACGTAATTTGTCGCAAACCTTAGACTCGTCACTCCCAAAATCTGACTTGGATGCATTACTACTCAGATCTGCAAGTCCAATGCACTCTTTCATCCAAGCTGGAACTAGTTTGGTGCCTGCCAAATGACCCCTCATCAAATCAAACGGAACTTTTCCAGTGACGCCATTCATCGTAGTCCTATATGCCCAGACCAAGGCACTAACTAAGTTTCGCACACACCCACCAGAACTAATAGCCATCTGAATGACACCCTTCACCATTCTGTTAGCCCTCTCCACAATGCCATTGCCCTGTGGGTTGTATAGTGAAGTTCTGGTATGAACCATGCCACACGCATCCAAAAAATTGGCCATTTCCTCTGAAACAAGCTGCATCCCATTGTCAGTGACTAATCTAACAGGGTAGCCCTCTTCCCTAAAAACCTCAGATAACAAATTGATCGTCGATTTAGTTGTTATCTCTTTCGTAAATTTCACAACCAACCACTTTGAAGTAACATCAACCATAACCAAGGCAAATCTCATGTCCTGACTCAATGAAGAAAAGGGGCCAATAAAGTCAAGACACACAGTGTGCCAAGGAAAATCTGGATTATTAATTTTCCCAAAATCATTCTGAGACCCAATTTTCAATCTTTTTTCACTCTCAAAGCACTCTGTGAACTTCTCCACCCACTCAGAGACTTGTTGGTCCATTCCTGGCCACCAGAAAGACTCCCTAATTCTTCTTTTTGTAAGGGATTGTCCTAAGTGTCCTTCGTGTGCTAACTTAAACAAGACAAACCTTAATTCCTGAGGCGGGATGAATTTATCATCCTTCATAATAACATTACCCTCAACATCCAGAATTGACAAATCATCAAGCACCTTCACGAAAGGACGCACAGCCAAAGGCAGAGAACTCTCTCTCCTAGAACCCTTCACAATCAGATCCCTCACACACCTTAATACCTCATCATTAGCCATACAAGAATTCCCCCTGCCTTTGTTAATTGCACCAGTGCAGATATCAACTAATTCATCAATGGCAGCTGCTGATCCTTCCCTTTGCCTTTCCTCAACACCCAATTTGTCCACAACCTCCCAGGGTAAAGGAAGCCTGGACAAGCCATCTGCTTGACTATTCTTCCACCCAGGAATGTATTCCACCCTATACAAGAACTCTTGAAGTCTAGCGGCTAATCTTGCCAACCTCGCTGACCCTTTTCCAGCACCACCGGGAGACAGCAATTTGATCAATGGTTTATGGTCAGTAAACATCTTGAACTCAAATCCCCATAAGTACATCCTAAAGTACACACATCCCCAAGCAGCCTCTAACGCTTCACGCTCAATGATGGAATAATTCCGTTCTGAACTAGTAAGTGTCCGCGACGCAAAAGCAACAGTCTTCAATCCCGAATCGTGTTCTTGCGCTAGCACCGCACCAATACCCACAGCACTGGCATCAGCAGTCAACACAGACGTTCGCTTGGTGTCAAATGGGGTTAGGATTTTTGCCTCACATATTGCTTTGTTGATGTTAACAAAACATTTATCCTGCTTGGCACCCCACACAAACTTGCACCCCTTCCTCAATAGCAATTTAATCATCTCAGTTCTTGCCGCAAAATTCTCCACAAATTTCACATAGTATTCTATAAGACCAAGAAAAGATCGTAACTGGTCTTTATCACAAGGCGCCGGAGCCTTCCTTATTGACTCCAAAAGATCTCTCTTAGGTCTTACTCCACTTGCTGAAAGCGTGTAACCCAAGTACTCTACCTCCTCCACCGCGGATTTACACTTCTCCTTCCTTAAGGTTAACCCAGACTGTTCCATTCTGCTCAAAACCTGCTTCAAAATCTGATTGTGTTGTTTGATGGTCTCTCCAAACAACAGAACATCATTCTGGAAATACACGACATTACTTATTCCTTTCAAAACTGATCCCATCATCCTCTGAAATACTCCTGCCGCTGACGCCAGACCAAAAGGCATGCGAGTAAACTGATAAATGCCTTCAGTGGTAATGAAAGCAGTCAGCTGTTTAGAATCCCTGTGCAACTTTATCTGATGGTACGCACTTCTCAAGTCAAGTTTCGAAAAAAACTTACCACCCTTTAGTGACAAAATCAATTCATTGATGTTCGTAGTGGAAAGTTATCCACAACAATATTTTCGTTGAGTGTGCGAAGATCCACACACAACCTAAATTTTCCATCAGATTTGGTCGTGATCACCACTGGCGAAATCCAAGGAGAGATTTCAATCTGTTCAATCACACCATGCACAAGCATATCATCCAACAACTTCTTCACCTCCTGTCTAGCGATAAATGGCACTTTCCTGACTTTGTGTTGTATAGGAACTGCATCTTCCTTAAGCACAATTTTATGAACATACCCCTTCAATTCACCAATGTGTTCAGCAAATAAATTTGGCATGCTTTCTACAATCATTTCTGCAGTCATTGCTTCAACAACCATCACTTGTTGGTTTGCTCTGGGAACAATGACAATAAGAAGGTCATACTGGTGACCCCCATCCTAATATCGCGGGTCCAGAACTCGCAACATAGACTTTGCCTCGGATAGCCTGCCCTTGGAACTCAATCACAGCTTCCATGTAACCCAATAAATCAATACACTCACCTTGGTACCCACAGGGATTGATGTCTTTAGGCAACAACACAGTACCTTCCCAATTCTCTTTGAATAAGGTCTCTGGTATTATTGTCCAAAATGAACCAGGGTCGACCATCAGTTCAACCACCTTATTATTTATCTTAAAAGTAGCTTTAGGTCTATTCTTCCTCCCAGATTCCATCCGTAGTGTATTCACTTCTCCCAAACATAATATTTTATCTGCCCCCTCAACACTGTCTTGCACGCCGACTTCAAGCTTCTCATCCACAATCGCAACTTTGTCACTATTTGTCGTTTTGCACATCCTCGAAAAGTGACCACGTTTCCCACACTTCCTACATTCTTTATCAATGGCAAAACAACGTTTATAATCAGCACTATGGTAAGTGCTGCCACACCTGCTACACATCCTAACTTGATATCTCCCTTTCTCACCACTGTTGTACCCTCCTAAATTCCTCTTCTCCGTTTTATCACTATTATCAAATCCGTTCTTATTCATAACAGCAACTTCATTCTGTGCAACAGATGATACATTTAACCCACCCCCACTCTCTCTCATAGACTCTTTTCTTTCCATCTCTTTCATACATGCAGTAGATTCCTCAACAACTTTTGCGATATCTATCGCAGCTTATAGAGTGGGATTCTTTGCTGCCCAAAGTTTTTCCTGCATTTTCTTGTTTTTACACTGGACGATCATCTGATCTCTGATCATCTCGTCCCTCATCTCTCCAAAATTGCACTTCAAGTAAAGCTCTCGCAATCTAGTCACGAATTGGTCAACAGATTCCTCAGCCCTTTGAGGCTGTGTATAAAACTTATGTCTCGCCATAACAATATTCACTTCCTTCGAATATTGTTTTTTCATTCTTGCTTTGGCTTCAGTATAAACATTATTAATAGGTCTACCATCCTGGTTCACACCCAAAGGCAAGTACTTGAAAGAATAATGCATAAGAGGATATTATTCAAAATCTGGATTGTTGCTTTTTGAGCATTTAATGGTACAGGCCCAAAGTATCTCATCAGGCGCTATCCCCACTACAACCCTTCCAGGACGTTACGATCTGCAGGAGACAACCTAATAAAATTGGCCAAATTTAACTATAAAACCAAAGGGGGTAAGACTTTAACCTTCCTGTCATCCAAAGCCTGGAACTCAATGCCTAAGAACCTCAGACTACTGACCCAAGAAAACCAATTTAAGAAGCACCTTAAAACCTGGATTTTTAATCTTCCGGACGACTACGTAATGACCACTATCTAATATTGTACTTGTAATTGTGTGAGGAAACACAAAAATATCAAAACTTCAAAATTGACATTTACTCACTAATTCCTTTTACTGCCGCTTTCCTTGTATAGTCCACTTCGCAACCGATTTCAACGAGTGTAAAGCGCTATTCTTTGACCAAATGGTAATATTCCACTCGTATGGTTGCTAGGATACTTTGTTGATGTCAAAATGGCTGCCACGTTATCTTACGCACAGCGCGTGCGCACTGTGCTCCTCATGTATACGTTGTGACATATTAAAAGTAATACGGCGTCAGGAAGAAAGAAACGAACGAGCAGCAGGCTCGCGAGTGAGTAAATTTTAAATGACGCTAGATATACAACGGTGAATTGTACTAGTTGATGAATGCCTGTTGTTGACTAATAAACTTCTTTGCTGATTAAAAATATAAACTGCTCACCGTTGTCTTCCGATATAGGCGTTGACAGTTCTCGCACTCAGGCAATCTAATGTTTTCAACGATATAGTAGACACAGTTTGGCCGTTCGTTTCACTGTTCACTGTTATCTTCCGATACAATTGCTGTCAGTTCAGATAGGGGCATTATCATAAATGACCTGATATTCTTCACTAGAAGAACGGCGACCTGGCGTAATGTCGTGACAAAAAGGCTAAATATTGAAAATATAACCAACATCCCACACTGCACAAAAATTAGGAGCAAACCATCAACATGGTGCAGAGCTGTCCTAAACATAACTATATACAAAAACGGAATTGTACTCATCCAAGCAGCTGACAGAGTTAGTAAAATTTGACAAAGTATTCTCAACCTTAAAAATAGAAGCAGAAAACGCAAGATCCCAGCCACCTCAAACCCAACGAGAAGTCAATATAGTCCCGAACAGTTCTTCCAATACTGCTGGCTTACCAAACATAAACCTTCAAGATCCACTACAACCAACACGCCAAGGAATCATACCAAGAACAGGAAGAATTCAATCCGGGAATATCTCAGGAAGAACCGGGGTGAGCACACAATATACAATCACCACACAGGAAGGTCTGATAGAAGACCCATTGCTGCCTCCTAATATTAGGAAGGACTCTGACAGTAGGGGAATGAAAGCTCGAGATGGAAATGGCAACTGGAAACAACACCAGAAACTAAACTTGACACCACGAGAAGACGCGACGGTCCAGAACCATACTAACCACACTGACGACATAACAAACATAAACCATCCGGACCCACCACATCCAACACACTCAGGAGTCCTACTGGGAACAGGAGGAACACAGTCAGGGAATGTCTCATCAAGAACAGAATTGCTAACACAATATACAAATTTAACCCGGGAAATGGCACAGATAGAAGATCCAACGCTGCAACATAACATCAGAAAGGATATAGATAGAGATGAACTGAGAGCACAAAAGGAGAACAACAGCCAGAAACAACCGCAGAAGGAAGAAATGACAATTTTAGACAAGGAAGGTGGCAACAAGGAAATGAACGTAACTACTGGTGGAGAAGAAAACACGACTCCCTCACCCCATACCAATACTACACAAAAGTCGGCTAGAGCTGATCTGAGAGAACAATATAAGAATAACAGCCAGGAACAAACAGAGAAGGAAGAGCGAACACCCTTCAACACGGAAAATGGCGACAAGGAAACCACTGCAACTACTGGTATGGAAGACAGCACGAATCACTCACCACACTCCAACACTACACAAAGATCTTCTAGAAAAGCACAAAGAAGATACCCCAAGAACATGGTTGGGAGAACACCAAGCAAAGAGGATGATTCGAACAGATGCAGAGCCGACAACAGAGATAATGACATGAAGAATGGTCATATGAGGAGAAAAAAAGGTAAACTCGGAAAAGCAAAACAAGGTCAAAGAAGGAAGAGAACACAAGAGACTAATAACTCATCCCGAACGATGAGAGAAATCAAAGAACTTCAAATCCAAGTAGTCAATATTCTAAACACAGTTCAAGCAATGAAAAAGATGCTGGAACTCACGGTAAGCTCTCACACTAAAATCGATCAACTCCGAGATGCTATTATCAACTCTCAAAGAAAGGGAAACATGAGGGCAATGCCATCTCCATACAGGCAAAACCGACCTAAGAGATTCCTTAAAGACCTATCGGAGGAAGAAACGATATCCTTACTAAGGGATTATGAAACCTCTGACCTTAAAAGAGGGGAAGATATTAAAACAGTTCAGATTGGTGTGAATAGAACAGCAAAGATAAGTGAAAGGAGAACTAATCTTAACAACTTACAGCAAATCCAACTAATCGATGACACACAGAACACTGAAGTAAGGAAATCAGGGAAACCTTTGAAATGCCTACTTCTCAATTGCCGGTCCACAAAAAAACATGCATCAGATATAGCTGACCTCATCATGAACAAGGAAATTGGTGTAACAATCCTGACAGAAACGTGGCTAACGGAATCATCATCACCTTGTATGGACCTACTTGTACCACCGCAGTACAATATAGTGAGACTGGATAGACCAAAAAAGAAAGGCGGTGGGATTGCATGCATCTATAGATCGGAGTTAGAGGTCATCCAAGAACCAACAGAACCACTCGGATATTGCGAACACCTAAATCACAAAATTAGATCAGCAGAGAATCAAAGATGCAACCTGCATGCGATCTACCACCCTCCAGGCAATAATACATCCTTCATAGATCAGCTAATGGAAATCATCACTACCAACTTCAATCCCGAAGCTAACAACATTGTTCTAGGAGACTTTAATTTACACTGGAACGATAGTGATGACAAACAGGTCAATGCTCTTAAAGATCTTCTAGCGGAGCTAAACCTTAACCAAGCATGCACACAACCGACACACGAGAAGGGAGCCACGTTAGACTGGATAATTTCAAAGACGAACAATACCTCAATTACAGCAATTGAGCCATGCGACTGGTCAGATCACCATGTCATAACCTTCCTGATAAACACTATGAAGAATACCAGAACCAGTCAACCTACCAGACACAAGAAATGGATGCGAGATACCAAAGAGCTGAATATGAAATTACTAAGAGAAAACTGTGAGAAGAACCTAAACCCACCAAACAAGATGCTGACAGTAGAGGATCTTACGAATCATTATACTACAACAGTATCGTACATAGTCAATACCACAATGCCACCAAAGCTGAAAAGAACAACAGAGAAGATCAAAAATCCATGGTTTAGTGGAACACTGAATGAAGAAAGGCGGAAACTGAGACAGGCGGAAAGAAAATGGAGACAACACCCATCAACTCACGAACTGAGTACCCTTTGGAGAATCCGGAGCGGGGACAATAAAAAGGTCCTAAACTCAAAAAAGGATTTTATTAGATCGGAACTAGATAATGCCAAAAATAGGCCGCGGAAACTATTCAAGATTTTAAAACAGCAATCTAATAAAGTGGCCAAAACTGCCCAAGAAACGACAAAAACCCAACTAAGTTGTGAGGAGTTCGCATCTTTCTTTACTAACAAGGCTAATACTCTGGAAAGAGAGCTTAGGAAAAATGAAGCTGACAATATTGATAATACAGACAACCGTACACCGCAAACAGTTATTATCACATCGGAAATCACCTGTATCACTAAAAACATGGCGCAGTGGGATAACTTCAAGATACTGGACCAAAACACCATCGCCAAAACACTATCGGACATCAAACCCAACAACCCCTATAACGATCCACTCCCATCAAAGTGCGTCAAAGAAATAAATCATATTGTGATTCCCATATGGACGAAAATAATAAACGCCTCCCTATCCCAAGGAACGCTGCCAGATTGCCTAAAAACGGGTCAAGTCGTTCCCATCATCAAAAAACCCACAGCGGACCCAGCAGATCCAAATAACTTTCGCCCTGTGACCAACATCCCTATTCTTGCCAAACTAATTGAAAAATATGTTCAAAACCAATTAAGCCAACACATCACGAACTTCTCACTACTAGACGATTGTCAGTCAGGATTCAGAACAGGACATAGCACAGAGACAGCGATCCTACATATTGTCGATGATGCACTACAGGCGTTAGACCTTAATCAGACATGTCTTCTTATCCTCCTAGACCTATCATCAGCATTTGATACGGTAAATCGTGAAAAATTATTGAACAGGCTTCATAACAGGATGGGATTGGCAGGAAATGTGCTAAAATGCTTTGAATCTTTCCTTCAGAACAGAACACAAAGATTCCTGGTCAATCAGTCACTCTCAACATCAAGCCCTAATTCAATTGGAGTCCCGCAAGGCTCTACGCTATCTCCATCACTATTTAACCTATACATTGAACCTCTCACAGAAAACCTTCGAAATTCAAAGATATCCTATCACATGTATGCGGATGATACGCAGATTTACATCAAGATAACATCCATGGAGGACGTCAAGAGGATGAATGAAGCCTTAAAAATATCGTTACAATGGCTAGCAGATAATCATTTGAAGCTAAATGCACAAAAAACAGAATTTCTATTAATCACACCACCGAATAAACACACAGAAGGAAAAGAATGGTGCAATATGATCACAGCGTTAAACTGCACCCCTACACTAGTTAAATCTGCAAAATCATTAGGAATCACACTTGATGAGAACCTAAACATGAAAGGCCACATCAAAGCTATGGCAAAAAGTGCACGCTATCACCTGAACTACATCAGAAAAATGAAACCATTCATATCCACGACGGATCTTAAAATGGCAGTACAATCACTAGTCATCTCAAGGATTGAATATGGATGTACAACTCTAGCAGGGCTCCCACAAATTTCAACAGCACCAAGACTGATAACCGGATCGAGAAAATGTGACCACATATCACCACACCTGAAAGCATTAAACTGGCTACCTTACGAAGCCAGAACCAGGCTAAAAATGGCATGCATAACCCACAAAGCGCTACACCACAACACACCTAAGTACCTGGCTCAGAAAATTAAAATCTCCGGAGGAAGCAGACCGGCCAGGAGTGCAGAGGAGCTGCTACTGAGACCAGCCATCTTCAAGAAGAAGAAATCGTACGACAGAGCATTCTCAGGAGCAGCACCAAGGATCTGGAATTCACTTCCGCGAAGCATAAGAAAAATTACAGACACTACATCCTTCAAGAATGAAACGAAAAGCTTCCTAATAAATAAGTTCCTTCCATAGGTCGGACCGAGGTCAAAAGAACATTTGATAAAGGAGTGAAAACAAAAGCTACACAAACAATAAGCATTTGGGAATCAGTGATTCTAGACCATTAATTTTAGCCATATTCAAACATATATAATATCTATTATATATTACATATATAAGTATTAATGTAAACATCGGAATATGACATACCATGTATAGTATAACGTCTAATGTATAATGTCTATCTATTGCTTTTATATGTACCTACCTCTTTACATTGTACGAATTTACAAACTCTTGTCTATAACTACCTCACGTAATGTAAAGCGCTCTGATACCTAAGGGTCTTGTTCGCGCTATAGAAAACTTTACATAAATAAATAAATAAATAAACAGTTCACCATTCTTGTGCACAGGCAGTCTGATGTTTTTCAGCCATGTTGCAGACGATTGTCTGTTTGATTGTTCGTTTCAAATTATTGAAATATTCCTCTTTTTTTTTTTTGTGTTTCTCAGAACTCGAGGAGAGGGGTTGGCCTAACAGCTAAGGCGCTCAACCTCGGACCTGGGGATCTGGGTTCGAGTCTCGGTAACGACGTCAAAAACCCCCTGTGATTCTGGGCAAATCACTTAATCTCCCCGTGCCTAAAATGAAAGTGTGTCCTCATGTAACGTAACTGGTCCTATGTAAAGCCGCTCTGATAACTGATTCGGTTCGGTTCTAGTTCGCGCTATATAAAACTCTGCAAAAAAAATTAAAAAAAACCTTTCAACGTTGTTTCTCTCTTTGTCCGAATATTCTTCTTTTCTTCTCCTTACTGATCGATTTCAGTTTGAAGTTAAATGAAGATTTCTCCGTATGGGTCCTTTTCCACCAGTCAAGTTTAAATAACTAAACTCACTCTGTAATTTACTTGCTCCAACAGCTAATCGTCGCCATCTGATATACTCGAAGTTAGGTAGACATGGAGGCAGTATAAATAACAAATGGTATTTATTGCAGATACAGAGTAAAAGCTGATGTTCCCAATCAAGGCTCTGGAGCAACTGGCAAACAGAGAATGTAAAGATGACAAGTAGCACCATGATATCAGCATAGAAAGAATGTCATCAATTAAAGGGAAATGCCAGCATAATTATGATAAGAGAATACAACAGATACCAACCTTATACAATACTGTACGGAGGAGACACATTACAAAGGAGCCACATTGGATGCCATCATTACGCAAAAGAACTCAATCACGGTCAACCACATACTTCCCGTCGACTGGTCAGATCACCACATGATCCTATTTCATATCAATCACCCCACTATCTCCCATCAACCTCCAAAAGACCCCCCAAAAATGAATGAGAAACGTCTCCCAAATACCCCTGGATATCCTGGAAGATCAGATAAGCTCACTTCTCCTGGACAACAAAGCCCACCTCTCCACCAATGACCTCACTGACAAGTACAATTCCGAGCTAGTGTCCTTACTCGATAAACTAGCTCCACTAAAGCTCAAAAGGAGCAGAGCCATTCCATCCAGAACATGGTTCAACTCTGACCTCAACTCAGAAAGGAGAAACTTAAGAGCCAAAGAAAGAAAGTGGAAAAACAACCGGACCGCCATCATTCGTGATCAACTGAAATCAGCCCATAGGAAGTACAACAACCACATCAAAAACAAGAAAACCAGCTTCTTCCGCGAGGCACTGGACAGTGCCAAAAACAGACCAAAGGAGCTCTATAGCATCATTAGACAATAAACCTCCAAGCCAGTGTCCTCATCTGTACAGGCGTCTAAAGAATTATGTGACAACTTCGCCCACTTCTTCAACGACAAGATTGTAAGAATCAAACTATCATTAGACATCAACTAATCACACCCCACGAAGAGCATCACAGCTGTACCTCATGCTCTTTCTCCAGGCTCTTCTCTCACCCCCTGGCTTAGCTTTCACCCCGTTCAAGAAACTGAGATAATCTCGTTGATCTCCACCTCCAAACCATCAGCACATATCTCAGACCCCATTCCTTCCCTATTAATCAAGAAAATGAAATACGCTTTTGCACCGCTATGAGGCAAAATCATAAAAAGCTCCTTCAAAAATGGAGTGGTTCCTGATTGCCTAAAAATGGGGCAAGTGACCCCCCTGCTGAAAAAACCCGGTCTAGATTCGACAGATCTGAACAATTTCAGGCCTATATCAAACCTCCCCTTGCTCTCAAAAACACTTGAATTATGCGTACTTCATCAACTAACACAGCATCTGGACAACATCAACCTATTAGACCCCCGCCAGTCTGGCTTCAGAAAAGGCTGCAGCACAGAATCCGCGATTCTGAACATCATAGATGATATACATGGATCACTAGACTCTGACAAATGCTGCTTCCTCATTCTCCTTGACCTCTCAGCAGCATTTGATATGGTGGACCACAAACTCCTCATCAGGGCTCTTCAAGAAAGAGATGGTCTCGGTGAGGTAGTTCCCAAGTGGTTTTCCTCCTTTATACACAATTGCACACAAAAAATAAAAATCAAGAACTTCACCTCCGAAACCCAGCAAGTCAACAAGGGTGTCCCTCAAGGATCGGTGCTCTCTCCACAACTCTTTAACATCTATATGGAACTGCTCTCCAAACTACTCAGAAAAGCCAACATCCGCTTCCACCTCTACATGGATGATACACAGATCTATCTGGAAACTTTCTCTCTCAATGACATCCAAAGACTAAATGTTGTCCTGAAAGATGTTCAAGAATGGCTGACGAACAACCACCTGAAACTAAATCCAGACAAGACTGAGACACTCCTCATCTCGAACAAGGAGGATAACCCACAAATCACCGAATTGCTAAAGGCTATCGATGCGCTCAAAGGGAATCTTACTCTAGCAGACTCTGTTAAATTTCTAGGCATCACCTTAGACCCAAAACTAAACATGATGAAACACATTAAGAACTCAGCCAAAAGTGCATTCCTTAACCTTAGACTTCTGAACAAAATAAAACCCTAAATTCCAACCAAGGATCTCAAACTGGCCACACAATCTCGGGGACTGTCAAGACTGGACTATGGGAACGCAGTCCTAACAGGAATTCTTAAATCGCACCTGGCACCGATCAAAACAACATTACATGCGATAGCCAGAATGATCACCGGCAGCAAAAAATCTGATCATATCTCCCCCGCACTCAAAGAACTCAAATGGCTCCCAGCAGAAATGCGAGTAACTTCAGAACGGCCTGCCTAACCCACAAAGCCCTCCATACAGACAAACCTGAATACCTGGCAAAAAAACTCAAAAAAGCAGGACAATCCAGGAATCTGAGAAGCTCTAACTCCCTCCTAATCATCCCACCTAAAACTAGAAAAAAAGAACAGCGGATTGCTCTTTCACGGGAAACGCCCCCAAAATTTGGAACTCCATCCCCCCGCACATCAGAACCATACCGTCCTTTGTGGAATTCAAAAGTCAACTCAAATCTCTGTTCCTCAACCGTGCCCTTGGTTGTGGATAACACGGAACAGACAGCAACAACAGAGCTATGCGACCCCAAAGAATCTTGAAGCCAAAGAAGTTCTGCATTACAATTACGCAGCTCTTACTCTGTCACTCCTTGATTGTTATACCGCTCATTTGTCATGTTTCTGTTGATTATATGCTATTCTCCTACAGTAAAGCACTCTGCTACCTTTGGGTCTTGACAGGGCTATAGAAAACTTCTTAAATCAAAAAATCAAAAAATCACTGACAGCATACATTATTATGAATTGTAAATCATTTTTTTTAAGTGTTAAGCAATCCACCCAAAAGCTTGGACAATATGTAAGCCGTTCTCCGGGGTTATGGGACAGGAACATGGGAGAGGGAGAAGGAATTGGTACGAAACATAAACAACCCTAAGCAGTATTGTTGAATAGCTCTCTCTGTGCCTTGACATTTAAGTAGAGAAATAGGTAGTAGGTTAACCAGCAGGAGCAACCGTGCAGGTAAGAGCGGTGGAGCAGGGTGGGGGGGATTCAACAGATGACAACAAGTGAAAATTAAATACATAATTAATATTCCCCTCATCATCTGTTGAATCCCCCATTCTTACCTGCTCAGGACGCTCCTGTTAACCAGTCTTGTAGAGTGCTACTGCTTAAATGATATGCAGTGTGTATGCCTTCATTATTTCTTCTAGAGCAAA
Organism: Lissotriton helveticus; assembly: GCF_964261635.1. Taxonomy (NCBI): domain Eukaryota; kingdom Metazoa; phylum Chordata; class Amphibia; order Caudata; family Salamandridae; genus Lissotriton; species Lissotriton helveticus. The sequence goes on from NC_136063.1 coordinate 1,035,451,764, forward strand.
AAGAACCTAATTCATTCTAACTCGTGTAATGCTTTTGCCAGGTCCAAGGCACCATTATTTAATCACAATAGTACTTGTACATTCCTACCAATTCAGAGTTTAGGATTACACCTTATATAAACCAGGCAGCATATATTGTGTAACACCTTTAGCCAGGTCCAGCTTTTTACCGCTTTGAATACTAGGATACGTAGTTTCACTTTATATACTTTAACATAGGTTGAACTTAGCAGAAGTGATGTCACATACCTGTTGACCCTAATGACATCCCAGCAAGTGACATTGTATGACCACTTGAGGAAAATGAAATTTTACATGACCAATATGTCCCCTGCGTGTACCCTATGTTTAATGTATGTGCATGTCATGCATGCATTTTCCCGTAGTGGCCTGAATCACAAGGCCTCTGCAATTACGTCCTGCATTAGGATGCCAGTCTTCAAGTCTCCCATGTAAGAAATATTAAGTTAGCATTTAAGGCCCATGTATTTGCATTGTGCACTTTTAAATGAATCACGATGAACCCGTTTTGTGGCTCAGCCTGAGCCAGTTTCTGAATTAGGGTTTTCATGGCTCAGACACTCTGAGAGCTACAGTTACGTATCCCTGACCTCGCATACTTCTGGCTCAGCCGAAAGAGGCCCAGCACGGGGTGCCAAGACAGTGTTTTGCAAAATAGTTATCTGCTTGTTGTACAGAATCACATTCCTGCCCAGTGAAGAAGGTAAACAGAACCCGTCTGCAGAGAAAGGGCCTAGCCTTTCTGTCTCCGTTTAAGTAAATTACAGAGCTTGCATCCGTAGAAAGCCCACAGCCCCCATGCAATGAACGAAGAAATATATGCCCCCTCTGGCTCTTAGTGATGAGCGACCTTTGCTTTCAGATAAAACATCCCCGGACTCAAGATATCAGATAATACCAGACATGCTGGTCGCCCTGACACTACAGGCCTCTCTACTAGACTGAATGTCAGCTTTCCCCCCAGTCACACGTCAGTTGCACGTCATGATCAAGTTGCACGCACAAGTAGGGCAAAGTTCCAACCTGCCATGCAACCCCCCTCCATGTATCCACCCACCTATGACTCACCTATGACTCATCAAGTGTACACCCTCATGCACGCCCACATGCTCTTATCTTCTTTTCTCTCTTGCTCTGCCTCGAGCGCTCCTCCTATGTACAAGATTGCACGTATAAATATGTAATCAGAAAATAATGTTTAGAAGACCCTTCCTGAACCTTAGAGGTGATGGAACAGATTCTCCCTTAACTCGAGTTATTGTAATAAAGCCCTTTGACTCAGATACCACGGACTCTGCCTCTCATTCAATGCATGCCACTTTGTTTATTTATAGAAATTATGACAGGGTAATATTTTATTTACCACATAAATCTGGCGCCCGAATAGTGACTAATCCCTTTCCCCACACGCCGGAGACGTAGGTCCAGCCTTTGCCCCCTTCCACAGCCGTGACGGACTTCAAAGTGCGCACGCAGCGGAATTTCCTGCTTACTCCCTCAGGCCCACGGAGGAGACGGACTGCGACCAGGCGTCCACACGAGGCGGTGAGGATCGCGGATCATCCCAACCAGAGCCCAACCCGTGAGAGAGCAAGGTCCGAGGTTCCGAAGGCCCACCTGTTCCGAGGCGCATGCGCAGTATCAAGTTTCAGAGGCCTTCAAGTTCTGCTTCCCGGTGAGTACCACTATGGGGAACGCATAAAGTTCAAGACGGGTTCATTTATTTGAACACGGTAAAGACGTGTCTCATTTATATGAGCACGGTAAAGACGGGTCCACGGTAAAACGTGGGCACGGTAAAGACGTGTTTCATTTATATGAACACGGTAAAGACGTGTCCGTTCACACGAACACGGTAAAGACGGGTCCACGGTAAACGTGGGCACGGTAAAGACGTGTCTCATTTTTGGGACCGGTATGGCTGTGCTGTATTCCAGTGCATAAAGTTAACTGTTTTAAAGTACATGTTTTATTCCATGTATCAGGTTAGACTGTATCTGTTTTAGTGTTTTAGTGTTATAGTGTGAATGATTGTTTCAATCAGTCTATTCTGTGTGTATTTTATTTCCATTGTGTTAGTTTCAACATGCCACTGTTTTCGAAATTACGTCAGATAGGGACCAGGAAAGGTATACTAGAAGAGTCACACCTGGTCATTTTATGTATAATAAGCACGGGCTAGACGCTATTTTGTTTTTAGACTTATGGGTAGATTACACGAAGGATTTGGAGGAGAAATATAGATGGCCTGTCTCGGGAACATGGGATTCTGAATGCATTATGAGAGTAGAGGAAGCGCTATGGAAAAAGAAATCAAGACCCTCTCAGAAAGATGCCATTGAATTATGGCGCAAAGAGTCACATAGGAGAACAGAGAAAGAATTGAACAAAGCAGAGAGAACTAAACAAGCAGCGGAAAAAGCGAAAGAAAAAGAACTGCGAGAGGAGGGGGAACGGTTCAAAACAGAACAGGCTGATAGAGAAAGAAATGCCGTCGTTACTGGTATTTATCCCGTCCTCTCAGAAGAACTAGCTAGAGTGACCCCCTCAGAAACACCCCGTAGGTCGCGAACGCCACCACCTGTACCCTTTAGAGTATGTAGAAAGAAGCCAACAGCATCAGAGGCTTTTATTTCCTCCTATCTAGAGGAGCCCGCACCGGACTACGTAAACGCAGATTTCCCTCCGCCCCCATCGGCCATATAAGTTTACTGTGTAGTTCCTTGTAAATAGCTCCTTGTAAATATGGTTTATGAAGAGCATGTCATTATTATAACTTGTTGAGTTTCTTGTGAATATGGCTTGTGAATAGGGCCATGTGGTTATGGTTTGTGCAGAGCATGTTATCATTACGTTAGGCAGGAGAGAGCTGGATCTCTTTCAAGTGCTTGGAGAAAATGTTTTGAAGATGTGCGTACGTGTTATGTGATAACGTGGAGAGATGAGTTCATGACTTTCCCATGTACTGCAGTCATTGGGGAAAGATTGTGCTTCAGCTGCCAAAGAGTTAATATCTTGTATTGAGAAGGCAGTATTTGTTTTAACATGCTGTTTAACATGCATGGTTATGTGAGCTGACACTGGAGAAGTGTGGCTCACTGGTTAGAGGAGGCAGATCCGGACGCTGAGATCAGACCCGGGACCAGGGTTCAATTCCCGACGCGGCAGGGTCTTGAGCCCAAAATGTTCACGGACTCAGTAATTCTCGCTTCGGTGCCTACTCGAATCACAGGTTCACACTCTGCAACTCTGGGCAATAGCTTGCTTAATCTCCACTACGGCCCCCCGCGGCGGGATGCCTGGCTTTCACCTTGGGGATACCCAGTAGGGGCTATCTCACAGGGAAAAACCAGGACGGGTTCCCAATGCAAAGCGCTTTGAGACCTGGCGGTGATATTGCGCTATATAAAAACCCATCCATCCATCCATCCATCCACACTAAAAGTCAGTGAGTGTTTAGTTGATTGATGGTTTGATTTAACTTTTTCATTGGTTGCTGGGTCTGCCTATGTGCTTTGTCAGTTTGCTGACTGAATGGTAACGTCTTGCATGGAGAGTAAAGAAGTGTTCATTTAACATTCTATTTCAAATGCGTCCGTGTATTTGTGTGGGTTTGCCTTGGATCACTTGATTTAATGTGTTTGACTCAGAGGTCGGTAAGTTGTAAATAAACCAGTCGGATTGAGATAAGGGTTTGCACGGAGGGTGCTTTAATGTTTTCACGGTTGAGAAGGAAATATAAAACAGACCCATCATAGAATGTGCTTTTAATTAGTGTAATGCAACCGTGTGTTTTTTTTTAATTAAAATTTGTTCTACAAAATATACATTATTATTTTTCCCAATGCAAGCTGCCCTTTAGAATAGCGTGTGACAGTTAATCCACTCAATTAGAAAACATGGCTTTTTGAAAAATGATGAATCTGGCCCTTTTAATAGGTAGAATAGAAGAGCTTGCACACTTAATTATGAAAATCTTGGTTCTGCAATGCAAAATTATGGTGTTTCACATGTTATTTTCAAAAAGTAAAATGTGATGTGTTTCCATGTCATGTTGTTCTGTTTCCTTTTTTCCTTTTCAGCTAGTAACAATATTTTATGATATAATTATTTTAAAATGCTAGCATGTGTCTAGGTTACGAAATAAAATATGTCCTTATTAATTACTGATTTTAGGATGCTTTTTATCACGTTTTAAATTTGCTTCAGTTAAGTTAGAGAATGTTGGTTAGCTCTCTGGCCTGGGTACAGATATGTTTTGAATTACAGAGAATGTGTTTTTCGACCTTGAGGTGGCCTGGCTCCCAGGGAAAGATATTTTGTAAAGGGAGGGCTTTTCCCTCTTGGAGCGCCGAGCAGTGCCTGTCTTGTTATTGTTGGCCATACTCCAATTCTTTTCCGCGGACAGTTGATAAAGAATGCTTGCAATTTGACCAAGCTCTCTCTTCAGTAACTTGGCAGCTGTTCTTAGCTCTCAGAGTTTTGAAAGGGTGGAGGAACAGCCCTGTGGGTGACATCACGATGAAGGGGAAGGCAGTGTAGAGAAAAAAAAACTTGATGAGCCGCGGAGAAATGTTTATATAAGGAGGGGGTCAAGTTGCTCTTCCTTACAGTCAGCACAGAAAGCTTCATTGACTTCAGATAAGGCATGCTTGCAAATGAATAGTTTTTCCCTTGTAGTGTAAACAGAATAATTGGCAGGAGTTTCGCTCTTGCAATGAGTCCTAGCATTTACAGTCAGGCATTAAAAAGACAGCTGGACAGTATTAGCATGCCTCCCAACACTGCTCTACTCCAGTACGTAGACGACATCCTAATTACAGCACGATCAGAACCAGACTGCGAAAATGCATCACTGACAGTTTTACACTTTCTGGCAGACAAGGGGCACAAAGTGTCCCCTTCAAAGTTACAATTCTGTGAACAGCAAGTGGTGTACACTTGCTGTCCAAGGAGGGTAGACAGCTAACACAAGAACATATACAGCTCATTTCTAACCTTTCACAGCCCAAGACACAAAAGGAAGTACGGGCCTTCATTGGCCTCACTTCATACTGTAGGCAATGGATTCCCCAGTATGCCTATCTAGCCAAACCACTCATACAATTGACAACACAGGAGGCAGCGTCTTCGACTGTCCTCCCTTGGACACAAGAACATACCTTGGCATTTGAGGAATTAAAAAGAGCATTATGTCAAGCGCCAGTTCTAGCGACTCCTAGTTACAGTAAACCTTTTATGCTTTTCGTAACTGAACGGGATGGAACAGCGTTATCTGTCCTCACACAAGATCAAGCAGGAAAACACAAGCCATGTGCTTATTTTTCTAGTACACTAGACCCAGTGGCCCAGGCTCTGCCTGCGTGCCTGAATTCGGTTGCAGCAACAGCCCTAGCCATAAGACAAAGTGACTCGATAGTGCTGGGACACCCCCTGACAGTACAGGTACCACATGCAGTGGAGGTTCTCTTAAACAGGACACAGACACAGCATTTGACTGTAGCGAGACTGAAAGGATATGAACTGACATTATTTCAACCACACATAGAGATCAGACGATGTAATATTCTAAACCCTGCTACACTTTTGCCCTCAAGTACAGTAAATGCACCACCACATGACTGTGTGGAAGTAAAGAATATAGTGACGAAACCAAGACAAGACCTGACAGATATTGCACTTCCAGACCCTGACCTAACACTCTATGTAGATGGATCATGCATGAGAACGAGTGCAGGAGAGTTAGTAGCAACATATGCCGTGACCACTGCTACTGAAGTCATAGAAACACAAAGAATAGACACACTGTCAGCACAAGCAGCAGAGCTCATCGCTCTGACACAAGCCTGCATAAGAGCTAAGCACTTAAGAGTGAACATTTATACCGATTCACAATATGCTTTGGCGTAGTTCATGATTTTGGAGTACTATGGAGGGAGAGAGGTTTCTTGACCTCTCATGGAGCCAAGATTCAGCACGGCCCGCTTATTCAGGCCCTGTTGGAAGCAATACATTTACCTACAGCCATAGCTATCCTGAAATGCAAAGCTCACACCAAAGTTACAGACACCATTTCCCAGGGTAATGACCTGGCAGACCGAACTGCTAAACTTACAGCCCAGACACCAACAGACACGACAAGGACAGAAGTACCATTACTGACAAAAAGTATGACAGTCAGGGATCCTTCTCAAGATGTACTCGACATACAGACATATGCCACTACAGATGAAATAAAGAAATGGACTGAACAAGGAGGGGTCCAGACTGACCAAGGTTGGATGACTAAGGGAAAAGGCACATGGTTTCTTCCAGATTCCATGGTACAAGTAATCATAACAAGCAGCTCACCGGAGCACGAGCGCCAACTAAGCCCGTATCATCCAGGAGCAGCTTCAATGTAACAGCTACAACCACATAGTGGGGACACAGGTCTCCTGATCCGCCCTGGATGAGATAAGAGGGTTCTCATTTGAACTTTTATGTATTTTACTCACGTGCACTTCACTTTGTTTTTGGTCCTGACGAAGCGCCAATGACCTACGGGCGATAGAGGCGCGAAACATGTTGACCTTGACTAGTGACACCCAGGCATAGTGGGCCTTGTGGGGTCAGTCATTTTTAAGCAGTACTTTTAACTGCCAAGGGTTACCTAGACAATCTTGTCGCTGCTTCCATACCCTTGATTTTATCACACTATCATGTTTGCACGTAATTGATTTACCCTCCCTTACCCTTCCCCACACACCTGCATGCAACATCCGGCTAATCCTCTAAAAGATCTCCGATAAAGTGACCCTTCGGGGACCCGTAGGGAATTGCAGCGCCGGCCCTACGAGGAGCAAAATTGCCCGATGATGAAGCATGACATCCTCCGGGGTGTGTGGGGGCAGCAGAGGATGTAGTATGTCTTTCCCTCTCCCATCAGGGTATTTTTTACCTAGGATTACTTTTCCCCATTCTTCCCTGTTTTTAATGTATGGGTGACTATTTGCACTCAGATACGTGGGTGACTTTTGCACCCTGGTATAGGAACTTTGTCCTCTTTTTGTACCAAGTAATCATAAACACAACACATAGTCCAGCACACTTGGGAGAAAAGGCAATGATAGACAGTTTACAGAATATCTGGTTTAACAAGCACCTGCGTGCAGCAGCGAAACAGAAAGTACGAACATGTATGATCTGTTGCCAGTTCAATCCAGGTAAAGGCATCCCGGTGGAACAAGGCGGATTTCATCCTCCTGACCACCCTTTTGAGGTCCTCCAGATGGATTACATCCAATGGACAGATGTAGAGGTTACAAGTATGTCTTGGTAGTTGTGTGTGCACTATCTAGATGGACAGAAGCGTATCCAGTTCCAGATTATACTGCTGTGACAACCGCCAGGCAATTGGTGCTACTCAGATAATGGTCAGCCATTTTCCTCTGAATTAATGAAACAAGTGTCTCTTCTGTTAGGATATAATTGGAAGTTCCATTGTGTACGACACCCTGAAGCAGCAGGCCTTGTAGAAAGACATAATCAGACAATCAAGACAAAACTAGCAAAGATTTGTGCAGAAAAAGGCGTGGATTGGATGGTAGCCTTGCCGGTTGCCCTCTTTTACATGCGTATGGTAGCTCATTCCAGAACAGGCCTATCTCCGTATGAAGTAGTTTTCGGTAGACCGCCAAATATGTGGGGTACGCCTATGCCTAAGAAAATAACTGATGTTGACAGTAACATGCTGACAGATTACCTGGCTTCCTTGATGTCTGCACTACTCTCTTGTCGTTCACAGGTTGCTGCCGTCTTCCCTGACAACACCCAGGTCAAGGAACACGCCATAGTCCCTGGGGATTTCGTGTTTGTCCGGAATTTTGATCGATCAAGCCCCCTTGAGCCACGTTGGAAGACGCCGAAGTTGGTGTTACTGACCACGAGGACTGCGATTAAAGTAGAGGGAAGAAAGGGATGGCTTCACGCCCATCACTGCAAACGATACTTTGGACAATCTGGAACTTTGGTAAAGAATAAAGACATTAAAGAGATCAAAGACATTAAAGACTTTGCGCCGCTTGCGCCGCCTTTGCTAGAAAAGACTCCACAGCAAGAGTAGAGGTCTAAGTTACGATCTAGTAAGTCAGACGAAGTTTAATTGTTTAAGTCCACTAGGTGGTGAATCGGTTAGACTAGATTTCTGACATGTATAAGATCGCATACGACAATAGTAAAAAGAGCAAAATTAAAGAGAAATACTGTAAGCTATTACATAGTAGATGTATAGTTTCTTTGATTATTCTATTTGTTTGTGTATCGTTATAATCTGTGTTAGTTTAATACTACATGTTTTCTTTCCTCCTCTTGCCTCACATATGCACTCTTCCCTTAACAACACCGTAGAGCATACATTCAGTGACTTGCCACCCCATGAACTGTCATATCCACTTGCCCTGCGTAACAATACTTTTATTCGAATGTTACACCGTTCTCATCAGACCAGCAATGCGACTGATTGCTGGGTATGTGGCCAACTGCCACCTTATCAAAAGACGAAGGGAGTTCTGCCCTTCTTCCCTTTACCGTTCTCCCACAATGGTTCGTGCGGAGCATGGTTTGCCTTAATGACCTCACTAGACAGAAAGTCCATAGTATACCAAGATGAATGGATATATGGAAACCTGAATAAAGTAATGAATAAGGCATGTTTTCCAGACAAAGACGGATTTCCCCAAAGGAAGGGAACAGATCTAGAAAACGAAGAGTACGAGCAAGGAAATGCATCTGTTAGTTTTATAATGCTGAACGCTCAGCCCATGCAAAATATAGGTCCACCGTTTATATCAGTCCTACCAGTAAAAGGTGCTTTGTGCGTTAGAAAGAAAGGCTCAGTACATATGGGACACAGCGAGTGTAAAGCTGTAGTAGAGTTTAACGATAAAGGACAGTCTTCATTCAAAACATCACGCCATACCTATTTCATTTGCGGTGAGACAGCCTATGTACAACTGCCCCCAGACTGGGGTGGGACATGTTATATAGCGTTCCTGCTGCCACCCGTCTTTCTGGCCCCATCCCATTACCATCGAGATTCACGACTAGAGCATGTTAGACAAAGGAGAGAGACCGATGCCTCAGAGATCGATCAGACTGAAACAGCTTGGGAGCAATATACAGATTTCAACAAAGGATTCTTTTTCTTCATAGGTCCCGTCCAAAACAGTAAACTGATACGCAGGTTAACAAGAACTCTGGAAGCAGTAGTGAATGTGACTGCTTCTGCTCTGGCGAATTTGACCCAGGAGCAGTCTGCCATGAGACTTGTTGTTCTTCAGAACCGCCTTGTTCTTGACGTCATCCTGGCGGATAGGGGCGGGGCTTGTAGAGTGATCGGCTCCAGTTGCTGCATTTTCATCCCTAATAACGCGCCATCTGTGTACGCAGCAATAACAAGACTCCACAAGATTGTTCATGATATACATCAAGACCCAGGCACATGGACTTGGTCCAGTTGGCTCTGGGGTGTAATATCGGCTTGGGGATGGAAAGTGTTGTCGTTCCTAGGAATGATACTGCTTATGATATTCGGCTGCTGTCTCTGTCTGCAGTGTGGCCCGGCCATTTGCGGCCTGTGTGCGACTGCCTGTGTACCACATCCACGTGTACAAAGGATCAAAGATGAACAAATGATGCTGTATGATCAACTATACGGTCTCATGAATATAGATGTGTCCTGAAGGGTAAAGTAGGGGACAAGGAGGGAATGAGGAAAATGAAATTTTACATGACCAATATGTCCCATGCGTGTACCCTATGTTTAATGTATGTGCATGTCATGCATGCATTTTCCCGTAGTGGCCTGAATCACAAGGCCTCTACAATTATGTCCTGCATTAGGATGCCAGTCTTCAAGTCTCCCATGTAAGAAATATTAAGTTAGCATTTAAGGCCCATGTATTTGCATTGTGCACTTTTAAATGAATCACGATGAACCCGTTTTGTGGCTCAGCCTGAGCCAGTTTCTGAATTAGGGTTTTCATGGCTCAGACACTCTGAGAGCTACAGTTACGTATCCCTGACCTCGCATACTTCTGGCTCAGCCGAAAGAGGCCCAGCACGGGGTGCCAAGACAGTGTTTTGCAAAACAGTTATCTGCTTGTTGTACAGAATCACATTCCTGCCCAGTGAAGAAGGTAAACAGAACCCGTCTGCAGAGAAAGGGCCTAGCCTTTCTGTCTCCGTTTAAGTAAATTACAGAGCTTGCATCCGTAGAAAGCCCACAGCCCCCAAGCAATGAACGAAGAAATATATGCCCCCTCTGGCTCTTAGTGATGAGCGACCTTTGCTTCAGATAAAACATCCCCGGACTCAAGATATCAGATAATACCAGACGTGCTGGTCGCCCTGACACTAAAGGCCTCTCTACTAGACTGAATGTTAGCTTTCCCCCCAGTCACACGTCAGTTGCACGTCATAATCACAAGTAGGGCAAAGTTCCAAGCCTGCCATGCAACCCCCCTCCATGTATCCACCCACCTATGACTCACCTATGACTCATCAAGTGTACACCCTCATGCACGCCCACATGCTCTTATCTTCTTTTCTCTCTTGCTCTGCCTCGAGCGCTCCTCCTATGTACAAGATTGCACGTATAAATATGTAATCAGAAAATAATGTTTAGAAGACCCTTCCTGAACCTTAGAGGTGATGGAACAGATTCTCCCTTAACTCGAGTTATTGGAATAAAGTCCTTTGACTCGGATACCACGGACTCTGCCTCTCATTCAATGCATGACACTTTGTTTATTTATAGAAATTATGACAGGGTAATATTTTATTTACCACACACTGAGCCTTATTTTCTCCAAAAAGGCATGTCACATTGCCCTAACATCACAACAATTGAGGATTTGTGTTGGTTAGTGTCAAAAAGGCAACACAAAGTTGTGTTATGCCATGATTTGCATTATTTTGTACCAAGGGGTGTTCAATAGACAGTACATGGGCATTCACATGCAATTACTGATGGGTGTTGATGCAAGTGCCTTTCTACAAACTTTGGTAGACAGGAATTTCTTCTGGTTTTCCAACTTTGCAAATGAGGTGCATTGTACAGTACGCATATACAATGAAAAAAAAGGCTTAAAGCACAGGTTTTGTACTGGAAGGGACAACGTTCAGTACAAACGCTGTGCTTCAGAAAATGAACACATTTAGCACTCTGTCACAAAGGTATGTGCTTTCGGCATGGCTGTCAAAAGTCCTCCTGCACAAAGGGAAAGAAAAGTTGCACCTTTTCTTATTATATATAGCAAAAAAAATGCTCTCCCTCTTTGGTGCAAGACAGCACATTGGTGCTGGGTTGCATTGCAGCAAAGATTAGCACCTTTGAACCTTAATCTCACAAAATCTCAGTTACAACCTGTCCCTTGACAGTCACTCACTTTCACTCACAAACACAAGCTTACATACACAGAAACATTTTCTCACACATACTCATGCTCTCTCTCTCACTTGAATAAACTCCTATCCACAATCATGCACACAGCATGCATTTAAAACCCTATTTACTCGCCGCAGCTTCCACCATGGGTCCTACGTGTGCTCCATTTTTCATTACACTAATAGTGAATAATAGAATATTATTCACTATTAGTATAATGAAAAACAGGAAGACAATAAGGAATACGGAGCCCCCATGTTCTTGGCACTGATTTTGCCACCTCTGAAGCCAGGGGTCCCAAAGGCAGATACAAGGGTTGCAAGAACAAGCCAGGGGTTGCAGCTGCAACCCATGGTGATCTCTAAGTGACGTCCATGAGGTTGAACAGTCTGGGCATATAAAGCGCTACTGGTTGAAAGCCAATGGGGCTTAAGTTGTTAATGCATGACAGCTTCATGGCTATCTTTGACGTAGGACCTGATTGGTTGGATGGGTTACTCCATTAAATGGTCACCGATATCCCATCCACTGCAATATAAATTCTCTGGATTTATATTTCGATATCTGCCACCGTTTGTCAGGACCCAGACCCAGTAGCACCTTCCTGACCTTCAACACAATGCCTGGCAAATACTACCCAGGAGGCTTGGGCTGGGAGGAAGGGTAGACGCCTGGTATTCACTTCCACAACCCATCCGGCATGCTTAATTCACTTGTTAACTTTCTCGGATCCATTTGGCTGAAAAAGTTGAATTCCAGTAATTCCGGAGCCCTGAGGATGCCACTGTGGCTTCTGATGGCTTGGGGATTTACTATCAGCATTAGGGCTGTTCCCAACTGCTCTCCACGTTCGGAGATTATCTTCATTGGAAGCCTCATGGTAGACTTCCTGTCTGACCGCGTTTTCAAGAGAGGATTTCCTCGCCACTGCAGACGCCTGGGCGGTGCCCCATGGGAGCACTGTGCCTCCTGAAATCAGGTGACAGCGTGCATCGTTAAGAAGGAGTATTACCCGCTTTCGCTTGTTCTTTGTTTCTCTTTGGCCGGCTGGGCACATCGACATCCAGGTAGGAAGTTTGTGGTGATTTCTTCATTGAAGAAGCAGTGTGTTATTCCCAACTGGTTTTCACAATGTTGATGGAAGGCAATGGAAATGGCTTCTAATTTTCAGCTCTATTCCAGGAAAACTTCTGTCCTCCAAAAGCAGCGGTATTCATATTCTTTGATTGTACTTTGCATCAGAGGAATAAGTGACATTTCTTGAAATCCTTTTCCTTCCGAAGAAGAAATAACCTTGACAGAGGCAATGCTTTTGGATAATGATAAAGTGTTAGCTTAACATTTCTTGTTCATTTCAATTTTCGGGTTTGCTCTTTTTTAATTTTATTCTTTTCCTAAATATGAATCAGGTATGCCTGAGTGTTGCTTCATTAACATAGTGTTTAATGCCTAATGAGGAAAGAGATAAGATGTGATTATGTTTTTATCTCCATAGGTGTTTTGCAAGGAGATTTGGGTGCTCTATTCAGAGTCAGAGGCATTATCTGAGTTGACGTCTGCTTAATTGAGGTATAACTCAGTTCTTAGTGAGAACATATGAGAGTAGGAATGTTTTACATGTAATCCTCATTGTTTTCTCTCTTTTTCTACAGGTATACTACTCATGGCTGTTCCTTTCCTAATTCCCTTCCCTCACTTGATTGCCCTAATACTCTGTGGTTTTCTTATCAGAGTTGGGGATGTCAAGAGGTGGACACCTTTGTGTATCACCCGGATTCTGAGGAGGTCTCATCTCATGTTCATGAGCACCTTACACCATTGTGATGGAGCAACCCATTCACCAAGATCCTAATCAGGCCCTTAGGGGCTGATTATGAGTCTGGCAGTCCATGGACCGCCAGACTCGTAGTGCACAGCGGTGACGGTCTCCTACCACCCTATTATAAGGTGAGTGGTGGGAACTGCAACAGCCCTGCCGCAGCTGCCAGGGAACAGCCATTCCCTGGCAATGTTGCTGTGGTATGGAGGCATTCATATGCTTTGTGGGAGGCCCTCTGTCCCACCAAGCATATTAGGAGTTTCCTCTCTGCCAGGGTTTACATAGTTGTTCCATCTCCATTTAAACCCGGGAGGAGAGGAGTGCATCTGTGCCCTGTAGATGCAGACAGGGGGGCACATCACGTGCCCCACTGTGTGCATGCTAACCAGTTCCTGTACAGCGTGGACTTTTCAGTCCATGTTTGACGAGCTTATACCAGGCCAAGCGGTCACACCAACTGAGGCAAATCAAGACCAAATGAAGTCAATCATTGTCTACATCATTGACAAAGAGTTTCTCAGTACCAGTTGCCAGTGACAATGACAATTGTGCAATTGTCGATATTTGATAAAAAAATGTTTGCACATGTAGGACTGGTCGAATGTGAGTTAAAATCCAAGGTGGAGGAAAATCAACATGAAAAAGCACCACCAATATTCAAACTTTGTCCGACGATCACTCAAAAGATAAACTGGTGTTCAATACCATTCATAATTGAGAGTGGTGCATCAATAATTATTATGCTTTAGGAGAAGTGTCAAGAATGCTCTCCGTTAATACAACTTACCAAGGAGATGTAGTGTCTTGTAAATAAAAGAACTTTGGATCGCTTTTGGTTCCTATTGTACACTATAGGCCTGTGACATAAGCGTAGGAGAGTTGAGTTGAAAGCAGGCTTAGAACTTTGTCCTGTTACTCAACAGTAACCTTTATTACTCCGAGTCATGGTCTTCCCTTACGATTCCTTAACAATGAGCAGCGTGTATGCTAATATGGCGCTGCCTACCCGGCATGCATAAATGGGGAAGTGTATCACCACAATAGCCTGAGAAATACCAAAGAAACCCAAGGAAAAGAAAAACACAAACCAGTCACCACAAACATAAACAGGGAGGGAGGGATGGTCTCAGAAATGGAATGTAAAGACCCAGACTTGGAGTAATGAAGATTACCAGTGCGTAACAGGTCATTACCTCCGCATTCGTCTTCCTGTTCCATTCCTTAACAGTGAGCCCACATCCAAGTGCATGGTGATTGAAACACAAAGACCAGAAGGATGCAAAAAAACACTCAACAGGTCAGTTTAATTTTTTTTAAAAACAGTACAAATCATGTACATCAGACAAAACATGAGTGTCAAAAGCAGCAGTAGCTACCACCCCAAACTGAAGACAGTAGTGGGAGACAAAAGTGTGGGGAGAGGCCTGTGTAGAAGCATTACAAGTATCACATAAGGAGGCACTGAGGCACCCCTAAACATTGCCCAAGACGAGGATACCCCCCAAGTGGACCGCCCTGTTGTATAGTTCCTATATATCCTATGCAGGATCCGAGCATTTGGATAACATAAACTCTCGAGCGGAGGTTAAGGGCACAGACTTCTGTAAAAGCATGGCTTTCATTCTGCCCAGAGTATCAAACCTTATTAAATAAACATTCAGTGAAGGCCATAATGGCTCCTCCCTGACTCTATGTGTTGGTGGAAACAATACTTGCATACAGCAAATAACCATGGAGCTCACGGTTACCAGATATGCGATGCCGGAAGCATTCCACAGTAACCTTGACTGTTCAACATCAAGTAACTCCCATTTGACAGTATCCCAAATTCTGGAGTAATCACAACTGCTGGGGCACCCCTCAGATGACAGGACAGGTTCACCACAGAACCATTACAAGCCCAATACAGTAGAATATCCTGACATATGAGCGATCCACTTAAAGCGCTCTCAAAGTTTATACCACTGAGAAACACTTCTCGATCTCCACTCTGGCATCGAAATCTGCATTGTAATTTCCAAGATTCCTTAATGTATTCCTTACCCATTTTTCATATTTGCTTGCCTGCTTTAGTTCAAAGCAATATTGAAACTAAAATGTAGGTACCTTTAGAGTTATGTGGCCATGGATTAGCCATTCTGTGTGCGGTGATTCTGCTAATGTGAATGGTAATCTATCCAGTGTTTTGATACACAGCATTGTATATTTGGCTCCTCTTTGTGCCTTTTCTATCTGTTAATCTGTTAGATTGTATTCAGAAAACAGAGACTTACTGTTTATAAAAGTCCAAGGCACATAGCCTACACAGAAAGATTGTAGTGTCCAGCTTACCAACATATTAGAACGTAATTGAGATTGCCCCTGTTGTAATATGGCCAAATCTTGTTCCTGTATGTCTATCGCAGAGGATACAATGTTGCCTAAGGAATATATCCTGGAGGTCAATGTTGTTAACCTATTGTCTAACACTGCTAGAGATTTCTCTAAGTTAATATGGTCTATTTCCCGTATTCTTTCTGCAGCCTCTTGTTGTGATATTTTCCAAATTTCATTGTAGGCACAATAAACGCCAGCATATATGAAACGTTTCTGGTGTGGTTTCCTGGAAGCTAGTAAAAAATCCCTAAGATACATATCCTGTGTGAGTAAGGATAAGCGTTGTTTCACTTCTGTGATTGTTGAGGTTTCTAGCCAATTAAGGCACAACTTTCCAACACTGTAAGATGTCACTACCCCAGGATGTTGCCTCTGTACATAGCGTGGATCTGGCCTATGGATGCTAAACTCTTCTGTTCTACCAATGAATCTTTTCTGACAATCATTGGTGTCTTAGGGCCAAATCAACCATTTCTTCCAATCAGGATCTGATCTGTTGTATTGTATAATCTCTTCTAATATAAGCCCTTTCTGTGACCATTCATTACCCTCGGTTGATGATGGTATTGGCAGCCAGGGTGTGTTCAAGTCTTTGTTCCTGGCTGTTTCAAGGCAAGATGTCTGTTGCACTGTCTCATTCAAAAACATGATTTTTGGAAGGATCCGGCATGCTCTAAATAAAGCTTCTATTCCCTGAACTTGCCCTTCTCTAGTACCCCAGACGGATTTTAGGTCTATGGTGTCCTTCCATAAGTCTAAACCTTATAGCAAGATTAGGTAGTAGTGTTCACAATGGAAACGTCCTCACTATTCAATAAAACACAATATTATTCTGCAAATAGTTGAAAGCGTGACATAATATTGAGAGTTCATATGAGTTTGGGTGCTAAAGAGCCTCAAGGCACCTACTACCTCAAGGTGCTATAGGTACACAAAGCTGTGAAACCAAACTGTGAATATTTGGGATGAGGTTCTAATTACAGCACACCTTGCAGTCAAAATATTTTAGTCTTGGCTGGAATAATATACCCTCAGTGGACAAGGTTCACTACTATACACAGCATTGATACAAAATAGTATAGAAAATAAGTGAACAGGGATCAAAACAATCCACAATAATTCTAGAGAGAGTCCTCTTCAGATTTCATCAGGTCATTCTTTATTAGTGTTCATAATTTCTTAAAAAGATCTCCCAGCACGTAAATCGCCAACACGTGTTTCGTCTCACACAGAGACTTCATCAACGCTGGAAATGTTAAACAATACAAAATAAAATTACAACTCCGATTTTCTTCTTCTCATTTTTGCACATGATACATACAATGCACAATACAAGGTACAAAGTAAGCATTGCAGTAGAATACTCTATCACAAGTATAAAATCACAGTATAATATATACAAATCCCTATGATAATAAAAACATGATTCAATTTACCCCCAACAAAACAAAACACAGTGAGAGAATATTGACAATAAGAAAATATCATAATTCATCTGCACCATATACCAAAATTAAATCAATTAAACAATATAGAAGAAGTGACAAGGTATGGGTGATTTTTCAAGTCAAATCTAGATCTATATTTACAATTAAAATAACCCACCAGAAATTAAGTAGGTTGTTCCCTTTTGCTCTGCTAACAAATGGAACCACAGAAAATGACGGCGAGCCGTAGATAATTTGATCACGTAGAAATTAGGTTAGGCACCTCCAGTATTTAAGATCTAATGTAAATAGGGCAAATTGCACGCATGAAAAAACATAAAGAGGAGAAAAATAGTATCAAGATTAAATTAGTGCTGGGAGATCTTTTTAAGAAATTATGAACACTAATAAAGAATGACCTGATGAAATCTGAAAAGGACTCTCTCTAGAATTATTGTGGATTGTTTTGATCCCTGTTCACTTATTTTCTATACTATTTTGTATCTATGCTGTGTATAGTAGTGAAACTTGTCTACTCAAGGTATATTATTCCAGCCAAGACTAAAATACTTTGACTGCAAGGTGTGCTGTAATTAGAACCTCATCCCAAATATTCATAAGTCGTAACCTTGTTCAGACAACTATGCAATAAAGGATGCTGAGAAAATCTGTTTGGTTTCGTTAACATATTTTCTGTGCTGATTTTGGGGCAACCTTATAATAATATGAGGCTGAGTCTGACATATTAAATGCTGTTAAATATGGAAACTTTTGTGCAAATGTTTTTTAACTGCCTTTTGGTGGTGTTGGACAATGTTCCCACTGAAGATATGTGAAAACACATTTCTATGATTAGCAGATGTATGCAAAAAATGATGACCATAATGTTGATAACAATACATTGATTCATAATCTGCTGAGCTTTCCAATGTTTCACTACAGTTTCAAAATCCCAATCATCGGAAAATGTACTTGAGGTAATGATACCACCTAATGATATTTTAAATAAATGTGGAATTTTTCAAATTTCTGTCGGGCCAGATATGTTGAAATCAAACTTGCGCCAAGCTATACCATCCAATAGAGGAACTGCTGTAATGTTCACTGAAGACAAGTCTCTTTGTTCTCGATGAGATGATTGATGTCATTTAAAAATTATATTCACCTTTGGGCTGCAGGATTTTGCTGAATGTATTGTCCAGTAATAAGCATGTTAAACACTGTTACTAAGCCTAGTCAGAAAACAAAGAAAAGTACCCCAGTAATTATTCATAGTTCTACCCATGGTGATACCAGGTAAGTTCTTTTGAGAAAGTTCAGAAAGTCTTTAACTTGCTGCTTGCGTGATTTTTTTGGCTGGTGTCGTTTCTGGTGCTCTTGGATCCAAAGATAACGTATCAAAGTTTATGAAGTAGCCAGAAACAGTTTGATCAGTTGATGAAATTGCATCAGGATTTGTTGAAATCGTTCTTTGCTCTTGTTGAGGCATGTTGACGTAGACGTCTGTAATAAGTCGTATAGCAACTTGTGTGTTGTTTTGAGTTTGATTTTTACTTTTTGCACTTCGGGTTTAAGGGGAATGGGTTTTATGGCATTGTTGCATAGTCCATCATTCCGTGAAGGAGGCTCTTCGAACATGATGAGTCCTTCCGCATGAACTTCTTGGATTGTAGTGAGAGGAGGGTGTCTGCTACATTGGAGTCCACATGACCTACTGCTCAGTATCGGCCACAGAGTGTGGTTTGATTAGGTCAATTGAGACAAATCTTTTCTCCTTTTTCCCAGCAAGAGGCGGTAGAAGTACAGTTCTTGTTCCTTCAATGGCTAGGACCGGTACAGGCTTTCTGTAAGATGGCCTAAATTCTTTCTTGTCTGCTATTTTCTCTCTGACCAGATCCCCAATTTTTGGGAATGAGACAGATCTTGCTGTGACTGATTTGACTTCCCCAGTGGTGGTCTGTTTCAGGTGGATGTTACTTTGTTTTTTCCTGCATTCATTCAGATCCTGGAAAACAGCCTAATGATCATGGATGTCAAATGGTTTTTCATCCGCCACTACACCTTCACAATCAAGATCACGTACCCACATTCTTGTCCCAAATAGGGCCTCATATGGAGTGACACCCCCTAGAAAACTTCTTGGCATGTTGTTAAGGGCCCTCTGGACTCCATAAAGATGTTTTACCCAACTTTCACCCATGCCTAATCCTAATACTCTAGCTGTTAAAGATTGCTTTAAGTTTCGTTTTTTCCTCTCCACTACCAAATTTCCCTCTGGATGGTAAGGAGATGAGTACCGCAATGCTACAACCAAACTTCCCATTGCCTCCTTGTAAGCCCGAGAGCTGAACGCAGGGCCCTGGTCGGAATGTAATGTGCCAATTGCGTATGTGCCTATAAAGACTTACAAATCTTTTATTAGAGTTCGAGTGTCAGCCGAGTGCTGGGGCCACACCCACAGGAATCTCGAGCAAGAATCCACTGTCACCCTTAATTTGTAAGGGGCCCCAGTGGTTCAGATAAACCCACACGAATGGACAGTCTGATGCTTTTTAACAATGGGATCTGCGCTGGACGTGTTACAGTGGATCTGCCTTTCTGTTGACAGATATTGCACTGTAAGACAAAGTCTTTGGTCTGCTTTGTTAACCTTGGCCACCAATAGCGTTGTTTTCAATAAAGAAACAGTCACCGAAACTCCAGCATGTGCAAAACCTATCCCTTTGTGAGTTGCTAGTATTAAAACTAACCTACGATCCCGATCCATGTTTACCTTTTTAGGGATGCTAATCTATCGACCTCCGGGCGCAGCTAGTGCCTGGGCAGCGGCACTTCCCGATCTCATCGCTCCTTTTGTGCTTGAAGCTTCTAATTTTTCAATACTAGGGGAACTGAACCTGCATCTTAACGATGTTAAGTGTGCCACTAGCTCTACATTGATCTCTGACCTAACAGCTTTAAACATTACTTTATGTAATATGGGCTCTACGCATAAAGCAGAATATCAACTGGACCCAGTCTTTTCTAATTTACGTAATATTATATGCAGGCCAGCCCTCCCTCTGATATGGTCAGACCATTTTTTAGTCAGCTTTAAAATTAATCTGGCAATGGACAGAAGCCTATGATTACCAGGGATGCTGCTATTGGAATGAGAAACTGGAAAAAACTTAACATTGATCAACTTAATACTCATCTTCTGCACTCCGGACCAGATATAAATTCAATCAGCACCACTGATACGGATACTATTCAAAGCTGGCTAAGTTTGTCGTTAGACATATGTCTTCCATTAACCAAGAACAAAATAAATTGCCTTAGACCTCCTGCCCCATGGGTGTCAGACAAACTTAAATTAGAAAAAACAAAATGTAAAGTTCTAGAGAGGAAATGGAGAAAACAATATGCCCCAACTGAAAAAAAAACCTACAAACAAGCTATCAAAAATTACCAGGCACTATGTAAAGCAGCACGTGCAGAACATATAAAGAACAATATTATGCTGTCCCAAAACAATTCAAAAACACTTTTTAAAATGGTACAAGAATTATCAGGGGCTTCACACCAACCAAAACCACCTAATCTTACGGAAATACAATGTGAAAAGCTGGCAGTCTTTTTTAATGACAAAATTGAGAGAATTTATTCAGAATTTGAGACTAATGAAATACAATGCCCACAGTCCAATAGTCCGCTAACAAATCTTGCCCCTCCCTTAGAAATACTGGATGTTGCAGAGAATACATTAGATAGATGGCTACCTTTGGATATAACATAATTTAATGACACTTTGATTAGCATTAAATCAGGCTCTCCTAAGGACCTCTTTCCAATTTCAATTTTAAAAAAACTGGACACTCTGATCCTTAAATGGATCATGGACCATCTAAATGCCTCACTTGCTGAAGCAATAATACCTGCAAATTGGAAACACGCGATGATCGTCCCTCTGCTGAAAAAAGCAAACGATGACCCAGAGGTTCCTTCCAATTTTTGCCCAGTCTCGTTACGCCCTGCCTTCTCAAAAATTCTAGAAATGTGAACTGTCACCTGACCCAATTCAATAATTCCAGAAATATATTACATTCATCTCAATCAGGTTTTAAATCCGGATTCTCAACAGAATCCACACTACTGGGAGTCACGGAAACTATTCGCAGGCAACTAGACGGTGGAGATACAGTGGCACTAATCTTGTTAGATTTGAGTGCCGCTTTTGACACCATATCGATGAGACCCTTATTCAAATTCTTAATGCTAAGGGTATTGAAGGCCTAGCGTTGAAATGGCTTGCCAGCTTCTTAACTAATCGCACATTTCAAGTGTTCTCCGCAACATCTAACTCCGGATCACACGTCTCATCTCATGGTGTTCCTCAGGGATCTATTTTAAGTCCTTTACTTTTTAATGTTTATATTAGCCCATTAGCATACATAGCAGAGGAAGATGGACTCACTATCTTTTCGTATGCAGACGATACCCAGCTGATCTTCTCTATTTTGACTAACAGTACCGCTAAATCGAATGGGGGTTGGGAGCGCACTGCCTCACAGTCCCAGCACAGTTCGCCCCTTTGCATCCTGGTAAATGCAGTACACAGTTCAAACTTACTGCAAAATTAGCTGGAGTTTTTCACCAAAGTTGGTGCAGACATTGCTGTATATCTCTAGACACGTGTTTATGGGTTGAGCCCTTCATCAGGAGAGAGCAGCAGTTTTAGAGAGCAAAGAAAAATCATCTGGGGTTGCTGGAAATGCTGCCAAGTTCCTCTCAGGTCACAGTACCACTCACAGGCACACAGGGAGCCTTTTAAACAGAATGGGGGTTGGGGCAAACTGTGCTGGGACTGTGAGGCAGTGTGCTCCCATCCCCCATTCTGTACCGCTAAATCCTCATCCCTGAAAACTGGCTTACAAAATATTGCTGGTTGGATGCATGCAAATAAACTTAAACTAAACGGTGGAAAAATGGAACTCTTGATTTTGGGCGGCAACAAAGATCTTTGGGGACTGCAACATTGGCCCCATCAAATGGGTCCCCCCCCTAAGCCTTCCCAATCTGTCCGGAACTTGGGCATTATAATGGAAGATCAGCTGACTATGCGGCAACAAGCAATCAAGGTTGCATCAACATGTTTTGCCATCTTAAAATGGTTAAAAAAAGATCTTGTGGATGCTGCCTGCTATAGCACAAAAAACGGTAGTCCAGGCCCTGATCATCTCTAGACTGGACTACGGAAATGTCCTGTACTTAGGAGCTAACAAGGACGTTATCCGTAGACTACAGGTTGTCCAAAATTCGGCTGCCAGACTTTTATGTCAGCTATCCCGTACAGCTTCAATTTCTAAATCACTTCAGGACCTACACTGGCTAATAATTGATAATCAATCCAAATTTAAAGCCTTGTGCTACATGCACAAAATCAATGCAGGCATAGCCCCCCATTATCTGAGCATCCATGTTCAGAATTACATGCCTACACGTGCCCTCAGGTCCTCAAAATTAGCCAAATTTGTGACCCCTAGAGTTAAACGGACTCGTATTGGTGGCCGTTCTTTTTCTCTGCTCGCTCCTGTCTTGTGGAACTCACTGCATCTCCCACTCCATTTGGAACAAAACTATATTAAATATAGGAAAGGAATTAAAACATGGTTATTTATTATATAGCTTGCTTTTTCCACTGCTCTGTTGTTTAGCTGTGTCCTTAAGGCACCGGGAAACCTTCGGGTAGCTGTTGCGCTATATAAATGTAAATATAATAATAATAATGTTTGGAACTGCTTTATCCCCTACTCCAGGAATCTGAGCTAATGGAATGTTATTGGCATCTAACTTGTAGGAGTACTTGAGTGGAAATCTTTTTGGTACTGTACCGTCTATCCTCGTTTTAGAACGATTGATTGCATCTATGGAAGCCGTGCTTACTGCCCCCTTTGCGGCTTCATCAGCCAATTAATTCTTTCAACATGAACGGCATCACGCTGATGACTCATTGTGTGTATCACATGAGTCCTTGGTATTTCCGATTTAACCTTAACTACCTGTTCCCGTAGCATTTTATGCTTAATTGTGCGACCTTTTGAGTCCATGAAACCGTTTTGAACCCAGTATTGCAAGTATTCATTGTAAGATGGCACATGTTTTAGTGCAAATGTTTAAATGTCTGTAATCCAAAACTAGACAATATGTATTGTCAGGTTTCATGACAGGAAACAAAGGTTTTTTTCATTTGAGAGGTGCAAGTTTCAATTACCTCTTGGTATTCAAGTGAAGCTAAGTTCTCCATGAACTGTTTTTTAACTTTATTGGATACTGCCTCAGCGCAGTTGGAGTATTTTTTAAAGGAATAATGTGGTGGGTTGAATCTTCATCTCATCCAAAATGTTTTTTGTATAATGCTGGAGCCTGGGCTAAAGCCCACTCCTGCGCTTATGTATGCTGTAAATACCTGGGAATGTGATCTGAGAAGGCTGGTAGAATTATCATTTCACCTTTAGGGTAAGCCATGACAAATGATGGCGGGCCCCATCCTGATCTCAAGTTGGAAAACCCGCGCAGGTTGTTTGACCATTGTTAGCTAGAGCGTCTGCATGCAGGAACCTCAGCGTCTCTGGTCAGTGTGTCAGCCGGGGAAGCCACCGTCTCCTCTCTCTCTCGAAGCAAGACATGATGTATATATACCATAGGTCTCCCCAGGGGTCCTACCTTGCTGTGTTACTGTGTCGGCCTAAAGGATGATGTGGGGCTTGAACTTTAACATAGATATTATACAGGAGATGATCATCCTGCTGTGAGTCCTGCTGTGCCTCCAAGATGCATAATGTATGAGTATCGAACCAGAGAAAAACCCACGTTCTGAATGCAGTGCCGTATCTAGGTAAAAGGTCAGTGCCTAAGAACCGTGAATAATCCACATTTGTAAAGCGCACAGTCACCCGTAAGGGTCTCAAGGCACTGGGGGCCGTCGGGAAGATTAAGCAGGCTATTGCCTAGAGTCACATGGTGCTGGGCTAATCTGCCGCCGGTGCCGGGGATCGAACCGTGATCCCCAGATTCTGGAGTCTGTCGCCCTAGCCGTGGCGCCACACGTTATGTATGGGTTGTAGGGAAGAATATAGGTGAAAGGTTGTGATGTTTACCTCTGCCTATATAAGGTGCCTAAATGGAATATAACAGTCCTTGGAGACAATAAGGAAGAGAACAATGAGCATATGACAACAGATCTACACACTTCACGCAACGAGAGACCCATCCCAGAGAGACAGTAGTTAACTAACAAGTAATCCACCTTCCTAAAATCATGGGTACAATCCAGGTATGTGTGAAGGGCCTGCAAGACATACAGGGAATGGAGAACCTCCTCCTTGGGGACGACGAATCAGGAAAAAAAATAGGAAGGACAGGATCCTCCTGACAGTGAAAGTCAGACGAGATCATGGAGAAAAAAAAACTGACTAGGGCACAAAATCACCTTGTTCAGGGCAAAAATATAAGAAAGGTGGAAAAACAAACAAAGCCCTAAGCTCACCAATTTGTCGACCAGAAGAAATCGCCGCCAAAAAAAAACCTTAGCCGAAAGAAACTTAAGGCCAACAGCAAGCAAGAGATTTAACTGAGGACTAGTCAACGCCTGAAGCACCAAGGGAAGATCCCAAGGTGAAACCCTGGACCAGGACACTGAAGTAAAAAACTCTTCAAAAGGCAAAAGACTATGGAAGAAAAGAAACCATAGCAGAACTCCAAAAGGCAATAATGGCAGCCCACTAGGCATAGAGAGTAGAGACAGCCAGACCCAAGAAAAAAACATCCTGTAAAAAGAAAACAGGAAGAAAAAGAAAGGCCCTTCCCATGACACTAAGAGTCAAACTGCTGCCAATGCCTTAAGACTGAAGAGTCAGAGGCCTACAAGATAATTGGATGCACTGTACAACCTCAAGCACCAGACCTCCAGCTGGAGGTGAAGGATAGAGGATGAGCTGAGATGACGAGCATGCAGAGGAGAAGGGTACAGGGGAAACTGTCAATGGTGACAGACCCCCAAATCCAGAAGAAGGGGAAACCAGGGCCTCCATGACCACTCCGATCCAATCAGAAGAACCTCTGCCCAATCCAGAGGAATCCTCCTAAAAATCTAGGAAATTAAGGGAAAGAAGGAAGTTATAACAGGAGCACTTCAGCCCACAGGATGCAGAAAGCAAACAGATTCAGCGAAGAAAGACTGAACCTGGAAACAATCTGTCAAAAAAAGGGGAGACAGACACATGGCCACCAACGAGGGAAACACGTGGCTCAACAAATCTGCAGGCCCTTACTCCGTCCACAGAAGATAGACAGCAGAGAAAGAAAGGAGATTCTTCTTGCCCCACAGACCGATCCTGCGGGAAAGAAAGAACAGAGATTAGCGTATCTCCCTCTGCCAGTTGACGGACGCACGAAAAATCTTGTTGTTGGTCTGAATACAAGCAGCCTGATCTCAAGAAGGGAAGCAAACCAAAGAAGAGCCCATCAAACTGCCATCAATTCTCGGCAGTTGGTGGACTGATCCATCTTCTGGGTGGATGGGAATATGCAGGTAGGCATCCATCAGGTTGTGAGAGTCGAGGAAGTATCCCTAGTGCACCAGTTGAAGGGTCGACAAAAAAGTCACCAACTTGAAATGAGGATGAGGAATGTAGAGATTCACTCCCTTCAGATCCAACACTGGGTGCAAGTTGATGGTATCATTCTTTGAACCCAGAAAAAGGATGAAATAAGACCCCAGTTCCCATTCTAGGGGCAGAAATTTCACAATTGCCACCTTCTACAAGAGAAGCCGAATGCCCCACAACAAGGCCTCCCATCTCAAGGGACGCTGTGGCAGAGGAGTGGCTCTGAACACTGGAGCATGGCGAGATGAAATTTCAATCTGGTAACCATAGATCACCTTCCAAACCACCCAGGCATTGGAAAGACCCTGACAGGCTTGATCAAAAAAGCGAAAGCAATCTCCAACTGGAAAAGGTGGATAGACACTGCTTTGGAGAAGGAGCGGACAAAGCACAACCAGACTGGGAACATCACTTGTCACCTCCAGTGCCCCCTGGCCACAACCTCTGCCATAAAAGGGCTGTTGAGCACCCCTGGCCTGAGGAAAGGCAAAAACATTGCGATAACCAAAACCACTATCCCGAGAGGGCGGGCAAACTGGAGCACCCAGCTTCAGATTCTATCCCGACGGACCAATTCCTCCACCTGTGGGCCCCAACACCTCAGACCCCTCAAAAGCCAATTTGAAAAGGACAGACTTCCGTAAGTCCTCCACCTTCCAAGACCACTTCAAGATACGGCAATAAGCAGCAATGAAAGCCCCTGATGCAGCATCCGCCGCACACAAGTTATCGAAGGAGATGTGGGAGAGGTAGAGAACCTGTAATTCATGAGGACCAACAGAGAGGAAGCATCCCCTCCATCACGCAACTAAAGAGCTAAAGCCTGGAAATCCTTAAGGAGGGACTGAACCATGTAAGTGGTATAGGCCATAGCCCGAACGGAAAAATTGGAGGCAGCGTAAGACCTCTCACAGCACCCTCCTCCTTCTTGTCTATGGGGTCAGAAGGAAGGATGCCATCGGAAAGAACTATGTGAAGAAAGGTCAGTCATCAAATTATCCACCTTGACAGACTGAGAGAATGCTTCCAAAAACCCCTCCAAAGTTTAATGTTTACACAAACGCGAGGAAAGGCAGATTTATCTGCATCATGCCATTCATGGGCCAGCACCTTGCGGACAGCACTGTGCAAAGGCAGAGTCAGGATCAGGTTGGTGATACTTGTAAAAGACATCACCCTCCAAGTCATTCACCACAAGCGAAGGAAACCACTGATTATTCCTGACATGGGTATACCAGTCACAGAGCTCAGCTCCCTGCACAAAGAGACCCCACCTGCCATACTCCACATCAAAATCAGCAACCTCAGTCTGCGGAGCAGGGCGAGCATCCTTAACAGGAGGACCATCAGCTTCCAAAGCCATGAATGCAGCCGCAACAGCCTCATTTATCATCATTTATCATGAGGAGCATTGCATCCACTGTGGGAACCCTTACAGAGCCAGAAGCAAGCTGCTCCATGACTGCAACTACAGTAAAGCTGAGCCCTTCCTGCACCAGACCCGTTAGAAAAAAACAAATTAAGTCTTGTGGCCCCTGACCTCTTGTGGGAGGCTTACGACATGCAGAAGCAAGCATAACCATAAAACCAGCTCATATGGACGAGCGCCACAATGGAGAAATGCGGGGGCCGAGAAGGGACACTCTGCACCGCAGCCCAAAGAAAAGACCAACACCCGCTAAGCAGGGCAAGCAGGCCACAGAAAACAATGTGACTGCTAAAGCAAGACACAAAGAAAACAAAAAAGTAAGTGTTATGTCTTTGAGTATTCTAGTAGTTGGGCGTGGGTGGAGTCATGGGGTGGAGGAAGAGGCGGGGCACGAGCAGGAAAGAGTTTGTCAGAGTAGGGACAAGGACGAGGAAGGAGTGTGTTAATAAAGCTCCTTGAACATCAAGTAGTGTCTGTCATTATTGCATGCACAACACTACAGCTGGCGACGAGGGTGGGATCAAGTAACCGGCCATCCCCACAGTGAGAAAACGAGTGCCATGTCCCTGGGCAGAACCGAGAAGTAGTCGCAGTCGCGACACGTGTGCCCCCAGAGAAGATCGCCGCCTGAGGACCCAGGCCAGCGACAGCTGTGAAAGCTCCACGATCCGTCATTCGTGTGGAGTGCTGCCGAGTGAGTGCTGAAATAAGTTTGCTGCCGAGAAGTCACTTCGCGCCAAAACGGGAGCTCACCCCAGATGCATGCAACTTGGCAAGGCGTCGGAAGTGACAGCGAGCGAAGCGACAGAATCGCGAGCCTACCGTGACCCCTTCGTGAAGAAGCTCCAGAGAAAGCAAGTGGAGCGCGGCTGCTATAGTGCTGCTGACAAGATCGGCAATCCGGTGAGTCTCAGTAACTGGATCGGAGTGAGGAGAATGAATGAAGTTGCAATCTCGCGGGAGCCGAGATTTCACTAGCGCCGGCCATCTTGAAGTCAGGCAGCCCGCAGGACAATCCCTATGTGCAAATGGGAAGCGGCCATTTTGAAGTCAGGCGGCTCACGGCTCCAGCAAACAAGCATTGGTGAATGCAAAACAAGCACTGGTAAATGCAAAACAAGCACTGGCAAATGCAAACAAACATTGGTGAATGCGAAACAAGCACTGGTAAATGCAAAACAAGCACTGGCAAATGCGAAACAAGCAGTGATACCTTGAAACGGATTTCAACAAAAGACTGGCACCAGTAAAATAAAAGGTGACGTAGCCAATCAAGCTCATGGATGTCGAATCCACCGCAAGAGAATGGCCATGCTGCTGTGGCTACCTCAACTGAACCTCGAATATCACACTTGCGTCCCCCTGAACCACTAATGTTGGTGGCTGGCGGAAGCATGGGCCCTCGATGGCAGGAGTGGCTAGAAGATTTCGAGGACTATCTTGAAGGTTCAAAGGTCACTGTAGATAGAGAGAGACTCATTGCACTGCGTAATTTAGTTGGCAAAGAAGTCAGCAAAGGGATTAAAGAGCTGCTAGACGATGACAAAGGGACTTATGCCAAAACAAAAGAAGCGCTGAATAAGAAATTCATACACAAGAGGAACGTGGACTATGAGAGATATGTTTTCACAAGCTCGTCAAGACAAAGAAGAAATGATGAGCACCTTCATCTCCAGGTTACGACAACTGTCTCAGTACTTCAATTTTGATGCGTTTTCAATGGAAGATGCTATCCGACTGCGAGTGATTGAAGGCTGTCACTCCGAAACTCTCAGGAGGACGTTGCTAAGAAAAAGCCATAACCTTGATGATATAGAAGAAATGACAAGGGTACATGATCAGGTTGGAGGAACACGCCAAGTGCATGGAGACAGGAAGAAGCGAGAGAAAAGAACAAGCCTTCTGGACGCACAGCACCAACACTCGCAGGAGGTCAAGTGAACAGCAGAGAAGGTCCAGACCGGCCTCTCGTCATCAACACAAAGGACGCAGACGCTATGAGTCTAGCCGGAGAGCCAAGAAGGCCGAACCTGCAAAGAAATTGGAGAGGTCTAGAAAGTGCTATCGATGTGGATACGATTATCCGCATCCAGACGTCTGTCCAGCGATGGGACAACAGTGTCACAAGTGTGGGCGCGAGAACCACTTTGAAGCAATGTGTGGAACATATAACAAAGAAAGGAGAGGCGAAACGAACAGGCGGCAGTCTGACCCCAGAAGGCACCACGCCATAGCGGTGCAAGACCGGGCGATGTCATCCTCTGGATCGTCCAGTGCCAGCCGAGACACTCGTGAATCTCAGTGGACCAGAAGGTCACCAAAACGATCACCGTCGAGAGAGTCCAGATCGACGTCGGCAGAGTCTAATTATACTGATGAATATGTCTGCATGGTATCAGACCCTGATCAACTTAAAAGGTATCCTCCATTGGACATAAAAGTGGGGACTCATGCGAGACAGTTCATGCTTGACAGTGGGGCATCCCTGAACTACATGCCCGTGACAGAATATAACAAGATGAAATCACCACCTCACCTGAGCCCAGCACACGTAAGAGTTTTCACCTGGATGGCGAAGAAACCACTTCCATGCTTGGGCAAATTCGACACAATTCTCACACACGAAGACAAATCGGTGAAAGCATATATCCATGTCATTGAAGGTCCCGAGGCGGAGTGCCTCCTCAGCCTGCCACGGCGGAACCTCTCCACCTGGTGGAGATCCTTTACAGAGTCAGTGATGATCCAGACTTAACTCGCAAGTTCCCCAAATTATTTACTGGGCTAGGGAAAATGAACATATGCCAGATCCGCCTCCACATCAATGATCAAGTGCGCCCTGTGGCTCAACACCCTCGACGAGTGCCTTTTCATCTTCAGCAAGCGGTGGAGGAGGAAATTCAGGAGCTGTTACAAACTGACATTATCGAAAAGACAGATGGTCCTACGCCATGGGTGTCTCCTGTTGTCATAGTCCCAAAGAAAGGCACTCCAGACAAAGTGCGCCTATGTGTACACATGAGACTTCCCAATACTGCCATAGAGAGAGAGCGTCACCCAGGACCCCACCTAAGTGACATGATAACCGCCTTGAATGGAGCCCGAGTATCTTCCAAACTTGATCTGAACAAGGGCTATCACCAGCTGGAACTCCATGAGAAATCAAGATATATAACATCTTTCGCTACACATTTAGGTTTGTTTAGATACAAAAGACTAAGTTTCGGCATTTCATCAGCAGCTGAAATCTTTCAGGAAATGATTTGGCAAACCATCAGACACATACCCAACTCGCTGAATTACAGTGATGACATCCTGGTATATGGGTCAAACACGCAGGAGCATGATAAGGCGCTGGACCAAGTATGCCATGCTCTTCTGGAGGCCAACTTGACTCTCAATAAAGACAAGTGTGAGTTCCACCAATCCACTCTCAAGTTCTTTGGCCATTTGTTTTCGGGAGCCGGCATGAGGCCTGACCCGGAGAAAGTGACTGCACTCAACGCCACCAAGAGTCCCCAAGATGTCAGTGACATTCGTTCCTTTCTGGGCATGGCGAGCTATTGTGCCAGATATATAAAAAACTATGCCACCATCAGTCATCCCCTGAGAGCTCTCACCAAGCAAGGACAACCTTTTGTGTGGAGTTCCCAATGTGAGAGGGCCTTCCGGGAAATCAAACAGGCTGTTGAGGCTGCAGACAATCTGGCATACTTTAGCCCCAAGAGAAAGACTGAAATAACAGTGGATGCCAGTCCAGTAGGTCTGGGTGTCATCTTGGCCCAGTATGACAAAGACAATGATCAACGGCACATCGTGGCCTACGCCAGTCGCAGTTTGACTGAAACAGAAAAGGCCTATTCTCAACCAGAGAAGGAGAGTCTCGCAGTTGTCTGGGCTTGTGAGCACTTTCACTTCTTCATCTATGGCAAGCATTTCACCATGATAACAGATCATCAGGCGTTGGTCACCATATTTGGTAACCCTAATGCCAAAATGCCACCTAGGATAGAACGGTGGGGCCTGCGCCTACAGGAATACACATACACAATCATACACAAACCGGGGAAAGGGGAGAATCTGGCAGACTACATGTCCCGACACCCTCAGGAATCCCAGGCCTCGCCTCCGTCAATTGCTGAAGAATACATCCATTTTGTAGTAGGATCAGCCCGACATCCGGCCATTCCCTTAGAGGCAATCCAGGAAGCCACTGCCCAAGATCCCGTTCTTCGGGAAGTCATGCACCGACTGCGCACCCATCGATGGAGACACGACAGTGAGGAGGAGCAGACCGATCCTCAGGTCCGCCAAGAAATGCAGGCGTTCAGACACATCTGTGAAGAGCTATCTGCCACCTCAGAGGGGCTCCTTCTGAGAGACCATCGGATTGTCAACCCGAGGCAGTTACGACAAGGAGTCATTAACCTGGCTCATGAAGGTCACCGGGGAGTGGTTGCAACCAAAAGAAATCTCCGTGAGCGATTCTGGTTCCCGCTGCTTGATACCATGGTGGAGGCCACCCTCAAAGACTGCCCCCAGTGTCAACTAGTCAGCCATGGAACACCCCCGGCCCCGCTTCAAATGACTAAGCTACCAAATGGAATCTGGCAAGAACTAGCCATGGACTTTTACGGACCCCTTCAATCGGGCAAGTATGTGGTGGCTATCATGGATGAGTATTCAAGGTTTCCGATATCCCAATTCGTGCCCTCCACTAATGCCTCCTGCACCATCGCAGTTCTTGAGGAGGTGTTTGCCGCCTGGGGTGTCCCAAAGGAACTCAAAACGGACAATGGTCCGCCTTTCAATGGCCAGGAGTTTAGTGAGTTTGCACGACACCTTAACTTTAGACATCGAAAGGTCACGCCTCTGTGGCCACAGGCTAATGGCACTATTGAGAGGTTCATGGCAACTCTGAAGAAAACATTCAAACAAGCCACGCTTGAAAAGAAGGACTTGCAAGTTGCCCTCAACGAAGTCTTGCAAGCCTACCGGACTACCCCACATGCCACCACAGGAAAGTGCCCGGCCACTCTCATGCTGGGGCGACCCATCAGAACCAGAATCCTGACGTGGGAAGGTGCTCTGCGACCAGTGTCTCCGACACATGTCCACCAAGAGGTGGCTCTTGCTGATCGCACCAATAAGAACAAGATGAAATCATATGCGGACCATCGACGGCGAACCAAGTCTCCTTCCTTGCAGACGGGGGACTGTGTAGTGGTCAAACAAGAATAATCTCGCAAGACAGATTGCAGGTTCAAAGATGAACCGTTGGTTATCACCCAACAAAAGGGCACCATGGTCACTGCGGCATCTGACAAGAGAAAGATCACCAGAAACGTGTCTCACTTTAAAAAATGCACGCAGGGCCTGAAGGAGGCTCTTGAACAAGATGGAGACATACCGGACACACAAGAACCCAGTCAAGTGGGCATAATCCAAAGACTTGATCAGCAGACTGAAGCTGATTTGGATGCTGGCGGTATGAGTCTGCGACCGAGAAGAAACATTCACAGACCTAAAAGACGGATTGAAAAAGTTGACTAAAGTTAGTTCGTTCTTTTGTTAACAATGGGGGAGATGTTATGTCTTTGAGCATTCTAGTAGCTGGGCGTGGGTGGAGTCATGGGGTGGAGGAAGAGGCGGGGCACGAGCAGGAAAGAGTTAGTTAGAGTAGGGACAGGGACGAGGAAGGAGTGTGTTAATAAAGCTCCTTGAACATCAAGTAGTGTCTCTCATTATTGCATGCAGGACACTACAGTAAGGAAAACATAATTGACCTGACTAAACTAGGTAACTGGCATTGCAATGCTGAAAAAAAACAGGCTATTGTGGTGATGCATTTCCCCCTTTATGCATGCCAGGTAGGCAGTGCCATACTGTGTGTTTGACCTTGGCTGAGCAATGTGTTTCTGCAGCACAGACGGGCTCATTGTTAAGGAATGGAACGGGAAGACGGTCATTGTTAAGTAATGGAACGGAAAGACGGTCATTGTTAAGGAACGGAACGGGAAGACGGACCAGGAAGTAATAAGTTCTGGAATAAAGACGTGTTTAATTGCTCTCCGTGTTTGGTGTGGTTAATGCCGAGAACCTGGGCTGGCAGAACGCTACAAAAACTGCCCTTAACTAGGTGCTCGAAGAGGGAGAATAGGTTTCACTACAGGATACCGAGAACCATTCAAATCCATAACTCAAAATTCAGTTTTGTTTATTCATACAATTCCTACATAAGAAAATCTAAAACATTGAGAATCAAAAGAAGCACATAATCTTCAGAAAGGATGTGCTTCTGGTGTGCACTGTAGGATTTTGAACAAAGCAGAGGTTAAATTACATGCAATTATTCGCGAGTGCTAGCCTCTTTCAAAATAAAATATATTGTATCCAGGAGCCCTGTTTCATTTTCGTAATCTTTAGGGATGGGCAGGACAAGAATACTGCCGCAAATTATGCAAAATGATCGTACTTCTTTTTTTATGAACAGCACAGAAGAAATTGCATCTCATGTGTTCAAAGCAAAAATCACAATTATGTGCGCAGCTTTGCTGCCTCATTATACGGGACAGAGAGGTTCATCTGCCAAGCAATTATGTTCAGAAATGCAAGAACGGCATACCGCTAGGCAGATGTGAAATGGCCCTGTTTACAAAATGTCAACAAGCTCTGTTGGGATAGCATGGAACATTTTAAAAATGGTGCAGCACAATCATAGAAAATATTATCAAACTCTGTCGTTGGGTTTACCAAAGTGTTTACAGGTATTATATGCGAAATGTTACCCTTTAATATAATCACGTCATTTGAAAGATAGAGAACAAATATCTCTAGTATAACACAGGAAAATGATGCATTGTATAACAATGCCGATATTGACCAGCCCTCCCTTTTCTCGTAAGCAAAAGCTAGCCAGCTGTGTGTTTATACCCCTTATTAATAATTAAAGTTTCATGTCACGAACATCCAAGTAAGATCATTGTGCTGGGCAAGCATACATTATTTACCTGCTACAAATACATGAATAATAATACATTCTGGAAGAGGGCCAGCTTGTTAAATAGGTGTTTCCTAGTTCCATGGTATTGTGACTTTTTATTGAATGCTTGCTAAAACACACTGGGTCTGCACCACATTTGCTGCTAACTTTCGAAGTGTGCTCAAGTTCGGAGTTAACATATGCACATTGTTAGGCATCCTTGGCATGGTTTCCCCTGTCTTTTTTGCCTCTACCTCCTGTATTTTTGACTGTATACTTAACTCGTTTTATGTTGCTTTTTGTTTTTTTAACTCTGGGCATTGCTGATCATTGCTAAAGTGCTAGTGCTCCCTGTGTAAAATATGATTGTGACTGGTTATCCATGATTATCCTATATGATTTACCGGCAAGTCAGTTATAAATTGCACTGTGTGTGCCAGAGGAGGGGGGGCTTAAATCAAATGCTACTATGGGGCCTGCAGCACTGATTGTGCCACCCACATCAATAATCCTGCCAATCTCTCTTAGGACTGCCACTGCAGTGTCTGCAAGGGTGGTTTTTAACTGCATGTCGACCTGGCAAGGGCACCTGCTTGCCAGGCCCAAACTTTCCCTTTTATTACATGTAAGGAATCCCTAAGGTAGGTCCATGGTTGCCCCATGGGCAAGATGCAGTGTTTGAGGTAGGACATATACAGGTGTTTTTTACAATTCTTGATAGTGAAATACTGATAAATAGTTTTTTCACCATTGTAAGGACTATCTCTCCCATAGGCAGTAGTGGTCGGTGGTGGGAGTAGCTGCCGGGCGATGACGTGGGGAGGGGGAGGGGCAGAGTGGTGGGTAGTGATCTATGGATTACGGAGGATTACAGGTAAGTAAACGTATAAATACATAAAACTAATTTCGTTGCGCGCACTGCATCACCAAATGCGATGCATTGCTTACAACGAAATTTGTTGCTTTTGTGTGATGGATTTTTGTCTTGTTTGATTTAGATAAAGATTGGTTATTTGTTGTTGTGTCCATTTGTTGTGTTTTCACTGTGTTACATGTACTTGTCTTACATGTACAAATACTTTACATATTGCCTTTGAGATAGGCCTAACTGCTCTTGGCAAGCTACCAAGGGGGTGAACAGGCGAGTTCTTGGTTATGTAACTCCCTTACCCTGACTAGAAGGAATGGTCCCCACTTGGACAGGGTGAATAACTCCACCAACTAAGGACCCGAATTTCTAGCTCACAGAGGTGGGAAATTGTAAGAACTTGTGTGTTCTGTACATTTGTTGTGACCACAGTTTAAAATATTGTCAAAGAGGAGAAGCTGCCCACCCAGAACCTGTGCTAAACGATTGGCAAAAGCGTACCCTACATGTGACATACGCACTGAGTCAAGCCAGTAGTATATAACTCATGAATGCAATTAAACTGGATTTTTTATAATGTGTATCCCGAGGATATAGCCAAGTATTTACACTCCATGATTCAGTCTATGGCGTGCCTACAAGAAGTAGATTTCCTGTATGCCTATTTTGAAGGTAATAGGACTATTTGCATGTGCATGCTTTAATTCTGTAAGAGCAGCAGACAACAAATATAACAAATACAAAATTAGTTGCGACTTTCTGTTTTGGAGCTGTGCTGTCTGCTGCTCTTGCACTAAATTCTGGGGCTATATGATGAAAGCTCTGCTGGTCCAGTGCAGAGCCCGCCACCTGTTTTTATGTGGCTAAAATGTGTGAAGAGAATTCATCTAACCCGATATTTCTTCTAGTCAGGGTTGAATTTTCAGACAGTACAGTTCGTAAACAATGCATCTTCCTCTTTTTCCTCTGTGCTGTCTAAAATTATTCATTAACCCAGAGAAATAGCAGGTTAAATGAAATCACGTTATACACTCAAGCTCATAAAAAAAATGTGCTTGGCTCAGCATTGAGGCAGGTGTGCCCCCAAGAGTTTCTGAGTTAATGGGTGCGCTGCCAGTTATGTTCAGAAACAGGGGCTTAACAAGAATAGCTGTGCTGGTGCAGAGCTGAGCACCTGTTTTTCACATTTGAGATGTCTACTTTTTATATCTACAGCTTGGAATTTCTCCAAATGTACCCATGCGCTTCAGACAGCCCAAGCCAAAGAAGCAATTGCTGCTGCCTGTTTCTGACTTGTGCTGTCTGTGCTTCAACCAATATATTTTATTTATTTTTTCTTTATAAAGTTTTATATAGCGCAAACTTGATCCCAAAGGATATCAGAGCGCTTTACAATTTGTGTGTCCAAAATTGTTTTTCTTAATCGTGCACGATATTCGCGGCGATGCCACAACCGCCAATGTGGCAGTTGGGGATCTACTGCCTGATCCTTGGGGATCACATTTTATTGTGAATAATAGGAGATATTGAGTTGCCATATAATTTGAATACCACAGCAGTCCTGAAGGTGGTCATATAATGCTTAACAAACTGTACCCAAAAAGAATATATAAGTGAAAGTTGCTGCTGATTAATCAATGTTAAAACAATCATTGATCATTTTATCATCTTTTTGGTTTTCTATTTTGAAACGAACGAAGTTCATCAGCAATAGTTCAACATCTCAATTGTGATATATCTTGTATGATTGCAAGTAACTGAATTGGGTCCTGTGTTTGATATCATGCCACCTTCTTTGTTATTCAGTACTGTACTATTTGTTTGTGCGCCAGTTGATTTTATCCACTTGTGGACTTTAAAACACTCATGCCTTCCCTAATGGCAATTTGCTCCTCCTCACTGGATTTCTCATCACTCCTACATGTCGCATGACATCTCTGACAAATGGAGTCCGGATCGTCACTTAAGCTTTCAATAACTGTTGGTGTTGGCAAAATTGGAAAGTGTGTCTCCTGTAAAAGATTGGGAAGGACCAACTATCTTCAATAAAAATAACAGTTGTACACTTATTTCTACTAAACCACAAGGAGTATTTTATGTTTTGTAGATGAAAGGACTACATATACCATGGTGAAAGTACATTTACAACCCACTTGTTTGCATCACAAAAAGAGTGAACAAAACTCAATTTCACGTGCTGCCTTTGGATAAACACCTACACCAGGTTAAACAACTGCAATGGTATAATGAGTACTATGGTCTATCCCAATGCAATGTCAGGGTGTAACAACAAGCTGTAGTGACTTGACTGACAAGCAGTGAACATCTGATTCTAATCCTGCTAATACTTACTGCCTATAAATGGGAAACGTGAAACCAAACACTGTTCCACTCATCCATACAAATATGGCTCAGTGAACATGACTACTTAATCCTCCTAAATTGATCCCTCACTGCTCACACTGAAGAGATTCAACAGTACATAAATCTGAAATGGGGGTTGGGAGCGCACTGCCTCACAGTTCCAGCACAGTTAGCCCCATTGCAACCTGGTAAATGCAGTACACAGTTCAAACTTACTTCACAATTATGCATTTATCATGATGCATCGGGGCAAACTGAGTGCTGGAGTGTGAGGCAGGGTGCGCCCACCCCCGTCCTAGTACTTAAATCTGCATGGTTGATCCAATAAAAGGCAGACACTCATGTCCATATTCCTCATGAAATAGCATTACATCTCTGCTACACAAGGTGGAATAAGAACAATACAATGCCTTGATTGTCAGCAGCCAAGAAGAATGAGAGCTCCATTTTAGTGAGCAGTGTCAACTGATAATTGGTCAAAAATGCTACACTGAAATAAATTAATAAAATGTGTTTTTCAGCCCCTGAGAGACCTCATATGTGTGAGAGTGAGTGCAACCACCAATACATCCATTGTACATTGTACACACATATTTATACACGGGAGCAATAGCACAGAACCTGAAACAAAGCTACACCTCCCTAGGGAAAAAGGACATGGGAGACTTATGGGCATGCAACATTGAAAGTAGTAACCAGCTGCATGAAGTGCCACACTTAGCATGTAGTCAATGCCAATGATAATGGAGGTTCTACGGCAGGCGTGGTTCCATTAATCATTTGTAGCCAGCAACCACCAAGAACCCACTTACACAATGGTGCAAGGGTGTGTGCAGTAGTTCCAGCCACAAGTGTGTGTCCCAGCACAGCCAGGGATCTGCAATCAGTAGTAACCTGCCCAATCTCTTTCACACGGAGTGCTATAATAGGAGACTACCTGTGTTGTGGTTTGTGTTCATTCACCAAATGAGGCCCAATTACAGAGACTAAAGTTTTGAAAAGGGTCCATACTTCACTCAAAAGTGAGGTAGACTAACAGTTGGGTTTAGGCTTCTGACAATGCAACAAACACCTACGAATACTGCAGGTCAATAGCTACGACATGTACCCAACTCAACTTACTCAATGTTACCAACCAATTAAATATAACAAGCATTTGCAATGCAATAGGTCTCACATTTCCACAAGTTTAAGCTATTGGCATTATAAATGACAATACTAGAAAATTTAGGAGGCCCCCTATATTAGTCAGTCTGGGACCAGGGGGAATCGGAAAGAGAATCACGTGGTGTCCCACAACAAGAAGTCCTCACATTAACCTCAAGGACCACTATGTAGATGTTATTGTGAATCTGATGGTAGATACAAGTACGCCTATCTGATGTGCTTGTTTAGAGGGCAAAGGCAGGGAGGTAAGAGGTTTCAAACCCACAGGGTGTAAAGGAAAACTTCACAGCAAATTGTAATATTTGGTACACAGTTCTAAAGCACACTATATGAATGAAGTTGTTCTTAAAACATTATTGGTAAAAACCATATTCAAAATTTATTATTAGTAACTCATAGAAATGTTGTGACAACAGTTAATAAAAACATAAGGGAAAATACATTTCACTTTCCTGTACAATTCATAAACCACAATACATGATGAAAAGTAGAAATCAAAGATTGTCATAAAATACAAAACATGATATATAAAAAAGAATCAGAGATTGTCGAAGCAGCGTTTTGGCTTTTTTCTTATGAAAGCACCTTCTTCAGTACAGATTCTAGGTTATGAGAGAACAACATACTTACCAACTATTCAATCTTACAATGTTAATTAATGTACATACATTGCTCCTACATTTGTCTAGTACAGGTACCAACAAATAGGGTCTCAATCCTCTAATCTTATTTTATTAAGAGAACAGTTGTATGCTAGATATTCCCACCCCTTAATAGTCTGTTACCTCTCCCTTTGTCCTAAACATCAGGCTTGTAGTTTTGTAAGCATTACTCATTTGTTATTAAAGTTATGCTAGAAAACCAGGTTTCTTACGTACCTTGGAGTTAAAAGAACATATGTTCTGAACTCAATTATGAATTGGAGTTCTTGCTGCCTCAGAGCCCCGTTTGATTATGTGGGTCTGTTGGCTGTTAGTGCTTCTTTGAAGATAATAGGAACTATCTGTGGTGACAAGAATCAGAAAACAATATATTGTCTATTTCCTTATATTGATTACTAGTCTCTAATGGTGTAGAATTAAAAATCTTTCATTACCTTGATCAATCATATATGTAGCGTTACACACTGTTCGGGGGAGCCACCGTTTTGGATGGGGGTACGTCTTAATCGTATATCTATAAAATGGAGTAGTGACTCTTATTATGTTGTGGTCTTTATGCTACTCTCGACTCCACTTATAATTATCCTTTGTTGGACTCACCTTTCTTTAGGTGTGCTGATCGCTGCAGCCACAGACTTTCTTTTGCTGGGTTTCATTGCACAGACCAAGACTCAGGGTTGACCTCACGTCTTTATTCAGTTTAAAATTTGATTCTGTTGAGAGATTTTTGATATAGTATTATCTCCGTGCCCTGTTGTTCACTCGGGATTTGTCTCATTATCTGTTATTACATTTACTACTTTATTTGAGTGAATCAGCAATAATCCATAGTTTACTATACTAGCTCATTTGCTTATCGTGATTAGGTTATCGTGTATTTAAAAAAATATATTTTATGTGAAGATATTTTGAAAGGAATGGAATTAACTTCCTACCTTAACCCATTACCTTATATTTTAGTGGGTTTTTGGGTACACGTTGATTGCTTTATTACTAAGTATTGCCCTTCTAGTGTTATCCTTTTTTTTAATTAATTAAAGCGTGTCTTCTGACTTCGTACTTCGCCATACTGTGATAGTACTAGAGTGCTTTCCCTATTCTTTCTAAAGTACTCATAGTTCGACTGAGGGTACACTAAAGTGGTTGCGCTCTATGGGCTGGTTAACCAATGTTGCCTCATGTCTGCAAAGTTGTTTAACCACTCACAATATTTCTCAAAGCGCTAATCGCTTGCTGAGTCAATTGTCGGTTAGGGCCATGTTTTACTCACCAAATGCGAATGTGTCGGCCTCCCTGCTCCCTTCTCGAACCGCGTCGCCACGTTCGTCTTCTTCTCGTCAATAGAAGCAAATGGTTTCGGAGCTATTTCCGCGTGTTTTATGCTAGCAACCCACTGATTGGGTGATAGTTCTTGCTCACTGATTGGTCTCTTTTTGGCCAATCAGGAGATCGTTGCCCTGGCAATGAGAACGCAATCTCTCTATTCTCTATGTTACCACTGGAGGGCTGTGGTTGGACAGGCTCTAGCCTATCTTTGCTCTGTTTCCATAGCGATGTCAATGCACTTTTATATCTTAATCGAAATAGCGCGGTGGGCGCTACAATTGCATGTATTAAATATTTACTTAATCTAGCTAAATACTGCAGATTTCATTATTCTAAGGTCTAACGCCAAACAAACAGACCTTAGAATAATGAAATCGGCAGTATTTAGCTAGATTAAGTAAATTTTTAATACGTGCAATTGTAGCGCCCACCGCGCTATTTCGATTAAGATATAAAAGTGCATTTACATCGCTATGGAAACAGAGCAAAGATAGGCTAGAGCCTGTCCAACTGCAGCCCACCAGTGGTAACATAGAGAATAGAGAGATTGCGTTCCCATTGCCAGGGCAACGATCTCCTGATTGGCCAAAAAGAGACCAAACAGGGCGCAAGAACTATCACCCAATCAGTGGATTGCTAGCATAAAATATGCGGAAATAGCTCCTAAACCATTCGCTTCTATTGACGAGCAGAAGTCGAACGTGGCGACGCGGTTTGAGAAGGGAGCAGGGAGGCCAACACATTCGCATTTGGTGAGTAAAACATGGCCCTAACCGACAATTGACTGCGCAAGCGATTAGCGCTTTGAGAAATATTGTGAGTGGTTAAACAACTTTGCAGACATGAGGCAACATTGGTTATCAAGCCCATAAAGCGCGACCACTTTAGTGTACCCTCAGTCGAACTATGAGTACTTTAGAAAGAATAGGGAAAGCACTCTAGTACTATCACAGTATGGCGAAGTACGAAGTCAGAAGACACGCTTTAATTAATTTTAAAAAAGGATAACACGAGAAGGGCAATACTTAGTAATAAAGCAATCAACGTGTACCCAAAAACCCACTAAAATATTAGGTAATGGGTGAAGGTAGGAAGTTAATTCCATTCCTTTCAAAATATCTGCACATACAATATTTTTTTTAAAATACACAATAACCTAATCACGATAAGCAAATGATCTAGTACAGTAAACTATGGATTATTGCTGATTCACCCAAATAAAGTAGTAAATGTAATAACAGATAATGAGACAAATCCTGAGTGAACAACAGGGCACGGAGATAATACTATATAAAAAATCTCTCAACAGAATCAAATTTTAAACTGAATAAAGACGTGAGGTCAACCCCGAGTATTGGTCTGTGCAATAAAACCCAGCAAAAGAAAGTCTATGGCTGCAGCGATCAGCACACCTAAAGAAAGGTGAGTCCAACAATGGATAATTATAAGTGGAGTCGAGAGTAGCATAAAGACCACAACATAATATGAGTCACTACTCCATTTTATAGATATACGATTAAGACGTACCCCCATTCAAAACGGTGGCTCCCCCGAACAGTGTGTAACGCTACATATATGATTGATCAAGGTAATGAAAGATTTTTAATTCTACACCATTAGAGACTAGTAATCAATATAAGGAAATAGACAATATATTGTTTTCTGATTCTTGTCACCACAGATAGTTGCTATTATCTTCAAAGAAGCACTAACAGCCAACAGACCCACATAATCAAACGGGGCTCTGAGGCAGCAAGAACTCCAATTCATAATTAAGTTCAGAACATATGTTCTTTTAACTCCAAGGTACGTAAGAAACCTGGTTTTCTAGCATAACTTTAATAACAAATGAGTAATGCTTACAAAACTACAAGCCTGATGTTTAGGACAAAGGGAGAGGTAACAGACTATTAAGGGGTGGGAATATCTAGCATACAACTGTTCTCTTAATAAAATAAGATTGGAGGGTTGAGACCCCATTTGTTGGTACCTGTACTAGACAAATGTAGGAACAATGTATGTACATTAATTAACATTGTAAGATTGAATAGTTGGTAACTATGTTGTTCTCTCATAACCTAGAATCTGTCCTGAAAAAAGGTGCTTTCATAAGAAAAAAGCCGAACCGCCGCGTCGACAATCTCTGATTCTTTTTTATATATCATTTTTTGTATTTTATGACAATCTTTGATTTCTACTTATGCATCATGTATTGTGTTTTATGAATTGTACAGGAAAGTGAAATGTATTTTCCCTTATGTTTTTATTAACTGTTGTCACAACATTTTTATGAGTTACTAATAATACATTTTGAATATGGTTTTTACCAATAATGTTTTGAGAACAACTTCATTCATATAGTGTGCTTTAGAACTGTGTACCAAATATTACAATTTGCTGTGAAGTTTTCCTTTACACCCTGTAGGTTTGAAACCTCTTACCTCCCTGCCTTTGCCCTCTAAACAAGCACATCAGATAGGCTTACTTGTATCTGCCATCAGATTCACAATAACATCTACATAGTGGTCCTTGAGGTTAATGTGAGGACTTCTTGTTGTGGGACATTATAAATGACAATGCCTTTTATTTATTTTTAAAAAACAAAAACAAAAATAAAAGACATTGTCATTTACAATGTCTATAGTTCAAACTTGCGTAAATGGAAGACCTATTGCAATGCAAGCGCCTGTTCATTTATGTATTTGGACGAGAGTCTTTCACTGCTGAAATTATTTGTTTTATAAAACTAAACATTTAATGCCCCCTGTCTCAGTGGGAACTACAGGGAGTAAATAGTGCTCATGGCTGAGGGCACTGTTCACCTTTTGTCCGTGGCATTGCCATTGCCACCCCTGAGGACAGGGCTCACAGAGGCAGTGACGTCAGTGCACCCTTATTATAAACACCTTCCTATTCTCAGCACTGTCTGTGCGCATAGAACAGAAGCTTTCTTAGGAATTGTGCCATGCCCTTTTCTGTGCAGTTCAAGCAGGACTAATGCCTTCACGTGATTCCACAGTTAAATCGCCCTCACAAAAGTTGCAATAGGTAGACAGAATTTAAACCTTAAATAGGCCCAAAAAGGGAAAAGGGATTTGCCTCCATCACTCAAATGATGCCTGGTGAAACGTATTTGGAAACACCTTAGGATGAAGAAATGTAGCAGATTGTCTCCTTGCTGTAGGCAATATCCTTGGTCAATGGAATGTTACTTATTTGTTGAGGAGTTTTGTAAAGCGCTTTAAGTGGCTATTATATAACTTTAGTGTGTCAAAAATGGTAGGTGTATAGAGGAAAATGGGGACTTTAAAGTCTGAATAGACTGTTGATAATGATGCCTGATGTTATTAAGCACAGGTTGGAGTAGGTTAAATCTATTGGGAACGATGTTTCCAAGTTTTTTAAAGTTTTATCTCAACTGTTCACATACTTTCTGACAAAAGAACAACGGTTCCTGACTTTACGGTACATACAGTGTCCATTTTGAGCATAGCGCATCATAGAATAATTACGTTTTCATTGTTTGAACTCCTTACAGTGCTATTGGTAGCTCACAGCTGCTTCAGAGCTCTAGTAACAGGACAACACACACATACATTCACTTTATATATTGTGTATGCGTCCCCTGATAGACAAAATGTAAATATATACCTGAAAAGCGTCAGTCTTTCCCAACTGCCGCGTCCACCTGTGTCCTCACGAGCGCAGCACTCCCGGAACACACTTGTGCTCTCCCTGGTGAAAGCCTGGTTACTCCTTTTAACTCCTCGGAGATGCGCTGTGATGGATGGTGAGATTTCAAAGTGCTTCCAGTCAGTTAGTTAGTGTCAAGGGTCAAAGGAGTTCGGCCAG
The DNA here is from genome assembly GCF_964261635.1 of Lissotriton helveticus. Taxonomy (NCBI): domain Eukaryota; kingdom Metazoa; phylum Chordata; class Amphibia; order Caudata; family Salamandridae; genus Lissotriton; species Lissotriton helveticus. The sequence goes on from NC_136063.1 coordinate 1,035,496,133, forward strand.
AATGTCTGAGCTTGCCTCGGCTCTCATCAGCATTGCAGAACACGTCCCTGGCCCACTGGGTGGACTTGTTCTTTGCTTGTCGTCCTTTAAAAGACAGATGAACTTGGTTATACTCTACCTACTTTAGCCTGACCTTAGAAACACACAACTGGACGAACACCCTGCATGCACTCTGCTGCGCGTTGAATCAAAATGCCTACGTCATAGGAGTTAGAAGTGCTCTAAGTGTTGCCATTTAGCATATATCATGCGTAGCCATCCTCAAGCAGTCATAGATTTCAAGGAACATCTAACTCTGTGCATGGTGGGACTTGTAGTTTCAGTCTTCTCATAAGAAGTATGGGATTAAAACTACCAGTGCAGTCCTCCTGGCTAAAATGACAAAACTGTCTGGATGTGTTAGTCATGACTTGGTACCACGTCCATCAATGTAGCAAGAATGTATACCATAGCATAGCACCCTAACAGATGGAGACCTAATTTTTCCAAGCAATACCTCAAATAAATCTATTTACATAGTGAGTTAAGTTACATCTATTGAATGCATATGGAACATCATCTTACAAATTTTATATAGCGCAAACTAGACCCAAAGGTATCAAAGCGCTTTACATGAGCACGAGTTGCATTACAGACAATAAATATGTTGGCTCGCCTCTGGGGTGATCGAGTTTCCCTGATATAACCAACAAGTACGCAAGAAGCATATAAGCGCAGGTCACATCGGTATACTAACTACATGGTCCCTGCGGTTGCTGGATGAAAATTGCTGAGGTAAAATGCAAGTGGGGAGCAGCTGCTTTATTGCTGCACTGAGGGCTCACGGCGACTTGGCCCGGACTGGCCTCATTGACACTTGCCTTTTGGGTGGCACGAGGGTCCATGCCGCACCGGTGAGCTTGCAATGCGATCGGTCTCACGTTTGCTAAATGGGAACACTAGCATTAGACAGGGGAGCAGTGGACTGCGGTCACTGTATCAAAGTGATATTCGAGAAGTGCAATAGGTGTTGCAGACGTGTTCAGGCGTGCTACTGAGATTGAGAGCAAAAAATAAATATGGGGAACCGCATTTAAATAAAGCTGTGCACTTGCCATTAAAGTGAAAGCGCAGGTTTAAAAAAGAACATTTAACACCCTAATTAAAATGAAATGGGCGCTCCGCTGACAGAAACAACAAAACACGAAACATCTGGTTTTTTAAATCGCCACAGCCCGTGAAGCGGGCTCCATGGCTATGTGTTGGTATGCTGCAAAATATGGGAAGCATCTTTTTTTTTAATTCGCATTAGCCCATGAATCAGGCGCCGTGGCGATAAAAAAAAAAGCCCAATGAGTCCCTAAAGGAAACTGACAGAACCCTACAGCGCAATTAAACTGTAGTTGGTCGGTGCTGCTTGCGATAAAAATGGAAGTGATGCATCGGACCAGCAACCAATAGGGACGCCGGAAATCACAGTAACGCGTAAATAAGCCAATTGCAAGCAGCAGGCGGGATTACCCTTGCTATACGGATTACTAAATGTCTCGAAGAGACAGCGCCTGCGCGCTGCCTACGCAAGACCTAAAAATTATGAACAAGGGTAAGTTAAAAAATTTTAATTTATAAAAACTACCTACACCTTGCTAGTCTACACTAACTAGCCTAACATTAGCCTATACAATCTTAACTTATGTTAAACTATCTTAAGTACTATACACACAAGACAAGTTAAACATCAACCCCAGCCCTTTTATATACATAGATTGGCACAAAATAACAAGCAACTACATCCTAAACATTTACTAACCAAATCGAATATATATAGTTTTGGCATTTTGGTTTTTAATTGTTTTAAATGTTTTTTGTCTTTTTAAAACCACAATAAGTTTACCCCCTACTTACGAAAAAACCCTAACATCATAAAAACATACTTAAAATCTAACTTACACTATACCTATACTAAACTCTCACTAACACTATACCTAATAAACATATAAAAGGGGAAGTGGAGAGTACTACAATAGTGCATACATCTACAGATTTCATCAGTTCCTGCAGGCTGGCCTGCACTTGCTTGATGACATGCATCCTTCTATGGATCTTCTGCTATTACCTGATAATGCAGTATTTAAGTAGTGAGTCATTCTAAAGACTGGGTCTCCTCAGCCCTGTGGTTGGCTGCTGTGAAGTAGTAGAAGCTCCCTTCTGAACATTACCAACACCAGATGTAGTTGCGCCTTGCTGCCTTCTGGATTTCCAGGAGCCTTCTGCTTTGACCCTTTGACATAGAACGCCCATCTTCTTGTAGGCCATGGCAATGTGGTGAATGTGGCAAATGTAGCGGTAGAGTTCTTTGTGCAATATAAAGGTCTTTTCTTTGTCAACTGCCATGTTATCTAAGGTGGTTAAGGACAAACATATTAGCTCAAGTTGTGAATGTACATGATGTGTGAGAAAATAGGTTGACATTGTTTTACAATTATATGTGTCTCTCCAGACCAACACCAAATTGTGAGTTAGAGATTTAGACACCATACCTTCCGAACAAAGACATCTCCTACTTCAACAAGGCAAACTGAGTCAATTGTGGTAGTGTAGGGGTACACTATGGAAATGTAGTCCCAATATAATTAAAACTATATTATTCTGAACAGTGACTCACACTCATGATGAAGAGGTGATTGGATATTGTAAACATGGTCCATATATTGGAATTTTGGATAAATGTAAATGCCAGCATTTGTAAAGTGTCCAGGCACTGGGGGCAGTCGGGAAGATTAAACAAGCCATTGTCTAGAGTCACATGATGCTGGGCTAACCTGCCCACGGAGCCGAGAATCGAACCGTGAACCCTGTGGCCTGGAGTCTGGCACCCTGGCCACTTATGGAGCAAGGTTTCATACAAACAGAAACTTGCTCGTATTCAATCCTCTCGAAATAACATGTAACTTATTAACCAACATGTTTTGTTTTAATAATAACTGCATTATACAACATTTTTAATATCTAGGGGAAGCTTAACTATGTGGTTTTACTAACAGTTACTCGAGTGTCTTAAAATGGCCACCGAAAACGCTGGAATCTTTCTGCGCATGCATCTGCTACACCTACATGGTGTGACGTATCCGTGCTTTTGCTGGGAATTCTTTGCAGCTGCGCACTAGTGCCAAAGATGGCCGCTTCATGCTTTACATACTAATGCACATGCTCCTGCTCGAACTAAACTTTGTATGTTCTGCTTAATCATTAATGCTATAGTTAAAATAAAGTAATGGGATTAGAGTAGAATTAAGTGGTACACAGTGCATTCATGTATTTTTGTATTCTAATATGTCTTTCTTTAATTTTATTGATAGCTCGTATTTGGGCCTGAAGGGTGTCGCAAACTTCCATCTTGAATTCCGTGCTCGAGCGGATTTAAACGCCGAAAGACTTGAAGCTGACATTGACAAGCACCCGAAGTCCTGACTTACTCGCAATATTCCTGGGAACCTGACCATGTGACCCCAGGAGAGGAAGCAATATGAACTGTATTAATACATTTAATATGATTTGAAACAAATATTGCTGGGTGGAATAAAAAGCATGGGAAAGTTATTTATTGGCGGGAACATTTATCAATTACATTGAATGAAAATGACTTCATACTGGTATGGTGTAATGACCTCTCCTCGTCTTTCTGTTCAATCAAATGGAAGGAATATACGAATATTGAAACATTTGTGCCCTATTAATGGTATAACTAAGGTAGGCTCAGTCAGTTAGATTGTCCGACTTGTCACAGACCTGTCACTGGCCCAACGTATGCTGAAGGAGAAACAAGAGCAGAGTACCGGTCGAGCACTTTGACAGAAGAATTGGGAAATTGGTCAGGGAGAAGATTCGATTTACCCAGTCGGGGTCCGAGAGGAGCCGTAGAGAGAGAGGGGTGTGACGCTGGCGTTGCACTTAGTGGAGGTGGCCTGTCCTGCACCTGTCCTGTCCGGCTGGCACCTGATTAGTCGGGAGTCCTTACTTTTGTTCCAGCCCATGGCCAGGGTTGGTCCTCGCACCATTCTAGGTAAATATAATCTGTGTGATATGTCCTTGTGCCGTTTCCCTTTCTCACCCTTCCCAGGTACCAATGTCTAAAGGTATTTTCTTAACGTCCTACAAGATTTATGCTTTAATAGTTTTTTTCTTACTTGCAAAGTCCCTTATTTCACTACTTTGGCACCTGACTCATAAACTATTGCATAGATAAAGTGTTTAAAATGTATGTGGTTATTTCATAAAGGTAAATGCTATTCTCTGCTTATTATTCTAACTCCTTTGATCCTACAGATTTAGGACTTAGAGTATAAGTGACAAGGATTTTGTAAGTCATGATGTACAGGTATAAGTCATGAAGGTAAATAAAATTCTGAAAGGCAGGAAGATAAAAGTGGGATAATCGGTTCAAAGTCTGAATTTTTATGGGCCCAGGTAAGTATGGTAAACTGAGCTGGTAATCCCATGCCATCAGTATTTATTTTGTAGCAGCATGATGGTTAGGTTTAGTTAAGATAGGTAGTTAGTGGTGTATTGATTTTATTGATTTTATGTATTAACCAAAACCTGTTTGTATTGTTATATGTTGTTTTGGAAATATTGAATAGCGGGTGGTAAATGGAAGCCACACTGCAGTGAGGTTACTTGCCTTGGTGAAGTAAGTGCGTAAAGTTAGGTAAAACTTGAAGCACTAATAAGGATTATTTTTCTGGTGTAATAGTGAGAATAATTCATAGCAAAGGAGTTTGCTGGTGAAACCTTGGCCTTATATCACCTAGAAAGGGTAAGTCTGCAGGAGTAGTAGGTTCTTTTTGCTTGGGTGAAGAGTAAGCGGAAGAGGGTTTAGTTGTAGCGTGCAAATGTAATCGGAAAAGTTTTACTCGTGGTGAAAGAAATTGTCTTTTCTTTGAATTTAGTCAATCAGGCACAGTAGCGAATGTTTTATGTTGTTAATTAATGAAATGGACATTTAAATAAAAAAGAAATTGAAATGTCGTATTACCTTGCAAAGGAGGGGTCAGTCGCGGGTGCTGCTCTGATGTCACAAAGGGACGCGCTGGGATTGGTTGAGACAGCGGGTGTGTAGTCGTGAGAAAATTGCAAAGGAGGGGTGAGTGCCGAGAGCAATACTCATGTCACAGAGAAGCCGCGCAAGCATTGGTTAACAGTTTTTGTAAGACAATTACTGATTGGTCACTGAAAATAAAAGACGCACTGGTATTAGAGAAGCATTTCAGCAAAGTAAAAAAAAATAAATTAAATAGAATTTTCTGAATAGACAGCGGTGATTATATGTAGCATTTAGATCCAGCATTTATAGGAAATCGCTTAGATAGAAAATATCTAGGGTTTGCCTGAGAACAAAGTATTAGAGGAAGACCATATATCATGTACAGGGGAAAGAAAAAAATGTCTTTTTTGCAGAGAATTAAGATTTATTTCAAAAAGGATAAACCAGTTAAAACAAGAGAAGGAATTATTATTCCACCACCTAAAACGCCCGCATCATACATGATGATAGAAAGGGGCTACCACACTTGTGTATGGTTAAACTGGATAAAGTACACAAAAGATGATGGTAGATTGGCATTTCCAGAATATGGTACATTTAATCGTAGAATAGTGCACAATTTACAAACTCGCATGAATGAATTAGACCCTAGACCGAGATTAACGCATTATGAAGATTTAGAAGAGTGGGAGACTGAGGCTTTTGAAAGAGACAGACCTTGGTGTGACAGAAACTTTAGTAAATTCTATCCTAGATTTCCCAGAGACAAGAGATAAGCAGATGAAACAATGGAGACAGCCTATGCTAGTGGAAGGATTATATCCTGTATTTACCACAGAAGGATTGACCGGAAGTAAATGTACAGAGAAAACGAAACATATAATGACTAGTAGCGGTGATTCAGAAGATTATTATTTTGAGGATTTATTAATGAAAAATCCACCACCTTATCAGGAAGAAACCAATAGAGTTACCCCTATTGCTCCATTCTTAAAACCACCTTTGGTTCCGAGATTATACATGAGACCACAATGGAAAAGGTACTACAAGAAAAGGAAAGAGAAGCAATAAACAAACAGAGTAGTGAATTAATTCAGAAAATAACCCAACTGAAAATGAGTCCTGAAGCCCTAACAATACGAGTAACTATAGGTCCTGTTGTTCCGTTATATGGAGATGAACAGCTCAGTACTAAAACTCCTGTTCTGACTACACCCATAGTACAGCCCATAAAAGAAAATATAATAATTGATGACCAGGCAAATGAGTGCAAGTCAGTAATTTCCCTGATAGATTTGCCTATAAGAGAACCATTCAATCAGGAAAATTACTCCTGGATGCTCTAGAGAAGTACAGATTGATAACGAATGAATGAATGAAAAAGCTTTATTCGAGTTATACACTCATAAAAGCACACACATATAAATTGCATACATTTCTTAAAAACATCAAACAATCTATAACAATTAGTTTATAGTTAAAAATACATAATACACAAACATAAAAATTATTTATCAATTGGGATTAAAATAAGCTTTTTCATAATGTGCGGAAACTAAATGCATGTTACAATGTAGAAACCTCCGCGTTACGGACCATTCCCGAGTTTACACAATAAAACTCATACCATACATGTTAACCGCATTTTGAAGTTAAAATTCATATATATCTCCCAGTTGCTATCTGCAAGTAGAAATCATACATAGAAAATTGGGAAAATGTAGAATTCAGAACACATTGGTAGCTAGAGCCCTCCTCCTTAAGGACCATGCCCACCCCAAATATTTGGCAGTTCCGACTACAATGGACATTTCAGTGGAGGAACAAATAATTCTTAGCCCCTCAACACCACTTAGGACACCGAGATTCCTACAAACTGGGGCCAACCAAGATTTCCTTGGGTTTACATAAGCCACACATGAAAAAAGAAAATGTGCGATGCTTTCATTGGGGGCCCCACATGACGGACAACACGCGCTACCTCCAGTTTTCCACCTGGACGTCATACACCTCAAGGGGAGAGAGCCTGCCCTTAACTGGAAAAATAATTTCCTATCTATTGGGACAGTAATACTGTCCCAATACTTTTCTAAGGATGGTTTTTGTTTAATTTCCATGAATCTACCCCCCAAGGATTCCGAGGTTACGCTTCTCCAAAGTTTTTGATCAATGAGGTTCCAATATAGTTCTTTAATACTGGATTTACTAGGGAATACTTCCCCAAGGGGGTTTTCCCACAGTTTGGAGAGCCCAAGCTCAACAAGAGCATCCCTTAACATTTTTAGCCATGTGATTTTATGAAAAACATCAAGTTTGGCTAATGCTAAGAACCCCTCGGCGTAGTGTCTTATTTCCACGGTTGTCCATAAACGTCTCCAATAAAGGATAGGCCTCAATCGGGCACGGTCACTAAGCGATCTTCTACCTAAATCTAAACCAAGCGGTATAAGTGGGGTGCTTTGAGGGAGACTAGTTATCCCTCTCACAAACCTGTTCTCAGATCTTTGAAGGGTGGTAAGACTCTCAAAGCCCCAGACTTCAGCCCCGTAAAGGGTTGCGCCCAGGGCTTTTGCGTCATAAACCATGAGAACAGGTTTTATGGGCCTGGTTTTAGATTTTATTTGCTCAACCCTGAGTGCACCAGAAATCTGCTGGTGTTTCAACACCGCCTTCTCTATGTGTCGTGACCAACCCGGTTTACATGATATCTCGACCCCAAGATACGTAAAAACATTTACCAACTCAAGATTGATATTGTTCAAAGATACATTGGGTCGAGAATGGCACTTTTGCCCAAAGGCCATCAACTTGGTTTTGTTTACATTAACCTCGAGACCCCGTTCTTTGCAGAATGAGTCGAAAATATTCAAGGCTCTCTGGAGGCCCGACGGGGTTTTAGACACGATCAAAATTGGAACTCTGATGCCCGCTAACGAAGGTGCGTCGACCATCGCGTCCAATATCCTATCTACAATGCCATTAATGAACAGGGAGAACAGCAGGGGTGCCATAGCACATCCCTGCCGGACCCCCCGCTCAACTGGGAAGTTAGTGGTGGATTCCCCATTCCTCCCCCACTGGACCTTTGCATAATTACTTTCATGCAGACGCATTATCAGCGTGAGCAAATCAGGTGGGACCCCTATTTTAAACAGAACCTCCCATAGCGTGCGCCTGGGCACCAGATCGAAGGCGGCCCTGAGATCTACAAATGCTACATAGAGCCTGCCTTTGCCCAGGAGTACAGTCCCCCACCGCAGCATGGTGAAGCGAAAAATTTGGTCGACCGTACTAGTTGCACGTCTGAATCCTGCCTGGAAGGGGGATAACGCATTGTTATCATCTACCCAGGCCATAAGTTTGTCAACCAACATCTTCCCCACCACTTTTTGCATGGTGGCCAACAAACTTATTGGTCTATAATTTGCCGGGAGTGACCGATCGCATTTCTTAAAGATCGGTATTATTATTGCCCCCTTCCATATATTTGGGATTTTTGCCCCTTTCGCTAGGCCATTTCCCAACAAGGTCGCGTATTTTGCCCACTGGGCCTTGTCGTGTTTAAAAATATCTGAGGGGATTCCATCTAGCCCAGGGGCTTTCCCCCCCTGCAAACTTGCTATTACGAGTTCCGCGTCCTTGCATGAAAATAAATCACCCTTGCAGAATACCATAGGGATTGGTTCTATGGCCATTAGATCCCTACTCTCAGCATACTGGGGTTTAAAATACTCGACCCACAATGCCTCATCGACATTGTTGTCGGGTTTGTTGGGGGCGCCCCCTCTTCCCCATTTCACAATTTTCCAGAAAAGTCTGGAATCCTTCTGCCCTGAAGCCTCGAGTAGCTCCTCCCAGTACTCCTCGTCCCACAACTTCTTGGCCATACGGATACTGTCATTATAGTATTTCCTACTGGCGCTAATCGAGGCCTTGACCCTGCTTTTGAGTGCTCTGCCCAACTCCAGTCTGGCTACCCTGCACTGCTTGTTGAACCAGGTCGCCATAGTGATTGGCACTTTTCTGTTAGACTTTGATGGCTTGGTAAAGTGCGGTTTTATCACAGAGAAGAAGGTGTCGTGTATATCAGTTAATTGGACCGAGTCAGGTGTTACAGGGTCTACTTTTGTCATGGCAGCAATAGCATTGTCTGTCTCCAATTTAATGGACTCCAAAGTGGGCAAATTGGCCAGGACATATGGCCATCTCACCCGTCTTAAGTCATTAGTCATAACAGGTACGTTCCCACTACCTGATACTAAGTTAGTTCGTGCGGCCCTCCACCATGAGTGGGAGACACAGAGGGGGTTGTGATCACTTTCTACTCTCCCCACAATTTCCATGTCACCCACGCCACACCATAACTCAAGACTACAGATGACGTAGTCGATCCTACTTTTATTATGTCCATTATCGAATGTACAATTGCCACCTTGGTCGCTTTTTGTCCTGCCATTGAGAGCCCTCAAACCATACTCTAGACATAACGCATTCAACAATAGAATGTCTTTTGACCACCGCTTCACAGGTACGAGGTTTAGATTTGGGATGCCCCAGAGGGCATCTTCCTCCATTCCTATTGGGTATGCAGTATTTTCTAGAGGCTCAAATGTCCTATTCAAATCACCAGCCAAAATTACTCTGTTTCCAAGTGACTGGGAATCGAGGGAGGCGGATAAGACCTCTAGGGTGGCAGAATTACCAAGACTCATGCCCCTGGCATATATATTATAAATGTCTATCAAGCCACCCTTTCCTACAGATAATCTTAATAATTGTATGTCCTTGCACCCTAGATCAATCGTTTTTATTTTAACCTTTGAATTTTGCTTGATCCAAATTGCGAGGCCTCCCATGGGTCTACCCCTGGGGCCTCTCGTAGCTGGTATACAAAAATTTAAGTAACCTGGGAAGTATATCGGGTCGCAAGCCCACGTCTCTTGGAATAGGCACATTTCGAACCCGCTTACAAAATCAATCCATTGCTGTGACAATAATCTAGCCCCCAGCCCCGCTATGTTCCATGACAGAAAGCTCTCCAGGGTATTTTCAATACAAGTCCCCTTTTCAATAGATACCATGGGCAACAAATCAACCAGCGTCCTACAATCACAATTCTCTCCTACGACAGTATTTATGCAATTAGCAACTATTCCCTCCTTGATGCAAATAGTGGTTGGGATAGCTAGTTCACCCACAGAGCCCACAGGGCTTGCAATAATACTCCCATCACTCATATTCTCTGTTTCCGATGTTAAACTTGTTTCATCTTCTTTATTTATCATTTTTCCAGCAGGGTTACTTCCCCCAACCATTTCCCCCTCCAGATGCAATTGTTCATCTGAACTCTGTCAATATCCCCACCTCGTCTGTCCCTGCCCATTCTGCGGGATAAATGCCGGTATATAATAATTGTTTGTTCTTACAGTGGGCACAGCAGTGGGACCAGCCTCTACCCCAGTACAGAGACTAGATCTCGATTGCTCCCTACAACCCCCTAACTGGGTGACAGGTCTCGGATAGAAGAAAGTTAGGTCCACAACCCCAATCCCTCCAATACTAATATTCCAACCTGGTCCCGTTATCAGCCCCACAACCCTTGGATCCTGAAAGTTAATTATGATACACTCACCCCCCTGTTTTTTTAGGGTATTCCCTATCCAATTGACTCTTCTTACCCCAATTATCAGGCCGTCCACTCCCCCTGGCAGAGGTCTATTGACACGAAGCCAATGCATGGCCTTGTTTTTTAGCATGTCAAAAGTTTCTTTTTGGCCCTCCATTAGGGGTGGGACATTAGTGAGTATGGCCACATATGGGTAGGAGTCCGGGGTGAGCTGTACTGGAGGGATCCTAGTCAGAAATTTAGTTATATGTGGTTTTGTGGATACTTGCTCTGGGGGAACACGGCAATGTGTGAGGATGTTTTCCACTGCCACAACAGTATTAGTCCTGTTCCCAATACTAGGGGCATCCCTCGTGGGACCACCACCCACTACTATATTAGTCGTAGGCCCCACCTTGTTCCCATTGCCATTACTAGAAGGGATTTTATCATTTCCTGGCCTTTTGGCCATAGTTTTCCCCGGCCCGATCGGCAAAAGTGTGGTATTTTTACTAGTTGTAGTGGGTGGGTTTTTTACACTAACCTTACAACCCCCATTGGTAGTGTTAAAGGATTTGGTGTTCCCACTGTTACTAATAATTTTAGAGGGAATTGGATTAGATACATTCTTACTGTTCTCCCCTTTGGTTTCCTGAACAGGAGTAACACTTGCAGGCGGGGATTGCAAGTCTACCAACACGACTCCCTGGTCTTTATTAGCTATCTGTGAGTGTTTCCCATTCTCACCCAATCTATTGACAGACTGGATTAAAGATTTAATAGAAAAAAAATTATCTAAGCTAGCTTGTTCTAGGTGGTCAAGTTGTTCGGCTAGCTTTTGCAGTCTAAGCTCTACAGGGTGTAGAAGGGAACGCATTATTTTTCCCACTTCTACCAGGAAATCATGATTAGGAGAGGATAACCCCGGGGGTTCTGAGAGAGTTGGATCATTGACTGAAACTGCCGATGTTGTAGGAGGCACCAAAATTATGGAGTCCACTTCTAGTTGGACTGCTACAACCTCCCCCATCGGCATTACTACTTCATTCTTTGCAGGGACATGGCTTAGGAATGATTTGGAACCCAACTTCCTATGCTTTCTCACAGGTTTTTGTGGTTGCGCTTTTTTAGCAGTAACTCCCCATTTCCTTTTAACACCAGGCTTGGGTTTAAGCATTTCCAAATGCACACAGGATTTTTCTAGAACTCCATTTTCTTTAGATGATTGACTGAGTGCATCAGAATGCTCAACAGATAAACCAGTTCCTACAGTAACTGATGAAGAAGTATCAACTAGCTCAATCAGGGGGGGTATATCAAATAGTGAGTCCTGGGTGACTGGTAGAACAATAGATGACAGTGGTGTAACCAGCGCAGGAAAGTTCAGACCTTGGTTTTTTTCAGGCGGGTTTTTCAAGAGCTCAATCGAGAGCCTACGCCCAGCTCGTCTTTCCGCCAGGGCAATCTCTTTGTCAATATCCTGTGGCAAGCGTTTGAAATAAGAATCAAGAGGGCCCATGACAGCCGGTTCTGACTCCGACATTGATGGCAGCAATGTAGAAGTGCTTGTTGTGCCAGCCATAGTATAAAGAACCCCCCTTCTGCCACAAATGAATCCACAAGTCACGTATCAATTAGTATATCAAACGGTGGAACAATACCTGGGATCTAGATGTTAATGGGGTGGCCCAGCCCGGCCTCCAGCGGCCCCGGACGGCCACAGACGGTCCCGCCCTTGTCCCGGGCTTCTCCCGGCGCGCTCACGCGCAGCGGGGTACGGTATGTGCACAAATAGGTGAAGAGGGGGGAGGGGTCGGGGAGAGCGGCCCAGGTGTAACAGGTCAGGCAGGCAGGCGGGCGCTCCTGGGATATGCAGTCCCAGTTGAGCGCGCGCACTCACTCGCAGCCCCGGCAAATATCCTTCCCTCAGCGTCCCCTTTGGAAAAAGCGGCAGGCAGCACTCTTAACGCAGCGGGACCCGCGGAGCGGGTTCCGCAAGAAGTGGGCTGGTGGCAAACTCCAAACTCCAAGCAGGTAACAGCGAAATGCAGAGAGGCGTCCCACTTGCCAGGTCCAGAGATGCAGTTAATAAGCACTCGATGAAAGGGGGGAGGGGTCGGGGAGAGCGGCCCAGGTGTAACAGGTCAGGCAGGCAGGCGGGCGCTCCTGGGATATGCAGTCCCAGTTGAGCGCGCGCACTCACTCGCAGCCCCGGCAAATATCCTTCCCTCAGCGTCCCCTTTGGAAAAAGCGGCAGGCAGCACTCTTAACGCAGCGGGACCCGCGGAGCGGGTTCCGCAAGAAGTGGGCTGGTGGCAAACTCCAAACTCCAAGCAGGTAACAGCGAAATGCAGAGAGGCGTCCCTTTGATTGATAACCTCCACAGGAACGAGAAGTGCAACCGTAGTAACCCTGGAAGAAATTGAAAGATGGGCACGAGATATAGAAAAGCCAAAATCTCAGTCAAAAGTATTAGACATTTTTAAATTAAGGCTAGAATTGGAAGAAATGGTAGCTGGAAATGTAGGATTAGAAAGATTGAATTATTTTAGTGAAGAAGAGTTATTGTACATATGCAGAAGCATTACCCGAAATACAAAAATATTCCATGAGAAATTAATGAATTTGGCATCAGAAATGGGAATTGACAAAGGCAAATCAAAAGTATTACAGAAACCTTACAGAGCTGAATTTTCTGACAAAGATTTGGAAAACATGAATGTGTCATAACGAAAACTGCAGATAAAAGAATTATTGTCGTTGTTACAAAAATGGGGCGATTTAGATAGATAGAAAGCTAGTTGGACAAAGAAAAAGGAGGAAACACAGGCAAGTCAGACTGCATCTGAGTATTTATTGAAAGAAACAGAAAAGGTTGAAAGGTTGTGTCCAATGAGAGAAATGCCAGGAGGAGGTTATGTACATGTCTCATGGTCCCAACAGGATATTTTATCATTCACAAATGACTTCCCAAAACTCAGAGAAAAACCAGTAGAATGGTACAGGCAAGTCGAAAGGTTTGTGAAGGTTTCAATAGTACTGTTAAAAGATTTAGATGGTTTGTTTGATATAGTTGTTCCTGCAGATTTATGGACAGAATGCAAAATTACAGTAGATTGGCCAAATGATGAATACCCTAGAGATCCATAGACAGGAGCTCCGTAAGATGATGTAATGAAGAAGTATAATCAGGGAATAATCTACTTAAAGGGAAAGGCACCCCCAAAAGATACAGATTGGACAAAAATAGACAGAACAACACAAGACAAGGATGAATCGGTACATGCATATTATGAGCGTCTTTTGTAGGTGTTCAAATAGTAAAGTGGTTTGGAAAATATTGATATTAAGCCACAGCATGCCTGCTACACTTTGCCTTGGAAGCAACGAGGACTCGAAGTCCCAGGAGCTAGCCCGCATCAACCGCCCTCACCTGTGTCTGCATCCAGCGGCGGCCATAAAGCACCTCGCCACTCCCGTTTCGCGGGAGGCGCGCGGGCGCGTGCCGGGCGAAGCCCGGGCCGTGGGCGGGCCCGTCTGAGCCCGTCAGAGATCGGACGAGGCTGGGCTGGGCCCATTCTCTAATATCTCCCACTAAAAGGTTAGTTTATTTTCTTCAAACGCTTAACTACCTTAATTGTGCACTCCAACAATTGCTGAATGCTTGGCTCGTTTCCTTTCATTTCGTTAACAATGAGCAAGCGAGACACGAAGAGGCTAGATGCTCCCATTGGTGGAAGCATTACAGGGACTTTAGATCAGTTTATAATTTATTCCTTGAGAAGGAAATAGCGCTAACTGAGCACCACTTGTCTTTGGACCCGCACATGACGAAAATATCGTCGCTAGGTTTAATTGCTACAGCACTCTAACCGATTAACCCTCAGAATAATTTGACTACAGTTTTAACCTCCAATGAGGATAGCACCTCCGTGTCCATTCCATCAGGTCCTCAGGATAACTCTGCAAAACTTCCTACAGTCACTGCATCCACTGCAATTAGTGTTCCCTTAAGATCGTCAGCCAGATCCTTGGAAAAGAATAAAACAAATACCAATAAAAGTTTACCTGATCCACCAACTAAAAGGAAGAGAGGAAGTGGCCCCCAGAGGCTGACTATAGCAAAAGCGCCCAGGACTAATAAAAATGGAGGACGCACCCAACAAGTTATACCAAGTATATCGAGTACTGAGGTAATGATCCCCCAGATTTTGATCTTGCAGCATTGGGTGGTCACTGCACGAACCCTAACGAGGATATGTGGAGAAGGCTGGAAAATCTCTTGTCAAGTCTATTATTCCCTATTACTTATACACTGACCCGGATTGAAGAACGACTCGTTAACGTTGAAACTCAGGCGAAATCAAGCCTTTTGGGGCCTTTAAGCCCATCCAAAATCCACACAGGGGATCTCAACTAATCAATTAGTGAACTCTGTGCCAGCTCCGGTTACAGCTAAACCTATGCGCCCAAATCAGCAACCTCTGCAAGAAATCGCCTCTAACCCATCTATTGGACCAACAGTAGTAATCAAGAGGAATTTACTTTCTAAGGACAATTGCGACGTACCAGCAGGGAATTTGTCGAGTGAGTATGCCCAGACAATTATGAGCCCGCCTGTGGATGGTAGAATGGATATGAGAACAGTGTCATCAAAGGTCACCAGTTGTGATACTCTTCCTCCACTAAGGCAATTAACCCATCCTACAGACATCCAACGACTAGGAGATAGGGGGCACAATGCCGTGTTTTCTGGGACACCGACCCTCCATCTCCCACCAGCAGCCACCCCTCTAGTGGTTGTTTTAGCGAATGTTCCACCACTACGGGCTATGCAGACAGAAACCAATCAATTAATGTTAAAAGTTCTGCATTGGCTTACCAATAGTCTAAAGGATGCTGAGATTTAGATAGACATATGATAATGGTGATACGCACTTTGTGGATTGGTTGCTTGAGGAAAGAAGGGAACAGTGATTGTGTAATTGTTAATTTTAATAACCCTTACATGCCTAGATTTGTATTGGACAATTTGGGAGGGGTGCATGGGAGATATATGGACATGGTGTATACTTTACCCTTGTTTTTTTTTTATAGACCTGGGTTCTATCCACCGGGTGTCCAGAGTTTCTATGGGGAGGGCAGGCAACTCCAGGCTTCTAAAAACTATGCACCTAGACCTCCAGAGGTTCCTTTGACCAACAGATTTACTCCTCTACCAGGTCTAGATCAGTGTGATTGACTGCCTTTGATTATCTCTGAAAGGGTTCCAGCCGGAGGGAGCATGAGCGGCCCCCCAAGCTGCACCCACCTCGACGGTGAACAAACTCTGACTGACATTTTCAAAAACTGTTTACCCGTAGGGCCAATTCTTAAAGATGATGTTGGCAATATAAAGGTGTTATCCCATTCACCCCCTTTAGTTCTTCACAATCATAACCTGCCCAATTGTTTAAAAACAAGGTTTCCATCATGGAACATTGTGGGTCTGAACATTAAGATAGATTACCCGGATTGGGAATCTTTTATTAGCCAATTTGAGACCTGCATGTTTCAAGAAACCTGGGCAAGAGGGGTTGCTCTTTAGTCAGGTTTGCATCATTTAGTACCCCCGCAACATCTGGGGGTAAAGGGAGACCTTCTAGAGGTCTTATGACATGGGTGGGTGTCCATTTGGGTTGTACGTCCAAAAAGATTGACACAGGCTCTAATGACATATTATGTGTCATATTGCAATTTTCATCATCGATCTCGATAGTCCTCCTAAATGTATATTCTAGACCAACACCCCTGGGCAAAGAGTCTACCACGTTAGAGGAATTAACAATATTCTTAGGCACCATAGTTGTTAAGCATATGGTGATCCTAGGTGGAGACTTTAATTGCCAGTTTGAGCCCTTGGAGGGCATGCTCCTGGATAGCCTATATGACGAGGATAACATTTGGGCAATTCCGGAGACTAGATGCCCACCAGTTAAAAAATGCCCCCCCCCCGGTGATTCAGATGAATTGCCTTGTCCTGAAACACTCAGTAAGAGCGTGTAATGTGAGAACTTTTTCTGATACATCTAATGGTCTTACGTTTCACAGAAAAGATCATGGTTCTCTACTAGACTATATCTTAATCAACTCCAAATCATGGGAAAGGTTGATCGATTTCAAAATTATGCCACGGCTAGACAGCGATCACCACGCCTTGTACTCAAATTAAAACCACTAAACCTAGGGAGTATGTCTATCCCGGACAACCCTATAGATTCCAGGTTGACAATTTCCAACTGTAGGCGGAGAGTGCGATGGATTGACTTTAGTCAATCAGAAGATAAATTGAGCACCCTATATGAAGCTTAACTGCCAATGCTTTTGACGGCTTCCACCTCAAAAAATCATAATGGAGATCGCATAGACCTATATATGGTTGAGATGAATCACGCTAGATTAGGAGAGGTTGCATTGAACTTTTTTTATCCAAAAAAAACTAATCAGCCCAGTAGGACCCCCTCCCACCCTTGGTATGACACTCTTTGCCGTAAGGCTAAGAGATCATTAGTAGCTTCAATCAAAGCCAATGACCGCCCACAAATAAAAACTGCAAGGAAGGCATATAAAGTTGCTATCTTAGAAGCTAAAAAAGGGTGGGAAATGGAAAAGTGGGATACACTGAGAATTGCCCTGGGAGATAAAGACATAAGGACTTTTTGGGGTGTGGTTAATACTGGTAGCTCCACTCCCAAAACATCGATAGACCCGAACCTGGACGAAGAGGTCTGGCGGGATCATTTTGAATCCCTCTATACCGAGGAAGAGATGACGAAGGGTGTCTCGTCTGATGGATGCCACTCGGGGACAGATCTTCCCTCATTCCAAGGGGTATCTAACCACCCTGAGGAAGACAGCTTCAGTACAGGCATAAGTCTAAATGAAATCAAGGGAGCCTTAGCAAAAATAGCCCCAGGTAAAGCTCCAGGCTTAGATAAGATCCCTGAGGATCTCCTTCGAAGTGAACCATCTGACTGGGCTCCCTATTTCTGGGTGTTATTCAACGTAATTCTGCAGGGTATGAAGATCCCCTCCAGCTGGGTTGGTGCGGAAATAATTTGATTTTTAAAAAAGGTTCACCGCTCCTCCCAACAAATTATAGACCAATCAGCCTGATAGATATCTCACAAAAAATCTTTGCGCGCATTTTACTACTCAGGCTACAAACTTGGATGGAAGAAAAGGAGATACTATCCCCATTACAGGCAGGGTTCAGGGAAAAGTTGTCCACTCTGGACCAAGTACTTAGGTTACAATTGTTGCACTGGAAGACCGTGTGCCTGGAGGGGGGTAGTCTCTACTTAATATTTGTAGACCTACGGTCAGCTTTTGACTTGGTCCTGAGGGAAAAATTATGGTAAGTACTTTGTGAGATGGGGTTCCAGTATACTAAATCAATCTGATTAAACGGCTCCACAAGAACAACTTCGCGCAGATCATGTTTGGTAAGGATGGGAAGCTAACTTCACCTATCCCGATCAAGCGTGGCATGCGTCAGGGTTGTGTGCTTGCCCCTACTCTATGTAGCCTATATATCAATGGCTTAATAGACTCCATGCTAGAAGAAAAAGACGTTGATGCCCCTAAGTTAGCCTCCCGCCTAATCCTGGCAATGATGTTTGCCGATGATACTTAATTAGTATCCAAATCACCTATCGGGATACAAAGGGTTCTTAACAAATTTGAAGTATTCTGTAGCGTAGGAGGTTTAGAAATTAATCTACAGAAAACCACATTTATGGCGTTTAATTGTTCAAAAAGTACACGTCCTAACCCTTTAATAAATGGTAAACTTCTCTAAAGAGTATCCTCTTTTATTTATCTCAGCATCACCATCACAGAAACCATGGAATGGGGGGCCCACATTATTAAATCATCTTTAAAATTAGCACAATCATCAGGTGGCATCATGAGAGTTTTCTGCAAGTCTAGTCAGAAACGGGTCAGGCCAGCAATTGAAATATACAGGACTCAAGCCCGGGGAGGTGCGCTTTATGGTGCTGAATTATGGGGCCACTCTAAACTCGAGAATCTATCGCAGGTCGAGAATCACTATCTTAGACAGTTGTTAAGACTCCCACAGAGCACTCCACTAATCCCGCTCCGACTAGATTTGGGGATAATGGCCATTGCAGAAGTATCGAACCTTAAACCCTTAATGTATTGGCGTCGCCTGTGGACTACCCCTGATCTTCTATCATATAGGGAGGAACTGCTAGAAGTAATGAATCTGCGGGGGGCTGCTAAATCGCCGTGGTTAGCTCACATCAAACTTATGTTAACCAGGATGGGGTTGGGGGAATGTTGGGCTGCTCCTGAGTCTGCATGTTTATCAAGAAAATAATTGAAGGCCAATTATATATAGTATAGATTGGTTCAGATTTACAGCTGCCCTGGATTCAAGCAAGCCCGGCTGAAGACGGCTGTAATGCCAGAAATCGGTCCTGGGAAGCTTGATTCCGGTCCAGGGAAGACATGGCTTGGCAGTTCGGGCTGGACTGTTCCCATGAGGCACAGGGTCAGACTGATTTGCATATGGCCATGTCTGAACTGGGGTGGCGGAGTGAGCTAAAGAACGGTGATAGATTAAACCCAGATCAGTTGACTGGGGGTGAGTGTTTGTATTGTCAACGCTCCGTCCATCATCCCCTTTGGTTTTTCTTTGTTCGCCTAAGTTGGCAGGGTATGCTCAGACGTGAGTCCCTTGCTCACTTTGCCACTGGATTCAAGCAAGCCCGCTGAAGACGGCTGTAATGCCAGAAACCGGTCCTGGGAAGCTTGATTCCGGTCCAGGGAAGACATGGCTTAGCAGTTCGGGCTGGACTGTTCCCATGAGGCACAGGATCAGACTGATTTGCATAAGGCCATGTCTGAACTGGGGTGGCAGAGTGAGCTAAAGAACGGTGATGGATTAAACCCAGATCAGTTGACTGGGGGTGAGTGTTTGTATTGTCAACGCTCCGTCCATCATCCCCTTTGGTTTTCCTTTGTTCGCCCTCAGTTGGCAGGGTATGCTCAGACATGAGTCCCTTGCTCACTTTGCCACTGGATTCAAGCAAGCCCGGCTGAAGACGGCTGTAATGCCAGAAACCGGTCCTGGGAAGCTTGATTCCGGTCCAGGGAAGACATGGCTTCGCAGTTCAGGCTGGACTGTTCCCATGAGGCACAGAGTCAGACTGATTTGCATATGGACATGTCGGAACTGGGGTGGTGGAGTGAGCTAAAGAACGGTGATGAATTAAACCCAGATCAGTTGACTGGGAGTGAGTGTTTGTATTGTCAACGCTCTGTCCATCATCCCCTTTGGTTTTTCTTTGTTCGCCCTAAGTTGGCAGGGTATGCTCAGACGTGAGTCCCTTGCTCACTTTGCCTCTGGATTCAAACAAGCCCAACTGAAGACGGCTGTAATGCCATAAACCGGTCCTGGGAAGCTTGATTCCGGTCCAGGGAAGACATGGCTTGGCAGTTCGGGCTGGACGGTTCCAATGAGGCACAGCGTCAGACTGATTTGCATATAGCCATGTCTGAACTGGGGTGGCGGAGTGAGCTAAATAACGGTGATGGATTAAACCCAGATCAGTTGACTGGGAGTGAGTGTTTGTATTGTCAACGCTCTGTCCATCATCCCCTTTGGTTTTTCTTTGTTCGCCCCAAGTTGGCAGGGTATCCTCACACGTGAGTCCTTTGCTCACTTTGCCACTGGATTCAAGCAAGCCCGGCTGAAGACGGCCGTAATGCCAGAAACCGGTCATGGGAAGCTTGATTCCGGTCCAGGGAAGACATGGCTTGGCAGTTTGGGCTGGACTGTTTCCATGAGGCACAGGGTCAGACTGATTTGCATATGGCCATGTCTAAACTGGGGTGGCGGAGTGAGCTAAAGAACGGTGATGGATTAAACCCAAATCAGTTGACTGGGGGTGAGTGTTTGTATTGTCAACGCTCCCTCCATCATCCCCTTTGGTTTTTCTTTGTTCGCCCTAAGTTGGCAGGGTATGCTCATACGTGAGTCCCTTGCTCACTTTGCCACCGGATTTAAGCAAGCCCGGCTGAAGACGGCTGTAATGCCAGAAACCGGTCCTGGGAAGCTTGATTCCGGTCCAGGGAAGACATGGCTTGGCCGTTCGGGCTGGACTGTTCCCATGAGGCACAGGGTCAGACTGATTTGCATATGGCCATGTCTGAACTGGGGTGGCGGAGTGAGCTAAAGAACGGTGATGGATTAAACTCAGATCGGTTGACTGGGGGTGAGTGTTTGTATTGTCAACGCTCCGTCCATCATCCCCTTTGGTTTTTCTTTGTTCGCCCTAAGTTGGCAGGGTATGCTCAGACGTGAGTCCCTTGCTCACTTTGCCACTGGATTCAAGCAAGCCCGGCTGAAGATGGCTGTAATGCCAGAAACCGGTCCTGGGAAGCTTGATTCCGGTCTAGAGAATACATGGCTTGGCAGTTCGGGCTGGACTGTTCCCATGAGGCACAGGGTCAGACTGGTTTGCATATGGCCATGTCTGCACTGGGGTGGCTTAGTGAGCTAAAGAACGGTGATGGATTAAACCCAGATCAGTTGACTGGGGGTGAGTGTTTGTATTGTCAACGCTCCGTCCATCATCCCCTTTGGTTTTTCTTCAGATTTACAGCTGCCCTCATACAGGCAAATTAACCTCAGCTTTTTTAGAAATGAAAGATACATTTCGCTTTGAGCAGGCTCTAGATGTCATCAAACCTCTAGCTTCTAGAAAGCTTTATCTACAGTTCAGGCATGGGGCCCTCCTTCTCCGTTGTTTTACATCTAAATGGAAGGGTTTGCAAGCTGTGAATTGCCCAGCATGCGATTGCCCTGAAGAATCTGTACTCCACGTCTTCTTTAGCTGCCCTAGCTACGATAAAGTGAGGAGATGTTGGGTGGTGCAGATTTGTAGAAACCTTGGAAGCAGGCGGTGCTCTGAGGCGTTCAGGATACTGAAGTATGACACCAGTATACCGATCGTTTACTCAGTTGCAGGTTTCCTATTTTCCATGTGGTGGACTCCTAGGATTTTTATGAAAATAACTTAAGATGCTCTAGTGCGCCATTGGGGTGGAATAACATTATTCGTATCCTAAACAGCCGGGAACAATACTACACGGCGGTTGGCCCTGATATTTTATACAAAATGTTGCCTTGTGATTGGACTAGATTGAAAATAGTCAATGGCAGTGGTTGTCTGGCTACAGGGAAACGGTATATTGTTAGTTTATGTCAACAAACCCACTAAAATCTTTCGTGTAGGAGTGATTTGTAGACCTGGGGAAGCCAGTGTAAGTACCAAATCTTTTGACATATGGGAATAATGTTGGTCATTCCTCTTATGATCCTGTTTTATCTAATTTATTTATTTATTTAATCGCACTATGCACCTTTTGAAGTGATCCTTGTCTCCCGTTCGGAATTACTCATAGAGATTTTTATACTGATTTCTTTTTTAAATATATATTCAATTGTTTTTTTGATGCAATCTTTTAAATTATCTTGTATGTATTGTGTTGTACTTTTTAGGTCATTTGACCAAAATAAAGTTGTTTGAACTGGAGCTGTATAATAAGGACATGACACATTTTATATATCGTTTGTCAGGACTAAAACCAGAAATATCTCAAATGATTAAAGAGCATAAATTATGTTGGCAGGCAAAGCCTATCGATGAAATTCTCAAGTATGTAAAATATTATGGAGATGAAATTGATAATAAGCAAAAGAAATTAGAAGAAAAAGTAATGTGGGCTCAAGTAAAATTGTCAGAACAGCAGGAACTCCAGTTAAGTCAGCAGGCAAATAATCAAGGAAAAGGGAAAGGTCAAAGTGAAAGTATTGGGGGCAAACCTAGAAGCAGAATGAGCAAAGAGGTGGCGAACAAAAAGTTTCCTGTCACAGGTGCGGAAAGTTGGGGCATTGGAAAAACGAGTGTAAATTATTACAGAATAATAATGTCCAAACTCAAAATTTGAATCCCCAGACGCAGAATGAAGAGTCAATGAGACACCTGTGACAGGTAATACAAAATTAGTTACCACCTGCCCCTATGCCAGATTTCGTGACACCAGATTTCGGGAGGGAAGTGGTAAGAAAAACACGGTAACACCACAGTTTCTTTTGCAGGACACATTCTTTGAAGATACATACTGACGGTGCCTGAGAGGGGGGGAGAGGAGTGCGTACTTGGCGCATCCTTACCGGTAGATCAGTCAGGTCCTTACATAGATGGCAAGGTTGAGGGAAAAGACATCACCTTTTTGTTGGACACTGGTGCTACCTCTTCTACTGTGAGAACAGCAGACATCCCAAACCTACCCCTCTCGGGAGAAGCAATCCAAGTATTGGGCGTTTCTAATAAACAGATTAGGACCCCTATTACAGAACCAGTGGAGGTATGTATTGGCAATTTTAAGGAGATGCACAAATGTGTTGTGTGCGACTCCAGTCCTCTGAACTTGCTAGGAAGGGATTTATTGTGTAAAATGAATTGCATAATCTTTTGCACACCAAATGGTGTTGAGATTCAGACTCCAGATGAAGATGGAGTGTACAAAATTATGTTAGCTAAACAAGAGACTGAAATTAAAAAGATGACTCTAATAGATTTACCAGAAGAGCTTCGAAATACCGTAAACCCTGATGTGTGGGATTTTACAGGGAAAGAAGTGGGATTAATGGCAAATTTTGATCCATTGAAAGTGGCAGTAAGAGAAGGCGCAGTTTACCCAAATATCAGACAGTACAAAATGAGTCTGGAAATAAAAGCAGGTGTTGCAGCAGAAATTTAACGTTTGATTGAACAAGGCATTCTAAAAGAAATAATGAGAAGTCAATGTAATTTACCGATAATTGGCATAAAGAAACCAAGCGGGAAATAAAGAGTAGTTCAAGACCTGCGTAAAATAAATAAAATTGTTGTCCCATGCTGCCCAGCAGTCCTGAATCCAGCAGTGATTCTGTATCAGATACCATGGAGTGCAGGATGGTTCACTGTAATTGATTTATGCCATGCCTTCTTCTCCATCCCATTGCATCTAGACAGTAAATTGTTATTTTCATTCAAATATGATGAGCATTTAATCGGGTTCCTCAGGGGTACATTGAAAGTCTATCGATTTTTAATCAGATTTTGAAAAAAATTCTCAAATTCATGGTACTGCCTGGACAGTCCGTTTTGGTGCAGTACATAGACGACCTACTGGTTGTGTCTAAAACTCAAAGTGACTGCATCATTGATACAATTGCATTATTGAATCATTTGGCTGAAGGAGGACATAAAGTGTCACCTGAAAAATTGCAATTTTGCACCACATCGGTCAAATATCTGGGACAGCAGATAGAGAGAGGAGTCAGAAGAGTGACTTCAGAAAGAATTAAAATAATTTGAAACATGAAATTACCTTAGACACAAAAAATCAGGATGTTTCTCGGAGTTGTAGATAACTGTAGGCAGTGGATTGTGGGATTTGCAGTACTAGCTAAGCCATTGATTCAGCTAACAAAGAAATAAGCAAAAGATTCAGTGGAATGGGATGATGAAAGCATGACTGCTTTCCTACAATTATGCAACTGTCTCTGTGAGGCTCCAGTATAAGGGATGCCTGATTATTCAAAAGAATTTGCACTGTTTTGTGATTCAAGAGACAATTGTGCTCTCTCAGTCTTAACAAGGACCCATGGCTTAATGCGACGTCCTGTGGCATATTTTTCTGCCACTTTGGACCCAGTGGCATCAGCATTAGTAGGATGCCCGAAGTCTGTAGCTGCAACTTGCATGAGTCTTCAACAAACTGAATCCATTGCAATGGGACATCTTGTAACTGTATATGTCCCACATGCAGTTGTGATTTTGCTGACGCAAAATCGCTCACAATAGCTTACTCCTAGTCAGCTGACTAAGTATGAGTGAGTCATTTTAGGTGCAGAGAATGTGATAATAACTAAATTATACTGTACTGAACCCAGCAACCTTATTGCCTAATTCACATTTTGAAGAAGTGGAAAATGAAGTTAAACATGATTGTATTAAATACAATTCTAAACCACGCCCAGACATACGGGAAGAACCTCTAAAAAACCCCGAACATTAGCTATTTGTGGATGGCTCATGCATGCGTCATGAGGAAGGAGGATTGAGTGCTGCTTATGCTGTATGTACATTGTCTGGTATAGTCGAAGCATCCTATTTACCAGGAGTCATGTCTGCACAAGTAGCCAAATTGATTGCTTTAATGAAAGCATTCAAAATTGGGAAAAATTGGAGAATAACCATTTACACTGATAGTCAGTATGGTTATGGGGTTGTGCATGACTTCGGCCATCTGTGGATGCAGAGGGAGTTCATGACTTCTTCAGGAATTCCTATTAAAAATGGACATTTTGTAAAAGAATTTACTTGAAGTAATACAATTGCCAAAATACGTGGCAGTGGTCAAGTGTGCTGCTAGCCAATCTGGAAATGACAAAGTGACAGCTAGTAATCGTTATGCTGACCAGGTGGCCCAACATTGTGCCAATTACAAAATGGCAGTAAACAAGAAAATTGATGGACGTGGAATCAGCTGCCAATTTATGTTGCCAGGGGGCGTGGGAACACGGGAGGTAGTGAGAGATCTACAAAATGAAGCAGAATCCAAAGAAAAGGATGAATGGGAGAAAATAGGTTGTCAGAGAAGAGCTGAAGATGGTGTGATAATTTACTTAAATGGGAGACCAGTGTTACCTGACTGTATGCTTGCACCCAAGGCCAGAATGTATCACTGGGACACACACATAGACAGAGATGCCATGATAAGACTGTTTAGACAGGACTGGTTTAGTCCAAGGTTCATGAACGTAGCAGAGAGTCTTTGCCAGAGATGCCTAATTTGTCAACAGATTAACCCTGGTAGGAAAACTATAGTTTTCCCTGGCAAAGTTGGAAAAGTAGAAGGTCCATTTATAAGGCTCCAAATCGATTTCATTCAGTTACCTGCTTGTCGAGGATTAAACTATGTTCTTGTCATTGTGTGCCTATTTTCCAAATGGGTAGAAGCTTACCCAGACAGGAGGAATGCCAGCCTAACTGTAGCCAAACTCCTTTTGAGAGAGCTCATTCCTAGGTTTGGTTTTCTAGTAACAATTGAATCAGACCGAGGGTCTCATTTTAATAATGAAATAATTTGATTGATTTGTGAAACATTCAAAATTGGGGAAAAAAAGGAGCACTGTGCATACCGCCCAGAGGCTTCTGGAGTGGTAGAACAACTGAATGGCACAATCAAGTCAAGATTGGAAAAGATGTGTGAATCTACTCGATTGGAATGGCCTGATGCTTTACCTCTTGTCCTGATGGGACTCAGAAGCATACCAGGTAAGAAAACAGGCTTGAGTCCCAATGAGATACTCATGGGAAGGGCAATGAGGCAAGCATGTGTGCCAGGACCCAAGCTGTTAAATGTATCTTATGATTTGGTATTGGAGTACTGCAGAGTTGGCTGACCAAGTGTGTTCTATCTGTCACCAGGTTGGGGAAGACACTGTGGCCAGACATTGACCCCAGCACATGACTTGAATACAGGTGATTGGGTGGTGATAAAAGATCGCACCCGAGAATCCTGCCCATCACCAAGGTGGGGAAAATTACATCAAGTAATAACTGTAGCCAAACTCTATTTGAGAGAGCTCATTCCTAGGTTTGGTTTTCCAGTAACAATTAAATCAGACCGAGGGTCTCATTTTAATAATGAAATAATTTGATTGATTTGTGAAGCATTCAAAATTGGGGGGAAAAAGGAGCACTGTGCATACCGCCCAGAGGCTTCTGGAGTGGTAGAACAACTGAATGGCACAATCAAGTCAAGATTTGAAAAGATGGGTCAGACTGATTTGCATATGGCCATGTCTGAACTGGGGTGGCGGAGTGAGCTAAAGACGGTGATGGATTAAACCCAAATCAGTTGACTGGGGGTGAGTGTTTGCATTGTCAATGCTCCGTCCATCATCCCCTTTGGTTTTTCTTTGTTCGCCCTAAGTTGGCAGGGTATGCTCATACGCGAGTCCCTTGCTCACTTTGCCACTGGATTCAAGCAAGTCCGGCTGAAGACAGCTGTAATGCCAGAAACTGGTCCTGGGAAGCTTGATTCCGGTCCAGGGAAGACATGGCTTGGCCGTTCGGGCTGGACTGTTCCCATGAGGCACAGGGTCAGACTGATTTGCATATGGCCATATCTGAACTGGGGTGGCGGAGTGAGCTAAAGAACGGTGATGGATTAAACCCAGATCAGTTGACTGGGGGTGAGTGTTTGTATTGTCAACGCTCCGTCCATCATCCCCTTTGGTTTTTCTTTGTTCGCCCTAAGTTGGCAGGGTATGCTCAGACGTGAGTCCCTTGCTCACTTTGCCACTGGATACAAGCAAGCCCGGCTGAAGACGGCTGTAATGCCACAAACCGGTCCTGGGAAGCTTGATTCTGGTCTAGGGTAGACATGGCTTGGCAGTTCGGGCTGGACTGTTCCCATGAGGCACAGGGTCAGACTGATTTGCATATGGCCATGTCTGAACTGGGGTGGTGGAGTGAGCTAAAGAACGGTGATGGGTTAAACCCAGATCAGTTGACTGGGGGTGAGTGTTTGTATTATCAACGCTCCGCCCATCATCCCCTTTGGTTTTTCTTCAGATTTACAGCTCCCCTCATACAGGCAAATTAACCTCAGCTTTTTTAGAAATCAAAGATACATTTCGCTTTGAGCAGGCTCTAGATGTCATCAAACCTGTAGCTGCTAGAAAGCTTTATCTACAGTTCAGGCATGGGGCCCTCCCTCTCCGTTGTTTTACATCTAAATGGAAGGGTTTGCAAGCTGTGAATTGCCCAGCATGCGATTGCCCCGAAGAATCTGTACTCCACGTCTTCTTTAGCTGCCCTAGCTACGATAAAGTGAGGAGACGTTGGGTGGTGCAGATTTGTAGAAACCTTGGAAGCAGGCAGTGCTCTGAGGCGTTCAGGATACTGAAGTATGACACCAGTATACCGATCGTTTACTCAGTTGCAGGCTTCCTATTTTCCATGTGGTGGACTCCTAGGATTTTTATGAAAATAACTTAAGATGCTCTAGTGCGCCATTGGGGTGGAATAACATTATTCGTATCCTAAACAGCCGGGAACAATACTACCCGGCGGGTGGCCCTGATATTTTATCGAAAATGTTGCCTTGTGATTGGACTAGATTGAAAATAGTCACTGGCAGTGGTTGTCTGGCTACAGGGAAATGGTAAATTGTTAGCTTATGTCAACAAACCCACTAAAATCTTTTGTGTAGGAGTGATTTGTAGACCTGGGGAAGCCAGTGTAAGGACCAAATCTTTTGACATATGGGGATAATGTTGGTCATTCCTCTTATGATCCTGTATAATCTAATTTATTTATTTATTTATTCGCACTATGCACCTTTTGAAGTGATCCTTGTCTCCCGTTCAGAATTACTCATAGAGATTTTTATACTAATTTCTTTTTTAAATATATATTCAATTGTTTTTTTGATGCAATCTTTTAAATTATCTTGTATGTATTGTGTTGTACTTTTTAGGTCATATTGACCAAAATAAAGTTGTTTGAACTGGAACTGGATAATAAGGACATGACACATTTTATATATCGTTTGGTGTCAGGACTAAAACCAGAAATATCTCAAATGATTAAAGAGCATAAATTATGTTGGCAGGCAAAGCCTATCGATGAAATTCTCAAGTATGTAAAATATTATGGAGATGAAATTGATAATAAGCAAAAGAAATTAGAAGAAAAAGTAATGTGGGCTCAAGTAAAATTGTCAGAACAACAGGAACTCCAGTTAAGTCAGCAGGCAAATAATCAAGGAAAAGGGAAAGGTCAAAGTGAAAGTATTGGGGGCAAACCTAGAAGCAGAATGAGCAAAGAGGTGGCGAACAAAAAATTTACTGTCACAGGTGCGGAAAGTTGGGGCATTGAAAAAAGTGTAAATTATTACAGAATAATAATGTCCAAACTCAAAATTTGAATCCCCAGACGCAGAATGGAGAGTCAATGAGACAACCGTGACAGGTAATACAAAATTAGTTACCACCTGCCCCTATGCCAGATTTCGTGACACCGGATTTCGGGAGGGAAGTGGTAAGAAAAACACGGTAACACCACCGTTTCTTTTGCAGGACACATTCTTTGAAGATACATACTGACGGTGCCTGAGAGGGGGGAAGAGGAGTGCGTACTTGGCGCATCCTTACCGGTAGATCAGTCAGGTCCTTTCATAGATGGCAAGGTTGATTGAAAAGACATCACCTTTTTGTTGGACACTGGTGCTACCTCTTCTACTGTGAGAACAGCAGACATCCCACATGCAGTTGTGATTTTGCTGACGCAAAATCGCTCACAATAGCTTAATCCTAGTCAGCTGACTAAGTATGAGTGAGTCATTTTAGGTGCAGAGAATGTGACAATAACTAAATTATACTGTACTGAACCCAGCAACCTTATTGCCTAATTCACATTTTGAAGTGGAAAATGAAGTTGAACATGATTGTATTAAATACAATTCTAAACCACGCCCAGACATACGGGAAGAACCTCTAAAAAATCCCGAACATTAGCTATGTGTGGATGGCTCATGCATGCGTCATGAGGAAGGAGGATTGAGTGCTGCTTATGCTGTATGTACATTGTCTGGTATAGTCGAAGCATCCTATTTACCAGAAGTCATGTCTGCACAAGTAGCCAAATGGATTGCTTTAATGAAAGCATTCAAAATTGGGAAAAATTGGAGAATAACCATTTACACTGATAGTCAGTATGGTTATGGGGTTGTGCATGACTTCGGCCATCTGTGGATGCAGAGGGAGTTCATGACTTCTTCAGGAACTCCTATTAAAAATGGACATTTTGTAAAAGAATTTACTTGAAGTAATACAATTGCCAAAATACGTGGCAGTGGTCAAGTGTGCTGCTCACCAATCTGGAAATGACAAAGTGACAGCTAGTAATAGTTATGCTGACCAGGTGGCCCAACATTGTGCCAATTACAAAATGGCAGTAAACGAGAAAATTGATGGACGTGGAATCAGCTGCCAATTTATGTTGCTAGGGGGCGTGGGAACATGGGAGGTAGTGAGAGATCTACAAAATGAAGCAGAATCCAAAGAAAAGGATGAATGGGAGAAAATAGGTTGTCAGAGAAGAGCTGAAGATGGTGTGATAATTTACTTAGATGGGAGACCAGTGTTACCTGACTGTATGCTTGCACCCAAGGCCAGGATGTATCACGGGGACACACACATAGACAGAGATGCCATGATAAGACTGTTTAGACAGGACTGGTTTAGTCCAAGGTTCATGAACGTAGCAGAGAGTCTTTGCCAGAGATGCCTAATTTGTCAACAGATTAACCCTGGTAGGAAAACTATAGTTTGCCCTGGCAAAATTGGAAAAGCAGAAGGTCCATTTATAAGGCTCCAACTCGATTTCATTCAGTTACCTGCTTGTCGAGGATTAAAGTATGTTCTTGTCATTGTTTGCCTATTTTCCAAATGGGTAGAAGCTTATCCAGCCAGGAGGAATGCCAGCCTAACTGTAGCCAAACTCCTTTTGAGAGAGCTCATTCCTAGGTTTGGTTTTCCAGTAACAATTGAATCAGACCGAGGGTCTCATTTTAATAATGAAATAATTTGATTGATTTGTGAAGCATTCAAAATTGGCGAAAAAGGGAGCACTGTGCATACAGCCCAGAGGCTGAATGGCACAATCAAGTCAAGATTGGAAAAGATGTGTGAATCTACCCGATTGGAATGGCCTGATGCTTTACCTCTTGTCCTGATGGGACTCAGAAGCATACCAGATAAGAAAACAGGCTTGAGTCCCAATGAGATACTCATGGGAAGGGCAATGAGGCAAGCATGTGTGCCAGGACCCAAGATGTTAAATGTATCTGATGATTTGGTATTGGAGTACTGCAGAGTTGGCTGACCAAGTGTGTTCTATCTGTCACCAGGTTGGGGAAGACGCTGTGGCCAGACATTTGACCCCAGCACATGACTTGAATACAGGTGATTGGGTGGTGATAAAAGATCGCACCCGAGAATCCTGCCCATCACCAAGGTGGGGAAAAGCACATCAAGTAATACTGGTTACCACCACAGCTGTGAATTGCAAAGGAATACCAAACTGGATTCATGCCAGTCATTCCAAGAGAGTGACTGAACCTGACGGAACAAAGGCTGAAGGTTGTACAGCTGAAGGATCTCAAGTGATTGATCCTGAAGTAGCTGATAAAGAATAACCGAGCACAAGTCAGGATGAATGGATTCAAATAGTCAACAAACCTGAAGTTATAGTAACAACAAAAAGCCAAACAATTTTAGATTGTCAGAGTGATAGTGAGGATGAGACAGGAATAGAAGAACACAATCAGATCACCGAAACAAAAGCCAATATAAAATCTAAGGAGGACCAGATAAGGAAAGATCAATATACTCAGACAGAAGAAAACGACAACAGTACTCCTGAGTTTGAGGAGGGACAGACAGGCACTAGAAAAAACGTTCAGGCAGAAGACAATCAAGAAACTATAAGACCTGAGCAGGATCAGGTAGGTATAGAAAAATTAATTCAGGAAGAGGAAGGAAAACAGAATCAAAACCAAAGAAAAATCCAGCAAAATCCTGAACAAGGCCAGACTAGTGTAGAACCCATCCAGGCAGAAACTGCAGAGGTAATAAGCCCTGGAAAAGGTCAGATAGAGAGGAATTCTGAAGATGACGAGAATCAAAGTGTGCCTGAACTTAATGAAAATAAAAGGACAAGTGAAGAAAATAAAAGCACAGTGCCAGCTAAAAGACTCAGAAAAGGTGATACTTGGCCTAGTATTATCTAAAGACTGAAATATTGCCTCAAACAATAAGTGAAGAACCAGACCAAGTAGACGAGGTCACAAGTCAGTCTGGACCATCCACAGAGAAACCCAGAAGGAGAAGTCCAGGCTTAAAAAGACTGAATAATAAATGCAAGGGTCCTGAGTGGACATATGTGATTCTTGAGGATTTTGAGAATCTGGAAATCAGTGATGAAAGTGATGAAGAATTGATTGTTGAATAAATTGACGAAGAAGTGAGACCAACTTGAAAATAAATTCACAGTTTATATTCTGTGTAAAAGTTACAAAGAGGGGCTGAGTCTCCTTAGTCAGAAATGGCTGATATAAGAGTTACTAGAAACTCAAAAAGAAATTGTATAAAGACATGCAGTAGAATATGCATATGTAGTATATTAATGCCTTACTTGATGGCTGGTAAAAATCAGAATGACACTAGTACACATGGAAAGGTAGCTAACCTTAAACAAGACAGAGTAGAATTAGAAGCACCAGAAGAGATAGAACTACATCATAGTATGAAAAGAAATGACACGGATTTTAATGTATTTGCTAACCTTTTAGTGCATCATGTAGAAACCATGGAAGTTAGTGATTGCTACGTCTGTATGAAATTACTGACATTAAAAGGAGTGACATATCATCATTTACCACTAACATATGGTATTTCGTGTAGTATTTTAGGTAGTTTATTTTATAGAACTGGAAAGCTACAATATTATTATCCTAACATAGATGTGATTTTTTCTGAAATTCCTGTACGCAGAAACATGAACCCTGCCTTTAGCAGTAGAGACTCACAGTTTATGGGTGAATATTTTCTAAAAATAAAAACAATAGATATAGCTGAGGCACATAAAGACAATTTAACATGCAAGTCAATCAAAGAAGGTAAAAATATTCTTTAATTTAGTAGGGAAAAGGAGAGAGGATTTTCATAGAAGGGCTACTGAACCTAAACCCCAGATACCCAAATGAGCTAAAAGGGAAGAATGTATTGCAATTGGCAAGTCTCATGCTGCTATGTCTCGGGACTTTGAAAAGAAGGGGAAAATCTGTCTCCATAGGTTAAAAACAGAGTATAACAATGTATTAATCGGTTCCAAGTGAATATGGACACAACTTCCTGATTATTGGGGGTTGGAGACTAAAAGGGGGAACTGATCCAGTATTTCCTGGATTCGATTATATTTATGGG
Source organism: Lissotriton helveticus (assembly GCF_964261635.1). Classification (NCBI taxonomy): domain Eukaryota; kingdom Metazoa; phylum Chordata; class Amphibia; order Caudata; family Salamandridae; genus Lissotriton; species Lissotriton helveticus. The sequence continues at coordinate 1,035,528,884 of NC_136063.1, forward strand.
ATCAAAGCTTATTTTAAGCTGCCTGATCATTGGTATGGGAGTTGCTATTTCGGAATAGTATTTCAAAGGTATACCATATAAAATGAATCACTGGAAGCAATGAAGACGAGTCGGACTAACAGGACATAAAAGAGCTAGTTTTTCAGAAATTGTAGGAGATATATTTAGTGGATTGATAGCTTCAGTGGGAGTAATTCTGAATACACAAAGAATCTGTAAATTTTCTACAGTGGTTGATCGCTTATTGACTGACACTGCTGGTGGATTCTTACTGATCAATGCTGAATTAGTTGCGATAAGATCAATGGTTTTACAAAATCGACTTGCTCTTGATATATTATTAGCAAAAGTCTGTAGAATGCTGAAGGCGCAAGATTGTTGCACTTACATACCTGACAAAAGTATTGAAATTGGAAGGTATGTCAGAAATATTACTCATTTGGAAGAAGAATTGAAACCACTGAGGTTGATAGTGCATGGAAAAGACTAACTGATGGTAGTTGTCTTTCTAATGTAGGAAAAAGCATTTTAGGTAAAGTACTGATGCCAATAATGGGAATATCACTACTGATTTTAGTGATAATGATTTGGTGCAAATGCTGCAGAAACAGAAAGTGGTATGCAGTAAATTAGAACGGAAAGAAGCGAAAATAAGATGAAATACAACTTGAAGAAATGAAAGGGGATATTTAGAAAAGAATGAAGGGTTTCCAAAAGAAAAGAGATAAAGGAAATCCTAAAGTAATAGAAGAAATTGAATTGGGAGAATGCTAAACTTGGCATCTGGTTCCGTAATTAGTGATGGTATAGAATACTTCAAAGAGGGGATTGATGAAGCAAGCAATCTTACCTTTTTCTTGCTTGTCTGTTGATTTTGCAGAGACGTTATGGACCAACTTCCCAATGTCCTAACTCACAACCTATGTTTTTATTTATGAAAACTAGGCTATTCAGTTGGGATTCAGGGAGGAGGGCCGGACCGGGGACGCTAGTTGCAGTTATTTGTCGACCTGCAAGGCAAATGGGAAATTTGTAACTAACTATCCTTTTAAGTAGGTTTGATGTAACATATAAATTATTGTAACTGAGTTCAGCTTTTAAATTAACTCTAAAAGTCCTACCTGCGATCTAGAAGTATTAATCGTCGCATCCTTGTAGTCGTCGTGAAGATGCGTCTTTATTTGGGAATTGGTCTATCAGTAGAAGATTATTGTGCCTGTGTTGTTATAAAAGAATATATACTTACATATATATATATATTAAATAGTTTACTAATTTTCTAGTTTCAGTTCTTCACAATCTAAATAATCTTCTATTCTTGTTTATCATGTGACTTACTTGCTATTTTGTCCAACACTATTAGACTTTACGACCTATTTGGAAAAATGTTTTAAATAACTAAAAGTTGTCTTTTTTCTTTGCAGCGTGTCTTCAGCCAAAAGTGTTCCAGGAAATCCTAAGGTAAGTACTGTGGAAATAAATCTATCTTGCGTTGGGCGCCAAAAAATTAACTTGGAAAATTATCCACTTAGCTTTTAATGTTCTTTCTCTTTTGCAGCCTCGTTTATGCTGAGCCTCTTGAATTCCGAAAGGTGGCAGGAGTGAATCCGTTCAGAAGAAGTTGCAGCCTCGGAAATGTGGAGCCTCATAGATGCAGGGAGGCCGTAAAGGGGCTGGAATTCAACAGACGGACTTTCAATGGAAAGATGGATTCTTTGCCGTGGAGCAGGTACGCAGGTCCTTCCGTTTCAGGAATCAGGAGGCATAGCAGTTTCTACAAGATGGCTGTGGCTATTTATAGACTTGCCAAACCCATGGAAACCGCCGTAGCCTTACGCATCATTTGCAGCGTGCGTCTTTTTCCTCAAACAGTTTAGCTTAATGTCAGATGCAGCAGAGTGCAGTTATCTTTGGCAATGATGATCTTTTTCCACTGCAAATTTAACTTTGTTGTTTGTCTCTTCATCAAAAACATACCATGAAAAACATTTTGAATAAAACACGAATCCATGCCCAATGAAACACGAATTCTTGCCTTGTAAGACTCCCAAATCCAATATGCAATATTCAAGTCTAAATAAATACACAATTACTCAATACATAATGGTGTGCAGGATGCACGGAGCAGGGGTGGGTTTTTTGAATGGTAGTTATAAAGTGTACATAAATCAGAGCCCTGAAAATACACTCAGTATTTTTATTGATCTTTCAAGGCAGAATATTTATGTTTAGTTATGGGCCCTGAGGAAAAACATGACAGGAATCCCCTCTCAAAATCCCTCCTAAAACCTGAGGTATGGGTTTTGGTTTGTCTGGAATGAAATGCTTTTACTAAACGTGGAGTCGGTTGTAAATTAGCAAGAGGTTCCCAGGACCATTCTTCTGGACCATAACCTTTCCAATGAATGAAATAGAATAATATTTCACAGATTCTTTTTGAATCCAAAATAGTTTGTACTTCGAATTCTGGAATACCATTAATATCTATAGCGGGAGGAGCTATACTTTTTCGAGTCAAAGGGTTAAATGGCTTTAATAGAGAAACATGAAAAACTGGGTGACAATGATATTTAGAAGGAAGAATAATCTGACACTGACTGCATTTATAATGTTTTCTATGCTTATTTTTCTTGTGTCTGTTTATTTTGTAATTCTTTTTTATGTCTAAAATAACATCTGTATAAAGTGCTCCTACTTGAAAACATTGTTCAGGTATGATTGGTTGATTTGCATTTGAGGAAAGACATAGATCATCTGAAATTCCAATATGAGATAAAGCATCAGCTTTTTGATTCTCTTTCCCAGGACGATAAGTTATAACAAAATTATAATCTTAAAAAAAGAGAGTCCAACAAAGTTGTCGAGGAGTGAGACCCTTGATGGAACGTAAACTTTGTAGGTTACGATGATCTGTATGAATAGTTACTGGATGTCGAGCTCCTAACAAATAATGGCGCCATTCTTCGAATACAGCTTTTATTGCTAATAACTCTCTATCTGCAATGACATAATTTTGTTCAGTTTGTGTAAGTTTCCTAGAATAATATGCTATTGGATGCATTTGACCTGTATATTTGTGTCTTTGGGAAAGAGTTCCTCCAATAGCAAATTGAGATGCATCAGCTTCTATTATAAAAGGATTAGAAGGATCTGGATGCATTAAAATAGGTGCTGAAGTAAATTGCTTTTTTGAATTCTGAAATGCATGCTCAGCTTCCATGGACCACTCAAATAAAAAAATATGGGAAATCTGAGTAATAGGGGTTATAGTCTGGGAAAAGTTATGAATGAAACTTCTATAGAAATTGGCAAATCCCAAAAAACTTTGCACTTGTTTTACTGAGGCCGGACTTGGCTAATCAAGAACTGCCCGAATTTTGTTAGGATCCATTTCAATTCCATTAGGACTGAGGATATAACCTAAGAAATCTACTTTAGTTGTGTGAAAGGTATTTTTTTCTAATTTAACAATGAAAGAGTTTTTTAAAAGCTGTTGAAGAACAGCCCTTACTTGTTAAGGATGTATGTCATTACAACGCGATCTTTTAGATCGCGGTACATGACTACGCTGCCATTACAACGCAAGTCGTTACAACGACTTGCGTTGTAGGGCGTGGATTGTGGAATATTATAATTTTATATTCCAACACCAGTCCACGTAACAGTAGGGAAGGTGTTGGAATATAAAATTGCAATATTCCTTATACAACAGCGCCATCCAGCGCAAGTTGTAGTAACGACTTGCGTTGTAATGGCATAGTTGTAAAGGCAACGCGGTGTTTTCACCGCATTGTAAACGATGTTCCCCCTTGTTTTACATGTCCAATTGTGTCTTTTGAGAAGATTAGGATGTCATCAATATATACTACACAACACACATCTAAAAAATCTCTTAGTACTTCATTTATAAAAACTTGAAAAGCTTCGGGAGCATTGAAGAGTCCGAAGGGCATGAATTGATATTCATATAAACCAAATTTAGTTTGAAATGCCGTTTTCCACTCATCACCCTCACGGACTCTAACTAAATGATATGCTCCATGCAGATCCAATTTGGTATAAATTGTAGCATCTTTTATTTGATCTAATAATGTTGGAATTAAAGGAAGTGGGTACCGATTTTTGATAGTGACATTGTTCAAAGCGCGATAATCTATACATTCGCGCAAATCTACTCCCTTCTTTGGAATAAAGAAAATAGGAAAAGATACAGGCGACTGGGAATGTCGTATAAAGCCATTAGCAAGATAGTCATCAAGATAGTTTCTAAAATGTTCATTTTCTTTTTCGGTTAGAGCATTAATTCTGTTGCAAGGTAAAGTGGCTCCAGGCATTAAATCTATTTGACAGTCAAAATCTCTATGTGGAGGTAGAGTATTGGCTTTCTTTTTATCAAAAACATCCATGAGATCTGAATATTCTATAGGTACTCCTTCTAAAAGCATAATACTTTTTGAGTTCTCTGGAAAATCGTAACCTTGAACAAGTAGAATGACACTTTGTAGAATTAAATAAAATAGTCTTTTGCATCCAATCAATTTTGAGGTTAAGCTGTACAAGCCAAGGAATACCTAAAATATGGCGAAATTGAGGTGCATCTATAATATCAAACGTGATAGTTTCGCTATGTTTTGTAGAGTATGTCATAGTAAGAAATTCAGTACGATTTTGTATTAGTCCTGATGTTAATTCTTTTCAGTCAACTGCTCTAACCACCTCTGGTCGATCTTTTGATTCTGTCTTTAAACCTAATTGTAGTAGATATTGAGTATCAATGAACTTTCCTGTTGCTCCTGAGTCTATGAGTGCATCTACTGACCAAATCTTTTCGGTGTCAGTCTGGGACTGTAAGATTACCTTAATACTAAGATGATGGCTACTTCTGGAGTCATTGAGGCCAAACTAGTTGTTTCACTCGGCAAACTGACCTCTAAGATTGTCGAGCTTTTTAGTTTTCCGATTGTTGAGTTACTTCTGCATCATTAGTTCTATTCTTAGGTTTATTAGGATGAGTTGGACATTCTTTTACAAAATGTCCTGCTTTTCCACAATAAAGACACTGATTTAATTTTCTTCTTTCCTTTTCTTCTTTTGAGAGGGGTCCTTTTATGGTCCCGATCTGAATTGGCTCACCCAAATTTATTTTTGATGTGGGTTCAGATTTACTACTAGATTTTACTTTGAACATGGATACTTTATGATCGGATCGTCCTATTTTGCCTTTTCGTTCAGATAAACGATGGTTTAGTTTGACTACCAAATCTATGAATTCTTCAATGTCATCAGGAGGGTCTAGAATTTGTGTAACCATGTCTTTTAACTCCTCTCGTAATCCTTTATAAAAAAGAGACACTCTATTTTCTTTAGGCCACTCTGCTTCTATCAAAAGTCTATTACATTGTGAAATATAGTGTAATAGATCTGAAGATCCTTGTTTGAGGTGTAACAACTCATGATCTGCAGATTATACAAATACATGCTTAGCAAATAACTTTTTCATGGTATTTTTAAATCTCCTAACATCATATAAAATTGGATCATCACGACCTACTATTGGTACTGACCAAAGAGCTGCATTGCCACCTAAATAAGATAGTATAAAAGCTATTTTAGAAGAATCGTCTGGGAAGGCTGCAGGTTTTGGTAAAAAAATGTAAATGACACTGATTCAAAAAGATAGTATATTTACTACTATCTCCATAAAATCTTTCTGGGGTTGCCAATGGAATAGTAACTGGAGTAACTACCTGAATTTGAGTGGGTGAAGAAGACGTACTACTATGCAGGGTTTGCATTCCTGGCTGAAAAGTTGGTTGTTTTAGCACAGGTTTTTGAGTGGCTGAAAAACTCCAGGTAGCGGGATGTGGCACACCAGAGGATTGCAAATTATTTTGTAATACTGAAATATCCCTTCTAAGAGCTGTATTTTCTGATTTTATTTCAGCTAACATAGATGCAATGTCTTGCAGTGAGACTGAGGTAGTTAGATCCATAACGCCTGGGCGAAAATATATTCGTGAGCTTTGCCTTCTGTCAGAATCACAAGCAATCTTACCGTTTTCTTGCTTGTCTGTTGATTTCGCAGAGACGTTATGGACCAACTTCCCAGTGCCCTAACTCACAACCTTTGTGTTTATTTATGCAAACTAGGCTATTCAGTTGGGATTCAGGGAGGAGGACTGGACCGGGGATGCTAGTTGCTCCTATTTGCCAACCTGCGAGGCAAATGGGAAATTTGTAACAAACTATCCTTTTAAGTCAGTTTGATGTAACATATAAAGTATTCTAACTGAGTTCAGCTTTTAAATTAACTATAAATGTCCTACCTGCGATCTAGACACATTAATCATCGCGTCCTTGTAGTCGTCGTGAAGATGCGTCTTGAGTTGAGAGTTGGTCTATCAGTAGTAGATTATTGTGCCTGTGTTGTTACAAAAGAATATATATATATATATATATATATATATATAATAGTTTACTCATTTTCTAGTTTCAGTTCTTCACAATCTAAATAATCTTCTATTCTTGTTTATCATGTGACTTACTTGCTGTTTTGTCCAACCCTATTAGATTTCACGACCTATATGGAAAAAAAAAAGAAATTCAATACAGAAAATAAAAGGTAATTCTCTGCCAAAAGTTTTAAACATAAGAACCTAAAGCGCAAGCAAACGTCTTTGCCAAGTTCTTCAAATTTCACAATGTTTTAAATAACTAAAAGTTGTCTTTTTTTTTTGCAGCGTGTCTTCAGCCAAAAGTGTTTGAGGAAATCCTAAGGTAAGTACTGTGGAAATAAATCTATCTTGCGTTGGGCGCCAAAAAATTAACTTTGAAAATTATCCACTTAGCTTTTAATGTTCTTTCTCTTTTGCAGCCTCGTGCATGCTGAGCCTCTTGAATTCCGAAAGGTGGCAGGAGTGAATCCGTTCAGAAGAAGTTGCAGCCTCGAGAAGGTGGAGCCTCGTAGATGCAGAGAGGCCGCAAAGGGGCTGGAATTCAACAGACGGACTTTCAATGGAAAGACGGATTCTTTGCCATGGAGCAGGTAAGCAGGTCCTTCCATTTCAGGAATCAGGAGGCAAAGCGGTTTCTACAAGATGGGTGTGGCTACTTATAGACTTGCCACACCCATGGAAACCGCCATTACCTTACGCACCATATGCAGTGTGCGTCTTTTTCCTCGAACAGTTTAGCTTAATGTCAGATGCAGCGGAGTGCGGTTATACTTTGGCAATAATGATCTTTTTCCACTGTAAACTTACCTTTGTTGTTTGTCTCTTCATCAAAAACATACCATGAATAACATTTTGAATGAAAAACGAATCCATGCCCAATGAAACACGAATCGATGCCTTGTAAGACTCCCAAATCCAATAAATCAATACACAATTACTCAATACATAATGGTGTTCAGGATGCACAGGACAGGGGTGAGTTTTTTAATGGGAATTATAAAGTGTACATAATTCAGACCCCTGAAAGTACACTCAGAATTTTTATTGATCTTTCAAGGCGGAATATTTATGTTTAGTAATGGGCACTGAGGAAAAACATGACACATACGTACAGAACCTTGCTCATATTCAATCCTCTCGAAATAACGTGTAACTTATTAACCAACATGTTTTGTTTTAATAATAACTGACTTACACAACTTTTTTAGTATCTAGGGGAAGCTTAACTATGTGCTTTTACTAACAGTAACTCGAATGTTCTAAAAGGGCGGCCAAAAACACGGGAATCTTTCTGCACATGCATCTGTTACACCTACGTAGTGTGACGTATCTGTGGTTTTGGTGGGAATTCTTTGCAGCTGTGCACTAGTGTCAAAGATGACCACTTCATGCTTCACATACTAATGCACATGCTCCTGCTCAAATAAAACTTTGAATGTTCTACCTAATCATTAGTGCAATAGTTAAAATAAAGTAATGGGGTTAGAGTAGAAGTAAGTGGTATACAGTGCATTCATTTATTTTTGTATTCCAATGTGTCTTTCTTTAACTTTATTGATAGCTCGTATTTGGGCCTGAAGGGTGTCGCAAACCTCCATCTTGAATTCCGTGCGCGTGCGCATTTAAATGCCGAAAGCCTTGAAGCTGACATTGACAAGCAGCCAAAGTCCTGACTTACTCGCAATATTCCTGGGAACCTGACCGTGTGACCCCAGGAGAGGAAGCAATATGAACTGTATTAATACATTGTATATGATTTGAAATAAATACTGCTGGGTGGAATAAAAAGCATGGGAAAGTAAATTATGGGCAGGAACATTGATCAATTGCACTGAATGACAATGGCTTCATACTGGTATGGTGTGATGACCTCTCCTCGTCTTTCTGTCCAATCAAATGGAGGGAATACACAAATATTGAAACATTCATGGGTGGTACAAGCGCTGTTTCTTGGTATAACTAAGGTAGGCTCAGTCAGTTAGATTGTCCGACTTGTCACAGACCTGTCACTGACCCAACGTATGCTGAAGGAGAATTGAGAGCAGAGTACTGGTCGAGCACTTTGACAGAAGAATAAGGAAATTGCTGAGGGAGAAGATTCGATTTACCTAGTCGGGGTCCGAGAGTGGCCATAGAGAGAGAGGGGTGTGACGCTGGCATTGCACGTTGCGGAGGTGGCCTGTTCTGTCCTGCACCTGTCCTGTCCTCTTGGCACCTGATTAGTTGAAAGTTCTTACTTTTGTCCCAGCCGGTGGCCTGGGTTGGTCCTCGCACCATTCTAGGTAAATATAATCTGTGTGGTATGTCCTTGTGCCGTTTCCCTTTCTTAACCCTTCCCAGGTACCAATGTCTAAAGGTATTTTCTTAAAATCCTGCAAGATTTATGCTTTAATAGTAGTTTTCTTACTTGCAAAGTCATTTATTTCATTACTTTGGCACCTGACTCATAAAATATTGCATAGACAAAGTGTTTCAAATTTTCATAAAGGTCAATGTTATTCTCTACCTATTATTCTAACTCCTTTGATCATATAGATTTAGGACTTAGAGTGCAAGTGAAAAAGATTTGTTAAATCATGGTGTACAGGTATACGTCCTAAAGGTGAAAAAAATTCTGATAGGCAGAAAGATAAAAGTGGGATTACAGGTTCAAAGTGTGAATGTTTATGGGCCCAGGAGAGTATGGTAAACTGAGCTGGCAATCCCGCGCCATCACCGCTGCCCCACAACTCTTCATCTGTATTGGTCTTGCATCATGCAAGTAGGTTGAAACTTGCTCATAAACATATGTGAATGTAGATATTGTAAGCCAGTCCAGGTAGTGTGTCTCTGTATTGCATAACTCATCTGGAGTTATACAAGGCAGCACATATTGCTGACTTAACGTACTCATTGTCATGTAGCCGATTCATGGATGGGCGGGTTGTTAACCACCTCCAACAAAACAGTACTGGGATTCATTTCACCAATGTACCCTCAGGCAACTGCAGATACATGTGATAAATAGCTTCAGGAATACACTTGTAGTTACACCATGTTAACCTTTACTAAAAGCTATTCCTGTAAACTCATTATCCTAGCAGTGAATTTGTCTGAACACATTTTAAAAAGAGACAATGCATCTCAATAGTTTGTGTATGCATGCTGGAGTATCCATCTGTACAAGCACTTTGTTGCATATCATGCAGGGACACTTGACCATAATGCAGGTCGACATCATTGGTGTTAGCCAGTATAACTAAGCCAATCAGTAGGTGAGCAGTGTGATAGGGTGTATGCTGCTAACACAGTGAATTCCTGCATGTGAACTTTTACACAGCGCAGCAACCTTATTATATACCTTGCATTGTGTGAATGCCTCCCAGATATGGAACATAGGGGATATACAGGGCATGATGTTGGCTGGTTAAAGCCAGTCCACGTGCTGACTAGTGCATTTGTCCAGCTGGCCGCACCATGCCAATTAGACTGAATACATGTATGGAATCCTACTGGCACTCCACAGGTTTGACATCAATTACATTAGCACAATGTGAACCAAATTATACATATTGCACAGAGATATGAAGGTTGGTATCCAGCTAAGAACTACAAAGCTATGTGACCTGAACCCTGCCATGCGCACATCCGCACTCACAATGTGCATCAGTCAGGCATTCTGAGAATTAATTCCAGAACAGCATTGTTTAAATGAAGGAGCACGGCGACATCCCTACAGCTTCTGTGGCATCACTGTAAATGTTGCTTTGTCACACAATGTCATATAGAAATAAATGGACTACTTTGATAGAGGCTCAAGTATCCCTGAGGCTGGATTACAACGGACACGCCTTGGGTATCTATTGTAAAGTAAGATATTTGACTCCTTATGAGAATGTACTACCACCCTTTCATGAACACATCTTGAGTCTTGACATGTCTTTTGGTTTTTGCCATGGCTCAAATTCAAGATATGTCATGACTTTGTCCTATTAAACAACATTTAGATCATCTATCATACTAAAAATGTGTAGATGGTGATGCATACCCTGCTGACAGAGTCCTGCATGATTTAACAGTTTTGCTTTTGATTTGGCACACTACTACAGTGATAGGTATGTGACAACAATATTTTTAAGTGTTAAACAGCAGGTATCTTTAGCCACATCTATGGTGAATCACACTGGAATTATGTAGCAGGAGAGCTCAAATGTATGCAGCATGTACGAGCATAGTATGTTGCATGATGAAGGTATATATGTGGCACATGCACACATATCTTTTATTACCCTCATTTCATTATACCATCCTGTTACACTTGGCTACAGTGTTTTTGTGTAATAATTGCACATCATCTGCACCTGTGTTAAACACAGATATGGGCATGTGCAACAGAAACCTCCCAGACAGGCTTAGCGACTTTCATTCAATTTTGCTGCTACCTCAGTTGAAACATGATTTGTTATGTATGTGGTGCTTGTGGTAGAACTATATTTTATTTTGGTGAACATGTGCTGATCATGCGCCAGATGATGGTTCATGTGCCAAATACATCAGGACTATAGATATGGTAATATCAACACAGATGCATTCTGTGGGCCTGCTTATATTGTCCATACACTCAGAATGGCTTGCCTGCTTGTCAATTCAAAATGAATCTGTGGCCAAGTTCTGTTGCGTTGGCCCACTGATTGTGAATTGGTTGCAGGTGATCGATACCTCCCAATACACATCACAATGTTACAAATAACATGGACCGCACATAGACGTTAGTAAGCTACATCTAAGTACTTATTACAGTTAATGGTTGCATTGGCGTCCAGGAAGCTGTCAACAGCCCCTTGAATGAATGGGAGATGTCCACCTTGGAGACAAATATAGAGACATTGCATTGTAAATAGTGCAGTTACATATGGCCGAAATTCCATATTTAATACTATATTATTTTAGTGTTTAACCCCTTCGGTGCCGATGACGGCCCCCGTCCGTCATGCACCGCGGTGGGCGTGTGCTGATGACGGCTGGGGGCCGTCATGAACCCGCCCACTTTGAGAAACGCCGCACAGGCGCAGAATCGCGGCCGCACCCAAGGCGTTAAGATGTATTTAGCACTCGTGACACACATATGTATACATTGTATTAAAATAGTACGCAGCTAGTCACCTTTCAGGGCTGAGCTGATTTGTCTTGTCCTGTGAGGCCCACATTTTGGGCCATTTACATTTGTCTGAAAAATATTGATCTGTGTGCATGAGCTGCACAATTCAGCACACATGAAAAGTCCAACATGAATGGAGATTACATTTTTATTTCCTGCTTAGCCATCAATTGTGGAGTACTAGCATTTTTGGAACATTTTCTGGGCATTCACATATGTGAAATCAGAGAATATTTACAATTGCATGCATGTTCAATGTATACAACCAGCCACAACCCCTTGGGCCAGGGTATGGCAACGCAGCTATTGGCTCTACATTGCTTTATGCTGGCTATATGTAGACACTCTGAGGGACACACATTTCCCTTATGTTATTGCAATATTTTCTCTTTATTCATTGCAATGCACATGATGCTAGTTACATGATGCAATGTTAAACTACAACAGTTTAATGTTTAGGTTTTGCATGACTGCTATAACTACATTACTACATGCAGATGGTGCAACATACCTACCGGCCTCCGGTCTTCAGTCCCAACAGATCCACAAGATCAGTCTCCCGTGACACTCCATTTGATTACCTATTCAGCCCAATCTCTCTCTTTCTGCAGTATGTCAGGAACCCTTCCTTGTGATATGTCATGGATGCAACACACACTTAGGGAAGCACAGAGAGAGGCTGGCTCCCCCATACTCCAGTGCTAGTCCCACCCAGTTTGCAGCTTTGTTGTGTTGTCAAACTCCATCTGCTGTAATTCTATTATTCCTTATGTTTTGACCAGGCAGCCATGTCAAATGCACCAAGCAGTCAAGGTCCTTCATGTCATCTAGTGGGGCAACCACTTTTAAACTCAAGGGCGCAAAGTTGTGTGGCAGAACATGGTATATGCTTAACACAACTCTGATATGATATTTGTGATGCGACCCAAGGACGCCTTGAGTAACCCTGAGTGGAGTCATGAATACCGTATGATTCAATGCGTCACAAAATGACTGCTGTGTGTACTATGCCCCAGGGAGAGGTTCAATGGCTGTTGAATGTATGTACTCGTGCAACCCCCATAGTTTGAAATGCATTTCCAGACTTACAAGACCTGGAAAACCTGGTAATTTACCTTACAGATGCACCTTGCCAGGAGAAGCCTAACAGGAGGTAATACCTTTGAGTGTCCTAGTTACTTCCTCTTTCAATAGATGGATGAATATGCATGTCTCCTAGGATTTGTTCATCATCATCCTCAAAACATCTTTATTCGATTCATAGAATCATAAAAGAACAAACAATACTGTACTATAATTACATCCTTTCAGTCCAGTGCAATAATCCTTGGAAAAGTAGGTTGCAAATTTTAAAAATCATTACATTTGTGCAAATACATGGTTCCAGAATATAGTACGATCAGAACAACAGTGCAAAAAAGCATGACCATTAAATTCTCAGTGCAATAGGCAGTTAGAGTTTATAAAGTGCAGTGCATATGTATCATAATGGTATTCCCCGGGATGCTTATGTCCCTTTAAGATTTGTTGCAAGGTCAATTATTATAAAAATGTTGCTTAGGATTTTTTGTTGTTCAGGAAGGCACCACGTCATACACAAATACATTAGTGCATGTGACACAAGCACCCTTGCACCATGGTGCAAAAGTTCCTATGTTGGCGCCAGGCAGCTAAAACAGCACCAATGCAAGGGAAAAGGCAGTAATGCATTTTATTCTATTAAATACAGCACATTCCTGCCCTTTTGCTTTCGCGTATAGCAGTGCAGTTAGGTGACTTGCTGCGCTGCACTGTGTGACTATGCTCTGAAAATGCCCTTCAGTGTCAAGTCAAAGGACATTCAGTGAGCAATGCTGTGATCTATATGTATCTGGCTACTACCTGCATAACGAAGTTTAGCACACACACTCATCAGTCATTGCACACTGTTTTGTTCTACACTCGCTTTGAACTGTACTAGAGTGCACATACTACCTACACACACACACAATAACCATTTGCACACTGTTCCACATTTGAAACTCTGTGTTGTATATGTTTTGCACAGGCACATGCATTCTGCATATGGTTTTTTCATGCACACATTTTATGGTGAGTCTGATGTTGGACCGGGGTGAGTGTAACACACAACAATGGACCACTTGAAGAGGTGAGTCAGCCAGTAGGCCTCACTGCAGTGAACCAGGGTTGAAAGGTAATTTACACTACTGTTGTTCACTACACAATAAATGTTCCCATACCCACCTTAGCTCTGTCTTGATCATGACAAAGGCTGTAATGTACACTATTAAGAGGAAATGTGTTTGTGTGGCACTACTGTCCAAGCAGACTGCAACCCTTGACACAGGTCTATGTAATGGCACACCTGCATATTCTCTGATTCACTTTGGGTATATACCAGAGCTGGTGAGCCACACAACTATGCAGTTGTATACTCAGGGCAGGGGTTCAGTACAGTACTCTTGCCATGCTGGGGTAATTTAATACCCAACATCTCTGTTGCACCATTTTTACTAAGAATATGTTATTATACATACATGTGTTCTTAACTGTTGACATAGATGCTACACACCTTTACCATCTATATTCTTGAAGTGATATGATGGATTTAAAAACACCATTGTCCTACTTCTCTGGTTAGTGCCACAAATTGCATGTTTATCTGTTTTTGTGTTCTGTTACAGGCCTTTCAGCCGCATTGCATTGCTGTGCAAAGCATGGAAAATGTGTATTTCATCAAATGTGGCAGAATTTGGTATTTACTCATTCTGCCCTGGAAAGGTTTCATATGTTCAGTGTTTAGTGGCTCTTGACCCATTCATGTATGCCTTCTTTACATAAGGCATTGTAATATCCACACTAGGGACAAGGCCGTTGTCCATAATAACTGTCACTCATGATCTGTGATTGTATCTGCAACAATGTATGCTCCTTGAAAGTGTTGCAATCCTGCATGCCTGCCTATTGGTGAGACAAACTACAATCAGCGGTTTGCCTCAGGTAGTGATATTTTGGGATATTTGTGTTCATTAATCACTGAGTAGCAAATGATGCACACTTTGCTGCTGCAGAACACAGCAAGATGTCTAAGGTGCTGCAATGCACCACTTTAGTGCGTGAGGACAGGAATGGACAATTAAGATGTAGATATGATTCAATCCTGCCCTGTCCCTTTCAATCAGTACACAGCATCACATTGACTTGCTGTGTTGATTGATTTATTGCTTTGAGTCATGTCCCCATGTTGATCAACAGCTCAGACAATATGATTGCTTCATGTTGAGGGCTACATCAAGTTGACAACATGTGAGTAAATTGGTTTTTTTTTCATTGGCATTCCTATACAGACAACACAATGAATTCGTTAAATTCATTATTTCTGTCTTGCTAAGTTGACATCATTTATATATGTCTATTTTACCATCAGGTGATATAGTTGAGCTAAATAAAGGAGCCACAATCTGGTCATATCTCAGCAGACACGCCAATGTGTGCTGGATGTCTCCTTCATTGTCTTTTTCCTCATCCATTTCCTCTGTATGTAGTGGCTCACAGTCACATTTGTTTTTACACAGATATTGTGCAATATGGCACAGACAAGCACTATTTTGCATACCATAAGGCGTCCATATTCAGACATTTTAACAAGGACTTTAGGACTCCAAATGTCCTCTCCACAACATTCCTCGTCATGCTGTGTGCCCTATTATACCATTTTACCCTTCATATGGGGATGATCAAATGGGATCATGACCAATAGATGCATCTCATATTCTTGGTCACCTGAAATTACATAAATACAACAGTAAATGATTATGCACATTGTTACAGAGACATACCTATACATGTATGCTATGTATGCTGACAACCTCAGGCACATTTCTTACAGTTTTGAACAAGATGTGTTGATCATTGGTTTACACATGTATCTCTAAGTTCTACAACTTCTACAAATGTTGATAATGCCGATCCTTTTGACACATCTACACCCTGACATTCATGTTTAGGCAGTATATTACTATGATAGGTATTTTCCTTGACCCAGTGCTTAATATAAGATAGTGGTATTCGGTGCTTTGCACTGGCATATAATTGTTAACAGTATTCCACATAGTGGGGCTGTCTGTGTAATTTAGAGATGAACACAATGACAGTTGTTTTTAATTCAGAACAGATTAAAAAGGATTATTCCCTGCTGCCTACCACATTCTTATATCTTTTAGGGCCTGGAATAGTCCGAATCATCCCACTTAAGGAGAGTGATGGTAAGCAGTGGTGTTGGTACTATTATTGGTTGAGCTGGCAGGGGCTATGTGTGGTGCAAGCTGCAATGGTCTCCTGATGAGGGCTCTGGCACATTTTTTTGCATATTAAGCACCGTCTTGAACTCTCTATGTTATTTGAAATAACTATATTTGCAAAGTAACAAACTTATGATCAGATTATCTGACATAAATTCTCCCCTAGGTGGGTTGTGACAGTGGCAATATGTTTGACATTCACACATATATCTGACCATTTGACACCTCTGATGTCATTGCTTGTCTACACAACATTTGCAAAGACTTTGATTTGTTCATTTAATTTACTTTGGCTATTTGCTTAGTACAGGCAGTGAATTTCCAACATGTGACATGGATCCTTATATATATATATATGTTGTGGTCAATCAACAGATAATGCTTTTTAGAGGGCAAGATGATTTGGTGATCTTAGATTGACACCTAGGTATAGCAATATTTGCTGTTTTTACATGGGACAAACTAATATAGATACACGTAACTTTCTATTACAAACCTGGACACAATGCTTTAGGATTTCACATGTATGTATGTGATTTAGACTTGGCGGTGATTAAGTACTTATATGCTTTGATTATGACATCTTTAATGTGGCAAGAGAGTGTTGAGAATGGGACCCTGAGTACACCGTGATTCCTTACCCTGGTTGCATTTGATCCTGTGTTAGTTAATGGTGTATGGCATATATGACAGCATATTGATTGACTGTGAGTTTTGTATTGATGGACTCAGATGCAGGTGATGATACCAACTGTGCCACAAAACAATCACCTATCACATTGTTGAAGTATGTCAATGTAGGTTGAGAACAATGTGCATAATTAGACCTAGACTCTATGAATAGCTGAGACATATGTGTACTTCATACTGTTGGTATCACATATGCACCAGGAATTTGCGTTTACACATGAATTGGGCCTACCATTGCATTTCATGACACAAATGGTATTACCTACCACTTCTACCAGTATTGCTCCAAATACTTTGATCAACATACAAGTTTACTGCCATGTGTGACAATTTTACAGAACATATGATTGCTTCATAAACCATTATTGGAGTGGAACTTTATCAAATGTATAACAAAGGAGGGAGGGAGAGGAAAAGTGGATTCGATCTCCCCTGACAGATTACATAAACAAAATGGAATCCACTCTGGTAGTGATAGTGGTCCCTACAATGGTGGGGAGCACACAGTGTTGTTTTGAATACCCCTCACACACCAACAGGCCCCTTGGTGTCATGCTTCATCATTGGGGTCTTCCCACCCCTCTACGGGATGCAGCGTGCTACGACTCACGACTGCGTAGGAGCACTTGAAGTGTACTATGTGTTGGTGTGTGGAGGGTAATTGAATGTGAGTGGTGAGGTGGTGAAATGTGATAGTTAAAAGATACCTGGCTCGTAGGATGAAAAATAAAAAATGTTAAGCCCTCGGCTGGTATCGTTAAAAGGGGTGCAGAGTGAGGTTGCTACTGTGTATTAAGGTACATCAACCTCAGAAAGTGCGTCGACATGTTTCGGAGTGTAAAAACTCCTTCTTCAGGTCGAGGATATGCACAACTCTCCTCACCTTACTCACATGTGGTGTAGGTGTGAAAGTGAACTCTACAAAAGAAATTTTTTCAAAATATTAGAAATTTAATATAGGTGTAATGTTCCTAATAGTGTTTCAAAATAGTAGTCTGTTGCGCCCAATTGGCGTGAATAGAACAAGACCTGTAAAGAGAAAAAGCAGAATAAATCATACCGTCACAATAGGACGTAGCTTTTAACCAGGGAAAAATGACCTGTTCAAGACAAAAGTGGGTAGTATAGGACCAATTGTGGTCTAGAACCCTGAAAAGAAAAAAGGACAAGGACACACAAGTAGACAAAGACACACACATTTAAATGAATGAACCATATTTCTCTCCGTAGTGGTTGGATTTCAGGAGGAAAAATGGTTTTGACAATGCTTACTTATAAGCTAAGGCTAGATGGCCTCATGAGCCTTCGCGTGGTATTGGGGGTTGTCTTCCAGCTCAATGCGGCAACCTAAAGGATATCAGAAGGCTCAATTCAGGTTTGTGTTGGTTCTACTCACGAGTAATGTAGACATCATTCCCTTGATCAATAAGCACCAAACTCACGGTTTCTGCAAGACCCGGTAGGCTGCCTTCCCCTCAACGCGGCTCCGACGTAATGCCGTGTGGTTGACACTGGTCCCCTTATATGCTAAGAGTTATTGGTTCAATTGCTGCTTATTTCAAAACGGATCATGCCCAAAGAAGGAGTGTGACCTTCGATTGCTTTGCCGGTTCTGCGCGGATATCATGGGCGTTCCCCTTCCTGTGCGCATGTGCGGCGGAGAAGCGATATTTATGTAGACACTAGCCTTAATGTTTAGCGCATGCGTGATGGTGCGCAATGTGACTGCGCATGTGCAAAGGCGAGAACTCAAGGTAGTCATTCAGAAACTAGAGGTACAACTCAAAGCACTCATCTCGCCTAGAGCCCTGAAGAAAAGGCTGGAGGAACTCAACCAACAAATGACTGACTTTGAAATTACACTTAAGCAAAGCAAGTTTAACAAACTTAAAAAAGATAAGGAAAGTTTCACGGCAGAGAGGGCATACCCTTACACTAAAGCGGATTACGTGGCAAAGGGCAATATAAGTGACACTGACAGTGTGAGCTCAGACGGCAGCTCCACTAGCACCAATTCGGGCAGTTTCCAACAGAGAAGACAGCAAAGAGGAGGTTACCGCCAGCAGAGAACTCAATATCCACGCCAAAGAGGCTGGGCAGGTTTTCAAGGACCTCCACAATTTAACCCCTATCAAGGTCAGTTCCAATTCCCACAATACCAGTAAGGTCCACCACCAATGGGACCAATGTACCCACAATGGGGACCAGATCCAACGGCCACACCTCAAAACCCGCAACCTTTTTTAGCGTGGGGCCAAGGACCCCGCAGGGGCAGGAACAAGAAGGGGAACAACGTCACCTGGCAAACAGAGGACGGGGCAGACCCCAGGGTACACACCAGGAGCATGACAGGGGCTCTAGCGAATCAAGCCTCCACAAGCAAGAGGGGAACTTAGTCATCAACATATCCCCCTGGCCCTTGACAGAATTGCAGAACCAGGTACTCAACAAAGGGCTTGGGTACGTTCCCACCAACAAACCTGACCCTGTCCGCTTACACAAGGAGATCCAAGACTTTGTGAGAACTATTAAGCTGAAAGCGTTCTTCAGCAACCAAGAGCCCACCCCTGATCCTTCGGACACGGGTCTAAGGCCAAAATCCACTTTCACACCGCCAGACAACCAACTCCCAGTTGAAGTTCTAGCATTTGAGAAGGCTATTATGCTTGAACTAAGTCAACTCAATGCCAACCAGAACGTGTTTCAGAATATGAGCAGATTGGAGAACGAGGCCATAAGAGAACTCTCTCAGAATAAACAACTGACTATAAAACCGGCAGACAAAGGCTGGGCAGTAGTGATCCAAACTACTACCGCCTATGACCAAGAATGTAGGAGACTCCTATCAGGGAAGATAGGAGAAATTACCAGGTCCTCCAGAATGATCCCACCGAGTCCTTACGCATACAGATAGGGGCAATGATTGAAGAAGCCTTGGCCCATAATTGGCTTACAAAGAAGGAGTCAGAGTTCCTGACACAAAAAAACCCTCGCACACCATACTTCTACAGTATACCGAAGGTTCACAAAAGTCTGACAAATCCACCGGGTCGCCCCATTGTGTCAGGCATCTCATCAATACTAGAGCCGCTGTCAAAGTTCGCAGATGCCTTTCTGAGGCCATTGGTACAGGCGACAGACACGTATTTGAGAGACACAAAAGCAGTACTACAATTACTGCAAGACTACCCATTTGACCAGGACTCACAGATGCTGTTGAGTCTAGACGTAGAGAGCCTCTACAACAGCCTTCCCCATGATGAAACCCTCCTGATCATCGAGGAGGTTCTACATTCCAACCCATGGAAATATCAAACCCCACGGGGGGTGGTGATGGAGTGCATTTCCACAGCACTGACAAAAAACTTTTTTGAATATGAGGGCACCCTGTACTTGCAACAACATGGAACCAGCATGGGGAGTACTTTCGCGCCGAGCCTGGCGGGATTGTACGTGCACCACTTGGAATCCACCAAGATCCTCCATCCCAGCAATCCGTTCAGGGGCAAAATCTGCACCTGGCGACGTTACATAGACGATGTCTTTGTCATCTGGGAAGGTGACGGCCAATCAATCACGGATTTCATGACATGGCTTAACACACAGAACGCCTTCCTTAAATTTACCCATTCCATGTCCAGCGAGTCGATGGTGTTCCTTGACTTAAACATCTATCATGAGTCAGGTTTCTTAAAGACAGAAACTCACTTTAAGCCAACGACAAGGAACTGTCTGCTCCAGTTTGACAGTTTCCACCCTCGTCACTTAAGAGAGAACCTGCCATACGGACAGTTCCTTCGTCTACGCCGCAATTGCAGAGACATAGCAAGGTACAAGTCCCAAGCCCAAGACCTAATCAGAAAACTTAAACAAAGACAATACCCAGACAGGGTGATAAACAATGCAATGAAAAGGGCACGTAACAATAACCGAGAGGCGCTCCTTGAAGACAGAGCACCAAAAGACAACACAGTGAACAGACCTGTATGTGTGACAACGTACAGCTCACTCTCCAACCAGGTTTCAAAACTGGTGAACAGACACTGGCGCATACTAACGAGTGGTAGACTAGAATTGGAGAAACCTCTTTTTGCCCACAGGAGAGGAAGGAATCTCAAAGACATCCTCGTACATACAAGACCACAAACCCCGGTTAACCAACAACCACAGTTACAAGGGTTGCATGGACACCACCCATGCGGAAACTGCAGCAGGTGCCACTTAACGAAGAAAAGTCAGACCCTAACTTTTAGGAACGGCACAAGGTGGGAACAACGAGTGTTCACCAACTGCAACAGCAAGAACGTTGTCTACCTCATTACGTGCCCATGCAACATGGAGTACATGGGCATGACCACCCGAGCAGTGAAGATCAGAATAAATGAGCATAACAGCAACGTGAGGTGCAGGAAATCAACCACAAAAATGGCAGCACATTTTCTGGAGGCGCAACATTGTGTCAACGAACTACACTGGACTGTCATCGAACAGCTACCCACAGACGTGGGCCTGTTCGAGAAGGAGCAGAGGAGGGTCTTCCGTCTTGGCACGGATACCACTGGACTCAATGACTCCATCCCATGGGGCCGGTTGCGATGACCTACAGGCCAAAAAACCCCTTCTACTGACTACCGTAAGGGCTCACGAGTCTTGATCCCAACCAAGAACCCCTATGCTGGGCACTACCTCACCCTGACTTAATTAGTATGTCACCCTCATGATTACATCGCTTTCCAAACCCATAAACAAGTGGTACCCTCACAGTCTTGATTATATGTCCCTTTAAAATAACACCGACATATGTAAGGGCTTGCCACACTGCAACTCCCATCGCAATACAAACTGAAGCAGCCCATACTCTGTGTGATATTCCATGACTTGGAGGGTGAGTTTGAGGCGGTTTATAGACTTCTCTCAGGCCTTTTATACACTTTACATCAGGGTTGAGCAATCGGTTATCTCCGGACTTAGCATCTGTCCGTCGATTCTAATACACACCCTCCGTTTCTCTCACTGTGCAAGAATCGTGGGTTTCTCGCCTTTGCACACGCGCTCACATTGCGCACCATCACGCATGCGCTAAACATTACGGCTAGTGTCTACATAAATATCGCTACTCCGCCGCACATGCCCAGAGGAAGGGGAACGCCCATGATATCCGCGCAGAACCGGCAAAGCAATCGAAGGTCACACTCCTTCTTTAGGCATGATCCGTTTCGAATTAAGCAGCAATTGAACCAATAACTCTTAGCATATAAGGGGGCCAGTCTCAACCACACGGCATTACGTCGGAGCCGCGTTGAGGGGAAGGCAGCCTACCGGGTCTTGCAGAAACCGTGAGTTTGGTGCTTATTGATCAAGGGAATGATGTCTACATTACTCGTGAGTAGAACCAACACAAACCTGAATTGAGCCTTCTGATATCCTTTAGGTTAAAGCATTGAGCTGGAAGACAACCCCCAATACCACGCGAAGGCTCATGAGGCCATCTAGCCTTAGCTTATAAGTAAGCATTGTCAAAACCATTTTTCCTCCTGAAATCCAACCACTACGGAGAGAAATATGGTTCATTCATTTAAATGTGTGTGTCTTTGTCTACTTGTGTGTCCTTGTCCTTTTTCTTTTCAGGGTTCTAGACCACAATTGGTCCTATACTACCCACTTTTGTCTTGAACAGGTCATTTTTCCCTGGTTAAAAGCTACGTCCTATTGTGACGGTATGATTTATTCTGCTTTTTCTCTTTACAGGTCTTGTTCTATTCACGCCAATTGAGCGCAACAGACTACTATTTTGAAACACTATTAGGAACATTACACCTATAGTTAATTTTAAATATTTAAAAAAAAATTCTTTTGTAGAGTTCACTTTCACACCTACACCACATGTGAGTAAGGTGAGGGGAGTTGTGCATATCCTCGTCCTGAAGAAGGAGTTTTTACACTCCGAAACATGTCGACGCACTTTCTGAGGTTGATGTACCTTAATACACAGTAGCAACCTCACTCTGCACCCCTTTTAACGATACCAGCCGAGGGCTTAATACATTTTATTTTTCATCCTACGAGCCAGGTATCTTTTATCTATCACATTTCACCACCTCACCACTCACATTCAATTACCCTCCACACACCAATACATAGTACACTTCAAGTGCTCCTACGCAGTCGTGAGTCGTAGCACGCCGCATCCCGTAGAGGGGTGCGAAGACCCCAATGATGAAGCATGACACCAAGGGGCCTGTTGGTGTGTGAGTGGAACTTTATCTACATCTGAGACTCAGAATGAACATACACTCACTCCACACTGATATGTACCATTTGAACTCATATTGACTCATATTGGCTTTACTTGTCTACCACATGATTTGGGTATTGATTAGTTAACCAGGCAGATTATGTGGTTCTGTCTATTCACACAGTGTGAGATGACACAATACTTCTCACAGTTGTTTTTTTGCTAATAACATTGCAGGATTAGTGAGGATGACACAATAGAACATCATTGTTTATGTGTCGGAGTAAGTTATTCCCACCATGTGCACATTACACTACCTCCATAGTCAAACACGGAGATGGCAATTAAATCATACATTACAACTTCTTAGTATGATGAACATTACTGCTTTCCTTACGAATGAGTAGGCCATTCCCATGTCTCCCATTCTGGAACCACTCATGTATTATACTGTGGTAGAAGATGAAGGCATCATGTGCACTCCCTGGATATTTTGCCAGCACATAGATAGCATTTCTCGATGATCCACTATGGCCTGGCCATTGATTGAATATGTGTGCTTCCGGTTTCTGAAGAGGTGGAATGTTACAAGCAGGGGCCACAAATTTCACGTGTGCAATCAATTGCATGAAGGGCATGTGGGAATCCTATAATGGGGTAAAATCTTTGCTTGGTGTCCAGTTGTTGATGTTTGGGGAAAAGGAGGTACTAGGGTGTGAGTTTGATTATGGTATTCAAGACAGAGGGGAAGAACGCAGAACATACTCCCTGTGAGATACCTGCCAATCTGACTGTTGCAATCTGGAAGGAGCTGGATACCAGAATGTGGAGCACAGACATAGGTTTTGCATGTAGGGGAATGGTTTTGGGCCTTGCAGTTTGTGGCAGGAGACTTGACCCAATCCTAAGCAGTAATTGATGCATTGGCAAACCCATAAATTTCACTAGAGTACATCTATATTGGTCCCAGAGAACTTTTCTTTCTGATTGGACCATCCAGAGGGAGTTGATGGGATGAAGCTTCCAGAACGTTCTACTGTGTATTAATTATGCATTTTTAGAACAGCTTAGTAGATCCTGTCCTGACTTCACTGAGAGAAGGCCTGCCCCTCACTATGCTGATTTCCTCTGCCCATGCTGTTGAGCTTTATGCTTGAACATCTGTGCCTATGCCTCTGAACCTTAACTTGGTTCATCTGATGCTGGCACCTTCCTCTAAAAATACTCTTGTCATTTTCAAAGCTTTATTTAGATAAGGTAGGTTTACTTATGGAACCAATCTATTTTGTGTTCTGTGCTTTGTACCTTTTTACATTTTGTATCTTATTTATACATTTAGGTGGCACAATTATATTGGTATGCATTCTTTTTGCATAATTTGGCTTTACTACATTTTATTAAAAAACCTTCATGGTTTGGACCCCATCCTCTCTGTCATTTTTATGGAGTCAAATTGGCTGATGATAGATTCTTTCATATTCTTCCTGCTGACAATAAAAGTTCCATACAACCAGTGGAGACTCCTGTTAGATAGCTACACTAAAGATTTTAGCTGCAGGGAAGTCTTCCACATTAGTTGATAGCAGAGGATGGATTTTCACCGAAGTTTAAGGAGCTAGAAATATTCCCCAAAAATATCTAGGTCTTTTGTTTTTATTTCAAAGTATTTTCTTAAGTTTATATGCAAAGACATTAGCATTTCTGTTACAAGGTTAGGCATACATAGTTTGTAGAAACAGTGTTTACAGGCACTTTTGAAATATATGTTTTGACTAACCCTATCTGACTTGACTTGCTGAAAATTAGGATAAGGTTGATATAAAGAAGCAAGAGAGAAAGGGGTGAAAGGAGGACACAAGAAAGGTTCTGTAGTAATGAAACTAATAAGACTTATAGCCGCGTGACAAAGCCACCACACCACTGGCTTGCTTGTGGCAAGCATTGTAGCCAAGTCAGCCCACCCATCGCCCCGTAGGGCCATGGCAGTAGCGCTCCGTCACATTCGCCCTATGGCACATAGGGGGGGAATGGACAAGGGGTGTGTCGCCAGGAAGAAATAGCTAAAACTAAAGGAGATATGATCCTTTTACAAGAAACCAATCTATCCATGGAGGATGCTAGGCTAGTGAAAGGTAACTGGATCTCACAGATGGCTTGCTCACCTGCTGAAAGAAAGAAGCTAGGGGCATTACACTGTTATCTAAAAGATCCAATCCAACTCTAGTATCACAATACCATGATGAAGAAGGTAGACTCTTGATCACACATCTGAGAAGAGGAGAGGATCTTATCCACGTAGCTAACATGTAATGCCCAAACACAGACAACCCAACCTTTTGGGAGGGGGTGTTGTGTTTGATTTCAGATTCCGTCTGCATTTCCCAATTCATGCCCTTATGTAGGTATAATTCACATTGCCCTTATATAGGCATAGAAATGTAGTCCTTATTTGGGCATAGCCCATGCTACCCAAATACCGGCATGGCTACTGACATCCATTCATCTACGTCACAACGATTTCTTGGAAAACCAGACTCTTAAGCTTTAGGGACTTCCCCTTGCCTGGATATTGATTTCTCCAAGAACTCATTTATTATGTATAAACATCTATGACCTTAGGGGTTCATTCATGACGTTCATATGCCCGAATTTTACATCAATACTGGCTTTCCTAAACACCTTCAAGGTATAAATATACCTTCACTTGCTATGGCAAAGCACGGTGTGGTTCGGTGCAGTTCGACTACCTACTTGCACGATGCAGCTCGCTACACAAAGTGCCGAAGGAAGCCACTTCCCAGCTGACACACTGACTAGAAGCTGTCATCCTCCTGCCGAGAATCCAACTCCAGTGTTTCTGACTCCCCTTGCGGGGTGTTGGGAATTCGAGTCCTGGTAAAGAGATACTAACCTCTCTCACTCTAAGGTATGGAGCTGATTAGAACCTAGAGAAACCTTTGGCAATTCTTGACAAAACTAAACCTATGCTAAACCAAAACCTACTTCTTCCTTCGTACTAGACCTAGGTTAGGTACACTGGGGTAGGTGTATTTTAGAAACACCAGTTGAGTATTTCAGCCTATGTTATTTATGTATGTATTACTATTTGCGCCGTAGGCATTATACTTCACATTCTGTCTAACGATTGTAGCAGTTCATAACTCTTGCATGAGAAAGAAGACTGTTCAATAAACCCTTTTTTTTAAAACACCTGTCTCTCTATTTCTGTGCAACGCTGTAGAAACGAAGCATGCACGATTGACTGGGTGAAATAGTTATCTATTGTTTCCACGACTCTAAAGATATTATTCCGACTCTAAGAGAAACAAAGTTGTCATGTTTATGCAGTTGTCAGAGACGGATCCCTTCTTGTTTATTCGAGAAACTTGCTAGTGACCTCTGAGTTAGCGGGCACACACAATTAAACTTAATGTACTTGATAAAGACTTACTGACCTCAGTCCTATGTCAAATCTATAGTGTATAATATTCAAATGCGCAGAGCCTATTAGGGATATGGGAACTATACTACATGGCGCCCAACGGTTTGGTAAGGCACTAATTTAATGCTAGATACTGAAGTAACTCAGTCGTGATTTTCTCAGAGACCCCCTACTCTAAATACTCCAATAGACGTCTGGAGTGGGTAGGGATAAATATCCTCCATAACTGAGTAGGACGAAAAATACTATGTATAAGTTTTTGGTTTGTTCAATGTTCAAAGATACAGTGTTCCAAAATATTGTGCAACTTATCTTTGTTTCCTTGAAGCTTGCTCTGCAAACTTTCATTAGAATGGCAAACGAGGAAAATGCCTTGAATGCAGCTGCAGAAACCGATGAGAATGCTCTAATCATTCCTCCAAATTTAAGGAAAGCCATCACTATAAAACGTGTAAAACATGGCCTAACATCAAGAGGTGGAAGGTCAGTTTTTGTGATAGAGGCACATGAATATCACCAGACAGAGGTATTCTATTCATGAATAGTCTTCCCTGAAGCACATCCAGTAACTAAAATGTTTCACTTCTACAAAGAAGATGATCCACCGAATGAATATATTCCTTTCGAGGATATTGAAATTCCACTCACATACCAGGAACATGAGCACTGTTTTAACGGTGCCCTAAACCATTAAAATCACATTACCAGGCTCAGTTCACTAGGTAGACCAGGAGCAACATGGCCGATTTTAGCCAGCTATACACCACATCCTGACATTAACGACATGTCAGATGTAGAGATTAATTCAAAATCTATAGACAATTAGTATAATATGTCATGCAGACTCTCACAGTCCAACCTACAATAGTTATTCCACAACAAACCTCTCAACAGGGAAATACACTAAAAATTACACCACAGGTTTTACACGCAGTCATGGGTAAATTAAAACAAAACATAAACAAATTCCATTCTGGATAGCTCAAAAAATTACTCAGATTGTAGCAGTATTTCCTAATACTAGCCCTCATGAAAAACACAGAATTTTAACAATCTGTTTACCAATGGGGATCACACCACATCTGGAGGACTGCACCACTACAGCCTTCGCTGCAATCTACACTAAAACATATGGTGTTCCCTCCATGGCGGTAATACCGGATGTCCTGAAACAGATTCAAAATGGATACGGGGCATAGCCTGCTCTAAATTTAGGTATGAATTAACTCATCAATAATATTATCTAATATTAAAGGAGAAGCAGCATCAGTGGCGATCCACCAAAAATTAAGGGAATTTGATGTAACAGAGCAACCACAAAAACTATCCAGAATAATTGAAAAATCCTATGAAGAATTAGGCAGAGACAGTTTGGGTGGGAAACCAGTAAAACCACAACTGTCTGAAAGTCCTGAAAATGACCCTACTAAAAACACTACTACCTCATTCTAAAAAGAAGTGGGAGAATAGCAAACAAACTTCAAAAGAGAAGCGTTCTCAATCCCGAGGTAGGTCTCCTCAAAAGGAGCCCCATGAAAAGAGGTACAACCTCAGGAATAGGGATAATATGAGGAAACCTGATAGATAGCAAGATACTGATACACACGCCTCTCGTACCTTTCAGACTTTGTCACTGAAATTCGAAAGAAAAGGACGGTCAGAAAACAAGGAAGAACGCTTGAAGTCCAAAGACGATCAACACGTTCAGAAAAACAAAAGACCTCAATTCACCAAAAAGAAGGTAGCAGGTCTAACAATCAGACATGCCGAGGATCTTGAGGACACAACTCAAGAACGGAGAATACGCTCAGACAATGTTGGGCAGTGCAGCAGAAGTAGCAATAGCTCGCAAGAACCTGAAGGGACTTGTGGAGACAGTGGACTTGAATGAAGACATTCAAGTTGAAACTGCAGACACCAGGGTTAGCTCTCCACATAGGTTATATGAAATTACACTCCGGATGGAGGGAGACATACCAAGAAAAGTGAAAGCACTCTTTTGGGAGCGACTTTCAGAGGGTTATGACATACTTCTAGCAGAAAAAGACTGGCCACTGGAATTTGTCAGGGAGTGCCTACATGGCGAAGTCATCATTATGCTAGCCTTCTCTAATCATATTCCAATTCATTTAAAGTATACTTATGCCAGGAGTGGGCAGTTGCCCAATCCCCAGCATTATACGAAAATGATGTAGGATGGGATGAGGATTCTCCTCACCATAAAATCCAGTTGAAAAGTCAACCAACTGCGCAAAGGCAATACCCAGTTAAGCAAGTAGCTAAAAAACAGGTCAGGGAGATTTTAGTTCAACTTGAATATCAAGGGGCAATTGAAACATGTACCTCATCAATGAACTTATCCTCTGTTTCCTGAATCCAAACCAGACAATACATATCGTCTAGTGTTGGACTACAAACATCTAAACTCTTGTTGCAAAACATTTGCAGTGCAAAATGCACAAAGTACAGCATTAATGAATAACATTGTGCGTAAAAAATATAAAACAACATTAGATATTTCTAACGGTTTCTTATGTCAAAATATTTCAACAGAAAGTAGGTATTTGACCGCTTTCTCAATAATGGGGGCAGAATGTCAATTCTGTCGTCTCCCTCAGGGATTCAAGAATAGTCCAGGGTTATTTTCAGCATTTTCAGAGTTACTACAAACTTATGATGACGATGCATTGTCATATGTCGATGATATCTACATTACAGACGATGACCTGGATAGGCACCTGAAAAGGGTAAATACCATTATACTTGGCTTCGCCTCTGAGGGGTATGAATTCAATTTTAAGAAATTGAGAATTGCCCATCTCAATGTCCTATTTCTAGTATATGAACTATCAAGTGAAGGCAAAAGCCTGGCAGCCAACTTTTTAAAAACGTGTGCACTGTTCCACCCTCCAAAATGCTGAAATACTTAGTCAGTTCTAGGTTTCCTAAATTTCGGAAGAACTTACATTCTTAACTACGCAGAAAGGGTTAAACCACTCTACGAATTAATCAAACTTGATTTTAAAACAGTAAATTGGACGCAAAAACACACAGAGATTTTGTGTTCACTTCAAACAGACATGTTAATAACAAAATATTTACAAACACAACGCAATGAACGCAACTCAGTGATCCAAATCATTCCGGGTCAGTGCAAATTCACCTACTTAACTTTTAACGAAGGTGAAAAAATACCATTAGCATACAAATCACATTTGTATACACAAGCAGAAATGAAATTCATTTCTACAGAAAAAATTCTGACAGCTGTTCAAACCGCTGTAGCAAGAAAAAGAGCTCTAGCACAAGGAAAACGCATTATAGTCGTAACTCCCGTACCTGCATTAGAGGCCGTGACAAAATCAAGCATTCCTAATGCTAAAGCTTTACATCCGAGATGGATACAATGGGTTAGTTCTCTTATTGCAACAGATTTTGAATACGTTTTTGATCCTTTTTTGAAAACACAAGCATTTCTATAATACAACAAGAATATCCTTTGCCTACTGAAATTCTGCCTCTAGACCAGTATGAATGTATAATTTATACTGACGGATCAGCACAACCCGCTACAGAGGGTGAACAAGCTTATAGTGCTGCATGCGCGATCGTTAAAGATCATATGCGCGATGGCAAATTCAGACCTATGGTCACGAAAACACAATCTCTAGAAGATTGTACAGCTCAGTGAGCTGAACTACAAGATTTCAAAATGGCACTTGAAAATACGGATCGCGAATTCCCCACACTCATAGTGTGCGATTCTTTCTATTGTGTCCAATCTTACAATTAATATTTACAGAATTGGCTTCAAAAGGGTTTCAAAGATGCAAAAGGTGGCACGAGCATAAAACGCTTTGGGAACAAGTAGTGCAGTTACGAGAAGGACTACAAAACACTCACGTGATACACACGCTGAGTCATCAACGTGATGGCGTTCACACTGAAGGGAATTCATTGGCTGATGGAGCCGCGAAGGGGGCTGTGCAATCGGATTCCGTAGCTGCAATCACTTGTTCAAAAACAAAAATGGACAGTGAAATATTGCTGGCTGTCAATGCTACATGCAAAGGCAGCAGTGCAGTGTTACCTAAAGGGTTTCCACTCAAATACTCATATATAATTGATGCCAATAGCGTTCCGTTTGCTCAAATTCCTGGACTTGGGGATAGAGTAATTCTAAACAGGGAACATAGAGCTGTTTTGATTAACGGTGCACATTTGGGAGAGGGTCTGATACATCAAGGGATCTCTAAGACAATATAAACTGTAAAAGAGATGTGGTGGTAGCCAGGAATGAATGCAAATATTTACATATTTGTAATTAACTGCATAGACTGCAATAGAGATCGCAGCAGAGAACGCCCCAGATACCTGACTATAGCATAGTCAGCCCAGTACAGACACAATTGTTAGACAGCATTAGACTTTATACACGCAGACGTCCCTGTGGACAGATGCAGTCCCACAAATATTAAGACAAAGTTCATTTGGATGTGGCCTCAGCACTTGTATGACGCTCGAACTGTTATAAAAGATTTGCGAGTCTTTATCGGCACATACACAATTGGCAGGCTACATTCTGACCAGGGTCCTGTGTTTAGCTCTCTAGCTTACAAAGAAGCCATGATCAGTTTGGGCATTGCATTGTGGTATTCTAGTCCATTCCATCCTGAGGAAAATTTGGTTGTGGAGAGAAAAAACCAAGACATAAAGCAATCTATAGCAGCTAAGGTATTAGGTTTGGGTGACAGGTGGGTCAAACATCTAATAAGTGTCCAACTTAGTCTTAACAACTTGCCGAGAAGTTCTCTATGGGGTATCACTCCGTATGAGGTCCTTTTTGGGACAAGAATGTTGGTCTTGGACCTTGATTGTCACACATCAGTGGTGGAACAAAATCATTTTGATATCAAAGATCGTTTGGCTGTTTTACAGGACTTAAATGAACTAAGAACGAAACAAAGCAACGTGTTCCTGAAGCCAACAACCACTGGGGAAAAACCAACCATCCCAGCAAGATCTGTCTGGATCCCAAAAGCTTTTTGATCTAGTCAGAGAAAAGATCGCGGACATGAAAGAATTTGGGCCTTCTTACAGACAACCAATACCTGTCCTAACAATCCACGGATCAAGAAGAGTTTTGCTGCCGCCCCTTGCAGGTAGAAAGGAGACCAGGTTTGTGTCTATCGACCTGATCAAACCACACTATGTGGCCAATACTAAGCAGTAGGCCAAGTGGATTTCGACCAAGTAGCAAATGCACTCCTCTAGCTACTATCCAAGAGGTTCAAACTGAGAGACTCATCACCCTTGAAGAATCTACAGTGAGAAAAGAAGGACTAAGCAATGAGGCTATGGAACTCATTCCTCTTGAGACCCAAATAACAGTTCATCAAGAAACACCTGTCTACAACAAAGTAACAACTGATCAATTGGTTCCAGCAATTTCAACAAATCCGGATGCTATCCCTACTATTGACAGAACTGTCTCTGCCTATTTCATTTACTTCGATAATCTCTGGTAATAACTCTGGGTATGCTGATACATGGTAGATATGTCATAATTGACACAGCAAGTAAGAACGTCAACTTCCTCCTCAAACCACACAAATCATCTCATCATGAACAAAGAGACTTGTCAGCAGTGAACATCACAGCCGTTCCTATACCTGATGGTATAGCTTGGGACAAAACAGAACATGACATTTTTGGCCTGTCGGAGCTGTTGAAGATTCCACACCAATTCAAGATTTCAAAGTGACTTTGTTTCATCTAGTACCTTATCTGATGATTGGGACTTCGAGACTGTTAATAATATGATGTCAGACTTAGAAATGTCTGCAGTATTCACAAATCATGATACTTAGAAGTTTCCCTATGAACAAATGTATTGTTATAACCATTATGGTCATCATTACTTGCACAAATCTGCAAGTCCTAGAAATATATTATGTATAACCAATGGGAACATTGTCCTAAGCCACAAAAGGGTAGCTCAAAAACATTTGATATGAAATTTCCTTACTTTTCAGGGTTCAATGTATCCAATCCACAATCATTTTACTTTAGAAATATGAACAAAACAGGAAGGAAGAGTATGTTGACCAATACCAAACAGATGTATTCTGCAGCCTTTTTTGCCCAACTGTCTAGACTAGGTTTCGACTTTTGGAAAGACAACATTGAGACAAAAACTGTCTGGGGTACAAAAGATTAGCAGGTACAGGGTGTAGAAGCTATGTTTAGAGCCTGTATTATCCCTGAGCAAATTATGTTTTTAAATGACACTGTCCAACAGATGTCTTGCCTTGGGTTAGCCAAGATCAAAGACATTAACAATCCGTTCATACCTACACCTACACCTGACAGTGATAACACTTCAGAAGGGGAGGTCTACATAGTATTTTGCTTCACAACAGAACAGATCCAGATTGGAAAACATGGTTAATCTGGCCCACAGACACAAACAACTGTCAAGATAGATTCCTGAACAAAATACAAGGGTTCCAAATCAATACGCCAGACCCAAGATATGTTCAAAGACAGCATCCTGGAATAATAACAACATACAGAGTAGGGAAGCTCTGCCTTGATTGGCTACAAAGATCTACACTTAAGGATGTAAAGCCAAACTTACCTTTACTTAAAGATGGTGCAGATCTTAGGGCATTCTTGCTAGGACCAAGAAAACCGCGTCAAAAACGTTGTATATATGCCGGTATATATGCTGCATATAACGAAATATGGAAGATTACGCAGGCTGAGACTGCAGAACAAATCGAGAAATTGATCGTATTAATTTAGAGAAATCTCTCTCTGTAGTTGACAATGGGTTAACGACTCTGTCGTCCAGGATATATTCATTGGACAGCATAGTATCTTCTGCCATAGACATCATGGAACAGGACTTGGTCATGCTGCAACATGATCAGCCGCAACTATGTTCTATTATGCTATTTAGGCTGTGCCTTGACGTTTAATCAATACTACGTCACTGTTTTCAGAATTCAATCTCACTGATAAACAGATCAAATCGGCACAAAGGGGAGCAGTCTATACGGTGCTGAGCATTGAAAAACTGGAAAGATTGCCATTTAATGAAGCGGAAAAAACAGCGACTGAATGGATAATACATGTTACAATTTTTCATTTTCAGTATTTCCTAAAACACATACCAGCAGGCACATATGCAAGGTTGGGTAAAGAATACATCAAGACATCCTGGGAATTACCATAAATACACAAATGTTGGAGTGAGGGACATGAAGTGTTTCTTAGTGGTTCAAACTTTGAAAACGCACTAAGCGGTTCTCTCTTTTGTCAGGGTATTAATTTACACGGGGCCTGTGATGGTTCTTCTAACAACTTATCCTGTCCCCTGCAAGGTTCACCAGCTACGGTGATTGATCCAATTTTTGGACAACTCTCAAATGGGAGTTACTGCATGTTGAACGATCACAGATGCTGTGGTATGTTGCCAGGTATACCATATCTAGAAACTGTGTCATCCAGGGTCACTTGCTGTATGCAAGTATTGTTTCCACAAACCAAGACAGTCAGGGAGTCGCCTCTATGGCCTTCACAGGACATCTCTTCTATATGATTGATATTTTACGCAGAATGAAAGCATTCTTTTGCAAAAAACTGTGCCACTGACCTCAGCCAAAGAAACCTATGATCTACAAGTCACAATGACTTCTGCCGAGATACATGCCCTTTGGAATACAAACTGCCGTATACATTTCTCAGAAATGTTAAGTCGTATCTTAAACATGTCTGATATGAGCGGTTTGTACATCTATTTAAGAACGTATGTTTAGGACTGTGAGCACCTTTTCCAGCAGTCCTCTGAATATTTCCAAACTTCGTACACTCTGTGTTTGGCGGACTGCCCCTCCTTTTAGGACTCGTTGCAGGAATACTCTATTTGCTCCTTCTGCTACGATATGGTAAGCCAAATCACCAGCGTCACTCCAAGCACCATAGAGAGAGCTCTATTGGAGATGAAGTGTCGTGAGCGCATCGTCCAATTTTTGGGGTTACCTCGTCTATGAAAATTAAATACCACATGGTTGCTGACATTCAGATCAATTTGGCAATATTGCATCTTACCTGTTCTACACTGCCTGCTATGCGGAGAAGAATGTGTGCTAGACACCTGTCTGACACTCCCATCAGTCATGCCAACGGATGTTGATACTTTGCTTGAACCGGTAACAGCCCATGCTCTGTATTGTCCCCAGCGGCTACCAATTCTGATGACGGCATTCATTTAGATCTCACTGACGCAAAATGCTGATGCTGAGGTACGAGAGGAAACAAAAACATTAACATGCAAATTACATTGATCACAATCTGTTCACAATCTTTATGAATTATTTATTTCTTGTTTTGATCAAGTTTAGTTACTATTCTTACGTATTCAATTCACATGAACTTATCATATCATTCAAAGATGTGACAATCATTACTTCATGATTCACATGTGTGTATACATTCTGCTGTTTTTAACTGACGAAACGACGATTGATGAGGATGGTTCGATGCATTTCGGGAAGCCTGTCCCTTCTTCAGGGGCCTCTGTAAAAAAACAACATAGTGTAACTTTTTGAAACTTACAAAACTTTGAAGATGTTTACATAATACTAATGTATCGCATATACATAGATAATCGATTGGCTGTTTGAGACATGCAAAGGGACCTGTTTCTGAATACATGCAAATATCGTGCTATCGTTCTCAATAGGTTAACACTGCTATATTAGTCATGCTAAGATGTTACTTGAACATTGATCCTTGGTCAGTGGTTTGATGCTATGCTTGATTCTGAACTCATATGGGTTCACGGCCGTTAGATCTTTGTCTCTATTTCAGATCCAGGTGATGTGTTACACGCGTGCATTACTATATGGGTACGACGTGCTCAAATATTCTGGTGCTCATGCGGAAGTGGGGACTACCGGATCCAAGTAGCATGCAATTTACGTGAATGTGAAACATAACGCTACCTTTTCATCATTTTCTGATGCTGGTAATTAAAAACAGAGAGGCATCTGAATCACGAAAATCCTGTAAAACGTTAAGAAAAGAAAAATACGTACCTAATTTGTCAAATGATATTAAAAAGCGAGTGCCCGAACAAGATAGTATGTTGATAAAGTGCCCAAAGTTTTAACGTACGTACGGTTACCTGCATTTACTGCAAATATTGCATGTATTAGTTGTGTGACGAAGAAGATCAGTGACAAACGCTGCGGGTGTTCATGCTGAAGTCTAAAAACATGAACTACTGTTACCATCGAAACATAAATAAGGTGGTGTCTTACTGAATTGAAAAGTGACTGTTCTAGCTTACCTATGTGCTTTAAACCGAAGAAACGGGATATAATTTGTGCAGCTTCACGTGACAGTGTTTGTTAGTGGAATGGTGGACCGGAGTTGATACGAAACATCGTGAGAGTGGTTTAGACAGTGACGACGGTTTAATCTACGTGATGTTACCGCGGCGGCCATGTTGGTGTGGTGAAATAAATGATCTTAGTGATATAGATAGATGCCATGAAGGTTGCAGAACAGTATCACTGATGTTTGTTGATAGCTGAGATCAAGGTTCCGTAACGTCTTTTACATTGTATGACACTATACATTGCTTTTAAAATCGATACATCCTGATACTGTTACCATTAAATGTGTTAATATAGGAAACCTGACTAAGCTGGAAAAGAGCGTACTATCTTTAGATTATGCTAATTCGATCTCTGTTGATGCTATACTAAGATTTAATGTAGCATTACAACTGGGTGAGTCATTGGAGCTCAATGAAGTCCAGAGATTGAAACTTCTCTGTGATTAATTTAAATGAAACAGCTTATATCTAGTTTATCATTCAGCCCATGAGGTTCCATGGTCTGATATCTCTTATTGGCCATTACTTCACGCTGTGACAAGTGCTGGCTAGTATTCCTTCCCTCTTTGATTGTTATTTTTTCTATCACCATATATTGTATTTGGGATATGTTGTGATGATGGTTAATCCAATGTACTACCAAATTGGAGTTAGTGTTTTTGTTTCTTATCATGCTTTTGTGTTCTCCAATTCTGGTTTTTACTTTTCTCTCAGTTTTACCGATGTATAAGAGTCCACACGGACATTTTATACTGTAAATAACATGACTCGAATTACAATCTGCTGAGAATTTTAAAGTGGTTTTTACTCCTGTTCTCGGGTGAGTTATCCAATTTTGTTGCATGACATTATTGCAATGCGTGCAATTGTTGCATTTTCTCATTCCTTTATGTTCTACTTTTTCCATGGTTTTGGATGTAGTAAGCTGCTCTTTCAAATTGGGACTTCTGGTAAATGCGAATACCGGTCTTTCTTCGAATATGTTGTTCAAATCTGCATCCTTTTGAAGCAGTTCCCATCTCTTTGTGATGATATTTTTAATGTTGTTTGATCTAGTAGAGTATTTTGATACAAAAACACTTCGATTGGTGGTTGTTAGTTTAGGTTTGTTCGTTAGCAATTCCTCTCGGGTGATTGCTCCTATTCATGCCTCCGCTTTCTTTATACATTCTGGCGGATATCCTCTGTTAAGGAATCTATCTCTGATGCGCGCTAAATCTTTTTTGCATACCTCTTCAGTAGAAGATATCCTTTTGATCCTTAACATTTGAGAGAAAGGAAGATTGTTGATTAGTTGCGGAGAGTGGAAGCTTTGGTATAGCAGTGTAGTATTCCTGTCCGTGGGTTTTACATATGTTTCAGTGTGAATTTCTGTATCGATTTTCTTTATTTTCACATCTAAAAATGCTATTTCCTTTTGACTCATTGTGTATGTGAATTTGATTCTGGCGTTTTGCGTGTTCAACTTTCTAATGTTGTCTTCTAGGTCTTTTGTAGTTCCTGACCATATTAGAAATATATCGTCCGTCAATGAATCGACGATACATGACTAATTGTTGATTCCATGTCTTTTGGGTGAGAATATGTTTTTCTTCAAATGCCGCCATAAAAATATTGCGTACGTTGGTGCACCTCCAAATCCCATGCTTGTACCACCTATTTGAAGAAAGTATTCCTCTTTGTATCTGAAATAGCTGTGTTGTAGACTGAACAACAATAATTCGAGTAGAAACACTTTGTTTACTCCTATTTCTTCCATTTTTAGAAGCGCCAATTCTACAGATTCTATTCCTTCTTTCAATGGGATAGTCGTATATAATGAAGTTACGTCGATGGTACAAAGTGTCCTCTGTTCGCTGTTGGTGGTTTCTAAACTGTTCAGTAGATTCAAAAAGTCTGTCGTGTCTTTGATGTTGGTTTTCCAGGTCATCACAAATTTTTGTAGAAAGTAATCTATGTAGTTTCCTAAAGTTTCAAACAATGAACCGACCCCCGAAACTATGGGTCGGAAGGGAGGATT
This sequence comes from Lissotriton helveticus, assembly GCF_964261635.1. Lineage (NCBI taxonomy): Eukaryota > Metazoa > Chordata > Amphibia > Caudata > Salamandridae > Lissotriton > Lissotriton helveticus. The sequence goes on from NC_136063.1 coordinate 1,035,566,573, forward strand.
TTCCCGACGCTCCCCTCGCCACCACACAGCCCTACTGTGTGCCCTGAGCCCGCTGCTGCCGCTCGAACTGGTTTGTGCCCATTTTTTCCTTCACTGCCGGTTTACTCCCTCGGTGCAGTCTTCATTGTGTTCTTCTCATCCCTGCATGATTAGCATTGCTGTTTTTTTTTGTATTTTTTGCGCCCCTCTGTGCCCCACTTTGCCTTCAGTATCCCCCACTCACCCCCAACCTCGTTTTTCCCCACCGCTGCGTCCCCTGCGGCCCCGCCCCCCTGAGCACCCATTCACCGCCCCGCACCCACCTCCCAGCTGCTCCTCCCTCCCACATCCCCTCTATGGAGGCTGTGCAGTGGCTACGCAGCGTCTTTGGCATGACGAAGGCAAGCCCGTCTGTGCCCGTCCGTGCCTGGACCTCGTCCAGTGCCAGGACCCCTGGCCCCGGCGAACCCCACAATGCCTGCCTCCACTACGACTCCAGCACCCTCCACGCACTCAACACGGGATGACCAGGCACCTGCTGCCTGGCCGCCCCAAAGCACACCCTTTTCCTGCAGGAACTGCAGCTTCACCAGCATCCGGCCCGCCAACCCACCCACCAAAGAACCAAACTTCCTCAGATGCATCCGGCTCAAAACCCGTTCCGCCCGCAAACACGCCGTCAAACTGTGGGACCTACTCGACACCATTGCCCCAGACGTCGCCTTCCTGGCAGAGACCTGGCTGAACCCCTCCTCGGCACCCGACATCGCCATTGCCATACCGGAAGGCTAAAAGATCACCCGCAAGGACCGCACCAACAGAGTAGGAGGAGGAATTGCCATCATCCACAGAAATACTCTCAAAATCTCGACAGACAAAGACGACACCCTCAGCAGCGCTGAACACCTGCACCTCCAGATCCACACCGACCCCAACACCACCCTCAGAGGCACACTCATCTACAGAACCCCCGGACCTCGACCGCAGTTCAGCGACTCCATCGCCGACTTCATCAGCACACACGCCCTTGCCTCAACGGACTACATCCTCCTCGGGGACCTGAACTTCCACCTCGAGAACAACAACGACTCCAACTCCTCCACCCTGATCGACAACCTCACCACCCTCGGACTCAGACAACTCATCACAACACCCACCCACTCCGTCGGCCACACGCTTGAACCCATCTTCTCAGCAAGCTCCCACGTGTTCTTCAATGCACCACCGAACTTCACTAGACAGACCACCGCTGCATCCACTTCACCTTCCGGAAACCCAACACACACCACTGCACCCAGCAGATGCCTTGCCACAGCTGGAGCAAGGTCACCGAGGACCAGCTAACCATCGCCAGAGCCCAGAGCCCACCCGCAGACCCAACCGACCCCGACGCCGCAGCCCGCAACCTCAGACAATGGATCGACAACTGCGCCAACATCCTCGCCCACTCAAGAAACCCCCCAACACCCATACAGCAAGAGAGCCAGCTGGTTCACCGAAGACCTCCAAGCTAACCTGCCGAAAACCCAGAAAAAACTGTATCCGGGAATGAACACCAGAAAGCTACGCAGCCCACAAGAACATCACCCGCAGACACCACCACCTCATCAGATCCACCAAAAGGACCTCCTTTAAAGACCGCCTAGGCAACAACGCACACAACAGCAAAGAGCTCTATAGCATCATGAAGGAACTCTCCTACCCCAGCTCTAACACCAACGACATCCCACCCACGCAAGACCTGTGCGACTCGCTGGCTACCTTCTTCCACCACAAGATCGCAGACATCCATGACAGCTTCGATGCCGTCACCCCCCGGCAACCACCGAGACTCCTGCTCCCACGATAACCACCACCAGCACCAACTGCCTGCTCGCCTGGACCAACATCAACGACGACAACACCATCAAGATCATGAACACCATCCACTCCGGATCCCCAGAAGACCCCTGCCCTCACCACATCTTCAACAAAGCCAACAGTACCATCGCACCCCATCTCCGGAAAAACATCAACCTCTCCTTCGAGACAGCGACCTTCTTGGAGAGCTGGAAGTTTGCAGAGATCAATGCCTTACTCGAAAAACCCAAGGCGGACCCCAAGGACCTCAAAAACTTACGACCCATCTCCCTGCTCCCGTTCCCCACAAAGGTCATTGAAAAGGCCGTCAACAAACAACTGACTAGCTTCCTCGAAGAGAACAACATCCTGAACCCGTCCCAATCCGGGTTCCGCAGCAACCACAGCACCGAAACTGCCCTCATTGCCGCCACCGACGACATCAGGACACTGCTCAACAACAGAGAAACCACGGCCCTCATTCTCCTGGACCTGTCCGCTGCCTTCAACACGGTCTGCCACCGCACAATAAGATCACGCCTCCACGACGCCGGATTCCAAGAGAAGACCTTGGACTGGATCACCTCCTTCCTCTCCGGCAGAACTCAGAGCGTCCGCCTCCCCCCCTTCTGCTCTAATGCCACTGAGATCATCTGCGGAGTACCCCAAGGCTCATCCCTCAGCCTAACGTTTTTCAACGTCTACATGGCACCGCTCGCCCACGTCTCAAGACAGCATGACCTCAACATCATCTCATAGGCCGACGACACCCAGCTGATCCTCTCCCTCACCAAAGACCCCGACATCGCCAAAACCATCCTCCATGAAGTAATGAAGGCCGCCGCCGGCTGGATGAGAAACAGTCCACTGAAGCTGAACTCTGACAAGTCGGAGATCCTCATCCTCGGACCCACCCCCTCAGCCTGGGATGACTCCTGGTAGCCGACCATGCTAGGAGCACCCCCTACACCCACCGACCATGCACGCAACCTAGGGATCAGCCTCGACTCGACCCTCTCCATGAAGAAACAGGTCAACGCCGTCTCCTCCTCTTGCTTCAACACACTCTGCATGCTTCGCAGGATCTTCAAGTGGATCCCCACCGAAACCAGAAAGACGGTCACCCAGGCCCTCGTTAGCAGTAGACTGGACTACGGAAACGTACTCTACGCAGGAGCCCTGGCCAAACTCCTGAAACGGCTCCAACGCATCCAGAATGCCTCCGCCCGCCTGATCCCCGACATCCCTCGCAGCAGCCACATCACACCCCACCTGAAAGACCTGCAATGGCTCCCCATCAACAAGAGGATAACCTTCAAGCTCCTCACCCCGCACACAAGGCACTCCATGACACCGGAACAGCGTATCTCAACAGCCGACTCAGCCTCTACACCCCCACCCACCAACTACGATTCGCAGACCGCGCCCTCGCCACCGTCCCCCACATCTGAAGAGTGACCGGCGGCGGCAGATCATTCTCCCGAACAGTAGCAACGTTCCCCTCCCAGCGCCTTGAGACCCTAACAGGTATATAGTGCACTTTATAAATGCTATGATTGATTGATTGATTGATTGAATAATGAGGTTCTAAGAGTGCTGTGTATAACTTTGCAGAATGAACAATGTTTGTACTGTAGTTACCGCACTGAAGCAAGTGGCATAGTAGAAAAAGTTAATTGGATTCTGAAGCCCCACCTGGCTGAAATATTTGCTTTATCTCTATGAAGCGGCTGGATGCTTTGCCTTTGGTGTTGGTGAGTTTCCAAAGTACCCCTGATCAGCAAACCAGCTTGTCGTTTCAGGTTAAGGTTGCCTGCTGTGTCTGCTAACGTGCTTGTGATGATGTGATTTTCCACCATCAGCAATTTAATGTAATAAAGACATTTATGTTATTGCGAATATCAACCTTCAACTATAGGATCAAATAGAGCCTCCATGTCATGGTGCATAACCTGAGCTTCCTTGATAGTAAATCACCTTTCACATCAATGATACACCATAAAAAGCATTCTTCTATGTAAAAAGGTTTCAGCTTTTGTTAAGCCTTCTTCACAAAATGACCTTGATACTTGCCATTGAAATTTCATAGCTCGACTGCTGCAATGCAAATTAAACTTGTTCCAAAACAAGAGTCCTTCAGCATACTAACAGAGAGAATGAAACAACTCTTCACTGGCTCCGCATTAAGGCAAGACAGCAATTCAAGAACCTATGTCTCACCCAGAAGGCTCTTCTTGATTGGAACAAAGAATTCAGTTTTAATGTCTTTCAGTGTGATCAACCATACAGACATCTTAAATATACAATACAAAGGGCCAGGTACATCCAGGTAGGTGTAAGGGATTTGGAGACAGACCCTTTCATGTACAGGGCTCTTCACTCTGGATCATCCTCCCCCCTCATCTGAGACTAGATGCAGACTTTGTCTATTTCTTAATGGGGTTAAAGAATCGCCTCCTCAGTTTTGTCTAAGACTATATGTGACATCGCAGTTCAATATTAAGTATCCTTCTTACACAATGACAATACCCTGTCATAATGATACGTTGCTGCTGCATCAAAGGCCCAAGACTAGCAAGCACCTTCTGTCAACCCATTGACTGATTGACAAAGTTCATGGATCTTTCCACCAAAGGCATTACTTGATATCTTCTTCTTCAAGTAGTTGGATAGTGGGCATGTCCATGTGGTGGACATGAACATTTGGTTTACTACTAGACTTCCCACTTCTAGAGGCTAATCAAATTCCACAACACCTGCCTTCATGCTTCTCAAAGCTCTCCAAAAGAATATTACAAAATAAGACTTTATTTATGCTCACTCAGGGATACACTACATAATTTGCTGCTTCAATACTCCAGACACCCTGAAAAACCTCTGCTGTTGTGGACTGACTTTCTCCCCACTCTGCTCCCTCTTTACAAGTCTTGCAGTCACTCATATTCTTTTTCCTATTACTGCTGCGCTCTTGCTGACAAAAGTGTTTGTCCCACTGTCATAATAGTGTCTCATAGAGTCAATTAAATTCAATTCAATTAGTCTTGATTCGATTTGAAGAATCATAAAAGACACATAAAATACAGTATTAAGAATCCAAAAATAACTTTTAAAACAATCACATGATAAAATTCATAAGAGGTCCCATAAAAAACATATCAAGTTCAAAAGGCTAAAAATACACAGGGTTGGATAAGGACCGCAATCTCATGTGCAAGTTAATAAATACAAACTGTTAAGCCATGTCAAATAACATCAGTTACATAATGCCTGCAACCTGTTCCTTCTAAGGACCCACGTCCAGCTCCAAAATGTAGCCATAGCAATAACCATGACCTCACTTGTATCAGTTCTCAAGATACGTAAGGCAATTTGGCAAGATCTTGTTCCTCTTTTAGCACAGACTGGCTTGGGCCTTTTATGGCGAGGACCCTTATATGCAGGACATACAAACAGAACATGCGATGAAGTCTCTTCCATGCAGGAGCAACAATAACATTTTGAGTCTTGTACCGTCCCCCACTTACTTGAAAAATATTTTAAGGGGAGAGTGCCCACTCTAAATTGATGATAGAGCTTCCTATCACCGGGACTCATTATGATGTCCCAGTAGGCTTCCAACCTGTAATCAATTTTATGTTCCAGAAAGAGGCCTGTTAGTGAAGTAGCATTCACCTGGGAAATGAATTTCAAGTTTACCATGTCCCTATATAAGGCTTTAAAATCTTTTTTTTGAAGGGAAATTATTCCCTTCTGGGTCATGCCACAAATGGGTGAGACCACCTCGCACACACCACTACTCTGAACAAATTCACCAATGCCCGAGTTGACAACCACCCCTCTATTCCTACTAGGTAACAAAGGCAATGGGTCAGATGTTAAAAGGATAGCTGATGGACAACTAGCAATTATGAGGTTAGAAGACACTTCAGGTACCGTTTCAGATGGCCGAATAATTTCCCCCAAAGAGGTCATAATGGAACCATAATTAGTGACCGTAAGAAGTTCTAGATTCATTAGTTTCTCTTCTATTAGAGTCAGTCTCTCAAATAATGGGGATAAAGAAACCTAAATAAAGTCCCTCATTTTAGCCCATAATCCTTGTTCAAAGTCAAGGGCAGACACACCAATTTGTTCTGTATTTTGAGCTCCAAAAGGAGGAGTAACAGGCTGAGGCTGAGCAGACATTTGTGGAATAAGGTTCGCCGGCCCTCCATTCTTATTCGTTTTAGGCATCTTAGCATTCTTTTGTCTTTGAAGGCCCCCTCCTCATTTCCTCTTTACTGTGGCTTGTGTAATATTTCCAAAACTTGTGACTTGGATTTAGGCACAGACCTTGCAGTGACACGTTGATTCGAAGTGCTCGCTGAACCCTCATGTGCTAATACAGGAAGGGCAAGGCTAGCTGGTAGTTCATTTATTGCAAGAATATCCAACGCAGAAGGAGGAGAATGACTTATGGCTGCTGCCAAATTGGGGGAAATGGACCCATGTCCAAACATTGTTCGGGCGAGCGTACAGACTTAAAACCGCCCAGTGACGAGCGTTTTGTTTGCAGTGGATCGAGGGATAGACGACGCTCAGTCCCCACCACACTTCACCCGTGAGGGCGTTCCTCCCCCGACCCTCCCGGATATTCATCCTTGTTTATACACAATAGCTGCGTAACGTCCTATATATCCAGACCAGTACCAGCCACAACAGACGGTAAACACTGACCTTCCAGTTTTGAAGTTTAAGAGATGGGGCCCAGCCTCAAACAGCCTCGAACGGGCTCAAACGGGCCCGCGAGTCGCTAAATGGGCAGGCAGGCAGTGATTGTGCGCAGGTGCAGGTATGGGCGTGTCCTCAGGCCCCCTGGGACTTGAAGTCTCTTAGGCAACGGCGTCCGTAACTTCCCAAATCAAGCCGCACACAGGACTCCATTCGCTGCCCGCCGCATTCGGGAAACCGTTGCGGCTTTGGCCGCATACAGGACTCCCCTTGCAGCTCCGGCCTGGGTTCAGGGTACCACTCGCGGATCCGGCCGCACACAGGACTCCACTCACGGCTCCCGCCATGTTTGGGAAACCACCGCGACCCCCGGCCGCACACAGGCCCCCATCGTGCCCAGAAAACCACTCACAGCTTTGGCTACACACAGGACTACATCGCAGCTCCAGCTCCCGCCGCGTTCAGGAAACCACTGGCAGTGCAGGAAAACCCACTCTCGTACGGATCACCGGACTATGGGCGCTTGCAAGATGGAACTAAGGACCCCGTGATCAGCTGGGATCGGTCCTTAATGAGAGCATCTTGACTTCTGTAGCACCACTGCATGCTTGTAACAGAAAGCTCAAAAAGAAAAAATCCAAGTAACTGCTCACAGCTTCAGATAGCGCTTCGCCTATTAAACTATATTCTTTCAGCCTGAAAAATAAAGAAAGGGGATATTTGCTAACCAGAAGAATGTTTCACTCTGCAGTCTGTTTGAAGAAATCATCACAATCACGTCATGGCGTGAATATATTTTTGGGGCAAAACGGAAAAAGCAATTCACTAGACATTACAGAAAAGGTACTGGATGGGACTAAATAAAGTGATACTGTAATGGATGGGTCCACACATGTGGCTGGAGAATTAACATGAGAATGTTGCATTAAATGGGTAGAGAGATTAGTGGATGGAAAATAACCCATGGCGCTAAAATAGGTAGTGAAAATGGCTAAAGGGGAACAAGAAGGAAAATAATTAAAAACTGTTAAAATAAGAACATCATTAAGAACACACTGCAAGGAAACTGGGACAGGGTTTAAGGAAATATGTTCATCTTTTAATCAAGTGATGCAGGATTCTGTAGAAGTCTCCTGAAATTAAAAGACACAAAGGCATTATAAGAAGTACTGTTATTTACATTTATAGCAAGCAGATGAAAAGCGGGCCATGTTTCCTAGCATCCATCTGTGAGGAGACAAGAGGAGATCCCAGCATCAGAACGAGGGAACATGAGTTGAAAATAAACACTACTAAACAGATAAGGAGTATAAGAAAGTTAGACATTCTATTGGCATTACTACATAGAGATTGTTACAGAAAAGTAGAAAGCTGGTATCTGGAGATGATTTGAATAATTCAAAGATAACCTGGAAAATTCAAAGATTACCTGGAAAATTGTGTGGACAAGTTAATGGCCTCAGCAGAAAAGATATTAGTAAAAGAGGGGTTAATTAATCTAAATAAAGAAAGGTTAGATGGTTAAGATAGAGGATAAAGGAGAAAAATGAAACAAAGGAAGAGGCAGAGAAGAAGTAGCAGAGTCCTATGAAGAATAAAGAACAAGACACAATAATGTAAGAGTACAGCAGCAACCCAGAAATGAGAAAGAGGCGGAATTAAATATGAGTAAAGTGTAGAGACCAGATTACAGGACATGGCCACTAGAGAAGTTAGAAGAAGATATCTGAAATAAATTCCACTCCAGAACAGTAGAAAACTATGAGAAGGAAAGACCAAGACGGAAGCTGAACATGATTAGAGGATAAAACAAGAAATAAGGGGTTAGGTGTAGAGCCAGGTCCGAGGAGAAAATGGTAATTATTATTTGGGAAGCTGCATTACCTGAAAATATTACAGACATTGAGGCAACAAGTAATGCAAAAGGTATGCAGAAAAATAAAACAGGTCCCTTCTGAAATAAGAACATTGGCTGGGCGTTAGATAAAACAGCACTCTAAAACAAAACAGGATAAGATGTCCTACAAGCCAGCAGACAGAAAACTGACTGTGGTGCAGACGAGCATGGAGGACAAAATGGATTTTGGAAATAAAACTGAGAAAATAATTGAGAAACATAGAGCAGAGTAAGGCCCTAATGAACGAAGGGGTGTTTTTGCGATTCAAAATGGTGATTTATACTGAATTGCAGTATGTGAATCTCAAAATGTTATGTACTATGCGTTCTAGTTACCAAATAGCACTTTCCTAAAATTCACTATAAGAATAATGTACGTTTTTGACAATTTGTGATGATGTCTTGTTTGATTGGAGGGCTTGGTTTCATGATATTTCATGGTTTTAGCAATAACTACTACACTAGGAGGAATTTTGATTAAAGTGATTTGTCAAAAGTTACTTGTGAGTTATTACTGTTCATGATTCCATTTAAAAACTTAAAAAGAGTTTAGAGGAAAACGTTCCTGTAAATAAATGAAAGCTAGAGTACGAGGAGTAAATAGTTTTTACTGGCCTACTAGAAAGGAACCTAATGTTGCTAATGTATCACCTATAGACACTGCTACAGTTTCATATAGACATCAGTCTGTAGTGAGACAGGGCAAGCAGGGTCTGCATGAATAAGAAACATATCAGAATAGACTTAACGTGTGATTTCAGGCCCTTAAAGTATCAAAGTAAAAGGTTCAGAAAAGAACAACATAGGGCAACTTGTGACCTTAGTCAAAGGATAAACAAAACCATGACTGAGTGCAATAATATAATCCGATCAGTTGTGTCAGACACTACTCAGACAGAGAAGGGTCTATGTCCTGCAAGAACATCAGAGGCACAAGAAAACAGGTAAAGACAAAGACAAAATTATGTGAAAGACGTTAAGTCGGTCAGTTGAAATGTTGGAATCTAAAACAACAACAAATGTGTAGTAGCAGCCCTAATATGCAAGTAGACATGGTAAGTCGGATAAGCGATAGTGCCAGGCACAAATGACACATATTCCCACAGAAATGCAAGCATGTAATGTGCCTAATAGAGCCATAATCTGCTAACAAGAATGCAGAGAAGGATCTAATATTAAATATTATGCATTTTATTTTTTAAAAGTTCATTATTTCATGTATTATTATTAGTCTAATTCTTTAACCAAAGAAAGGTCATATTTTTGTTATTGTTTTTGGTAAAAATGCAGTTGTATCTCAAATTTAGTAATATAATAATATTAAAAAATAATAATGTGTTTTTGAACCTCAAAAATAATTGTTACCCACATGAATTCTGAATTATCAACGTTCATCAGCTCGAGTAGCATCTTGTATGAGATTAGAGGTCTGATCATATTTTGATCCTCATTGCCAAATTCATCAGACTATTTTTGAAGGTGTGCCTCACCTACCTGCAATGTTGTGCAGCATTGCACATGTAGCAATAATGTTACAACATATTGATGTTCAAGGTCAGGAATACCTTTATTTGGCTAAAGTTAACTGTTAGATCTGGGGGTCTCAGGTTGGCAATGGTTATCACCTTTGTCCAAATAGGGACCCTTACTTCTAAGTCAGGATAAGGGGATTACACTCCTTAATAACCCCTGCTCAACCCCTTGGTAGCTTGGCACGAGCAGACAGGCTTATCTCAGAGGCAGTGTGTTAAGCATTTGTGAATATACGCAGTAATACAGTGATAACACTACAGATGGACACAACACAGGTTTTATAAAACTAAGTATTCTTTATATAGACTTAAACACAAGACCACAAATGACAAAAATCCACAAATTACACTTAAGATTACCTAAAAGATGATTAAAGTTTCTTGGTTCAAGTTGTTGGTAAATGTGACAAAGTTCTCAACAAAGTACCTGGATGCGTAACGCAAAGTAAAAAAAGGCTCGCAAAAGGGGAGCTGCGTCAGTTCCATGACCCGGGGGAAAGGTTGCGTCCTTCCTCAATGCTTGCGCAGAGTAGAGGACTCGTCGTGAGCCTTACCTACACGGAGGTGATGCGTAAATTCTCAGCTTGCGGGCCCGTTGCGGTGCGCAAGATGGCGCCTTGATGCGATGCGATGATCTAGTTGCGATGCGAGAAGATGGCGCCCTTGATGCTGCGATGCGATGACGATGCGATGACACCCTGGCAGCCTTGCGATGACTCTGTACTTTGGAGCCGCGACTGGCCCTGCGACGTGCTTCTCCGGTGATGCGATGGCGACTCTCTCGATGTTGTCATGCTTCTCCGACGATGCGACAGCAGGCAGCTTCGATGAACACACGCTTCCAGGGAGATGCGGCATAGGCTCGTTTCTCCGGCGTTGCGACGATTTCAGCTGCGGCGGCGACACGGTTCTTCTCGATGCTTCGCACTTCCAGCTCACAGCGGCAAGTGACTGGAGTCAAAATTTCCAGCAAGGAAATTCAGCAGGGAGCTGGAGTGTTAAGTCTTTTGTCCCTGAGACTTCAGCAGGAGGCAAGCACAGTTCAAGTCCTTGGAGAATATTCTGTAGATGAAAGTCTTTACAAAGTCCTTCTCCTTTCCCTTGGCAATGTAGCAACCACTACAGGCCAACCCAGCAAACAGCACACTGGCAGAGGGGGCAGTACAACTCCTGCAGCTTCCTTGGTTCTTCTCCTTGGCAGAAAGGTCTCTTGGGATCATGTCCCAATATATATACCCCAAAATCCTTTGTTCTCTGAAGGCAGAGAGGCCTCTGCCTAGTCCAAACCAGTTTCTGAGCACTTTGTTTACATGACTCTCTTCTTCCTTTCACTGTGCAGGGCAGAGACATCAGACGCCACACAGGAGGTGGAGCCAGCGCAGGGAAGATACAGCTCTGGAGCACTCTGTTGACATGATTCCTCCTCTCCTTTCACAGTGCAGGGCAGAGACATCAGACAAGCCACAGGAGGTGGAGCCCGCATTGTAGAGGGAAGGCCCAGCCCTATTCAGGTCCCAGGTGCAACTCCTCCCTCCAATCTAGATGTAGATCTCTCTATTCACCACCGGGCTGCCCCAGCCTGTCTCCTGGAATCCCCCAGCCCTGTCACTCATAAACCCAGACAAGGAATACACAACCCAGCAGAGGCAGGCTCCAATGGTTAGGCAAGCAAATACCTGCGTTCTAAAAGTGGTATTTGCAAGCACAGAATATTAAAATAAACTTTACTAAAAGATGTATTTTATTATTCTGAGTTCAGGCATACTAAATTCAAATTTCTATCCCTGAGTCAGTTAGGATTATAAGCATGTAATAACATAGCTGCTCATTCTGGCCTAAGAGAACAGGTAGCCTTCAATAGTGAAAAACGAAAATGGCTGTAATTCACTATTAGAACATGCTACACACATCAGAGCATGTCCTACCTTATACTTACAATGCACCCTGCTCTTGGGCCTACCATAGGGGTGTCTGATATGAAGCAAAGGGAAGGTTTAGGGACTGGCAAGTGGGTGCACTTGGCCAAGTCGACATGGCAGTGCTAGACTGCAGAATCAAGTACATATATTAATCAGAGAAAGGCTTAATACTTAAATTCAAGGTTATCAAAACTCAAAACAAGCCAAACTTAAAGCAACCCAATGCATTTCGGGTTCATCATGAACCCTTCTTCAGGGGTTGTTACACTTCAAGTAATATATATATTCGCAGATATTAGAGTTCAAATACTTCGGGAAGGTACAGATAAGGAATCTATAACAAAAATGTACAAATAACCACAATTAGATGAATGCACAATTTATATAATAAACCATCACCTATATCCTCAGAGTTTGCATTGTCCAGAATTACCAGATGTAAAAGTGAGGTTAATGATAAAAAGAGATAAACAGTATGTGGAAAAGAAAAGATCCACGCTGTGCAACAGTGAATGAGTATTCATAGGATAGTCCCTCTGCCAACTGAAACAAGAGGAGGTGGGTATAGGGCAAGAAAGTAGCAAGGAGTAAATAAGGAAAAAAATTCAGTCACTTGCTGGTGCACGGCCATCGTTTCCTGAAAAGCATTCCTGGACCTGGAAAAACTGAAGATAAAAAAGAAGCCCCCTCCTCCCCCTGAAGAAAGAAGACTCCTCAATTCTGTATTTTGATTGGAAAAGCCAACTCAAAGATTCAAGGACCCCTGCTTACATTTAATGATCCAGAGATCCAAGGGTCAAGTGGTTGGCTGTTTGCCTGCTTCAAGGACACAAAAAGCAGAAGGACCTCTGGCTCTAAGAGGGGACACTAAGAACAGGGGACTGGAGGCTGCAGGAGGCCTGGCTAGAGAGGGAAAAGCCAACCTTGAGGACTTGAGGTTTAGACTGACCAGGAAAAACGATTCCAACACTTGGAGAAAATTGGAACTTGACCTTTTTTCTACCTTTAGAGGAACAGGAAATAGCGATGAGGCTTAACAAAGAGATCACACCCTAGGCAGACAAGAAAACCAGGTTTATCTGGCTCAGATCTTTTTGATGCTCTGCAAATGGGTTCGGTGGGACCTTGCAGTAAATGTACACAACATTATGGTGCACAGCAGGCTACAGCTTTGAGCCTTGCCAAAGTAGACGATTTTATGAAGCAAAAAAGTGACTAGTTCCAGACTGGTGCAAGGCTCCAAATTCAACCCAGTGCTGAAGTGCCTTTGCTCACTACAGTATCATGCTTTTTCCTACTCAGAGCTTCTGGCACCAAACCAACAGCTTCAACAGGACCACATATCCAACTTTGAGGTACCTTTGCCTAACTTAGACGTCTACCTTGTTTAATACATTATTTTGACTTCCAATTCAGAGACTAAGTCAAAAGATGACTTAGACACAACCCACTTAGTGAATCCGACCTCTGCTCAATCATGGTTATCCAGCAGTTCTCATATTGCGTTTCTGGGGCCACAGGTGCTGAGGATTTACCTCCTTTACTGGATCACATACTCTTACTTAATTGCTTGCTAACCTGGTCCTCTGATTAATCTTTTATGCATTGCACTGAGGGGAAAGAAAGTTAGCTTTTCCTATCCAATCAACTTAATCATAATTAACACTGCAACCAATTTAGCTGTACGATGAGGACCCAGAATCAGTAGCCACGTTCAAGGGTGTTTACCACAAGTCAGTGATTGGATTAAAATAGATCACTCTTAAGGACACACTGCAAAAGTGCAAAAGAGCAACAGAGAGACCAAGCCTCCTAAAGACATTTAGGCAGACAAGAACTAAGCACACAAGCAGCTCTGTTGCTGCAGTACAAAATAGTAACATAAGCACCTCACATTTGGAAAACAATTTGCAATGGTCCTTTCTATACATTAGCAATCTTTTTCTTCCAGGCAAAGATTAGGGCATAGAAGTGCTCAGAATTCATTAAAAAAATAACTCTGTAGAAAACGATAGGGATAAGGCAAAAGAGTATGAGTATTATTAGCAGTAGCATTGTACAAGCTAAGTCAAGAGTCTTCAGTAGGTCAGAAATAAGTGTTGGTCTAAACCACACTTAGAGAAAATAATGGGACATAGGGAAATGGCTCCAAGAGTCCATTCAAATGGCAATAGGATTCGGGAAATTATACAGGACGGATTCCAAGGAACATTCTGCATAGCGTCTGCAGAAAGGATTTCACCAAAGACATTCAGCATGCAGTTTGCAAGAAAGTCCAAAGTAATTTGCCTTGCTCAGCGAGAGCAAATAATAAGTTATAATTGACAGTGTCCATTGGCGACTCTCCTTTGGTTTCATCTTCAATAGAAGTCCATTGTATTTGTTTCAATTTCTGTACGGATGACATGGTACACACTGCAACAGGATAGAAAAATTCCATCCTGGACATGGTAACTCTGTCTTGGTTACATGCTCAGATATGAGCACAATTGTCCATTATTCGTACACAAGTTTCTCATGTGCGCGGAGCTAAATAATTTTTTCAGTCATGTATTCATTGCTGTTATAAGAAATGCATCTATCCTAAACTAGCAATGCATGAGAACACCTGCAAGAAAAAAAGTCAGCAAAAATACAGAAACAATGTTGCTTATAGGACGGATATTGAGGCCTTTAGATAAAAACTGCTAACTGAAGACACTAAATTAATGATCCACATTTAATATGTGTGTGCCCATTCAAACATATGCATATATAATATTTCTTTAGTACTTTTATTTAATGTTGCGTAAATCACACACTAATCAAAGAAATTGCACAATAGCAAGTGTGACTAGGTACTACATTTGGGAAACATCCTTTACAACGCAACTTTTACCACGCATTGCCTTTACAACGCAACTTTTACAACGCAAGCCATTACAACGCATTGCGCTGGGGGGTGCTCTAGGATAGGGAATAAGTTTAATTTACTATCCAACACCTTCCCTAGTGTCCACGGGGACTGGAGTTGGAATAGTAAATTAAACTATTCACTATCCAGCACCCCAAAGCGCTATGCGTTGTAAAGGTTTGCGTTGTAAAAACCGCGTTGTAAAGGCATGCGTGGTAAAAGCATGCGTTGTAATGTCATACATCCACTACATTTGAAAGTACATACATGTAATATTAATGTATACATTGAATAATGATTATCATTTGACCTATACTATTATCCTACACACATAAGGATAATTTAAAGCTAAGACCAATATCCCTAATAGTTACACAGACAACATAGCACACATTTATGGATCGCAAGTAAAGCTTCAGCAATGCAGTAAAGAGGATGGGTTAAAGTAAACGAAACATTACTAAATTCCATCTTTTTAATGTAGCACACATTATAACTGTAAATCATTTTAGTTGCAATGGAGCATGCACGTTTTATTATAACATGTCAGGCACTTTATTAATCCACATCAGATACATGTTTTCTAAATCATGTATATTAAATGCATCTCTTACTTAGTGAAGACGATTTCTAAATTAAACATCAACTGTATTTTTTTACATTAGTAAACATTCTATATGAGAACTATAAATTCTACAGTAAAAACTATGTGCAAGAATCATTATTGCACATGGTTCAGGTTCAAGGTGCATGTACATTTTGTGTGTCAGGTATCAGTTTGACTTTAGGTTTTAGTGATGCGTAAAGAGTGGGCAAAATTGCTCTGTACCAGTGGTCAGCCTTAAATTCACCAGTTATAGTTAATTTAAGTAACTATAACTCAAGCACAAAATTGTCGTCAATGATGTCATTTAAGATGTCATCAGTGTGTTATCAATGATGTCATAGAACAGGGCGTTATTTCTAGTTACTTCAGTTAACTCCGGTGAATGTCAATGGTTTTTTAGTTCAAAATGTTATGTTAAAACTGACATTTTTACCTAACTAGAATGTTATATTAACCTTTGTTTTTTAGTGCATTTCTAAGTTTTTTTTAATGTAAAGTAAGATATTATTACCATACCTAACTATAACTATAATCTTTCAGTGAATGTCTAGTTTTTTTTAACTTATAGTAATATTTTATTACCGTATGTAACTACGCCAGTCCCCGTCATGCATGGCGGGGGGTTGACCACAGGGCTTGGCCTGCTGCAAGGCCCTGTGTCCAACCCCCCGCAGGCCAGCCAACCCCTGACTGCGTATTGCCTAAGTCTGTGTGTGGCTTGGGGATGGCTGCACATCCTGCCCTGTGACCTGTGGCATGTCCCTGTCCCAACCACCACAGGTAGGCACCCCACATCGTGCATCACCTTTACCATGCTCTGCATGGGGTAGTCGCAGAGCCAACCATCCATATGATGCCAACCCACCAGAGACACTCACAACCTTTTGCTTGTAAATGATTTTCTAATCCCATGGGACTAGGTCTTACTGATTGCCGTGGGAGCCCTGCTGGATTGCAGCAAACCCATTTTTTTTATTTAGCTCAATGGTAGGTACCTCTGGGAACCCCTAACTGTCCTAGGGGCTAGGGTACCCCAACCCTGCCATCTTACAACTTTTTCATTTCATTTTCAGGACAAGGTGGCCGAGTCCTGAAGACCTGTAGGGGCAGCTACAATATTCATCTTCATGTTGAGGCAAGCCAATCAGAGCGCGAGCTCCCAGAAGACTCAGAAGATTTTTGCTACTGTGAGGGCGAGGAGGCTGACTAGGAATAAAGCCCCCTAACCCAATCATATCAGTCTATTATTTAAGGTTACATGCCCGTGGACTCCCCCATACCCAATCATCCACATATCTATACATTTTGTACCCTAATTTATTTAAAAAATCTGATTGTATTTACATCAAATCACAAGAACCATGCTTTCTGGGTAAAGGTCTAGCTTTCTCTCAAACTTGATGTCATTTCGTTCAGCTATTTTGGTGGTGGAACTGTTCCAAAATTCTTATCGAAATTGCATTGTGAATTTGCATTTTGGGACCCCCTGTTTCTCTTGGCCCCGGCTTGATGGATCATCCCAAGACTTTCCAGGAGGAGCTGAGGCTGATGAACCTTTTTTGGAAAGTTGTGACGATTCCTTAAACGGCACTAAAGTTATTAGCAAAACAATGGAGAGAGAGAGAGAGGAGACTGTGCCCTTATCACCACTTTTGCATGATGCACCACAATGATATAAAACACTGTGTTGTGAAATTCACTGTATTCTATTACATGCATTGTAAAGTACCACGTGGTAAAGGTATGAATGGTGATGTCTGACATTCATTACTATCATTAAACACTGAGGGCCTTATTTACGATGAATTGGCATAAAGCAGCATTGCATTTACAAGATATGGTGCATTCCCGTACTTTCTGCAGGCACCGGCACACAATGTGGGGCCTAGCGCCAACGCAGGCACTCTTGCACAATGGTGCAAGGGTGTCTGCATTGTTGGCAGGATTGTTTTTGTGCAAGGAGAGACACTTTCCTGCACAAAAACAATCCATGGAGGCGTTTTCCTCTTTCTATGTGTGCTGGGGAATGCAGCACAAATAGAAAGAGGGAAGAACAAGGAGAAATAAATATATTTTGCCCTGTGTTGCCTCCTTTGGAGAGACGTACAGTTTGTATGCATTCCCAGGTTCACAGTTCCTTGTACATCTGGGAATGTGTCAAAACGCCCCTGTAATGCCCCCCTAACGCAATGTAAGGCAATACAGTAACATGCCCTGCGTTGCCTTCTACCATATCTACGAGGCCATGAAAAACCAAGCAAGTGACTTTGCGTCGTGGCCTCATAGACATATGGGACTGCACTCTGCGCCGCCAGAGCATCATAAAAAGTTCTTCACCGGTGGTGCAAGGGGCTTGTAAAGAAGCCCCTAAGACCCTCATTATGAGACATTGTGTGATTAAAGCGGAGATGCAGAAGCTACAATGAAGAGCTCTGACTGCTTTCTTCACCCCTCCTCCTCGAGTTACCATGCATTACAGGTTTTAAGATCAGCTATGGAGAGTAATGTCCCAGTAGAAAACACCCAAGTTCTTTATTTCAGGACAATCCCGATTTGGGACCCTTTCCCAAGACATTTGTTAAATGTCAGCGGAAAAGTTCATGGTTTTACTAGGTGCATTGTGCAATGATAAAACTCACGATGTAGTAGGGAGGCATATCCCCATACAACTTGTAAGGAGGACCAAAGGGTCTTTCATATACAAGCAGTAGGTCCCTGTAATGCAATCATAAGTCTGCCCAGAAATGAACACAATGTGACAGAGCCTCCTTGGAATCTGGCTAGAATTCATAGTACATATGGATATACATTCACCAAAATGCCTGGGGTAGCAGAAGTGACATTGCATGCCATTTGACCTTTACTTTGACTCACACACATATGCTTACACATACTGACACATTCATACAGTATCACACACATAAACACACTCTCACTTGCAAGCATGCATTCAACATACATTTAAGAGCATGTTTTACTTACCTCAGCTTCCAGATAGGGTGATATGCCAATGCTAATGTACTCCATTTTATATTACACTAATAGTGAATATTATTATTCACTATTTGCATAAACAAAATTAACAGAAACCAGGCAAGTGGAGCTCCAACCAGGGTCCATTGGCAAGAGCTGCACCTGTGTTCCAGGCACTGATTTTGCCACCTCTGAGGTCAGGAGTCGCAAAAGCAGTGCCAGTGGTAGCAAGGGGTAAGCCAGGGGTCGCAGCTGTGGCCCCTGGCGACCCCTAAATGACGTCCATGATATTGCCCCAGTGATAGAACATATCCTGAACTCACAGATTGCGCTTGTGCCCGCAAAATGTTGCACCAGCAGTTTTACGGCATGACAAGTGCATAAGCTAGGTTTGCACAGAGTTGGTGGTGAAAAAATGACATTTTAAACAGGTAATCAAGAAAAAATATTGGTGTTATATTGTACTAGTTATTACGGTAAAATAAAACTGCTAAATTGAACCAGATTCATTACAATCTATGCAATGCGGAAATGTCGGCGCAAGTTTCCTGACTAGAAGAAGACTCGCAATTCCCAGGGAATTTGTTTGGGACTTTTTATTAGTAACCTGTGGACAACAAGCTTGAAATCAATTAACGCTATTCGATCATTTCCTTTAATAAGGCCGAATTGTCATGTTGTCAGATCTTGCCATCTGTATGAAAGTTGTAAATATATCTATCCATGCCGTGTCATGGCAATATACTCATTAAAAAACGGTTGTAAATTAATATGTCATGCAAAAAGAAGACAAAAAATCTGTGTCTATTCAATTTCCCATCTGTAGGAGTGTTTTTTACACCTTGAAGCTGTGCCTTCTTATCAGACATATTTTTAAAGTATGCATATAGTCAATGTAAAGCAACGATTTCTTTGAAAATACCTAGAAAATGTAATTTAGATAGCGCAATTAGGATAATTTAAATACGGAAAACATTGTTCTTTAATTATGCATGATCAGGGCAATGTAAAGTGTTCCATTAGTATGTTGCTGTTACATGCTCTTTGAGTTAGAATGCCGCAATTTTCTTTATGCTAACACGGAAATGTAACTTTTTTTGAATCGCTCTTAATGGGCTGTCAGTCACACTGTAATGACTATAATTATCGCGTGTGATTTTCCTTCGGTCTTTGATGCGCGACCATTTTGGTGGGCAACATTAACCGAGGACCGTATCAAATACGCCTCGCGCAGCATATTTTTTGCTGTTTCTTTACTAAAATTGAGCAAAATAATTGGCACCAAGGCACAACTAGAAGCATGACGATTTCTCAATAATATTTTTTGTGAGCTCAAAGTAAGAAAATCACTCTCCGCACCTTCTAAATGTGAACGTGGGAATAAGCTTGCTCCAGGTTTCTATACATAGGTAGCAAGTGAAGTGCAAACATGGTAGCTCTGTTTTTTGAAGTTACACGCGGATCAGACTTTATGTTAATTTCTCTATTGACCTTACAGTGTTATATAAACAACACTCGGATTACGTATTTCACAATGGCTTCATAGTCCGTTTCCTCCATTTTTCATCAGGTATACAAATCTTTCTGTGATATGTAATTAAATACAATATCTTATCTCCATCCATATTACACTAACAGACTTTTCTGGATTGTGGTTTGTCTAGTCCTGTAATAGTAGCAATTGAGTGTGTTGTTGGCCTTTTTACTTTCGGCCATTTTTTATTTTAATGATATGCGTATATAGTTTACAGTTTACTATGAGTATGTGCATACAAATTACATGTAAATACACAGATGTTATGAGATGATTTGTTTTGACATCATTATTCAACACAAAGAAATGGGTTGACATAAGAAAAGCTTGGAGCCTGTCTATGATTGCGGTCTCGCCGCAGGCAGGTGACCGTCCGACAATGTGTCGGCTGGCCCGCTGGCCCCATTATGATACGCCCACTGTGCAGGTGGTCATAAAATGCCCTTTTCTACTGCGGCTTCTGCTGTGGGCCAGACAGGAGCCGCAGCACAAGCCACAGTAGAAAAAGGCACTTTAGAAACATCCATTCGCTGTGTGCCAGGCACCAGGTAGTGCTTGGCACAAGGTGCATGAATGTGTGCAGGGCTCTGCTTTAGGCACCTAAAGTAAGTGTCCTTCTGCCTTTGCCTGGCAGTGGGACTGCCATGAAAAGGCAGTCAGAAAGGGACATCCTAATCCCTACGGAGGTGCCTGCAGAGGCATTGCCTCCACTGTAGGGATTAGAGTCTGACTGCCACCGCGTCAGGCTCCTTGAGACTGTTGGAGGCTGTGGTCTTTCATCCTGACATCATTGCTCAGACCGCCGGTATTGTAATCCAGCAATCGGACCGATGGCCTGGATGTGAGGTTTTGGACCACCACCGATGGCCTGTCGATGGCTGTCTGCCCGACATCAAAACGAAGGCCTTAATTTGTAAACAAAAATGTGCAGGGTCCTAAAGTTTTTCTTAGGAACCTGTCATGCACTCCACCTTACCAAAGGTTGCCAAATACCAAGGCTGCTTATAGTCTCAATTCCACTTTTATGCATAGTTCTTCCATCACCCTAACTTCTTTTGTGTTTATCCCACTCTTGCAGGTTAGTTTTCATCCCTTGATTCTCCCTTTGTCAAAGTCTTTCAAATTATTTTTCCTCTTTCTTTCTCCTTCTTAATCTGGGTTAAAACCTGATGATGAAAAATAGGCGTCGCTCCCTAAAACGGAGTGCCAATAGGCACTACCTACAGATCTCAGCACAATTGAATCACTGCAGAAGGGTTGGATTTGCTAAAAGACACAAGGTCTGGTATCAAATAATTACATATTAACATTTTCACCATTATCCCTTGGCTTTCTCATGAATTCACTTGTAAAGAGATGATTTTCTTCTGTGGGATACATATGCAAAAAAGGTGCTTGTTTAGATTGAATTTTACCCAGACATGTGTGCTAAAGATATATAATGAATAAGGAAACCTTTCAGAACTATGGATATACAATCAATACAAAATAGCACCCATCTTGAACAAGTCCACTGATAGCAATATGGGTATGTTGGAAATGACTTGATTGTTGAGATGGATATTACCTAGATATGTGTGCTACAGACATCTAATTAATAACAATGACTTATATAACTGTGTATATACAATGAATCGTAAATGGCACAAATTTCAAGTGCCAATTAATGGGATGCACAAGTTCAACTATAGCAATATTGGTGTTGGAAATTGTGTTTTTGGTTTAACAGGGTGGAGACCCATCTCAAGCAACAACCACAATCCCTGTCTGGGTGAACTAGTAGCTTTTGCATGGAGGCAGTCAGGCTTAACTTAGAGGCAATGTGTAAAGTATTTATGCATCACATAAACTGTAATACAGTGAAAGCACAACACAAGAAAAATTGCAAACCAATTTAGAAAAATTGACCGAAGCGCCAAAAATAGAATCAGTAGAACTGTAGTTATGAATTTGTAAATATTTTAGTAAAAACGGGCATATAAAAGATGAAAGCGCCAAACACTGACATCTAGTCATGCGAGAAGGGAGCAAAGTCAAAAGTTAAAACCAACGGTGATGGAGTGTGGTCCGGACACACACAGTGAATTGGTCCTGGCCTCATCTTACCATCAGACTTAGAAGACATTTTGAAGATAAATGACTTAGAATGTAAAGTTCAGAGGGACAATGCAGCTGATGGGTTCTGAGGAGGAGGCGCCATCATTGGAAGTCGCTGGATGAATTTGCGGTGATGATTTTCTACGTTCGGATTTTGTCACTTTTTTGATAGTTGAAAATCTCAAGCAGACCAAAGCTGCAGGATGTAGCCGACAAGGACTCTAGGAGGTGAGATATCCCTTCTGAGAGAAGTCACTGAACAGGATTTCCTCCGTGCGTAGCAGTAGCTACCGCAATGACAGGCCCACTGGCAATGCATCTTGCGAGGATCAGCAAGCAGCTCAGCCCCAGTCTCCTGTCGGTCCTCAGGCCACTATTCAATTTCAGTTTTTTGGCAGTTTGGTCACCTTTAGCACTGCTTCCATGGGTCCATGAATGGTGAGGCACTACTTGGAGGCCAGGACTCACTTCAGGCTGGGTCCAGGTGCAGGTTCAAGGTTGTTGGAGCTTTTTTGTCCCTGAGCTTCAAAGAATCATTATCCACTTCTTTGAGACAGCCTCCTTCCCCAACAACTGGAAACACGCCAAGATCAAGCCGCTCCTGAACAAACCCTCAACGGACCCCACCGACCTTAAGAATTTCAGACCGATCTCCCCACTCCCTTATCTGGACAAAGTCATGGAAAAAGCCGTCAACAGTCAACTTGCCGCCTTCATAGAAGAAAACAACACCCTCAACTCCTCCCAATCAGGCTTCAGGAAGAATCACAGCACCAAAACCACCCTTCTTGCGGCAACAAATGACATCCGCTCCCTCCTCGACAAGGAGAGGCTGTGGCCCTTATCCTCCTAGACCGCTCCACGGCCTTCAACACTGACTCTCATCGCACCCTAGTCTGCAGACTCCATGATGTGGGAATCTGGATCAAGTGGATCCTTTATTTCATCTCTGGCAGAAGGCAACGGGTCAGACTCCCTCCCTTTCTCTCAGAACCCACTCCAACCACCTGCAGAATCTCTCAAGGATCCTCCATCAGCCCGAACCTGTTCAACATCTACATGGCCCGCTCGCATCCATCGTCAGATCACATGGACTCAAAATCACATCGTACGCAGGCGACACCCAACTCATCCTCTCCCTATCCAAGGAACCCAACATCACCAAATGCAACTTTCAAAATGGAATGGAAGCTGTCGCCAGATGGATGAAGAACAGCTGCCTACAACTCAACTTGGACAAAACTAAGGTGCTCATCATGGGCCCACACCCCAACACCTAGAACGATACCTGGTGGCCCCCACTCTCTGGGACCTCCCTTCCCCACAGACCACTCGTACAACCTCGGAATCATTCTGTACTCAGAACTCGAAATGGACCGCCAGATCAACGCCATCACCTCCTCCTGCTACCACACCCTCTGCCTACTCTGAAACACCTTCAACTGGATCCCCCGAACACAGGAAAACCATCACACACGCTCTCATCATTAGCAGACTGGACTACCGCAATGCACTCTATGCCGGGATCAACAAGAACCTCACCTGCAACTCCAGAACGTCCAGAATGCTGCTGCTAGTCTAGTCCTCAACCTACATTTACGGACTCTACACTGGCTCCCCGTAGAGAAGAGAATCACCTTCAAGCTTCTCACCCACGCACACACGGCTCTGCATAACACCGGACCCGCCAACCTGAACCACCACCTCATGTCCCATGCTCCCCTGCGTTCTCTCCACTCGTCCCAGCTTCCCTTCTCGACAGTACCTCGCATCAAGAAAACCACATCAGGAGGAAGATCCTTCTCCCTCCTTGCTGCCAAGGCATGGAACTCCCTCCCTCTCCACCTCCGACAGACTCCATCACTCCCCAAGTTCTTAGGGACCTCAAGACCTGGCTCTACGATGGAACTTTATGACCTTCTGAGAACTGCAGGACCTCCCTTTTTTCTTCCCACCCCTCAGCACCTTGAGACCCAATCGGGTGAGTAGCTTGTGCTTTACAAACACATGATTGATTGATTGATTGTATTTCGGGGGTCCGCTGCATGTCCAGGAGTGAGTTGAAAAGTTGATCTTATTGTCCAATATTTAAACTTGGAGCCAGTCTTTGAAGTGGGAGAAATCTCTATTTTTCCCCCATGTCTGGTTCTGTAAATGTCCTTCCTCTCCTGCCCAGGCTTCAAAAGAAGGTGACAAAAGACTGGTGTCAAATTCTTTATGAGGCCGCCCCTTAGAAAGCTAATGGGGCAGGGAACAGCTCCTCCCTCACACCCTGCCAATAATTAGTCCCCATTTGTCTCACTGGGTGGAATACACAAAAGCCAACTGCCTCTCAATTCACAGTCATGTTACCCTAGAGCACAGGCTACAGGCACCAAATGGTTAGGACAAGAAAATGCCAATGTTCTAAAATTAGCATTTCTAGAACTGTGACTTAAAATTCGACTTTACTATTAAAAAGTATTTTAAATTGCAATTCTTTTAAGACCAAACATGACATTTCTACTGGTTCCCAATCAATGAGTAGAACTTACTAAATTTAATAAGTTAACTCAATGTTATGCTATCGGGAGAGATAGGCCTCACAGTAGTGAAAAAACTAATTTGGGAGTTTTGACAAATAAAACTTAAAAATACATGTCCAATTTTCTAAATACATTGCACCCTGCCCTATAGGTGACTTAAGGCCTCCTTTAGGATTGACCTATGTATTAAAAAGTGAAGTTTAGGCCTGATGATAGGGTATTTTTACCAGGTCAAGTTGGCAATTCAAAACTGCACTTAGGATGGGACTGCAGTCCTGATACATGATTTAGAGGGCTACTTAAGTGGGTGTCACAATACATGTTGCAGGCCCACTAGTAGCATTTAATTTGCAGGTCCTTGGTACATTTAGTACCACTTTACTAGGGACTTGTAAGTAAATTAAAGGTGCAAATGGGTGTAAGCCAATTTTCCATGTTTCCATGTTTGAGGGACTAAGCACAAACACTTTCGCACTGGCTAGCAGTGAGAAGGTGCATAAAGTCCTAATATGAGAAAAAAATAATTCCAGCAAACAGGTGGTAAAAAGGCTAAATGTTTGAGGGATGACCATTTTGTGTGTGGTGAACACTCAAATCTTTACCTTTATTGTTTTTGCTGGCTGTAGAACTGCTGCTAACCAGTGGTAAAAGTCCGTTGATCTCCCTTTCAACAGGATAAAATTGGCATACCCCTAATTGTCATATTTAACTTACCTATGCATCCCTGGTATATGGTAAGAAAGTGAATCTAGGACCTGTAATATAAATGCCATCAGAGGGCTCCAGCACCCAAGTGCCTCCCACTGCTGTGGCAATGCAAACATGAATTCAGGTATGCCATGTATAACCTGGCAGGGACAGTCTAAACAGCAAATTCGACCTCTCAAAATACCCCTTTTGACAGGCCTAAATTATCATTTTAAATATGAAAAAATGATCCCTAAGTAGGCCCTGCGTCCCTATTACGCAAAGTGAATGGTGTTGAAAAATAAGGCATGTAAAAGTTCAGTGATAGACATATCCTTATAGTGAAACAGCTGTAGAAACTATTTTCTCTGTAGCATGTTAAGATTTAATATTGTTATATTTGACTAGGAAACAGTAACTAACTTCATTTTTTAACTTAAAAAAATATTTATTACAAACCCATTTCACTGGTAAATTTGGATTTGTAATAATATTTTGGAAAATACACTTTTGAAAAATTACATTTTCCCTGCCTAAAGCCTCTAGAGGCCCATATACATGTGTTTCAACTGTCAGCCCGGCACTGAACAGCTCATTTGATGAGATGTGAACTTGCTCCTAGAGCTGAGTCACAGGCCTTGAGTATGGGGAGCTATTCCGTTTCTCTGACAGGATGATCATCTTCGCTGTGCCATGGAACTTGAATAGCTTCAAAGAGATCCACCCTACGACAGGCAGATGTATCTAACACTTGAGACTGCCCTCTTATTTTCCCTCCAGTCCTCCAGCCATTGGTAGAGCAGCTGTCTTAAGAACTGAATTTAAGCGACCACAAGAGGAGAGGTTGCTCATGTTGCTGCCCACACCTCTAGGATTTGCACAGGAGCTCTGCATTTGGGAAGAAACGTCTACTATCTTGGTTGTAGCGACTTAAGGGCACTGTGGAATTATGTTCAGTAGGGCTTATAGAAAATGCTGCAAAAGTGGGTAAGGTTATCCCCTGGGAATTGTACTTCTTTGGTTAGAGAGTGTCCAGGTGTTGACCGTAACCACAGTCTGGTGTGAGCTGTGCATTTGGTACCCAAAGTACCTTTCACATACTTCAGGGTATGTGGAACAATGCAAGAGAACTGGATCTGTGACCACAGAAGAACCCTCTTGACTGGACCTGCTCTACCTCTTCCCCCCAGGACAAAGAGGTATACTCCAAAGGTCTAAGGTTGACCTCCTGTTCAAAGGTACAGGGGCATAACAAGTTACATAAGGCCTTTTATGCAACTGTTCAGCTGAATAGTTGCAACTGTACCTGCTCTGGACCCTGCTGCTAACCTCTGCTGAAATGAGTCTAGACTCACAAGTATTGCCACCAGGTCCTTGACCTTTGGCTCGCATCATAGTCTATTCCTATGTTTCCAGAAACCTGGGACTTAGAATCTTTTTGGCTTCAAAGATCTCTGGAGGACTGGGACCAACCTGCCAAGCCAATCCAACAAAGGTGTGTGGCCCCTGGTCTAAATATTCAGGTTGTTCCCACTTAGAGCTTTTACACAGCTGCAAATCTGATTCAGTGGGATCTGGTAGAGAAGCTATCCAGCCATGTCGAGCTTTTTTCGGTATAGCCTTCAGCTTGATCCGCTAGAAGATTCAGAGTTCAGTAATATGACTAACTCAGAAGGAAGAAGCCTTACCCGGTTGAAGGTGTGGAAGGTATCTGGCAGGCAAGGAACCTTCTAAGGGAGCAACATTCTAATTTCTCCCACTTGGACCATTCTCACTAAAAGTCAACAGCTTCACTGAGACGAACATGTAGCAGCTATCTAACGACAGCCACAGCCTGCTGCCTTCCTCCATTAAAGGTTTTTACTTCCATTTCAGAGACTAATTCCAAAGGTAAAACTTCCAATCAGGTGGAACATAGTTTCTGCATTAGACCTGGGCTCCATCACTGTCAATTTACCTTGCACCTAGGTATCTGTAAAGTGCAACTAGATGACCAGGTTGGCGCTTAATGCTTTGTGATACTATTTTCACAAATGAACTTTAAAAATTCATAACTCTGAATTTCCGTGTTGAATTTTTGTTTCTTTGGTATCATTTTATTTGTTACAATGTACTCCACGTTTCTATGTGGTTTGGGATTTTTCATGAGTTGCGTTCTAACTTTATTACTGTTTGGTACTGCATAAATACTTTGCACATTGCTTCTAAGTTAGTCTTATCTGCTCTGTGCCATTACTACCATGGAGTTGAGCTCAATTTATTATAGTGACTTTAAGGGTTCACCCTGAAAAGGATTGTGATTATTACTTGAGGTGGGTACTCATCCTCTCAATTAATACCCTAATTTCTTACAGGGTATTTTATAAGTTTACAGTTGGTGATAAAGTAGAGAGACCAACTTGACGTTGAACAGTGGATTGGGTATTACAGACTGTCCAAACATGGCACCAGAGTCTAATATCTGTCAATTAGATGTATCATGCCATATGAGCTCCCAGGAGGTGTTTAGGAATAGAACAACTGTAATTGTGCCAAGGCTTTTAAATTCAGAAATATGCTTGTGTCATTTTGTATACTGGTGCCTTTAAGTAGTTTACTTTTTTGGGTGGAAAAGGATGTGAAAACTTCACTTTGAAGATGCACCTATATGTATTGAAAATATTGCGGTGATTTACATTGGGTGGAATAGTAGATGACAGTCACATGACAGAAACGGAGGACTGGTGAAAGACAAAAAAAGTGGAATATGGTGATATTACTGAATTTAACCTGAAATGTTAATCTATGCATGATTATCATGAATTTGGTGAAATACTAGAATCATTGCTGTATGCAAATGCACAAGAAGTGGGATTTATGTAGGCATCATAGTAATAATATTGAAGACAATGGAATCCAGGAACACACTCCCATCCATGAAAATATAAAATGATATGCTGTTTGTTTTATACATTTGATTTGAACTGTATGAACAAACTTCTTGAAAAGGTTTATTGTGTTAGGAATATGTGCTATTATTGGTGAGATAATAACATAAATTTAAGGATACAAGAGTATATATGTGACAACTGCTTTCTGATTAGTGAAGATGTGTCCTTTCACTTGAGGTTACCGTCTTAATAGGTAGAGTCAAATAATGAAATTATATCAGAGGGATCGAATCTATTTGTAGACCTAGAATATTTAAATAGATTGTTCTAAATTATTGCCTAATAAGGGGACAACCTAAACACATTTTGTAAATATTAGGGTACACTTTCTCTGTAGAATCTAATACTATATTTTAAAACCTTCCTAGATGTGTACATTTGTGATTTTAATATGTACATGTGTATATTTCCACAGGCCTGCTCAAGTTCCCAAGTCGGACGAAATGTGCTTGCTGGACTGACCTATTTTCATCCATCTTTTGATAAGAAAAAATTAAGAAGAACATTTGGAAACAGAACTTCAATCCAAAAAGCTGTATTCGACAAATAAATGTCATTAAAGCAAAATACAGCTAATAAAACTAATGTTTGTTACAAAAAATTTCAGTGCAAATAATTGTAAAAATAAAATAAAAAGATTAATAAATTCACATCAATCTTACACTTGATTAAAAATCGTATTAAACCTCTAGAATAAAGCATTAGATAAAAAATTGGATTGTCCTAATTAAAATTTACAATAGGTAATTAAGCATACACAATGATTAAAAAGGATTAGCTGCAGACATAGATGCCAGACATCGATTAATCAATTGGTTAAAAGAGATTTTGATCTTATAGCCCACATTCAGCTCAGATATTTGGCTACAGCTGTTGCAATACATGGGAGAGTATCATTTCGCAATATCCTCATTGCAGTGCTACATATTCTGATAGACAGCATGCTGCATAATGGAGCCAACCACGCTTTGCGCAGAGCTGGGTATGTTGGGCACACAAAGAGAACATGAGCGTAAGACTTTTCATACTTATTGCAAAAGGGGCATTTGCTATTGCCCTCACTTGCCCACTTGGCCGGAAAGGTTCGCCAAGGCAAAGTCCCCACTCTAAACTGGAAGTACAACTTTCGATCATAAAGTTTGGATATAATATCCCAGTACATCTCCAATTTAGGGCGGGGTTTCACTATTAAGAAAAGCCCTGATTGCGTTGAGCTATCACATCTATTGTAGGTATTATAATGGAGCATATTCCAATATCTTTCTTTTACAATTTCTTTAAATGGAATTGAATTGTTCATGGGTATTCCCATAAATATTTCATGCTCATGTTTATCAATAATGCTCTGATTTCACAAAGCCAGCAAATCTATAAAAAGGGTCTGCCTTAATTATATTTTTAAGGCCTTCGGCGTATGGTGGCAGTTCTGGTGTGCTCCAGATTCTGCACCAATACAAAATTGAGCGCAACCTAGCAAGATCAACAAGTGCCTTACAGCCAAGGTCTATCAACAAAGGCAGTGTCCGAGTGCTTTGTGGAAGAGTAGTTATATTCCGTAAAAAACAATTTTCAGCTACAGTGAGTTGTTTGATGTTCTCTAGACCCCAGAGTTCTGCCCCATGTAGTATCAAGCTCACAACCTTCATTTCATATATTTGTAAAACTGGGGTAATTGGCTTGGTCAGAGAAGCATTAAAGTCTTTTTATAAGATACCTGACAGCTGTCGGAGCTTTAGTGTGGATGCATCAATTTGGCAGCTCCATTGCATATCTTTCTGCAACATAACACCCAAATAAGTGAAAGCATTTACTTGCTCCAATAAACGATTTCCCAAAAGTATTCCTCCTTTAAAGGTTCTATGTTGGTTGAATGCCATGAACTTGGTTTTAGATATGTTTATTTCCAAACTCCGAGTGGTGCAGAAGTTTTAAAAAAGATTTAATGCTTTCTGCAAGCCAATTGGGGTCTTAAAAATTATCAATGTATCGTTGTATGTCGTTTACATGAATTTCGAGAAGACCAAGGGATATTTTGGACTGTGTCATCTTACAGTGGAAATGTTTATATTTCTTCAACAGATAACCAGACTTTTTAAAGTTTAGTGCTTCATTCATTAGATAAAAATAGTTCAGAGTTTACTGTATATAAGGGGGCTTTGGATGACTGGCCCCCGGGTATACAACACCTAGATATTTTCCACTTCGAGTACTAAAGGAATAACAGTTAAATTGCATGCCTGTGCTAGCCTTGTAAATTGAGGATTATGTTTATCGGCTTCATTGGGTTTCTGTAATTGTAACTTTTGAATCTGATCGATTTTAAGGGTGATTGGGAGGAAATGACACAGGACTTACTCAAACACAGTTTTGGAAAGGCATCTGGTTTAGGAAATAAAGAAAAGAGTCCATCAATTGAAGGGTTAAAATATAAATTTGTGTGAGAATGGTTGTGAAGGGCTGAGCTTTCCAAAGGGTTGGATGGAACCACAATTAAGAATTTTTGGGAAAACAACAAAGTCCCCATGGAAACAAGGAGTCTAATGTTCCCCACCTTTGAATACCTATATTAAGATTTTTTAATGGAATGAGATTATAATGTACACAGTGTTTCATATACAATGATGAAAATATGAATAAAATATTCCAAACGTAATATACAGATATCTAAATAACTGATAGATATTTTAGAAAGGCAACGAAAAAGGTATGATATTTTAGATGTAATGTTTTAGAAATGGAGGTTTCTGGTTGCCAGAGTATACACCCTGTCTAAGCAGGAGCCACAGTCCTAGTCAGGGTAAGTCTGATACACACCTTAAATTAACCTGTGCCCACCCGCTGTTAGATTGGCACAAAGTAGTCAGACTCAACTTTAGAGGCAATTTGTAAAGTATTTTTGCAACACTTAAATGGCAAAAATACAGTAAAAACACCACAAAAAGACTCCACACCAATTTACAAAAAAAGAGAATATTTATCTGAGTAAAGCAAGACCACAATGACAAAATTCCAATATGTAGAACTTGAGATATGAATTTTTAAAGACTAAATCCCAAAACAGTGCTTAGAAGTCAATGGTGCTAAAAGGTTACTTGAGGTCATGCTAGACCGGATTAAATCCTAAATTCGGGCCAAGCGTGAAGAGGGGCAGGCAGGTACAGGACCCATACAGGGTTCGCTGAAAAAGTAGCTTTGCATGGAGCAAGCATAGAAAACAAAGACTTGATGCACTGGTTCTGATTCACACACTCGGGTCAATGCATCAGATCAAGCCTCGCAGACAGAGTAGAAGGACCCGCACTGCATCAAGTCAAGCCTCACCATGGCATCTTCAACATGGTGCTGCTTTGTTGTTGAACCTTGCAGTCGGGACCCATGTTGTCATCGAATCTGCACTGTGTCAGCGTCGGAGGCCACTGCATCGGTTCTGATCGGCGCAAAGTGGTCAACGCCTCGATTTTTGCAGAAATCAGCGGCAGAATCCACTTTTGAAACTCAGGACTGGAGGAAGCACCTCAGGCAAGGGTAAGACTCAGAGATGGGAGAGTCCAGCAGCAACAGAAGAGTTGCACGAAGTATTTTGTGACCCTGAACCTTCAGAGAACCGGAGGCAAGCCAACAAGCCCATGGAGAAACTTGGGTTCAGGTATGTAGAGAACAGGTCTAGTCCTTCTCATTCCCAGGCAAGAAGCAGCGGTAAACAACGTTTACAACGAAACTTTTACCACGCACTACCATTACAACGCAGGCATTACAACGCAAACCATTACAACGCATTGCGCTGAGGGGCTCTCTAGGATAGGGAATACGTTTAATTTCCTATCCAACACCTTCCCTAGTGTCCACGGGGACTGGAGTTGGAATAGAAAATTATACTTACCACTATCCAGCACCTCTAAGCGCTATGCGCTGTAAAGGTTTGCGATGTAAAAACCGCGTTGTAAAGGCATGCGTGGTAAAAGTATGCGTTGTAACGTCATACATCCGAAGCAGCAGGCAGTCAGAACAATACAGCATCACAGGTAGTTTTGATTTGGTGATGTGTCAGGGGTCCAGTACTCATACCCAAATGTGCCTTTGAAATGAGGGGGACTTCAAAGAGGCCTTTGAAGATTACAAGGTCCCTACCGTTCCTGCCCTGGCTCCAGGCTCATTACAGGGGAGGTATGTGGCTCTTTGTGTGGGGACAGGGACAACCCCATTCAGATGCACGCATCAACTCCTCCCTCCCATTCTACTTAACGATGGCCCTTCCGCCTGGTGATGGGCCATCAGGATGCAAATGTCACAACGTAGCTCTCTTTGTGTGACTGTCTAGGGGACTGCAAAAAGCCCAGCTGTCTAACAGCCTAGATGTGTATTCAGAGTCAGTCAAAGGCACGGAATGGTTAAACTAAGAAGATGAAAACTTTCTAAAATTGGCATGTTCAGACTTGTAATCTAAAATCTGACTTCACCATAAATTGTGATATTTAAATTGTGAGTCCATAGACACCAAACTCCAAGTGATTATCTAATTGCGAATTTTTGCGAATCACAATTAGGTAATCACTATTATAAATGTATTAAAATGTGGTGCTTAGAGATGTCGGCAAGATACTACAAAAACATAAGCAAACCAAGTCCAACATCACCTTGATTGGAAAGACGGCACTACTGGCCCTCAAGGAGAACAAAGAGGCCATTATCCAACCGGCCGACAAGGGTGGAGCAATTGTGGTGCAGGATGTAACACAATATAAGGATGAGATTTATAAACAACTCAACGATGGAGTCAGGTACAGGAAACTACCCTCTGACCCGTCCATGGAATTGGCATTTGAAATCTTCCAGATCACCCAAGAAGGCCGCGACCAGGGCTTCATTTCTGAACAAGAATTTCACAACCTCAACCAAAAAAACCCTAGACTGCCTACCATATACACCTTGCCTAAAATACACAAGGACATGGCCAAACCCCCAGGACGACCGATTGTGTCTGGCTACGAGTCATTTGGGAGGTACATTGATTTCTTCCTTAAGCCGATTGCCGAGAAAACGCCCACATACCTACGTGACACGATGCAGACCATCAACATTGTGAACGGACGCACCTTTGACCAAGATAAAGAACTGCTGGTTACTTGTGATATCATATCACTATATACTAGTATCCCCCAGGAAATGGCACTGACGGTTGCCTCCACAGCTTTGAACCAGCGTGTTGCACCGGTGACTGTACCCACGGATTTCATAATCTCCCTCTTAAAGATAGCCATGATGAAAAATGTCTTCGTCTTCCAAAACCAATTCTACCTCCAAACCAAGGGAGTGGCGATGGGGGCCACCTTTGTCCCGGATTTGGCCATTATCTTCATGGCATCCTCTGAAAGTGAATCCATCTTTACTACCTTGAATCCATTCCACAGCAATGTGACGCTAAGGATGCGCTACATCGATGACATCCTTCTGATCTGGACCGGCGACAGCGCTTTGCTGACATCTTTCCATACATGGCTGAACCAACAATCTATGGATATTCAATTTACATTATCCTCGGACAACAAGAGCATTGATTTCCTCGATCTTACAATCTATGTTGATGGCCATGAATTAAGAACAACATTATACAGGATACCTGCCAAACATAATTTGCTTCTTCAGTATGATAATCATCATCCCAGGGGCCTAAGGGACAACCTGCCCTATGGTCAGTTTTTGCGAATTCGTAGGAACTGTTCTCTGAAGCAACACTATATGGAAGAATCTGAAAACCTTGCTGCTCGCTTGATGGAACGTGGGTACCCCAAACGACTGGTGAAGAAGGCGAGGAAGCATGCTTGGTTCAACCCACGAGAGATCCTACTTCAACCTAAAGACGGTGAGAATACCCAAGAACAGAGGTTGATTTGTGTAACCACTTTTTCGACGCAATTTAATGCTATCAAAAAAATTGTGAACAAGCACTGGAACCTCGTCTCTGATGATCTTCTACAGGATGCTCCCCTATGCTCTCCTTCAAGAAAGGAAAGAGCATCAAAGACCATGTAGTCCATTCCTTTTTGAAACCACCACCACCGACTACGATCCTGACGTTATGGAATTTACCTCCAGTCCTAGGTCACTACAGATTTGGGCGGTGTAAAGCCTGTCACAGTACGACCCAGACCAAGGAATTCGAACATCAAGAACATAAGATTACTTTGAAAGCTCACACTAACTGCAATTCATGTAACGTAATATATGGCATCATCTGCCCTTGCGATATGATCTATATTGGCCAAACCCAGGAGAAGATCAAAAAAAGCATTTTACAGCACTGCAGTCGAATTCGGTAGGAGGTAGTGGGCGCTCCACTGGTGCAGCACTTCATGAATGCTGGTCATACCCCAAACAGTTTCAAGTGGATTGTTCTCGAGCAAGCCATCCTTGGGCCAACGGGAGGCAACATTGGACAGATACTTGGCATACGTGAATCCAAGTGGATGGTCCTTTTCAACTCTATAACTAATGGCCTGAATGAAATTGACAGCAGCTATGCGCAATTAACAACACTTTACCCATAAGTAGCTGCTAGAAACACACATGATCTTTCATGCTTTTTCTTTCTTTTCTAAATCCACCGCTTACAACACCTACTTCCAACAGTTATTTGTGTGCGTCTTTACTCCCATGCTTGGGTGGTACACGCTACTATCAAGGTTTGGTAGATTTTCCACTTGGTTAGATCGGTTAGATATAATGTGTATTCTACTACTGCAAAAGGTTTGTTATATTATTTACTTGGGAAGACCAGTTTAGAGACAGTATGTATTCATATTAATGATATACTTTCCTTCTGATATTTAACATTACTGTCACGGTTCGGATTTGGACGATTTGACCCACATGCTTGGTAGGTCCTCGTCTTCCTTCGATGTGTCTTACACTATATCACTGAGAACCATTGCCCACTCGAATGGCTTTGCGGTTTTTTCCTTAACTTGGACGATTTGACCCCCATGCTTGGTAGGTCCTCGTCTTTCTTTGATGTGTGCTACACACTATCGTTTGCCCACCCGATTGGGTCTGCAGCATTTTCCTTGAACCAGGGCTGGTTTTATTCTTAAATACAGCCCTATTTACCAAAATATCTATATTATGAATCACTTTCTTTACTGAGTATGACATCATTCTGTTTAGTATTTCCAACGTAATCGTCATCCCTGCCCTGTCTATTTTGAACATAATATTTCTTACTGTCTCATTAACAGAGACGCGCAGTCTGTTCTTACTTTCTGTGACCACGCATACCGCGTGAGTTAGCCGGCGTGCACGCTTTAAACTCCCGCGTCACATTCAGCTCGGTTGCTTCACCTTTTCGGACTGACGACCGCAGCTACCGGGACTTTTCGATACCCAGCCTGCAGGCAGGAACTAATTCCTTTCTAAGAATACCAAGCGCATCCATTTTCCTCCATAACTTGGGCACAATTACTGATTGGTCTTTTCCTTCATTTATTTATATATTGCTTGTAGGATACACAGCATTAATTAATGGTGCCTAGTCGGCTCAGCAGCATTCGGTGCTCTGGAGCCCCATCGAGGACGGTGATCTTGTCCAACCCATCCTCTATAAGTGCATTCTTATTATTCTAATGCATTGAGTCCTTTGATAAATGACGTTTGTGCCGGCACATGCATACTTACCAGCTGGCGGCCTCTCTTTATTTCCCACTGCAGATACATTCCCTCCGCGTTGTTCATATTGATTTGACCGCTCTCAATGAAGATTCGAGTGTGATCCTAGGACCCACGTTAGTATTTAAGTAATCTTTAGCATTTCCTTTCCACCATTTGGTTTTTAAACTTACACCACGATCTTTGTAACTTCCTATAGTAGTTTGACCCTTATAATTTTTATTCTTTTGGCTCTAGGAAGTCTTGGCCCCTCCACCCCTTCCCCAGTCCTGAGGAAGACCCCCTTTTAAGGTTGCACTTCACCTGTCTATGTCGTGGGGTCGAAACGTTGACAGCTTAACCCATCACCAGCTCCTACCCAAAGTGTGATTTTGACTCTATTTTTGTTAGGAAGCATGGCACATTGATGACTTGAAAACATAAACTGTACATATGTTTGGCTCTGTTTGTTAGTCATTTTGAGATAGTACTGTAACTGAGGTCGACTGACCTTCACAGTATCACTGAATCCAGCACTTACTCCCCTTCACGCACTTCCCTCCCTTCCTTCATCCCATTGGGGGACGCCATTGTATGATGCGGAATCATGTATAAATGTACACATTTTACTGGAGCACATTGTGATTAAACAACAATGTCGCTTTGAATTGTATTCATTTGTGTTGTTCTTTTATACTTTCTTTCTACTTTTTGATACTTGTATGTCTATAGTGTTCTGGGACCATCTCCCTCTGTACATGTTCTGGTACCTCCACAACCGCCTCACATTCTACACACCCACCCGCCAGCTCCGCTCGACCAGACTCGCCCTCGCCACCGTCCCACGTATTCGCAGAGCCACCGCTGGAGGAAGATCCTTCTCCTACCTTGCGGCCAAGACATGGAACTCCCTCCCCATCCACCTACGACTGTCCCAGGACCATTTCTCCTTCAGGAAACCACTCAAGACCTGGCTATTCGAGCAGTAGCGGATCCCTCCCCTCCCAGCGCCTTGAGACCCTAGCGGGTGAGTAGAGCGCTTTACAAATATGCCTCATTGATTGATTGATTGATTGAACATGGGCTTCGATGGGAATTCTCAACGGCTTATTATCAAGCCCATTATCGCCGCTTTAGCGGAAGTTTCCTGCCGCTAAAGCGGCGATCATTTTAACGCCCTTCTTGATAATATGCCCCACAGTCTTTTCTTACAGGAGACCTGCTCATCGCTTGGCATCACAACACCCTAAACACAAATGCCAATGAAGAGATATGATGTATGCAGTTCTATGAACTCAATAAAAAAGTAGGAAAGCGTGAATTATGACTCGTGTGAATGATTGGGAAATTTATTATGAATTTGGATGGTATAAGTTAGTATGTGATTTGTTCAGGAAAAATATTAATCAAAGTTTACTGTACAAAGCTCTGCAAGTAGTTCCCAATTGAAACATCGAGATGGTCGTGTTGCTTAATGGTTTAAACCAAAAGCACTTTCCTTCATTCCTTGGACGTGAACTACATATCTAACAAAAGAAATTAGAACG
Source organism: Lissotriton helveticus (assembly GCF_964261635.1). Classification (NCBI taxonomy): domain Eukaryota; kingdom Metazoa; phylum Chordata; class Amphibia; order Caudata; family Salamandridae; genus Lissotriton; species Lissotriton helveticus. The sequence goes on from NC_136063.1 coordinate 1,035,603,880, forward strand.
TCCAATAATCCTCAAATCATAGCAAGGTTACCTAGAACTACTAGTCAGGGGAAATGAGTTTCAGTATTTATTAAAGTAACAGAGAGAACAGGAGCGTGAGTTAATGAAAGGGAGAGGTGGAAGGAAACTGTGTAAGAGGAGAGGGAGTGATGGTGGAGGAAAGAGGAATGATGGGTACGAGGGAACGTGTAATATTAAGGGGCAGAAGGAAATGGTGTAAAGGAAGGGAGCGCACAGACTTTGAAAGAGTTTGAAAGAAAGGCAGATAGATAGGGTGAAGAAGAGGAAACTGGAGGAAAGAGGGGGCTAGAAGGGGCCAGAGAGTAGAGAAAGAAGGGAGCGAAAATGGATGTGACACTGATGGTTAAGGAAAGGTCGCAACGGAGTGGAATTGGGTGACAGGGGAAGGATCGAGCTCAGACCATTGTGAGAGGATGGAGAGTGAATAAAAAGTTGGTGTGGGAGGGAGGATGGGAAGAGATTGATAAGGGCATACATGGAACTTTCATAACAATAGTTCAGCAACTGTGGACGAAAGTATGTTCCAATCAACCTTGGTCCATGCAGGTAACAGAGGTGGGGCTGGGTGGGGGAGATTCCGATGGACGATGCAGAGGGAAAATTAATTATTGATTTAATTTTCCCTCTGCATCGTCTGTTGGAATCCCCCTCCACCCCACCCCACCGCTGGTACCTGCACGGGCCGCAGCTTGGTCCAATTCCTTCGGAATAGCTAGAGCAGGGACTGAAAGGGATCAATAACTTTCCACCACTTTACCCTGGTCTCGCTCTCAGCATCACAGCTGCCATGCATCCCACCTTTAGGCACTACACGGTGGCAAGTTCCTCATACCGAGACCACACAGAGCACAAAATACCTTGGACAGAACCATCCTAGTATAGGATGGAGAGAAAGTGACGTTTTAATCCGTTGCCTTACAGTAGACAGTGGACAAAAATCACAAAGAAGCAGCTATGAAGTGAGAGTCTCTGACCACTTGCACTGTCCACCTCCACGAGGCGACCTGCACCGCCCACCTCTGCAGAGAGACCTGAACCCTGCACCTCCGAGTGTGAACCTTCCACATCCACAGAGATCTCTGTTAAAAAACCTGTAAATTCCTACTCCGCAGGGATACAACATGTACCTTCAGAGAGACCTGCAACATCTACCTCCGGTAAACCACAATAGCCAATGATTTGGTCTGTGGACTCGACTTCTGATGCCTCTTGCCTCTATTATTAATGCAGGTATGAATCATTTGGGAAACTTTCAAAGAGATTTTTTTGACTTTTCAATACTAATAGAGGTGCTGTTGTAGTGTAGTTCCTATTATCCCAATAGGCTTTGCGCATTGGAATAATACCTTCAATAGTATAGGCCTAGACCAGACGTTAACTAGGTCTTCTACTGTCGATATTAGACTTAAAGTTTTCGGTTTGCCAGCTAGCTCAGAGTTCACTAGAAACTTTCTCGAATAGGCAAGGAGGAGTTGAACCTCCCTGGATAGACAAGAAGGGATTTAGTTTCTGACAATCATAGAACATGACAACTTTGCTCTCCCCTAATCAAGAGTGTATCTCTAGAGTCGTGTGAAAACAAAAGACAACTTATTTTACTCAGTCAGTACGTGCATTCTTAGTCTCACCGGATTGTAGAGAAAAGGGAAGAGACGGGCGTGTTCAATAAAAGATGTTATTTATTGATCAGTCTCTTTTCTCATACAAGAGAAATGGATCGATATTATCGCAATACTTATGGTTAAGTAAAGTGCATACAATAAAAGCAGAAGTATAAAATAATACTGTAAAAACATTTATATGGTTTCTAAGCCATATGAAGGTTTAAAATGGATAAAATAGATACATACATATATACATTTGACTAATCGTACTCAACTGGTGTTTCTAACTACGCCTACCCCGGTGTACCTGACCTAAGCCTAATACGTGGGCGGGAATAGAAAGTAGTAGTTTAAGTTAAGTTTGTTTTGCCAAGTGACTGACTCAAGAATTCTCTGCGAGGGGTTATTCAGTTCTGTACCTGGAATTTAGGATGAATGAGGGATGGTATCTCTCGTCTCTGGTCTCGATATTCCAGGCTGCCTGCGAGGGCTGCTTAGAAGCGCCGGAGCTGGATTTCTCGGCAGGAGAAAGGCAGCGTCTCGTTCTCAGCGCGTCAGGAAGGCGGGGCTGCGCCAGCAGGGTCTGCTCTGCTCTGGGCTTCGGCAAGTCTGGCTGCTCCGATCTCGTCACCACCGCGTGTGTTTGCTTAAGGCAATACCGGTAATATTTATACCTGTAAGGTGCCGAGATTGACGTAAGGATGGACATAGATAAGTCAATAAGGATGTCATACGAGCTGGTCGTTAGCACATTCTTTTGCTGAAGTTCTCGGTGAAATCAAAACAATGGCCGCAGGGTTTTTCCCAGGTTGTCATAGGTTTGATTTGTTTTGAGAACTCCGTATGCCTTATCAGGGGCTGGAGGAATATCGCTTGTCTAATTAGATGGCAAGCGTTATGACCTAATCAGATAACACGTTCCTGTGCCGTAGTGTGGCTTAATCAGATAACGGTTTCTGCATCATGGGATGGCTGCTAGTTAACTTGTTAACCAGAACAGGGTCAGGAATAGGGGGATCGATACAGAACCTATAGGAATACATCACACCCACTCCACGCTAACTATGGCCATATTTACGAATCTAGGCATAGTAAAATATACTGTAGAGTATTGTGTATACCTTACCACCCCAAAATACATATAATGCATTTCGAATTTATCTAATATACGAAAAAATAGTCACATGTACTATATGCACTCAAGCTGTAGAATAATGCCAAAGTAATCAAGCATATGTATACATTATTACTAATCGAATATGAGAATTACACACGAAATGGCTCTTAATACAGAAGAAAAAGTTTGAGACCATTCCATCACAGAATAAAATAATTATGAACATACCAGCGGGCAGCTAATGTCTATAAAGTATCTAAAAATAGAAATTCTAGTTCTCTAAGAATAGTTCTTACTTTAAGCAGAAGATAAGTGTCCCGAAAAATCGTAAAAATATTTTGGGGCTGCTGGAAAAAATTGCTGTCCGTGAACTGGAGGGGAAATTGTTCATGCTATTTTGTTGTTAAAGTTGAAGGCCAAATTCAGGGTGTTGGGAACGCCGTGTGCTAGCTTGCTCAAAAGTCTCTATTTCTGCTCTGGTGAGAACATCATATCATTTAGACTGTCGAAAAAGCTGTCAACAGCTTCCTGGGAGAGTTCCACTAACTCGGAAAAAGGTGTAACCATGCATTCGTGCGCATGATTGTCTCCATTGACGTTTTGATTAGTATTGCTGACAGAAGGTCGTACCTGATCGATGCTGCTTTCATCTTGAACTTCACTACCCCTCAATCGTAGTGGTGAAGTTTCCACGAATGCCGTCATCAGGATTGATAGCCGTTGAGGGCAGCACAAAGCATGAGCCGTTATTGGACTCAACAATGTTTCTGCATCCATTGGCGCATCCGATCGTAGCGTCAGACAGGTGTCCAACACGCATTCTTCTCCGCATAGCAAGCACCTTAATACAGGTAAAACACATCAATGCCACATTGGTCGAAATGAAAGAAACCAAGTCATGTTCAGGTCTCTAAGCCGGAATAGTCCCAGGATTTTTGATATCCGGTCCCGGTATCCAATGGCTCGGATTGTTTCTTCCCTTGTCGCAGGTGTTTTGTCTGTGACACGGTTTGCCATAACGAAATATTAGGACTAAGAATAGGATTCCTGCAATTAGTCCCAAAATGAGGGGAAGTCCGCCAAAAATCGAATGGACGAAATCTGGAAAAATACCCAGTATGGCTTTGAATGGTGTTAATGCCATCGAAAATACTGTCTTAAATACTTTTGAGACTCCACTGGTATCAGAAATATTTAAGATTTCATTCAGGATTTCTGCGAAATGTATGGGGGAATTAGTTGATAACAATGAGTGAATCTCTGCAGTCGTCCTTGCGACTAGGAGATCATACGTTTCTTTTGATGACGTGAGTCTGGTCGGCGTCTGAAGAAGCACTGTTTTCATTCTGCTTAAAGTATCTATTCGTATAGAAGTAATTTTCAAGTTAGGCCATGCCCTTGCCTCCCTGTCTGGAAAGGAGCTGGGAAACAATAAGCGTCCACAGCACTTGACCTTCGCAGTCGTAGTTACGAGATAAGGAGTCCCGGGCATAAGACTACAACATCTGCGATCCACAATTAGAATGTAACTCCCGTTATAGAGTCTTTTAAAGAATGGTTCTATCTCTGTTGCAGGTGCGCCTAGCTGGTGACATGAAAGGTTATTTGAGTTCCCTTCACAGGCTCCATACAAACTAATTCTATTACACAGAAGTGTACCGCTTAGTGACATCGCACAATTATTGCCACTAAGAAACACTTTCTGTCCTTTATTACTGACACATGCATGTGAATAGGGCAAGTTCCATGTTGTCTTAATGTACCCTTTTCCCAATTTTTCGTACATGCCAGCCTGTATATATTTTTGGCAGTATTGAAACCTGAAGGTTGATATTGGAATATTAATTATCCCATGTATTATCCATTCACTGACAGGTCGTTCTGACATTGTCACTGGTAATCTCTCGAGTTTCTCAATGCTCAGGATTGTATAATCAGCACCCTTCTGTGCCATACTGATTTGTTTATCAGTAAGGTTAAAGATATTGAATAGTGACGTTGTGTTGATTAAACGCCAAGGCACATAGCCTGAACGCAGATTTTGTAACGTCCAGCCAAGCTGTACAATAGAACGCAATTGAGACTGACCGTGTTGTAACAACAGTAAGTCTTGCGATATTATGTCGATTGCTGAAGACACAATGCTGTCCAGAGAAAAAATTCTGGAGGACAGAGTCATTAACCCATTGTCCACTACAGAAAGTGATTTTTCCAAATTAATACGGTCAATTTCCCGTATACTTTCTGCTGTCTCAATTTGAGTCACCTTCCAGGCCTCGTTGTAAGCTGCATATACAGAGGCTGCTATGAAGCGTTTTTGACGCTGTTTGCGCGGTCCAATAAGGAAATCACGCAAGTCAGCACCATCAGTAAGTAAGGTTAGGTGTTGCTTAATTTCTGTCAGTGTGGAACTTTGTAGCCATTGAAGGCATAATTTGCCCACACTGTAGGTGGTTATTATCCCTGGGTGTTGTCTTTGGGAATATCTTGGGTCTGGCCTGGTCAATGTGAACCCCTGTGTTTTGTTCAGGAATCTGTCTTGACAGTTATTAGTATCTGTGGGCCAGATCAACCACTGTTTCCAATCAGGATGTGTTCTGTTTTGGTTTAATATATAGTTTACGTCTATCTCTTCATCTGTAGAGCTATTGCTGTTCATTGTTGGCTTTGGAATAGACGGTTTATTTAAGTCTTTGATTTTGGCTAGGCCAAGACAGGTAGTTTGTTGAACAGTGTCATTTAAAAATATAATTTTTTCTGGGATCATGCAGGCTCTAAACAATGATTCTATACCTTGTACTTGCCATTCTTTTGTACCCCAAACACTTTTTACTTCAACATTTTTGTCCCAATATTCAAAACCAAAAGTATTCATTTGTTCGAAAAATGAGTCTGAATATATCAATTTCGTGTTTGTTATCATGGTCTTTGTCCCTGTCTTATTTGACAATTTGAAATAAAATGTTTCAGCATTACTTGTATTGAACCCTGAAAAGTATGAATATTTGTCATAAACGGTTCTTGAGCTTCCTTTTGGAGGGGTTGCACAATGTTCCCATTGATTATAATTTAAAACATTTCTAGGTTGTGCAGATTTATGTAGAAAATGGTTACCATAGTGGTTGTAACAGTACATACTATCATAATTAGTCGAACCCTGCAAATAATCATGTTTGGTAAATTTAGCAGACATCACTAAGTCAGACATCATATTATTAACGCTTTCAAAGTCCCAATCATCAGCAAATGAGCTTGTTTTTACAAAGTCACTCAACGAGATCTTGATTTGGTGTGGATATTTCAGGATCTCAACCAGACCATAAATTTCGTAGTCAGTGTTGTCCCATGCTACCCCACCCGGTATAGGATTGGCTGTGAAGTTGACTGAGGAAAGTTCTCTTTTCTCGACGTGTGAAGATGTGTGTGGCTTGAGGATCAAGTTGATTTTCTGACTTGCTGTGTCCATTTTAGCATATTTTCCCTCAATGAAGCGTCCCAAAGTTAGTACCATGATGAGCCAAAGTATGAGGATAAATGCACCAAAGCCCACCCAAAATTCAATCCATGGAGAAATTAGATATGTTTCTTTCAGTTGTTTCAAAAGTTCTTTAGCTTTAACTTTAAAGGTTTTTGTTGATGGCTGTGTTTTTGATTCACTGAGGTCTTCAGAGGAATCATCGAAGTTTATGAAGTAGCCGGATGCAGTTCTGTCAATTGTTCCAATTGCTTCACGATTACTGTTTCTTGCATATTCGTTTGTTACTTCATTGTAGGTTGGTGTGTCTCTACTAAATGTTTTAATTTGGGTTTTCAGAGGTTTAAGTTCCATTGCATTGTTGCATAGTCCTTGTTGTTCTTCTGTAGGCGTTTCGAATGTGATTAGCCTCTTAGTTAGGACCTCTGTATTGGTAGCAAATCTTGGTGTTCTACTACTTATCGGGAGTCCACTTGGCCTACTATTTGTTATCGGCCACATGATTGTGGTTTTACCAGGTCGATGGATACAACTCGGTTCTCCTTTTTACCAGCAAGCGGCGGTAGTACAACTGATCTTGTCCCGTTGATAGACAAGACAGGAACTGCTTTTCTGTAAGAAGGCCCAAATTCCTTCTTTACCGCGATCTTTTCTCTGACTAGATCCCCGACTTTTGGAATCCAGACAGGTCTTGCTGGGACAGGTGGTGGTTCTTCAGTGGTTGTTGGCTGCTGTTTCAACTTTATGTTGCTCAGGTCTTTTCTTGTTTTGTTTAAGTCCTGTAAAATAGCCAAACGATCTTTGATATCAAAGCTTTTTTCCTTCACCACTGAAGTCTGACTGTCAAGATCTAAGACTAACATCCTAGTTCCAAACAATAATTCGTACGGACTGAATCCCTTCAGAGAATTTCTTGGCAGGTTATTTAGACTACTTTGGACACTTATTAGATGTTTGACCCACCCAGCTCCCGAACCTAATATCCTTTCCGTTATAGATAGCTTTATGCCTTGGTTTTTTCTTTACACCATCCCGTATCCCTCAGGAAGGAAGTGAGAAGAATCCCGCTATGCTATGCTCATTTGGCCATGTTTCCCCTTAGGCTTGAGAACTAAAGTGAAAACATTGGTCAAACGTAGCATGCTCCTAGCGTATATGCCATTTAGACTCGCAAATCTTTGTATAACAGTCCAGACGTCAGCCGAGTGCTGGGGATCTACATTATAAATGGAAACTAGCCTGTATATGTTAATCGGACGCTTTGCTTTTTACTGTTGATCTTTTCTGGAGTGAAACGCCACGGTAGTATACCGTTTCTCTCGCCACTGCGATCTCTGTTGCAGTCCGGGCATTTTTTTACAAAAATGTGATGATGCAGGCTCATGCCTGGCCACCAGTACACTGATTGTAGTTCTTCCAGAGAATCTTTTAGTTTGAGGTGTCTGAGACCCTCGCCCATATGTGCGTCTGCTATTAACAAGGTTCTCCTGTCCTTGTTTGGAATTACTCTATCCCCCACTCCAGGGATTCGAGCAAAAGGGACGGAGTTTGCATTGATTATGTATGTATAATTGAGTGGATAGTTGATGGGTAGTGCTGAGCAGTCGCCTTTTGATGACGTTCTCACCGCCAGCACTGTTTCACCGTCAATGTATTTTACTGTACGCTTCTTTCTAGCTACGGAAGCCGATTTAGTTGCTACCGCTGTGGCTGTCTCAGCCAATGAATTCCCTGCAACGTGAACGCCATCACGCTGATGACTCAGTGTATGTATCACGTGAGTCTTTGGTAGTTCTTTTTGTAAAAGAGCTACTTGTTCCCAAAGCAGTTTTTGCTTTATTGTTGCACCTGTGTCATCTTTGTAACCGTTTTGAATCCATGTCTGCAAATCGTTGTTATATGATTTGACGCAGTAATATGAATCGGACACTATAAGTGTCGGGAATTCGCGATCTGCATTATCTAGCGCCATTTTCAATGCTATTATTTCAGTCTGTTGTTCTGAATTAGTTTCTACTGAGTGTGTTTTTGTTAATAGAGGTCTTAGTTTACCTCCGCGCCACACTTCTTTTGTAATCTCACATGTGGGGTTGTATGCTTGTTCTCCCCAAACGGAGGGTTGAGCATGTCCGTCTGTATAGATTACACAAGCGTACTGTCGTAATGGCAGAATGTCGGTTGGCAGAGGGAATATTCTTTCATATTCTAGATTTTTTAATTCCTTTAGTTCTGGATCAAAGTAGTAGTATACTTTGTCCGTTGTGATTGAATTCACCCATTGTATCCACTTTGGATTCAATGCTGTTGTTGGTAAATTACACGGGGTTGTTAATGCCTCAAAGGCTGATTCTGCTGTTCTGACTGTGATATGTCTACCGTCAGCTTTATCTTTTTCTCTAGCTATTGCGGTTTGAACTGCATGAACAATGTTTTCTTTAATACTGAACTTCTTTTCAGCTTCTGTGTACAAGTGTGATTTGAATGCAATTGGTACCTTTTCTCCCTCATTAGAGGTCAGGTATGGGAATCCGCATCTTCCTGGGATGACTCGAATCACGAGATTGCGTGTGTTGTCACGTGTTTCTAATTTTGTTTTAATTAACATGTCTGTTTGTAAGGATCTCAAAATTTCTGTGTGTATTTGAGTCCAATTGGTTCTTTTAAAATCTGGTTTTATTAGATCATAAAGGGGTTTGACCCTTTCTGCGTAATTTGCAATGTATGTTCTTCCGAAATTTAGGAAGCCTAGAATTGACTGTAGGTTTTTTAGTGTTCTAGGTGCTTGGAGTACGGCACATTTCTCTAGGAAATTGTCAGCCAGGCTTTTGCCTTCACTTGATAATTCATATCCTAAGAACAGGACTGTTAGATGGGCAATTCTAGATTTTTTAAAGTTGAATTTGTAACCCTCTGCTGCAAACCCAAGTATTATGGTGTTCACTCTCTTCAAGTGAGTATCCAAGTCATCATCTGTTAGGTATATGTCATCGACATAAGATAATGCTTCGTCATCATATGTTTGTAGTAATTCTGTTATTCTCGCTGAGAATACTCCTGGGCTGTTCTTGTACCCCTGGGCTAACCGACAAAATTGTTTTTGAGTGCCATTTATTGAGAACGCAGACAAATATCTGCTCTCTGGTGCTATGTTTTGACAAAAGAATCCATTAGAGATGTCTAATGTTGTTTTGTATTTTTTGCGCACTATGTTATTCATTAGTGCAGCACTATGCGAGTTTTGCACTGCAAAAGTTTTGCAACATGAGTTAAGGTGTCTGTAATCCAAAACTAGACGATATGAATTGTCTGGTTTGGAGACCGGAAACAAAGGGTTGTTCATTTGTGAGGTGCAAGTTTCAATCACCCCCTGGTATTCTAGTTGATCTAGGATTTCTTTTACCTGTTTTTTAGCTTCTTGCTTAATTGGGTACTGTCTTTGTGCAGTAGGTTGTGATTTTAACTGGATTTTGTGAGGAGGAGAGTCCTCATCCCATCCTACATGATTTTTATATAAAGCAGGAGCTTGAGCTACTGCCCACTTTCTAGCAAGTGTGTATTTTTTATGAATTGGGATATGATTTGAGAAGGCAGGCATAATTATTTCTTCGCCATGAGGGCAGTCCCTGACAAACTCTGGTGGCCAGTCTTTTTCAGCTAGAAGGATGTCATAGCCCTTGGAGAGATTATCCCAAAATAGTCCCCTTATTTTTCTAGTCTTATCCCCTTCTATACGTAAAGTTATTTCATATATTTTGTGAGGTTTGCTAACTCTGGTGTCTGCAGTTTCCACTTGAAGGTATTCATTTGTGTCCACTGTCTCCAGATGATTCATAAGGACTTTGCGAGCTATGCTCACTTCTGCTGCGCTGTCTAGCATTGTCTGAGCCCATTCTCCGTTTTTCAGTTGTGTCCTCAGTATTCTCGGCATTGTTAACTACTTTAATACTGGCTACCTTCTTTTTTGGAAATTGTAATTTCTTTTTTAGATGAGCAGGTTCCTTGTCTTTGGACTTGACGTGCTCTTCTCTTTGTTCTGATCGTCCTCTTCTTTCCGATTTCTGCGAGGAAGTCTGAAAAGATTAAGAGGGACGTGTATCAATTCCTTGATATCTATCAGGCTTCTTTATATTATCCCTATTTCTAAGGTTGTATTTTTTCCCAGAGGGCTCCCTTTGGGGAGACTTGCGTCCTTGGTCAGGAGATCTTTCTCTCCGCCGAGGAGACCTTCCTCTGGACTGGAATCTTTTTTCTTTAGGATTGGATTGTTTGTTTCCATCCCAGCTCTTTTTTTGTGATGTTAAATTATTATTAAAAAATACTTTTTTAGGACTTTCAATCAGTCAGGGTTTTACTGGTATTCCACCTAAACTATCTCTACCTAGTTCCTCATAGGACTTTTCTATAATTCTGGCAATTTCAGCTGGTTGGTCTGCTATATCTGTCTCTTTTAACCTTTGGCGGATCGCCACGTTTGCTGCTTCTCCTTTTATATTGGCTAGTAATATAGCTGAGACCTGCTTGAAGTCTTTCAGTAATTTCATACCGAGAGTTAAAGCGGGTTCTGGACCGTATTCATCTTGAATTTGTTTTAGCACATCTGGTATTACCGAGATGGATGGAACACCATGCGTTTTTGTGTAAATGGAAGCAAAGACTGTACCCCAAGTGTCACAGTCCTCCACGTGTGGTGCGATTCCCATTGGAAGACAGATAGTCAGAATCCTGTGTTTATCCACAGGAGTGGTGTCTGGAAACACCGCCTCTATTTGGGTGATTTTTTGTGCTAACCAGAATGGTATTTGTTCCCGTTTAGCTGGTACTTTACCTAGGCAGGACTGTATGTTCTGTGGTGTAATTTTATTTGTGTTCCCCTGATGAGGGGTCAGCTGTGGAATTTTAATTGCTGGTTGGATTGTTGAAGTCCGCATTACATATTGGACTAATTGTCTATGTACTTTTATTAATTGTTTTAGTTGTATTAAAAGATTTGCTGCAGACATCCCATCGATGTCTGGATGTTGTGTGTATCCGGCTAGGACCGGCCACGTTGCTCCTGGTCTACCTAGTGGACCGAGCCTGGTGATGTGATTATTATGTTTTAGGGCGCCATTAAACAAGAGCAGGTGCTCTTGAAATTTAAGTGGTACTTCCACCTCCTCGAAAGGAGTGTACTCATTAGGAGGTTCCTCTGTTTTGTAATAGTGGAAGACCTTTGTTACAGCGTTTGCTGCTGGAAAGTGTATCCATGAATAGAACACCTCTGTCTGCCGATATTCGTGTGCCTCTATTACGAATATGACTGTGCCACCTCTAGGTGTCAGTCCATTTTCTATAAGTTTTAAAGTTATAGATTTTCTTGCGTTGACCGCGATGAGTATTATATTCGGGTCTGTTTCTCGCATAGCATTATCAGCTGCTACGAGTTCAGCTGCTATTCTAGCTGCCTCTCTTTCTCCTTCACTGTCTGACATTGTACTGTCCAGATGGTTATTCCGTTTGTTTGCAGATCAGGTTTCTTATGGAAACAAAGATTAGATGCACAATATTTTGGAACAGTGTATCCTTCAACGTTGACTAAACCAAGAACCATACATAGGAGTTTCCTCCTGTGAGGTTTGGCGGATATGACCTTTCACCCACTCCAGACGTCTTTGGAGTATTATGTGAAAAAAGGGGTCTGAGTGAAAAAGCACGACTGAGTTACTCTAATGTCTTGCGTTAGTTTTATCGCCTTTCCAAACGTTTGGGCGCCATGTAGTGTAGTTCCTATTATCCCAATAGGCTCTGCGCATTGGAATAATACCTTCAATAGTATAGGCCTAGACCAGACGTTAACTAGGTCTTCTACTGTCAATATTAGACTTAAAGTTTTGGGTTTGCCAGCTAGCTCAGAGTTCACTAGAAACTTTCTCGAATAGGCAAGGAGGAGTTGAACCTCCCTGGATAGACAAGAAGGGATTTAGTTTCTGACAACCATAGAACATGACAACTTTGCTCTCCCCTAATCAAGAGTGTATCTCTAGAGTCGTGTGAAAACAAAAGACAACTTATTTTACTCAGTCAGTACGTGCATTCTTAGTCTCACCAGATTGTAGAGAAAAGGGAAGAGACGGGCGTGTTCAATAAAAGATGTTATTTATTGATCAGTCTCTTTTCTCATACAAGAGAAATGGATCGATATTATCGCAATACTTATGGTTAAGTAAAGTGCATACAATAAAAGCAAAAGTATAAAATAATTCTGTAAAAACATTTATATGGTTTCTAAGCCATATGAAGGATTTAAATGGATAAAATAGATACATACATATATACATTTGACTAATCGTACTCAACTGGTGTTTCTAACTACGCCTACCCCGGTGTACCTGACCTAAGCCTAATACGTGGGCGGGAATAGAAAGTAGCAGTTTAAGTTAAGTTTGTTTTGCCAAGTGACTGACTCAAGAATTCTCTGCGAGGGGTTATTCAGTTCTGTACCTGGAATTTAGGATGAATGAGGGATGGTATCTCTCGTCTCTGGTCTCGATATTCCAGGCTGCCTGCGAGGGCTGCTTGGAAGCGCCGGAGCTGGATTTCTCGGCAGGAGAAAGGCAGCGTCTCGTTCTCAGCGCGTCAGGAAGGCGGGGCTGCGCCAGCGGGGTCTGCTCTGCTCTGGGCTTCGGCAAGTCTGGCTGCTCCGATCTCGTCACCACCGCGTGTGTTTGCTTAAGGCAATACCGGTAATATTTATACCTGTAAGGTGCCGAGATTGACGTAAGGATGGACATAGATACGTCAATAAGGATGTCATACGAGCTGGTCGTTAGCACATTCTTTTGCTGAAGTTCTCGGTGAAATCAAAACAATGGCCGCAGGGTTTTTCCCAGGTTGTCATAGGTTTGATTTGTTTTGAGAACTCCGTATGCCTTATCAGGGGCTGGAGGAATATCGCTTGTCTAATTAGATGGCAAGCGTTATGACCTAATCAGATAACACGTTCCTGTGCCGTAGTGTGGCTTAATCAGATAACGGTTTCTGCATCATGGGATGGCTGCTAGTTAACTTGTTAACCAGAACAGGGTCAGGAATAGGGGGATCGATACAGATCCTATAGGAATACATCACACTGTGTGTTGGAGGTTGACACCTTCAACTCGTCCAACTGAAAATTAAAACGTTGGTAGCATAAAAAACATTTCTTCTGATCCTTCTGGTGCACCTTTGTACTCTTGATACTAATGCACTGAACCATCATTATACTTCTGCAGTCCTGCCTTTGTGATTGCGAGAGCTAGTGTACATTATCATTTTTGTACTTAAACCATTTGATCTTTGGGGCATATTACCAAGGGCAAGTATCGCTGCTTTTTCGGCGAATTGTGCAGAGAAAGCGGCGATACTGCTAGAGCCCTATTAACAAGGGCATTTGAAAGCCTGGCGCAAGCCCACTTTGCATGTCGGCGATAAATATCGCTAATGACATGCAAAGTGGGCGTTCCCACGTCCAACCACATGTAAAATGTGGTTGGAGGTGGGAACACCCTATTACCTAGGCAGGCGTTGGGAGAGGGAGACCTGCGATAAACTCGTTTATCGCAGGTCTCCCAACGCCTGCTCTGACCAGGTGTTAGGGCATTGATAACATGGGGGAGTGGATAATAACGCTGATTCCACCCCCGCCATATTATCAAGGCACACATTAGCTAATGTGCCATATCGCCGACTATCGCCGGATTTCAATTCGCCTACGTGATGCGCATTGATAATTGCGCGCTAAAACGGCGATGAAATCCGGCGATAGCCGGCGATATGGGGATGTGCGTTGTGCGTTTACTAACGCACTTCTTGGTAATATGCCCCTTTGTTTTTCCAAAGCTAGAGAGTACGATACTATTTTGTACTCCGTCTTTCATAGCTTTGCCTTTCCAAAGCCTCTATACCATACTGTCTTTGTTCTTCTGTCAGACGTTTTAGTGTCTTAAACTAGAGTAATAAACCATCGTTGTGTTCCGAAAGTCACTGTGCTTATTAGGGTGATCCTTTGTCTTTGTAGTTCGTTCAGACCTTTTAGTTTCTGAAACTAGAGTTTCTGAAGCTAGAGTGCTATACCATCTTTATACTTATTCCCTCAGACCATTGTCCTTTTGATAGCTGGTGCACAAAACCTCATTTGCACACTTGCCAGACCCTTGTTCATCCAAAAGCTAGTGTACTATCTTTGTACTCTTACGACCCCACCTTTGTGCTTCTTAAAATTAGTATACCGCTACCATATTTGAGCGTCTTCTGTCAGACGTGTGTGTCTGAAGCTAGAGTACTATACTATCTTTGTACTTCTTCAGTTCAATCCTTGTCTTTTTGCAGCTATTGTGATATGCAAGTTTTTTTAACTTCTCTCTGATCTTTGAGTTTTCAAAGCTAGGGTACTACGCGATATTTGTATTTTTTCTGCTACACTTTGGTTGCGCTGAAAACTAGTGCACTATTTTCTCCAGCCCTACTAGCCTTCAGATGAACTTGATTATGAAATGGCCACAATGTGATCCCTGTGATTCTAATATGTACTGATGCTCTGTATGTAACCTTGGTAGTGACAACCTATGTTTGTTCTGCGCTTCTGGAAACGGACACTTACTTGGCTGCCCTTTTTGCTGTTCTTGCTGCCCCTGGCTGTACGCGGGAGCGTTTTGTCTCTGATTGACTGCTTGTCTGTTGGGGGGACCTTTGCTGCTCGCCTGTCGCCTCCTCTGCCTGGCGGACTGCGCGCTGCCCAGGAATACATCTCCCAGAAGGGCAGCGTGGTCTCGCGAGAGGCGTGAGGCATCTCTCCCTCCACCAGGGCGTTAAATTGCAGCACGGACTCCCGCAGCAGGGGAGGCTCTTCTGGAAACGGACACTTACTTGGCTGCCCTTTTTGCTGTTCTTGCTGCCCCTGGCTGTACGCGGGAGCGTTTTGTCTCTGATTGACTGCTTGGCTGTTGGGGGGACCTTTGCTGCTCGCCTGTCGCCTCCTCTGCCTAGCGTACCGCGCGCTGCCCAGGACTACATCTCCCAGAAGGGCAGCGCGGTCTCGCGAGAGGCGTGAGGCATCTCTCCCGCCCCCGGGGCTTTAAATTGCAGCGCAGACTCCCACGGCGCAGGACACGCACGGGCCAAGGGCGGGCCAAGGGCTGGCCCACTCCCCTTTCCAACAGTTTTAATATAGTAGCAAATTCGCCAAGTGCTTTGTCAGTGCCACTCAGATTAAGCCATATTGGTGTGATTCACATGGCAAGCAAACGGAAGATTGGTTCGAGGGTGGGGGGAGGTGTGGTTGGAACATTGGATGCTTTTCTTAACAGCGGTACAAAAGGGGGTGGTGATGGACGGAGCATCTGAATCAATCAAACACTCACACCCAGTCAACAGATCTGGGTTTAATCCATCACCGTTCTTTAGCCCACTCTGCCACCCCAGTTCAGACATGGCTATATGCAAATCAGTCTGACCCTGTGCCTCATGGGAACAGTCCAGCCCGAACTGCCAAGCCATGTCTTCCCTGGACCAGAAACAAGCTTCCGAGGACCGGTTTCTGGCATTCCAGCCGTCTTAAGCCCGGCTTGCTTGAATCCAGTGGCAAAGTGAGCAAGGGACTCACGTCTGAGCATACCCTGCCACACTTATGGCGGCCAAAAGCGGTACAAAAGGGGGTGGTGATGGACGGAGCATCTGAATCAATCAAACACTCACACCCAGTCAACAGATCTGGGTTTAATCCAACACCGTTCTTTAGCCCACTCTGCCACCCCAGTTCAGACATGGCTATATGCAAATCAGTCTGACCCTGTGCCTCATGGGAACAGTTCAGCCCGAACTGCCAAGCCATGTCTTCCCTGGACCGGAAACAAGCTTCCGAGGACCGGTTTCTGGCATTCCAGCCGTCTTCAGCCCGGCTTGCTTGAATCCAGTGGCAAAGTGAGCAAGGGACTCACGTCTGAGCATACCCTGCCACACTTATGGCGGCCAAAAGCGGTACAAAAGGGGGTGGTGATGGACGGAGCATCTGAATCAATCAAACACTCACACCCAGTCAACAGATCTGGGTTTAATCCATCACCGTTGACTGGGGGTGAGTGTTTGATTTGTTGAAACGCTCCGTCCATCATCCCCTTTTGTATCGCTTTGTTCGCCCTAAGTGTGGCAGGGTATGCTCAGACGTGAGTCCCTTGTTCACTTGGCCACTGGATTCAAGATAGCCTGGCTGATGAGGATTATGAATCCGAAACCGGTCCCAGGATGCTTGTTTCCGGTCCAGGGAAGACATGGCTTGGCAGTTCGGGCTTGACTGTTCCCATAGGGCACAGGCTCAGACTGATTTGCATATAGCCATGTCTGAACTGGGGTGGCTGAGTGAACTAAAGAATGGTGATGGATTAAACCCAGATCAGTTGACTGGGGGTGAGTGTTTGATTTGTTGAAACGCTCCGTCCATCATCCCCTTTTGTATCGCTTTGTTCGCCCTAAGTGTGGCAGGGTATGCTCAGACGTGAGTCCCTTGTTCACTTGGCCACTGGATTCAAGATAGCCTGGCTGATGAGGATTATGAATCCGAAACCGGTCCCAGGATGCTTGTTTCCGGTCCAGGGAAGACATGGCTTGGCAATTCGGGCTGGACTGTTCCCATAGGGCACAGGGTCAGACTGATTTGCATATAGCCATGTCTGAACTGGGGTGGCTGAGTGAACTAAAGAATGGTGATGGATTAAACCCAGATCAGTTGATTGGGGGTGAGTGTTTGATTTGTTGAAACGCTCCGTCCATCATCCCCTTTTGTATCGCTTTGTTCGCCCTAAGTGTGGCAGGGTATGCTCAGACGTGAGTACCTTGTTCACTTGGCCACTGGATTCAAGATAGCCTGGCTGATGAGGATTATGAATCTGAAACCTGTCCCAGGATGCTTGTTTCCGGTCCAGGGAAGACATGGCTTGGCAGTTCGGGCTGGACTGTTCCCATAGGGCACAGGGTCAGACTGATTTGCATATAGCCATGTCTGAACTGGGGTGGCTGAGTGAACTAAAGAATGGTGATGGATTAAACCCAGATCAGTTGACTGGGGGTGAGTGTTTGATTTGTTGAAACGCTCCGTCCATCATCCCCTTTTGTATCGCTTTGTTCGCCCTAAGTGTGGCAGGGTATGCTCAGACGTGAGTTCCTTGTTCACTTGGCCACTGGATTCAAGATAGCCTGGCCGATGAGGATTATGAATCCGAAACCGGTCCCAGGATGCTTGTTTCCGGTCCAGGGAAGACATGGCTTGGCAGTTCGGGCTGGACTGTTCCCATAGGGCACAGGGTCAGACTGATTTGCATATGGCCATGTCTGAACTGGGGTGGCTGAGTGAACTAAAGAATGGTGATGGATTAAACCCAGATCAGTTGACTGGAGGTGAGTGTTTGATTTGTTGAAACGCTCTGTCCATCATCCCCTTTTGTATCGCTTTCTTAACAGGGCAGAATCAGTCTTACAGAAAGAAATAATGTTAACTGAAAAAAGACTATCCTTGGGATCCCTTGGGCATAAAAGATCATCCTTGGGGGCCGTTAGCATGGTAAAATCCCATGTACCAACTTCCCAAATTATAGTCCACGCCAGTATGGAGGGTCAGAATGTGGGGCAGGGATTCACTGGTAGTATCGACATAAATTCAGAAGCTGATACAGTTGAGGAACTCAATTCGAGCAACTCTGGTGTCCAACTTCATGAGCAATCACCAAGACCATCTGATGCTTTGCACATAGACCCAACAAGCCCTTCAGCTTCTCCCCATAACGCGTCAAGGCTATCCAATTCTCCCATTATTGCACCATCTGATACACATAAGGACGATGACTGTGTACTTAGCCCTACCTTACCTTCAAGGCTGCACAAACAGAGGACGGTATTGGGGAATAAGACCCTAGATTGTCGAGCTAAAAGGAAAGTGAACCCCCCTTCATGGAAAGCTAAATCCAGGAAAAATGGGGGTGCTGTTCAAACGAATGAGGTAAAAAGCAGAATGGTGAGCAAAGTAGTGATAAGGAACTCAGTAGGCACTCAAACAGAGTCTGATTACGTATCAGACACTCCTTGGCTCAAATAATTAATTGGGGAAATAGAGACCAAGATAAAATCTTCCATGGAATCTGTGATTAAAGACAGATTGGATAAAGTAGATAACTCCTTGAGACTAAGTCTCTGCTAACTGGAGGACAAAGTAGAGCAACTGTGCAAAATGATGGATAATGTTAGAAGGGACAATGTCCCCAAGGAAACATCCGCCCATGTGGGAGGTGGCCATGTTCAAACCCATTTAAAATTGAATAGCGACGCTGATATACCTTTGGCTAAGGATAGGAGGGAAAGGACAGACATAATTGAGGGTGGGCAACAGGGTACCCAGGACACCCAGAGGAGTCCTCCCAGAAGATTACAAATGCAACAAGCTCCCGAGAGCCAAAATATTCACCTTGACAGGACAACAACATATAGCCGAAAGGAACCGACCTAATGCCCATTATTGAAGTTTTTCAGCTCCCTCCGGCATCCTGCCCATATGTGATAGTATTAACTGGTGTCCCGACGTTAAGAAGAGACCAATTAGAAACATGGTCTAACTTACGGAATAAAACAGTGGGCTGGCTTACAAAATTTAAAAGATTCCATCCCGTAAACACAGATGACATCTTGATGGTTCGCAGAGTTGGGTGGCTGGGAGACTCCCCCAAAAACATTGAAGGCGACAGCGTTGTTATAAATTTTAGATGCCCACAATTAGTCAGGAGAATACTTGAACATCAAGAAGAGACCCACCCTCAGGGCACGTGTATCAGCACCCTCCCACTTGGCCATTTCTATAAAACACCTACTGGTAACAACAGCAATGACTTGGGTTCTTATGTTCCCTTAACCAATAGATTCGATGGCCTTTCAACGTTGAATGACTTAGACTGACTGAGTGGTCCTAATACTAATGTAATCTCCCCTGTTAACTATCCTAAGATGACCCAAAGTGTCCAAAATGTGGAGAAAACATTAATTTTACAGGGTGCAAATGAAACAGCTAGAGGAGGGGGTCCAAAGGTTGTCCCACCCACTGAAACACTAAGTGCTGAGAGTCATGTAGGTCACATGGTGATCAATAAAGTAGTAACAAATTTGGAGGTGCACGAGGATTCTGAAATAATGGATAAAAGTAGGAACCAGGAGGTAAAGATTACCTCGTGGAATATTGCATTCCTTACCAAGAACCTCAGGGATGCGGTATGGAGTAGTTATATAGACCAGAGCGATATAATCCTCCTACATGAGACTTGGTCATTGGAAATCCCTCACAGACTGGGTTTTAAAACATTCAGTGTGCATGCCAGTCCCTCTGTTAGAGGAAGACCATTCGGGGGTTTGGTCATTTGGATAGGGATTACCCTCGAAATGTATATTACTCCATTACATATCCAGTCCCATGACTTGTTGGGAGTAAAAATTACTATGCGAGACAAAAGGGACCTGTATTTAAATAATGCCTATAATAGATCGAGTGCTTCCAACAAAGAGTCGCTGACAATTGAGCAACTTGATGTTTTCTTGGATTCAATAGGCCCTATGCCACGGGTAATTATTGGAGGTGACTTAAATTATAAATTCGAGCCGGTACTAGGCTTGGATGATCTGTTTGTAGAGCAAGATATGGCGAGTAAAATCCCGTCTATAGATAGCAGTAGGGAGGTAAAGTGTACGGTTGCAGCAGTACAAATTTTAAAGCTTACAGTAGAACACGGCCTGAGGGCATGCAACGGGAGCTTGCCGTCAGATAGACCCACTGCATCTACATTTTGCAGAGGTAACTCACAAAGTCAGATAGATTATATCCTGGTCTCAACAAACCTGTGGCACTGTGCAATCGATTTTAAAATTGATCCAAGAACGGAGAGTGATCATCATCCTTTACAATTGAAATTAGAATCCCAGCATTTTAAATCATGTGTAGCTGGAATTGAAGGGAATGGCTTAGTTGCCTGTGAGCTTCTAACAATCAATAACAGACGAGCCCTGAAATGGCCTTATATTCTAGCTAAATATGCAGTGATGACAAATATCTATAACACATTTGCGGATATTGTTACACCACTGCAAGATGTCCCATTAGGGGAATGCTGCGTACTGGATATGCATATTAGATTAGTAGAAGCATTGACCCCATTTTTAAGTAACATCTATAAAGAGAACAACGGAGGGAGGAATAATCAAAAAGTGGCAGGTAACCCCTGGTATAATAAAGACTGCAGATCAGCTAAGATGTCCTTAATCCAGGCAATTAAATGTAAGAATACCCTAGAAATAAGGGCAAGAAGGAAAAATTACAATAGATTATTAGTGGAAGCCAAAAAAGCCTGGGACGATGATATTTGGACTGATTTAATTGCTGCAGCAAAGTCCAAAGATCAGGCTGTTTTCTGGAGTCTAATCGCCAGGGGAAAAAATACAGGGAGGTCTATTAAAGACCTTTTCTTAGATGAAAACACCTGGGTAGAACATTTTTCCCGCTTGTACTCTGATAATATTGAGGAACCGTGGGCAATAGAAAGAGAGCTGGAAATTACACCAAACATAGCTGTTATGCATTTCAGTCTAGAAGAAACTAAAAAATCAATACAGGCCATTAAATCAGGGAAGGCCCCTGGACCTGACAAAATACCAGGGGACCTACTGAAGCATGATTTGAAAGTTTGGGGCCCGTACATACATTTTTTATGTAACTCAATAGCTGCAGGCACACCAATTCCCAAGTCATGGAAAGGTGCAGAGATTGTGACATTATTTAAGAAGGGTAATCGGTATGATCCAACCAATTATTGCCCAATAGGTTTAATAGATATTTTACAGAAGGTTTTCGCTAGGCATATTTTAAATAGACTATTAGAATGGATGGACAAGGCAGATATTTTATCCAAATATCAAGCAGGGTTTAGAACTAAAATAAGCACCATAGACCAAGTGTTTAGATGTACTTGTATTTGCTGGAAGTATATTACCATAAGGAATGCAGATCATACATTGCCTTCGTAGATTTAAGGGCTGCCTTCGATCTGGTACCCCGGGCCCTCTTGTGGGACTCCCTAAAACACATGGGGGTACCAGAAGAAATATTGATGCAATTGGTTAGATTACACGAAGGGAACTACGCAAGAGTCAGCTGGGGTCCCAGGGGGGAAGTGACAAAGGCATTACCAGTGAGAAGGGGCGTAAGACAAGGATATGTGTTGGCTCCTACACTCTTCTCACTGTATGTAAATGACATCCCCAAATACTTAGAAAATTGCAAGCATGACTCTTCACAGCTAGTGGGTGAAATTATTCCAGCACTACTTTTTGCTGATACAATCCTAATCTCGCAAACTCCCAAGGGATTGCGAAACCTGGTGGACTCTTTCAATATGTATTGCTTAACGAATGGCCTAGAAATCAACTCAAGTAAAACTAAATATATGTCGATAAACCCGCATAAATCTTTTAAGAAGAACCTAGTTTTAAATAAACAAAAATTGGAATACGTGGAAAGTTTTAATGAGCTGGGAATTACCCTGGATAGTAAACTCTCCTGGAAAGGGCAACTTGAAAAGAGAAGGATAATGCTGCTCAAAAACTCATTACCAATATTGAAAAAACATGGGGACAGTACATCTAAGACCGTTTCTCCTGCCTTGGAGGTTTTTAAGGTTAAAGCACATTCAGCGGCACTCTATGGGGCTGAGATTTGGGGGCCATATTGTAAAAAGAACTTTGAACGGGAAGAAAATAAATTCTTCCGGAAACTGTTAAAAATCCCAAACCAAACGCCTTTAATCCCAGTACACTTAGATCCTAATATAAAACAAATAGATCATCATGCAATATTAAGACCATTGCTATTCTGGATTAGGATTTGGTCAACCCCTGAATTATCCCATTATAGAGAAGGCTTGGAGGAGATCATAAGGATAGATCGAAGTAAGGATATCCCATAGCTAAAACACATTATATCTTGGACAAAGAAGTTAGGCTTACCCCATTATTGGGAGGACCCGTTACAGCTGACGCCACTTTGTAAGCAACATATAAAATCCATTTTTTGGACCCAGATGGCAAATAATATGTTACATAGTTCATCTGTTGGGTCTTTAACTTTGAGTTTTACAGTCTTTAAAGATGTTACGCAATTTGAACCATTCCTGGACGAGGTAGGCCCCCGTTAGTGAAATCCCTTTTCTTGCACTTTAGATATGGGATTTTACAAACAAATGCAAATATATCTAGATGGGGCCGAACAGAGGCAATTAAAAGAAGTGACGCGTGCTCGCTATGTACATATGAGGTTAGAGAAAATGATGTGCAAATACTCTTCTTTTGTCCTGCTTACAAATTAGCTAGGGATCGATGGATTAAGAATCTCTGTAGGAACTTGGGTGTCAGAAGGTGCAGTGAAGCCGCACGTATATTAAAGACTGACACGTCATATCTAGTCGTCTTTTGTGTAAGCAGGTTTCTTCCTAATGTTTACCTAATGAGGAAAAAAGTTGGGTTAAAGTTCTAGAATGGAAATGCCCAAATTCTTATGATAAATATTGTATTATTGAACTTGCGCTTTTACAGGGTTGAGTCACTACGATTGATGCCTCGTCCTTCTTTGAAACTTTGTATTTCTTCTTTTTATTGTATTGTATTGTAAAGTAGGATGCCTAGCTTTTAAATGGTTTTTTTAATGTATTTATGATAAACTGATCATATAAATTGTTACTAATTTTTACCTTTCCCATATTTATTCCAGATTAATCGGTATTGTAAACATTGCATTTTAATGTATCTTTTATGGTTAATTGACCGAAATAAAGATTAATGAATGAATTATGAATGAAATAAAAATATTTAAAAAAAGAAAAAAATGGGGGGGGTGGTTGTGGTTTAGATGTTGTGCTTGTGGTGCCTATAGGTGTACATTCAATATTGTGTGAATGTGTTCTGTGTACAATGATATACGTAGGAAAAAGGACATTGCACATTACCTTGACACATTCACAACATATATGTGTAGTGAGGCCATAATAAGTGGTACCTGTCTCCACACCAGCAGACTCTCACTCCATCAGACTCCACCACCAGAACACTGCCAGCACAATAGGTACATCTTAGTTGGCTCAGCGCAAACCTGCTGGCCTTACAGCAACAGAGTACTGATGGCCGGCAGAGGAGACTGGCACTGTGGTCGGAGACAGTCTGTTTATGCCACATCTAAATACGGTGGGCGGACTGCCATCAGCTCAATGGAGTACTTGGAACCACCACCGTGGCGGGATGACAGTATTCCCGCCAAGATCTAAATCAGGCCCTTAGTCCCATTTCCATGTGACATATCCAATTGAAGCAAATAGATGGCACCACCAAGGCTCTCTTCAGAAATTGATTTTCAAATGTTTGGAGAATTTTACAGGCAGCAAACCCCACAGGCCAGCTCCATGGCTGGCTACTCAAGCACATTTTGCCTTGCATACCAAAGACATCTCAGCCAAATGCTTCTGTCTTAATTTGCTTGAAAATCTAAATAGGTATTCAACTAAACCAATAAATTGCTGTTTCCTTACTCTCTATGGAGAGCCCAGTTCCCTTTTACATCAACTAGGATACCCAGATATGCAAAGGAAAGTACTTTGCCAATTTTATTACACAGAATGTTATGTTGGCAGATCTTAGATTTCAATACACAGATCATTGTTAAAGTGTTTCTACCATCAGTTCTTAAATCCAGTTCTCCCATGAAGAGAACAAAAGCATCTAGCAGTCTTTGCAGACTGTTGATGGCCCTGGACATCAGTATAGCATCATCAACATAGAGAAGAATGACAGTGACGTCATTATCTACTAGGGGTATATCTTGTCCCTTTTGCACCAGGTAGCTTTCTAGATCATTAATAGGTAAAATAATATGAGTAGAAGCTCAGATATAGCCTTGTCTGACACCACGTCCAATCAGAAAAGAACTAAAACATTATCCATTTGGTTGGTGCCTTTCTGTGGCCAAAGCATGAGAATACACAGGTGTAAAAAGGTTACTATTGATTCCTCGACACCTAGACTTAACAAAATGGCCCAAAGCTGACTATGGTTGACAAAGATGAAAGAAAGCGTTGGTTAAATCCACAAAGGCAAGGTAAAAAGCACCTTGTTTTGCCAGCCTGTACTTCCCAATTAAGAAATTGTTCTTTTGTGCCCAGCCTTTTACTAAAACCGTATTGTACTGGTGTTAAAATGTTGTTCTAAACCATGAGTTTGAAAGTGATATTCGGAAAGAGCACTTTGTCTCCTCTCTGTTTAGTTTTTTAAAGAGGAGCTATTATAGATTGCGACCAGGATCAAGGTGGACCAAGTCTAGTTATAATCTTAAGGACATTTTTTAATAGTGGGTCCCGCAACTCAGCATTGTTTCAAAACATATACCGAGGGAAACCATCAAGTCCAGTGGCCTTTCTACCCATGCCCATTTTCAAGGCCAGAATAACTTCATTATATTCAAAGGTGAGCATCAGAGAAGGTCCAAGCCTAATAATGGCACTATAGGTACCTGGTCTGGGCAAGTTGTAAAGTACATGCCTTTGAAACAGTCCACCCAATGGGCGGCCGTGATATTTCTCGCTATTGTTGAATCTGAAGACCCTTTAAAAAAGTTATTATTATTATTAATTACCTTCCAAATGGCTGTAATATCTTTTTAATGCTGGGAATTATTGAAAACCCCCAGACTTCTTTCCTTATAAATGTCTTCCTAGTTTCTTGCCATTGTTTATACTTATCTCTGCAACTAACTTCTAATGTCCTCAAAGACCCTGGATGACTTGGTGAGAGCCCACACAAATTCATAGTTTCTTTTGAAAATACAAGAGCATATTAACCCTGCCGTAAATTTTCCTTCCTACAATTCTTTACAGACAACTGGGAGTAAAAATAATTTGTCCACGGTTGCAGCTCAAACTGTCTCTCTGCCTTTTTCAAATGGCTCGCATGGGCGCAGTTGAAGTGCAACGAGGGAAAATCGGAGGCCCTCCTGTATGGATCTTTCCCTCCAGCTTTTAGGGAGTCCCTGTAGCCTTCTGAGTATCCCCGGCCAAATTCAACTGCAACCCTGCTAAGAACTTAGGAGTCTGGTTTGAGGAAGAAATCAGGTTCTCCACGCAGATAAAGAGACTTGCCGGGGTTTGCTTCGGCACATTAAAATCACTCAGAAAGTTTCTTCCCGTGCTACCTTGACCACCTAAAGAAATGGCGACTCGTGCCCTCATTTTGTCTTGCATCGATTATGCCAATGGTCTGTACTTTGGTCTGCCAGGGTATCAACTAAAAAAATTGCAAACAATGCATAACAATACAGAACGCTGCAGCTAGGGTTGTGCTTCAAATACCAGGAAGATCGAGCATGAAACAGTATCTACGTGAGCTCCATTGGCTCCCTGTGACCCACCGAGTTCAGTTCAAAGCTCTCACTTTGACTCACAATGCCTTGCGGGGCCTGGGGCCGGTATATCCTCAGAAGCGTTTTGCCTTCTATGCCCCTCGCAGAAGTCTCCGTTCTGCTTTGCAACAATTGGCAGTGGTTCCTCGTTTCCGCAGGTCTCGCCTGGGGGGCAACTCTCTTTCTGTCAAGGCAGCAGCGGCCTGGAATTCCCTTCCTTTGGACCTGCAGAATATCCAGGATCTTAGGCTATTTAAGAAACAATAAAAGACTTATATTTTTACCTAGCCACCTTATTCCTGAGCCTTTCTGTTGTCACGATCTCCATCCGTGCCGGGACACTCCTGAGTATCTGTGCACACTACAAATACCGCACAACATAACATAACATAACAACTGACTTATAACAGACTTTATGATTAGATCAAAGGCTCCCAATATCTGCTTCTCATTGGCCCTTCTGTGAGACATGTCTTTCTTTTGTTTTTTGGGTGTCAGATCAGCTCTTATAATTTGCTGTCCAATATTTCTACCTTTTTTCATTGTGAATAAGGGACGCTCCAATTGACATTCAAGCTGAGAAAGGAGATGCGCCAGTTTTTCAATATTGTCTGGCAAAACTGGTGAGTATGTGAGCCAAAAGTGGTCACACAGACTAGTTTCTCAAGAGGTTTCTCAGTTGCTTTTGTGAGTAGTTCTTCCCTTGGCATATACCAGGCCCTTTTTGAGGCAGGCTTCAACATTTTTTTAGGGTATCCACGTTCCTGGAGTTGATCACACAGTACAGCTGCATGAATCATGAAGTCCTCCTTTATCAAGCAATTCCTTCTGATGCGTAACAGCTGTCAATACGGAAGGTTATTGCGTAGGCTCCTTGGGTGGGAGGTCTGGTAGTGTAGGAGTGTATTCCTATCTGTCTGCTTACGATACAGGGTAGTCACTAATTTTTTCTCATAGAGTATTACTTCCACATCAAGGAATGTTAAGTTGGTTTTGCTTTTATTAATTCTGAATTTATATCTGGATTTCTTGCATTGAGCCAATCATAAAATGATTGGAGTTCTTCTTCTGTGACATTCCAGATGCACCAAACGTCGTCTATATATCTGAACCATTGTTGGATATGGCCCACAAATAGATTATTTTTGTGTATGTACTTGTCCTCGTAGCAAGCCATGAAAGCACTGCGATTTCGGTAGCAAAGGGACATCCCATCGTAGGCCCTTTTGTCTGCATAAAGAAAGTATCGTCAAATTTGAAGTCGTTTTTTTAATGCTATTTCTGCTAACTTTAAGATGAACTCTGTTGGCACTCTGAGTGGTCGATTCCTTGTTTCAAGATAATATTCCATCATTTGTATTGCTTCCTCTTGCAGAACCTGAGTATATAATTAGACAATGTCTAGTGTGACTAACCATTGATGTTCAGGATCAAAAGCTGGTCTTCAATAGTCTTCAATTTCTGTTATGAAGTCCATTGTGTCTCTTATATAAGAGGGTACTTGTTCAATAAATGGTTTTAGGAAGACGTCCACATACTTTGCTATGGGTTCCATCACTGAGTCACACCCAGAGACGATTGGTCTCACTGGTGGTTGTTCAAGTCACTTATGTATTTTTGGTAACAAATAGATAACAGGAATCCTTGGGTGGCTTTTGTTAAGATATTTGAATTCCTTGGGGCTTAAAATACCTTGTTCCAGTCCTGCTTTTATTATGACAAACATGGCACCTTCTATTTGACGTGTGAGGTCTTCCTTCAATTGCATGTACCATTCGTTGTTCAAAATTTGGCTCCTGGCTTCCATTACATATTTTTCTTTTGGCCAGATGACTAGGGCTCCGCCCTTATCTGTGGGCTTGATGATTATGGACTCATCCTTTTGTAATTACGCAATTGCTTTCTGTTGGTGCTGAGTGATATTTTGTTTCATATATTGTTTTTTGTTTTCAAGCTGGCTAATTGAGGACAAAACCGCCTGCTCAAAGGCGATGACTTGTTTGGGAACACTTTGTGTTGGAGGGACAAAACTGGATTTTTTAATCAGTCCTGAGGGTTCCATATTGCCCTTATTTTCTTTGCCGTGGGAGAATACCTTGAGTCCTATCTTGCAACAAAACTCAAGAGCTTCTATCTTCAAGTTGGTAAAGTCAGTGTAGTGGTTTTGTACAAATGTGACACCCACGTTTAAAACTGATTCTTGTGCCTGTGTCAATTGCTGAGTTGATAGATTTATAACTGATGTTGTGTTCAATATTTGTAGAAGTTTCTTCTGGTCCTCATTTCCCAAGGCTGTTGCTGTTTGAACCTCACTCCGTTCCTTTGGTTGCGTTCTGTCGTTTGGAAATGCCATCTCTGGGGTCAGACTCCCCCCTGGAATCTGATCATGACAATTCAGAAAAAGTGGTGAATCTATTTTTTAAGCTGCCTTGGCACTCTGATAGAGCTCTACGTGAATCCACTTTTGTGTAATAATCTTCTTTTAGGTACGGATACAATGTCTCAATCTTGGATGTTTTGGAATCTTTTTCAGATTTAGGTGTCTTGAAATTAATAGTATTGTCCTTGAATGTTTGAATCTCCTTGTCCATTTTTCCAGGAGTATTTTAGCTTCAGATACAGTATGGTGATTCATAATTGTTTGTATTAAACTGTCAAGCTCCTCTAGTTCTTTTTGGCATATTATCTGCGCAGTTTCACATCTATGAAGATCACAGGGACATTTTTAATTTGCAAGCCCCAGGGGATGGTACCTGCTTTCAAATATTCTAAGAGAAAGTGACCGTGTAGCTCGGTCCGAATATGCTTTTTCTTCAAGCGTATAATTTCTCTGATTCATTATGCTGCTTAGCTGTAGTGCTGACAGAAGAGAAGGGAGATGGTGTGGAAATTAAATTCTGGATGTGAGATTCAGTAAACGAAAGTGTATCTTTTTCGCACATACTTGTTTTTTTCAGGGAGGATGGCGGACCTACGTGTGACAATTAATTTTCGGAGCTTTGAGGTGCTTAATTACTAGCATTACCCTTGCAGGAAAACCCGCTCTTTAACTATGTCAAATAGGGGTTATGTTCTAGTGTGGCTAGATCGAACATGATAAAATCTCAAAAAAGACAGGGAGTCTGGCCAATTTATTTTGATTCCCTGCTGTTTGTTCAAGCAGGCAAATGAACCAATTTCAAGCTATATCATAAGAAGACTTCCACTCTGAAGTTCAATTCCAATGGTAAATGTTTTAATTTCAGTCACATTTCAATAAAATTCATGATTTTCTTCAATTATTTCCAACATTTCATGGTAGTAATCAACTTGTAGACATTGTCATCATGATGTATCCAATGCATTTCGGGCATGCGGTAAAATGCCCTTCATCAGGGAAAATGACACTGTCAAAAATAATAACATATGATCAATGTTCTGATCAACTGTATGCTTAAGTAATAACAACAATAATGTGACTTTATAAGCTGTTTTATAAGCAAAAACAAGTGTTGTGTGACAAGTGCTCAGTAAGCAGTTTGTGATGGTGAAATGCATGCATTTCGAAAAAGAACGGTGAAAGGATAACTCACATGCCCGGAGTCTCCCGTGTGGGAGTACGATCTGAAATAAAATAAATGAAAGCGCAAGTCTTAAAACCTCCGTTCTTCAACAGATTACACTAGAGTAATCATCCATTAACGTGTGCTCGTAAGCACATCTACTAACCTTAAAGTTCTGAAATGCCGGTTCGGTGTGTATCCTCTCGTCGGTACGAGCTGGTACACAGTTCAGAAACATCTACGTATATTTAAAGGAGGAGTTCCGGTCATGTGACAAGAGCCACACAACAACGATGGAAGACAGACTATGTCGCGTGTATATACAGGCGTGCAATAACAATGTGCACGATTATCGTGTTCTGGCCAGAACAAAAAATAGAAGTAGTAATGATATTTACATAACACGCATCCAATTGCAAATTGTGTTGGTTGCGAAAAAATAATAAATAAATAATCAAAAAATGTGGTGTAATCAGGATTCGAACGAAAGATTCAAAAATTTAAGAGAGATACACTTGACTATCGCCTTGGAGAGGTATACACGTGGGCAGAAATTTATGCTCAAAAACGAAGAAATCGATCATACAATTCTAATACTGAAACGTCATCATCTGATAGTGACACCAGTCGAAAACCACGATAGACACAATTTACACCTCAAGATAGACCGACTGCAGAAGAACCAACAACTAGCAAAACCACTGAAACTAGTCCTTTTTTAGACCAAGGCCAAGCACAAAAAGGAGACCCAGGAGAGGGTCAGGCAAAGGACAAAGAAAGGGATCCACCAACCACGAGAAGTACAACCATGACCTCCAAAGAGAAAGAGAAGGAGAGGAAATCCAAAAAGAACTTACCACGGAGCACCTAGTAATCAACATCAGTGATCATCACTTTAGTCCGTATGAATTAGGGTTATTGCAAAAAGGCACATCTTTCATACCAACTACCACCACTGACAATTTGGAGCTTGAAGTTAGTTTCTTCAAACTAATGCGCAAATTGAGATTGCGACATTTCTTCGACAACACACTACCGGATAGACCCATTCAAGAAAAAGATCAACTTGCTGGCTTACGACCACACAGTACGTTCCAAGCTCCAACCAGTCACAAGACGCTGGATCTTTTTGAAAATTTAGTAAAACAAGACATCAAAAAAATTAAACATGTCAAACCGAAACGCAGGAATATCACACAAAAGGACGTTGATACTTTACACAAATTAGCTTCAAATGAGAAGGTTATTTTCACAAAAGCTGACAAAGGTGGCGCGATTGTCATTATGAATGCAGAAATGTATAATAAAAAAGTTAATGAACACATTTCAGATGACAACACATACAGTAGACTGGATAGGAATCCAACAGCAGAATACACTAACAATTTGAAAAATATCATAGATGAAGCACTGAAACAAGGGACCATTATAGAAAGAACAAAGAACTTTCTACTGAGTTCCGATCCAAAAAGTCCTACACTTCGGATGCAACCTAAAATCCACAAAAACATCAATGACCCACCTATGCGACCTATAGTATCCACGAGAGGGAGCTTGCATGAACCAATTGGCCAACTGATTGACCGATATTTACAACCGATAGTGCAATCAATGCGGACGTATGTCAAAGACACATCTCAATTTCTACAGATAATACAACAGTTAAAGTTGGATCCAACTGAGAAATTAATTTTATGCACAGCGGATGTATGTAGTTTGTACACCAGCATCCCCCATGATATGGGCATTGAAGCGATTGAATCTGCTCTTCTGAATTCAGACTTAGACCAGGATTTTCAAACTTTCTTGATGAAACTGATGTACTTTATTTTGTACCATAGTTATTTTAAGGTTGACGAAACCTGGTATCAACAACTAACAGGCATGGCTATGGGCAACTCAGCAGCCCCAGTATATGCGAATATATTCATGGAATGGTATGAAAATCTTCACATTTTCTCCAATAATGAATGGACACAAAATTTGAAACTACTGATTAGATACATTGATGACTACTTCATAGTATGGACAAACACACAAGATGAATTGCAGAAGACACTAACCAAATTTAACAGTATTGATCAAAGAATTCAATTAACATGGACCATGTCGGACACGACGGTGAATTTTTTGGATGTGAAAGTCACTTTAACCACAGAGGGATTTGTGACTGATCTATATGTCAAACCAACAGATCGAAATAACATGCTGTTATATTCAAGTTTCCACCAACCTAATCTCATAAAAAATTTACCATTCTCACAGATGGCCAGAGTTAAAAGGATCACTTCAGACGAACACACTCTAAACATCAGATTGAGTGAAATGACCAATAAATTTACATCTAGAGGATATCCACAATCACTAGTAGATGATTCAAGAAAGAGGATTGAACAAATTGAAAGAACACAGCTACTTACTACCAGAACCAAACCAGAACAGACAAGAATTGTAGTAGTATCTAAATACTCCACCTCAAGCAACAAATACAGACAAGCGATAATGAAACACTGGTCAATCCTAAACATGGAGCCGGATTTTCAACAATCTTTCAGACAACCTCCGATCTTTGCATATACTAGATCAAAAAATTTGGGAGAAATTCTACATCAGAAACCACAGGCTAATACGAAATTCACAGGAACTAAACCATGTCTTAATTGTGGTAACTGTAACAATGTGATCTGAGGCAATACAATCTGTCATCCCTCCAAAGGGTACCCAATTAAACTGAGAGTTAATGCCACCTGCGAATCGAGCAACTTGATATATGGTATTAGGTGCCCATGTGGCAAAATGTATGTGGGAAAAACTGAAAGACGCATAAAAGTGCGGTTAACTGAACACAGATCAAACATTCGGCTAAAAAACACGAAATCTGCATTAGCATTGCACTTTACAGAAGAAAAGCATCACATATCTCAAATTAAATTCATAATTTTGGAAACTGTTCAAAAAATTGAAGGGAGAAATAATACAAATTTCCTACTGATGAGAGAGAATTATTGGATACAGAAATTGTCGACCCAGAAGCCAATGGGGCTTAATGAAAGAATAGAACTAGCATGCTATTTATGAACCCTCGTAAATTGCTCTTGATGTTTTTCCTGTTAATACTGAGTGTTGTTTCTGTATATGACATTTACACTCACACTTACCTTCTGTTACCCATTAGCTTCCGTTATGGCTACACACACTAATACACCCTGCAACTGTTCTGAACCTTTTAGGTTCGAATCCTGATTACACCACATTTTTTGATTATTTATTTATTATTTTTTCGCAACCAACACAATTTGCAATTGGATGCGTGTTATGTAAATATCATTACTACTTCTATTTTTTGTTCTGGCCAGAACACGATAATCGTGCACATTGTTATTGCACGCCTGTATATACACGCGACATAGTCTGTCTTCCATCGTTGTTGTGTGGCTCTTGTCACATGACCGGAACTCCTCCTTTAAATATACGTAGATGTTTCTGAACTGTGTACCAGCTCGTACCGACGAGAGGATACACACCGAACCGGCATTTCAGAACTTTAAGGTTAGTAGATGTGCTTACGAGCACACGTTAATGGATGATTACTCTAGTGTAATCTGTTGAAGAACGGAGGTTTTAAGACTTGCGCTTTCATTTATTTTATTTCAGATCGTACTCCCACACGGGAGACTCCGGGCATGTGAGTTATCCTTTCACCGTTCTTTTTCGAAATGCATGCATTTCACCATCACAAACTGCTTACTGAGCACTTGTCACACAACACTTGTTTTTGCTTATAAAACAGCTTATAAAGTCACATTATTGTTGTTATTACTTAAGCATACAGTTGATCAGAACATTGATCATATGTTATTATTTTTGACAGTGTCATTTTCCCTGACGAAGGGCATTTTACCGCATGCCCGAAATGCATTGGATACATCATGATGACAATGTCTATAAGTTGATTACTACCATGAAATGTTGGAAATAATTGAAGAAAATCATGAATTTTATTGAAATGTGACTGAAATTAAAACATTTACCATTGGAATTGAACTTCAGAGTGGAAGTCTTCTTATGATATAGGAGACAAATACATGAGTGCCCATGAAGGGATGGTTCTAGAGTACCTCTAGACCCACTTTTTTGAGTTCTATTGTGAATGTCGTTGGACCCTCG
The DNA here is from genome assembly GCF_964261635.1 of Lissotriton helveticus. Classification (NCBI taxonomy): domain Eukaryota; kingdom Metazoa; phylum Chordata; class Amphibia; order Caudata; family Salamandridae; genus Lissotriton; species Lissotriton helveticus. Next base: position 1,035,637,280 of record NC_136063.1, read on the forward strand.
ACGTTGCCTTCTGGTGCACCAATAGACCTAGCAAACAATTGAATTAACCGCAATTCACAACAAGCAGTGCATTTATCCCTATAATCAGTTTATGTAGCCACAGTGTCCTGTGGATAAATAGCACGCAACAAACAAAGATGGCCAACTATGATGACATTTCAAAAAGCACAGAGGCCAGAGCCTCAACCTTTACTTTTGAAACCAAAGATGCAGATGCAATATATTCGTTGATCAGGGAAGAACTCACTCAGGAAACCACAGGACGATCAAAAGAGCAAAGTATCAGACAATTATTATACTTATCGAAAAGGAAAACTAATCAACAATTACATGCTAGTACCCTCATCAGATACCATCGGAACTTACGCATACCACGTGGACTGCGAATTGCACTAAAACCGTCCCTATGTAAACATTCTAAAAAGTTTCAGGAACGTTGGTATGAGATTCTCAACAAATGCTCGTTAGACTTAATTCTTTTAATAATACAAGAACTATCTACGATCCTAGAAGAACTGAGTGTTGAAATTGAAGAAACTACAACGGAATTATCTAAGATGATGTCAGAAGACGAATTGACTACCACACTAAACGACATAAAGAGCCAGATAGATCGGCATACCAAAGAAATAAACGAACGAAAGATTCGAAAATTTAAGAGAGATACACTTGACTATCGCCTTGGAGAGGTATACACGTGGGCAGAAATTTATGCTCAAAAACGAAGAAATCGACCATACAATTCTAATACTGAAACGTCATCATCTGATAGTGACACCAGTCGAAAACCACGAAAGACACAATTTACACCTCAAGATAGACCGACTGCAGAAGAACCAACAACTAGCAAAACCACTGAAACTAGTCCTTTTTTAGACCAAGGCCAAGCACAAAAAGGAGACCCAGGAGAGGGTCAGGCAAAGGACAAAGAAAGGGATCCACCAACCACGAGAAGTACAACCATGACCTCCAAAGAGAAAGAGAAGGAGAGGAAATCCAAAAAGAACTTACCACAGAGCACCTAGTAATCAACATCAGTGATCATCACTTTAGTCCGTATGAATTAGGGTTATTGCAAAAAGGCACATCTTTCATACCAACTACCACCACTGACAATTTGGAGCTTGAAGTTAGTTTCTTCAAACTAATGCGCAAATTGAGATTGCGACATTTCTTCGACAACACACTACCGGATAGACCCATTCAAGAAAAAGATCAACTTGCTGGCTTACGACCACACAGTACGTTCCAAGCTCCAACCAGTCACAAGACGCTGGATCTTTTTGAAAATTTAATAAAACAAGACATCAAAAAATTAAACATGTCAAACCGAAACGCAGGAATATCACACAAAAGGACGTTGATACTTTACACAAATTAGCTTCAAATGAGAAGGTTATTTTCACAAAAGCTGACAAAGGTGGCGCGATTGTCATTATGAATGCAGAAATGTATAATAAAAAAGTTAATGAACACATTTCAGATGACAACACATACAGTAGACTGGATAGGAATCCAACAGCAGAATACACTAACAATTTGAAAAATATCATAGATGAAGCACTGAAACAAGGGACCATTATAGAAAGAACAAAGAACTTTCTACTGAGTTCCGATCCAAAAAGTCCTACACTTCGGATGCAACCTAAAATCCACAAAAACATCAATGACCCACCTATGCGACCTATAGTATCCACGAGAGGGAGCTTGCATGAACCAATTGGCCAACTGATTGACCGATATTTACAACCGATAGTGCAATCAATGCGGACGTATGTCAAAGACACATCTCAATTTCTACAGATAATACAACAGTTAAAGTTGGATCCAACTGAGAAATTAATTTTATGCACAGCGGATGTATGTAGTTTGTACACCAGCATCCCCCATGATATGGGCATTGAAGCGATTGAATCTGCTGTTCTGAATTCAGACTTAGACCAGGATTTTCAAACTTTCTTGATGAAACTGATGTACTTTATTTTGTACCATAGTTATTTTAAGGTTGACGAAACCTGGTATCAACAACTAACAGGCATGGCTATGGGCAACTCAGCAGCCCCAGTATATGCGAATATATTCATGGAATGGTATGAAAATCTTCACATTTTCTCCAACAATGAATGGACACAAAATTTGAAACTACTGATTAGATACATTGATGACTACTTCATAGTATGGACAAACACACAAGATGAATTGCAGAAGACACTAACCAAATTTAACAGTATTGATCAAAGAATTCAATTAACATGGACCATGTCGGACACGACGGTGAATTTTTTGGATGTGAAAGTCACTTTAACCACAGAGGGATTTGTGACTGATCTATATGTCAAACCAACAGATCGAAATAACATGCTGTTATATTCAAGTTTCCACCAACCTAATCTCATAAAAAATTTACCATTCTCACAGATGGCCAGAGTTAAAAGGATCACTTCAGACGAACACACTCTAAACATCAGATTGAGTGAAATGACCAATAAATTTACATCTAGAGGATATCCACAATCACTAGTAGATGATTCAAGAAAGAGGATTGAACAAATTGAAAGAACACAGCTACTTACTACCAGAACCAAACCAGAACAGACAAGAATTGTAGTAGTATCTAAATACTCCACCTCAAGCAACAAATACAGACAAGCGATAATGAAACACTGGTCAATCCTAAACATGGAGCCGGATTTTCAACAATCTTTCAGACAACCTCCGATCTTTGCATATACTAGATCAAAAAATTTGGGAGAAATTCTACATCAGAAACCACAGGCTAATACGAAATTCACAGGAACTAAACCATGTCTTAATTGTGGTAACTGTAACAATGTGATCCGAGGCAATACAATCTGTCATCCCTCCAAAGGGTACCCAATTAAACTGAGAGTTAATGCCACCTGCGAATCGAGCAACTTGATATATGGTATTAGGTGCCCATGTGGCAAAATGTATGTGGGAAAAACTGAAAGACGCATAAAAGTGCGGTTAACTGAACACAGATCAAACATTCGGCTAAAAAACACGAAATCTGCATTAGCATTGCACTTTACAGAAGAAAAGCATCACATATCTCAAATTAAATTCATAATTTTGGAAACTGTTCAAAAAATTGAAGGGAGAAATAATACAAATTTCCTACTGATGAGAGAGAATTATTGGATACAGAAATTGTCGACCCAGAAGCCAATGGGGCTTAATGAAAGAATAGAACTAGCATGCTATTTATGAACCCTCGTAAATTGCTCTTGATGTTTTTCCTGTTAATACTGAGTGTTGTTTCTGTATATGACATTTACACTCACACTTACCTTCTGTTACCCATTAGCTTCCGTTATGGCTACACACACTAATACACCCTGCAACTGTTCTGAACCTTTTAGGTTCGAATCCTGATTACACCACATTTTTTGATTATTTATTTATTATTTTTTCGCAACCAACACAATTTGCAATTGGATGCGTGTTATGTAAATATCATTACTACTTCTATTTTTTGTTCTGGCCAGAACACGATAATCGTGCACATTGTTATTGCACGCCTGTATATACACGCGACATAGTCTGTCTTCCATCGTTGTTGTGTGGCTCTTGTCACATGACCGGAACTCCTCCTTTAAATATACGTAGATGTTTCTGAACTGTGTACCAGCTCGTACCGACGAGAGGATACACACCGAACCGGCATTTCAGAACTTTAAGGTTAGTAGATGTGCTTACGAGCACACGTTAATGGATGATTACTCTAGTGTAATCTGTTGAAGAACGGAGGTTTTAAGACTTGCGCTTTCATTTATTTTATTTCAGATCGTACTCCCACACGGGAGACTCCGGGCATGTGAGTTATCCTTTCACCGTTCTTTTTCGAAATGCATGCATTTCACCATCACAAACTGCTTACTGAGCACTTGTCACACAACACTTGTTTTTGCTTATAAAACAGCTTATAAAGTCACATTATTGTTGTTATTACTTAAGCATACAGTTGATCAGAACATTGATCATATGTTATTATTTTTGACAGTGTCATTTTCCCTGACGAAGGGCATTTTACCGCATGCCCGAAATGCATTGGATACATCATGATGACAATGTCTATAAGTTGATTACTACCATGAAATGTTGGAAATAATTGAAGAAAATCATGAATTTTATTGAAATGTGACTGAAATTAAAACATTTACCATTGGAATTGAACTTCAGAGTGGAAGTCTTCTTATGATATAGGAGACAAATACATGAGTGCCCATGAAGGGATGGTTCTAGAGTACCTCTAGACCCACTTTTTTGAGTTCTATTGTGAATGTCGTTGGACCCTCGACGTTGCCTTCTGGTGCACCAATAGACCTAGCAAACAATTGAATTAACCGCAATTCACAACAAGCAGTGCATTTATCCCTATAACCAATTTCAAGCTAAGCATGTCATCAGTCACTGCGGGCCCTGTCATTGTTCTTGATCTGGGTTTTTCCCTTCTCAAAACCTTCTCAGTAGGGGGTCGAATATGAATTTGTCTGGCAGCTAGATTTTTTGATTTTCGCTGGAGGTGACCCAGCCTGCAGCGGGGTGAAAGAATTGCAATACATGGGGTCTGAGAAAGTATACAGGGGTTCAGTAAAGGGCAATCTTTTCGTAATATTATTAGAATAATACTTATTTTGGAGTGGAATTAATGAACGAGGCAGTGTAATGTTACTGGTATTAGTACAGCGCACTAGTGAATCTTTTTTGCTGAAGTTTTCTGGATTCTGTGGAATATGAATTCCTGCAGGGTTATTAGTTGTTTTGACTGTATTCCACCACACTGCTGACAGACCCGGATATGAGAAAGTAAGCACTGGTTTAGAGTAGGTGAAAAATGTTGCACTAGATGAATCAAAGGCATTCCATGTGTGATTTTGGTGCGTTTATGCGCATGCATGTGTGTATGTCTTGAGGGCTTGTCCGCTCAGTGTTGTTCATGCAAGATTCTTGAAATAAGCTGCTTGTGAAGTGTAACAGGCATTGGACGTTAGAGTTCAGTGAATAGCTTACAGCATGGAAAGGTGGACCTAATTTATGGTGTGTGCAGGGACCTATGCCATGATAGGCAGATGCAAGCATGGGCAGGGATGAGCTGAGCAGCCCCAGATGTACCTTTAGAGTTGAAATTAAGATGATTGTTGCCTTTTTAACAAGCTCTCCACACTAACATTTGTTTTGCTAACTTCTGACCCATCGTAAGCAATCTACCTACTACTGTATATTGGTTATAAAGATTGAACATAACTTATCACAGAATCCAGTTGTTGAGTGTTAGACCTGTCAGCCTTAGGATGGACTTCCACCCAACTGTTTGCCTCCCTCTTCCATTTGTTCTTGCTTTCCCTGGCATTAGGACTCTGCACATGTTGCCAGTGCTAACTAGTGCTTAAGTGCATGTGCTCACTCCTTAAAACATGGTAATATTGGCTTACCCTTAGTTGGCATATTTTGCTGACTAGTCCTTAGAAAAGTGGTACTACGTGTACCAAGGGCATGTACATTAAAAGCTGTTAGTGGGTCGTCCGCACACCAACTTAAATAGCCCTTTAAACATGTCACAGGTCTGCCACTACAGGGCCTGTGTGTAAAGTTTTAAACTGCCACTTCGACCTGGCAAAATAAACTTTTTCCCAGGTTCAAACCTTCCCTTTTATTACTTATAAGTCACCCTTAAGGTAGGCATTGCACAACCTAGAGGTAAAGGTACAGTGTATTTAAAAAGCAGGATATGAACTTTTAGGTTTTACAGTTCTGTCAGTAAAAAACACTTACATTTGTTTTTCACTACTGCAAGGCCTATCTCTCCCACAAGATAACATTGAAGTTGCTAATTTTCAAATAAAGGAATGGATAAATACTTTATTTAGACATTTAAAACGATTAAAATGCATATCAAAATAGCATTTAAACTTATTTCATTAAAACATAATAAGAATTAAATCCTGAAAAAAGCACATAAACATTGTGGTATAAAAAATGTAAGTCTCAAGAGCAGCAGGGTAAATTCAGCACATACATGTTAAATGTAGGCAACTGTAGGAAAAAAACGTCTAAAGTGTTCCTAACATATCAGGTAAATTGCATTTGACTAATATCGTAAGAGGGCCACTTGGGCACAAAACACTTAAGACTCAAGAGCAGCAGGGTACATTCAGCACATACAGGTAAAAATATAGTAATCTATAGAGAGAAACAGTTTAAAGTGCTCGTAACATACTGGTTAAAGTGCAAGTAAAGTTTAACATAAGAGGACAACCTGGGCAACCCCCCATGGATGTAACTCGGAGACTGTTATTTTGAGGTGGTGATTAAGCAGACCTATTACCAGCGGAGTTTCTATTTGCTTACTGACTGAGTTTCCATTTTCAAAACCTCAAGTGAAGCCTTTAAAAGAAGTGATCTGCAAACGTTCATGTAATACAAACATTGCTTAGCAGCTATATCAAAAGCCTCATTTAAAGACAGGGTTTTCAATAAATAGTAGAGAGAGGCTGCAATTCTCACAAATATAGTTTTACTGCCACTAGTTTTAAAATTTTAGTAAAGTTACTATTTAAAATGCGGTCAGTTACCTTGAGGCAGGTAATTACTGCCTGCCTGCATGTACGTATGCCACGTTGGTTAAAAAGAGTTCTTATTGGTCTGCTTCTTTCAAGCAACAGGCCTGGGCACAGGCATGGTATATGGGTGATGTCCTCCTGCCCAGTCTTACACAGTCTGCAATAAACATTGTTGGTGGTCCTGAGCCAGGGCGCTGCATGGATAAGGCCTGGCTGGGAGATAACCAAAGCAGTGTCTAATAAAGAGCTCTTTTAACTGCATTGGCCATCCGTCTTCCAGGTAGGGCTGGGACTTAAGAAGCTTCTATTTGCCTAGGATTATCCATGTATTGGATCTGGCTGAGAAGGCCTATTTATCGTTTAGCACAGATGTTTTTTCCAGAACGCTGTCTACCCCCTTTTTAGGTCTTGCCTAGCAGCGCGCATGCGCTGAATAGACAAAAAGACCTTAAGCCGTCGCTTTGGCTTTTCAGCCAAAAACGTGCACGCCTTCCATTGCCTTCAATGGCAACACGTGCACGTGTGGCGTTTCACTTGCGGGAGCGAGGAACACGCTTGTTTATTAATGGGGCAGCCTCCAGCTGTGTACTCTAGTTTTAAAATTGGGCGGTACTTTTATGTTTTCTTGCAATAGTGCCTCTTCACCTTTAGGGTCGGGTGACATCACCAGTGAGTCAGGCGCGAGGTGATGGCTCGCGAGTTCACATAAATTAGTTGATTGCGGTCACAGTAAAAGAGTCCCATATTTCTGAAGCAGGCCGCAGCAGCCCTCAGGGATTTCCTGTCCTAGTCCAGTGATCATTCACAGCCGCTCCAAAAGGACCTTGCGTGGCATGACTTCGACTGCTAGGCATAAATAAGCAGGACGTACGGCCCTCGCTCCGGGTCATCAGAGCATTACCTCGGATGCCTGCAGAGCCTGGGTGGCAATGGGCGGGCTCACACATCCGGGAAGGCACGCTCTGTACGCCTGAATGTAGCACTATGCAGCACGCATTCCCTGTTTACTGTAGGAAACGCTCTTCTATCGACTTTAAAACTTATTTTCGCTTTGGGAGTCTAGAATGTGCAAGTGAATGTGTTACCTCTGTTCCAACCTTCGCCCTGGTCTTGATAGTTTTTTTCCGTGCTGCAAACATCTTGGTCGTAGATCACCCTATTGTATGTACGGCAATATAAACCTAAATCATGCCCCAGAGGGATTGCGTTTGTTTGTCCAAATGGGATATCCCCAAAAATATCCCGATACTGGTAGCCCTAAGGGATCTCTCTCTTGTCGTGTGGCGTTGACCTGAACGAACAGTGCGCATTCAGAATCCAAGTTGTTGCCATGGTCTGGGGTGTGCGGCCTGTCATTGTCAAATTCCTGCCTTGACCCCGAGACTTGGCTGTCTTCGCGCACGCCCTTCTGTGGAGCGCACGGACACAGTGCCACTGTTAGCAGCCTAAAGAGGGCCCTATGGGCGGCGCGGGCCACTAGCGCTCTGCTTCTGCTGCATTCTACGCATGAAATTCTTATCACCTACTGAAAGCAGCTCTTCAGAGACTTTCCCGCAGGATAGTTGGAGTTGCAGCTCCCACCCCCGCCAACCCTTTCATGAATAATATGTTAGGGTTGCCCATGAATTCAAGATAGTGTTGAATGAGTAACCACGCATTTTTTGAGCGGAAGATACATCGTTACAAGATCCATAAATCACTGCCTAGATTTACTCGGGTCCAAGTGATATGCTCATTTTCCTCGTGTGATATAGGTCAATGCCCTCTCTCAGAGTACTGGGACCTTCATAGAAGCCTATCCACCCCTCCACTTTTCTCTATTTCCTGTTCCAGTGAGGTTGCATTTTTTTTTAGGGGGGGGAGTGGATTTGTTTTGTTTGTCTGACTTTTGTGTCTCGTTGCCTCTGAGTTTTAGTTTTATTTGGTTTCCTCCCTGTGTGCCTCTCAGCAGTTTTATCACCAGGATGCCTGAAGGTCGCAAAAATGCTTTAAAAATGTAACTACTTAAATTCATTTGTATGAATCATTATTTCCTACTAGAAACCATGTCACCTCACAGTTGCTCAGGATTCCACCCGGCCCTGAAACATTTAAGGGATGTCATTCTAATTTCAAAGCACAGCTTTCATGGCACTCAGTGACTTGAGAAATAAAATTGCATCCACTCCAAATTACTCTTTGTGGGTTAGGTTTCTTGTTCAATACAGCTTCAAGTTGCCATGTAACTCCACCTTGTAAAGCTGTGGCAGGTAGGCCATGGGTATCACTGTGCAGTTCAGCATTATAAGTTCCCTCCATGATTGACAATCCACATGGAGTTGGTGCAATCACAGACTAGTGCCACCTGACACAGAGTCCCTTTTCTTCACATAGCAGGAGCTGGCGTGGAGTAAACAAAAAACACCCTATGTATGCACAGGCCCAACGGGTGAGACAACAGTCCACCGCGCCACATGCAACGGGCTGGTTCAGAATGAAAATCTTGTGCTGGCCAGTCAGAAACTGTTTGCTCTAATGTTATCCCTAGATGTAGGCTGTCCAAAGAAGACAGTTGCCAATGATACAGCCAAAGTCGACCAGGGGGCCTTAAATTATGTTTGTCCTAGGGCCCCCAAAATCCTTAAGCTGTCCTCATCCGAATCATATACTGTATGCAATGCAAACAATAATGTGTGATCTGATCTTGGCTTCGGTGTTTTGCATTCATGAGTCTGTATCAGATTCCAGATGCTCTCTACATTGGGTTGTCAAACCATTTCTTTTGGTCGTTTTGAAAGTGGGTTCTCGGATGAGCGTTTGCTGTTTCTGCTTTACTCATATGCCACAGGTGTGGTCTTCTTGTTCTTTGACAGAATTTAAGGGGGGTAGTTGGTCCATAGATTGTATATGTGTCGTACCTTCAGTTTAGTTACTTGTTTGGACCTACTTGATTGATAGACCTCTTTCAGTGTCCTACGTAGTGCGAACATTACAACTACCATATATTTGAAAAGGGGTTGTCGCCCAGTTTCCAGTTGGGCAGGTCCTTCAGCTCGGCACTTTTTTTCTTTTTACTTGATTTTCTCCTGACTTTGGTGTGTTGTGTCCCCCTTCTCCATTCACAAACATCCCTGATGAGTCAAACTGAAAGCAGAAGCTGTCACAATGCATGAATGCAAGTGGCGCAGTAGGAGTCTAAGTTCCCATACTCTCTCTTCATAGTCTGTCATTCTGTGAGTTGCAAGAGTCTACGTTAATCCATTCCTACCTCCCCTCTAAATCTCTCTCTCTTGAGAGACCTAAATTGCTAAAGCAAGTCTCTAGCGGCTTGCCTGAAAAAGATGCATAGCATATAGGTTTCCCATGATAGCCTAAGAGCAGACACATTACTGTTCTAATTTCACTCCTCTAACGTTTGTGGGAAAATGTTTAGCACTTGGATAATGATGGAAGTTCAAATCCACTAGCTCCTCGGTTACACCCTGTAAATTTGGCATTGTATTCCCCAATTAATCAGATTTTTCGTTCTGCAGGGCACCAGACCGAAGCCTACAGAGTGAAGATGCGTGTCATCTTCCATGGCTGAGTACCCATGCCTTGTTCTTTGTTGTTAAGATAGATTACCTCCTTAGTGGAAGTCTGTCATTTATAGAGTAAAGTTCACTGGATATAAATCGAGTATAATATTTGTTGCTGCCATTAATGTAGCAAGCATTGGCATAGCCAATAGGTCTCACTTTTGGGACCTCATAAGTATTTAGTTATGCAGCATGTCCCAAAGGCGAGGCCTATTGGCTATGCCAATGCTTGTTTGCAAATGATTCTGCAGGCAAAGTGCTTTCACTAACCCTCCGAACAGCCAGGTCATCAATCACCTGGTCTAACTACTGCCAGGAGGGTGAGTTTTAATTTGTTTGTACTTCACACCAGAGAGCATGGCATAGTTGGGTATCCGACAATAACTTAATTCTCTTTCAAACTTTGACGTAGAACCCTTTTCTTGCAGTTGTTTGGTTTAGTAAACCAAACTCCAGTCTTATCTGAGCTACTTGGTGGAAGTTTTTCTACAATCACGTTTAGCAGAGGAATGTAGTTAGGAACTACTAAGGTTCTCTGCAAGTTGCCGAATGTGAGGGGTAGATTGTTACTCTCCCTTGGCTGATCCTGCTTGTGCTGAAGGAAGGAGGCTGATTGTCAAATAGTACCCCGAGGTATCTGTAGGCTTGAATCATTTGCAGTTGACAACCTTGTAAATAATAGCTGTGAGGTTTCCTTTTTCTATTGCTCACTTCCATCAACATGTTTTTTTTCTCATTTATTGGAAGCCCTTTAACAGACGAATAATGAGATAACTTGTCAATGAGGCCGATTTGTGTTTGACTTAATAATATTACATCATCTGCATATAGAAGATTCGAGATGCACATGTCTACTAATCTTGGGGGGGGGGGGGGTGCGTTTACTTCCTTTAAGGCTATAGACAGGTAAGCCAGGAAGAGATTAAACAAGTACAATGCCAACACACATCCTTGTTTTGAATGAGCAGAGCCAATTGGTTCATGTTTGATGTCTCTGGAATCCCAATTTAAAATCCAATTTATGGTGAAGTTTGATTTTAAATTACAATTCTGAAAATGCCACTTTTAGAAAGTTGGGATTTTCTTGCCTTAGCCATTTAGTACCTGTCTCTGGTCACATGACTCGGTGTAGTTGGCAATTTAATTTTGTGTATTTCTCCTAGGCAGCCGCACACAATGGGAGCTTATGTGTGAATAGATGTGTCATCACTGTCTGGATGGAAGGGAGAAGCTGTGTCCAGTCTCACTTTAACATGAATAGGGCACAACTCTGCACTCTTCAGTGAGTTCCCGACTCCCAAGAGGTGCCTCTCAGGTCCGGGGCACTTGGTGTGGCTCTCGAGCTCTTATATTCAAGCTTTTGGGCACTTCATGGCTGCGAACAGGCCTGTTGGCACCGGAACTGCGCTGTTCGCATGGAAAATCAGCACAAGCTTCCACAAGTTTGTCTCTTCGCACAGCAAACATTGATCTCCCTTGTGCCCCGCCAGCACAAAATACCAGCCCGCCCATCCGTAATGCATGGCTGATCCTCGTACCATGCTGACTACCACCATCAATAATCTCCTTACTCCCGGTGATCTTCTTTCACAGGAATGGGACTCTTGGCACAAAACCTGTGAAGGTAAACTTTCAGCAGAACTGATCTGGGTCTGTATCTGACCTGCACTCCACCACCGTCAGTTGTAACTTTTGAATTTGACCCAGTCCAGCGTGATCATATATCTCTGGTTGTTGCTATATGATTTTTAAGTGCTATTTTTTTGTTTATTCTGTACAAAAACATAACTTTAGTTCCACTGATTGGATTTTTGCCTTTTTGGTCTTATTTCATTTAATACATGTTCTTCTATTTTTCTAACCTGGTGTGAGATCTTTTTATGTGGTGTTTTTACTGTTTGAAATATAGCCCAAATAGTTTACACATTGCCTATAAATTAGGCCTGACTGCTCTCTGCCAAGCTACCAAGGGGTTCAACACAGGTAATTTGTGGTTTGGTGTTGCCTTACCCTGAATAGGCTTGTGGTTGCTGCTTGGCCAGGACTCACACCCCAATCAACCAGTAACCCAATTTCTAACAGTCAGAGGATCGACTTCCTTACATTTAAGTCCCAATGTTTCATTCAATTTTTGGATGTATAGCCACCAACTATCTCCACCTATTCAGGCATACAAAGAGAAAGATTTTTCCTTACGCAAATATTATTGTTAATTCAAAGAATTTGTATGTCCTGCAAGGTGGGCAACTGTGAAGTTCATAGGTTGCCATAACAATATTTTCAGATGTACTTATTTACACGTGCCTAAGTCTAAATAAAAGTGCATGTTATCTGGAAATCTAAAGTGATAACTTTAATCAAAAAGAAAGAACAAGCATTGACAAAGCCAAAAGATGTGACTTTTGTATAGAGGAATGTGCATATAGATACAACCATACAATATCTATGTATTTATGATATCACTGATAATTTCCTTCACAAAGAAAGATCAATGTGCACCCTAGATATCTATGCATAAAAAAGTGAAGACACTTGCAAGGCAGTAATGATCATCGATGTCTCCAACTAGTAATGAACATCCATGGCACCACATAGAAATAAGCCGTGGAGACCTACGGAAATAATTAAACCTGTTAGCCACAGGTAAACAGCTTAAAAGGCCTCAGGCAGTAATGAAGCTCAATGGCTCAAAACAGAAAAACCATCAATGGACCCAGTCAGTAATAAGAATCAAAGAGCACAGGCAGTAATGAGCATCAATGGTCGCTGTCAGTAATGAGCATCAATGGCACAAAACGGTAATGAGCATCAGAGGACCCAGGAAGCAATGACGTCGATAATGGCAAAAGGCAGTTTCACTCTTGGCTTTGGCTGATGTGATGAGTTGTCTCCTTGTGGCACAGAGAGAACTTAGTAGTGAGAGGATGTTGTAACATCAGTTTTCGTCTAGTTTTCCCCTATCTGCAAATAGTGCATTTGTGGGTGGTGAGGTCAGTGGAGCACCAGGGTACTAATTATTTAGAATTGCATTTGCATGGTTTTTGTAGTAGTGGTTTTCATGATTTTGCAGATTTGAGGTGAACTTATTAAGAAACACTATTCATTTGTGCAGTGTTTCTGCCCTCCTGCCTTGTGATCACCTTGGTGTGAGTCCGTGTCCCAGGGTTCAACAGTTCCTCTTGGGAACAGCTGCCAAGGGGGAGGCGTGGTCAACACGCTTAACGCCCCACCTCAACCCCTGTTGCGTGGGACAATCTTAATTTGTGCAGTGTTTCTGCCCTCCTGCCTTGTGGTGAGAAAGCAAACAACACACAATTGATGACGGAATGCAGAACAAATGAAAACATTCACCCCCAGTCAAGAGATCTGGGTTAAAGCCATCATTCTGTTGCTCACATGCCACCCCAGTTTAGACCTGTCCATATGCAAATCTGTCTTGACCCTGTGCCTCATGGGAACATTCCAGTCCGAACTGCCAAGCCAGGTCCTCCCTGGACCAGAAACAAGCATCCTAGCACCGGTTTCAGGGTTTCACCCCTCTTCAGCCAGGATAGCTTGATTCCAGTGGCACAGTGAGCCCAGGACCCACTTCTGGGCATACCTTGTGGTCACCCTGGTGAGACTCTATGTCCCAGGGTGCAACAGTTCCTCTTGGGCACAGCTGCCGAGGGAGAAGGCTTGGCCAACACACTTAAAGTGCTGTCTCGACCACCGTGGTATGGATATTGTACGGGCCGTGCCCGAGCCAAGTCCGGGCTCATACGCGCCTGTCAGTGAAAGGAAGAGGGAGGGCAGGGCCACCCTGCTTGGCTTTTAGTCAGTTTTATTACCTTTTTTCCCAGTCCTTGCTATTTGCTGACTTATCCCTCACCTCAAGACTACTTCCTAAATAATGCCATAAAGCTCGCACTGCAGAACATTTTATTGGTCTTGCTCCTTTGTAGGACTTCTCCATCATTGTGCAAACACCGCTATCGAAGTACTAGCTGAAAGAGTGGTACTGATTTTATTATTTCCCCTAAGAATTGTGAGGACATATGTGAGGGCCAAAGTTTAAGCTCCTCTTCTTTATTTCCTTGCAATTCTTGTAAATTCTTGTGTGTAAACCCTAAACCCGTTCCTCTCTTGATGGGGGGTGGAAGCAAAAAGCATTTGTGCTGGGGCACTACTGGGGGGGTGCCCACTCACTTATTCATCAATTAGTCTCTGTTAGACCTGGTACCATTGGCGTGGGTCTCCCTTCCATTTTTGCTATTGCCTAAAGTGTTTTTGCTGGTGTTAGATGCTTTGGGCACTGTGCCACTGCTGTCCAGTGCCACAGTGCAAGTGCTCCCTACTGTAAATTAATGTATTGAATAGTGATTCCATGATTGCCTTGTTTGGTTTACTTGTCAGACCCTGGTACAGTGCACTGAGTGTGCCCAGGCATTGTAAATCCAAATGCTGCTGGTGGGCCTGCAGCACTGGTTGTGCCACCCACAGAAGCATCCTTGTAAAATGTGTCTAAGGTCTGCCATTGCAGAGCCTGTGTGCAGTCTGGTACTGTCACGCTGACTGGGCAAGTGCACCCACTTGCCAGTCCCTAAACCTTTCCTTTGCTTCATGTCAGACACCCCTATGGTAGGCCAGAGGGCAGGGCATTGTAAGTATAAGGTAGGACAAGCCCTGATGTGTGTGGTATGTCCTAATAGTGAATTTTAGCCTTTTTCGTTTTTCACTATTGCAAGGCTAACTGTTCTCCGTAGGCCAAAATGGGCAGTTAGATTAATACATTCTTATTATCCTAACTGACTCAGGGAACAATATAGAAATTCGAGTTAAGTATGCCTGAACTCAGAATGATAAAATACATCGTTTAGTGAAGTTGATTTTAACAGTCTATGTTTGAAAATGCCACTTTTAGAAAGTGGGTATTTTCTTGTCTAACTATCCAAAGCTTGCCTCTGCTAGGTTGTGAATTCCTTATCTGGAGTTTGAGTGACAGGGCTGGGGGATTCCAAGAGACAGACTGAGTCAACCCAGTGGTGAATAGAGAGATCTGCATCTAGATGGGTGGGAGAAGAAGTTGCACCTGGGACCTGAATAGGGCTGTGCCTGCCTTCCACAATGCTGGCTCCACCTCCTGGGGTGCGACTGATGTCTCTGCCCTCCACTGTGAAAGAAGAGAAGGAATGAGGTCAACAAAGTGCTCCAGGGCTGTGCTTTCCCTCCACAATGGTGGCTTCACCTCCTGTGGGGCGTCTGATGTTTCTGCCCTGCACTGTGACAGAAAAGAAGGAGTCCTGTAATCAGAGTGTTTCAGAACTGCTTTGGACTGGGCAAAGGACCCTCTCCCCTCAGAGAACAAAGGATGTTGGGGTATAAATATTGGGACCCTGATCCCAAGAAATTAGATCACTTTTGGACAAACAAGAAGAAACCTTTACTGAGGAGAGGAACCTGAAGAAACTGAGGAGAGACTATCCCTAAGCTGAAGTGCTGCTTGGGGGATTGGCCTGCAGTGGTTGTCGGATTGCCAAAGGAAGGAGAAAGGAACTTTGTGTACTTTATTTTCAACTTGTAAGGATCTCCAAGGTCTTGGAACAGAGCTTGCCTCCTGCTGAAGTCTCAGGGAAAACAGACTCCACCCCCAGCTCCCCAAAGTTTTTTTTAAGTGCCTGCTGCTGTTTTGGGCTTTCTGTGGGACTGTGTGTTGCAAGGAGCTGAAAGCGCGACTCAATGAGGTAGAAGCGTGTCGCCGTCGCTGCTTCTGCAGTCGCAACTCCGAAGGAGGGTGTCGCAGCTGTGGCTGTCATATTGCACCGAATCGATAGAGGCATCTCGCAACGAAGAGGAAGCGTGTCGCCGTCGCTGCTGCTGCCGTCGTAACTCCGAAGGAGGGTGTCGTCGCTGTAGCTTTCATATTGCACCGCATCGAGAGAAGTGTCTTGCAACGAGGAAGAAGCATGTTGCCGTCGCTGCTGCTGCTGTCGGATCTTGAATGTCGCTCTGTAGCTACCAAATTGCACCGCTTCGAGGAAAGTGCCTTGCATCCCCTGGAGAAGCGCGCCGCCGTCGGAGCTGCTGCTGTCGCATCTTGGATGTCGCCGCTGTAGTTGTCGCATCATGCAGAAGCTTCTCGCAAACACCGGAGAAGAGTGTCGCAGCTGAAGCTGTTGCAGTCTTGGACTGATCCAAGCCCAAAAGTTGGATTCTTTTACAATATTCTCAAAAAGGGGTTGTCTACTGAGATACAAAGCAGTTTGGACAGTGTGGTGCGCTGGACACCAAACCCTGATGGGAGATACAAGCCATTTATTGCATTACAACAAAAAGAAGCATGAGAAGGATAGAGAAAAACAATAGCAAGACTGGAGAGACACTACTAGATTGGTCCAACACAAATTGAAAAAGACGGCTCTCAAGAGGGCAGCATTGGCCGCAAGAATGCAAATGGCACCAGTCCTAAAAGGTGCTCCACAGCAAAGTCCATAGGGTTTCAACCTAGCTAAAGCTGCAGTTTCCATGGAGGTTGGCAGCAACCAGACCCTAGGAAATGTTACTATTGCAACAGGATGGGCCCCCTGGAAGACAGATGCTGGGAAACAGCATGCCACGACAAAGATTGATGGGCGGGGTCAGCCACCAGAAAAATCTTCATCCACAAAACCAAGCCCAGGGAAACATGAATGGGCCTTACATTCAGCCGCAGGGAGGTCAGACAGCAATCCACACCTCTGCAAAATGGATCAAGTAGTTAGACAAACATGGGGGAACCACAGACAGGGAACTCAGCCCAACAGGGACCAGGGCCACAGCCTCAGCACAAAGGGAGAACTGTCGGGGTAGGTAATTTTGGCATACAAACACAGTATTCAAATGTGTAGTAAGATAAAACCCCAGAGTAAAATACCACTCATTCACCCACATCCCAAAAATTAACTAGCAAAACTAAAAGAAGAAACAATGATACAATATTGGGAATACAAACTTTTACTGAGGATTCAGGACCGCTGTATTTGCTCTATTGATCAGGTAGCCCCACTAAAGTTCAGCATTAAGGGCGTCTTTGGGAGCTAAGGCCCCACTCTGCTACTGACCCCCAGGGACAGGTTAGATGACCACACCCTGGGGGGTGGGCAGTTTGACGAGGGGTGGGGCAGGGCGGTTCCCAGACAAAGTACTTAAAAACAGGCACCGGATCTCCACATTCAAAGTCAATAGGTACAGGTTCCAATTTCCATATTGAAATGTGCCCAACCTCAGACAAAGGTTCCTTACTGGCATGAAGTTTCAACATCAGCTCCAAAAGATTAGACGCCTCTCACCAAAATGAAGGCCCCCATTTCAGTTCTTAAGACAAGCTGTCCTCAGGTGACGGAAGCCAGGTTTCCCTTATGCATGGGATAGTGAAGATCCCATAATCTCCACCGTACCTGCACAAGAGTGAATAATTTGTGAGGTGCCCCATGGCATCAGGTTAGTCGAGAGGTTCTGCAGGTTAGCCAGATGGTCCAGAAGTGTGAGCCTATCCCGGTCTAGTCATCATCACTGGGCAAAAGTCAGCAAGGGTTCTTGGCCTTGGGCCCGGGCTTATGATCAATGCAGTGTTTCCTTTTCTTTCCCTTGGGTTTTTCAAGTCTCCAAAGCCTGGTCACCATGCCATACCCCTCCAAAATATCGGCAGGAACATGCCCGCTAGTTACATGTTCCTAGCCATGAGACAGTAACTGCAGATCCAAATGTGCTGAAGAGACATTTTCTGAGGGAGAGGGGGTGCCTGGGAGAGGGGATTTTGCAAAGTTCATCACAGCTCCAGGTGAGAGTGGAATACAGAGTGCGCATTCCTCCGGATCAGGCCTAGCAATTAACCAATGCACCAGGCCACATCCACCATATGGAGAGAGTAGTAAGCCCTGACCTCGGACACCACAAGACAATATGATCAGGAGGAAATAGGGGCCACGGAATAACTTTCCAACACCATCCAACTCATGATAAGTGAGATAGCAGATCACACAAGGTCTAGGAAAGTGCCCAAAAACCAACAATAGGAGCCCAAGGTTAGCCCAAAAAGAAGTCCTCAGAGACAGGCTGGAGTCGAGATATCTTGCACTACCAGTATGTTGCAAGCTGCATGCCAGAAACAGAGAAGAATACATGCAAGTGATCTCTGGGCACGTAGCAACTACAAACAACACTTAACAGTGACACGCCCCTCTTTGTACAGTCCCACGCACGTGTAGGTTGAAAGCAGCCCGCACCAACGGCGTCCCATGCATATGCCAGGAGAGTCAGGGTCTCGGAAAACTGGCAGCACCCAAAAAACCTTAGGGACAAACTGATAAGATCCACCCCTATGATCACAAAACCACTCCATAAATATTGTGTACTAATCCAAGCACACAGTTAGGTCTGTGCCTCGCTAAAAATTGCGTCAATGGAGTGTGGATGACACACCCTTGAGGAAAATACTGGAACCTTGAAGTAAAGATCATTAACTATGACACACAATGCAATGTTTTTCTGAATTAACAAATGAGCCAAGTTCTTATTCGACAGGTCTGCAATCGAATCTCCAAGTGCACCCCCTTTCAGGTGCAACATCATCACCCAAACGCGTATCCAAAGTGTATGTGTTAAAATTATAAACTGCACTGTGAACTTTTTTTGATTGAATTGTTGAACGAAAAAACCACAATCACCGGAGGACCACAGACACCTCCCCTCAATCTATACCAAGACCTGCAATGTTAATGAACAAATTATGTATTATGGCACTTCTATGTACCCTGTGTCTAGTTTGGGTGCTGCTGCACATATTCACTGCTAAAGAACCCCCCGGCCAAATGGAATGTATAAAAACTATCACATCGCTTGCATAGGGATCCCTCCCATGCCACTTTTACTTTTAATTACAAAAAAACAAACACTAGCATTTCACATCAGCTACACAGCGATATTATATACAACACTGGTATCAGCACTTGACCGCGGTGGGCTCCAAGACATCAGCCAGGTCCTAATACATCTGTTCAATGATACAGCATGCAGTAGGCGCAGACCGACTTTACTTGCCCCAAGAGGTAGCCCCTGATAAAGCAAAATGCATTCTCCAATAAAAAAAGAATAATAATTTCTTTATTGATTTTTCTAAATAAACCAACCAAGTCAACAATAAAAAAACTGCTATGAATCACACCTCCAGAGCAAATAGTGGTTACACATTGGCATGAAAATATAGTCATCATATGAAGCAAAAAAGTGAAAGTCGTGGCACAGGAGAGTCAATGAATCTAATTGTGACAGACTGGGAAGAGGGCTGTGATGAAAAGAAGGAGGGATGATTTTCAATCTGAAGGACTATGATTCAAGGTACAGAGGCACTCAAGCAATGTTTGCCAAATGTCTCCGGGGCGGGATGATGGGGGCTCGAGAAGGGTTTAGTCCTCACTAACATTATCACAATACCACGTGTTTTTGAGCCAGTCAGAGGAGGTGGGGGCATTCTTGCTGCCCCAGAGGAGGGTTATCTCGCGTTTGGCCAGGAGAAAAGCCATGGAGACAAAGTGATGCCGGGAGCATGGTATATCTCTAGTGTGTCCCAAAAGGGCGATAAAGGGGTCAAGGGTAAGCACTGTATTAATTGTAGCAGTAACATGGGCAAAGAATGAGGTCCAATATGAATGTATCACTCGACAGGTCCTTATTAGGTTTATGAAATCTGCTCCTAGGGTGTGGCATTTGGTACAAAGATAGACCTGGTGGGATCAAATCTAGCAATGTCGAAGCGGGGAAGATAGATACAGTGAATACATTTAAAATGTAAATATTTGTGTCTGTGGTTAGTTGAAATACAGTGAATCTGTGAGCAGCAATGTGGTCATATCTTATCTGTGAGAGGGGTTCCCAGTTCCTCTGCCCACATCCCCTGCACCTGAGTGGTGGTTTCAGGTTTTAGAATGACGCATAGGAGGCACAGTCTTGAGGTAATGCGTTCCGCATCTGCAT
Organism: Lissotriton helveticus; assembly: GCF_964261635.1. Taxonomy (NCBI): domain Eukaryota; kingdom Metazoa; phylum Chordata; class Amphibia; order Caudata; family Salamandridae; genus Lissotriton; species Lissotriton helveticus. The sequence goes on from NC_136063.1 coordinate 1,035,657,411, forward strand.
CAGATACCACAAGCATCAAGGGGGAGGAGTGTTTTGGGGACAGTAGGTAAGAAGGGAGCAGGGATGTTAAAGTATTATTGATTCTCAGTAAAATGAAGGGATCTATGAAAGGTGTGTCATGGAAGTGAGGATCAACGGTTGGTTGTATAACATTGCTATCTGGGAATAAATATCCAATAATAAATAGATTGTAGCAGTGGAGTCTGTGTTGTACCAGTTTTTTCTGTGTGAGTGGGAGCCAGGGATTGTCATGTAGCATAAGGGCAGGGGAGTACAGGGGCGACCCACCCATTGCCTACCACAGTCTGCGCCATGCCCAAAAAGTTTGTGGATATGGTTTGCATGTCGTTAGCATCCAGTGCGATGCCCTTCGTAAGGATCGAGAAATGAGATAGGCCTCCTAATTGATCACTTTCCTGTCTCAGGTAGGGGATGTGGGCATCTGGGTATTACCAACAATAGGAGTACTGGCACTGGGTGACAATGTAATATAAGTAAAGATCTGGAACACCAAATCACCAACGCTCATAAGGGAGAGTAAGAGTGTCCCAACGAACATGAGGACATCCTCCGGCCCATTAAAGGTGCAAGAGGAAACTGCGTTGGGGTTGGAAAAAGGTATATGACATTGGAATAGGCACGTTCAAGAAAAGCTCACGAAATGGGGCAGTATGATCATTTTGATGATATCCACATATCTGGCCACAGAGAGGGAAACGTTTTATCCAATAGTCAGTATGGACTGCGAGGTTCGCCATCACATGGCCATAGTAGGCCCAGTACATTTGCATGATTTAACATAACCAAATTACACAGAAAAAACACAGTTGAACAATCTCTGTTGTATTGTGGCTGGCACATTAATGGCGGAACTATAAAGCCATGTTGTTCTGTTATTAAACTAGGAATTAACTGCTTGCACAATTCCATTACCCTTCATTTCACTTAATCCTCACGAAACCATCCCACAACCCCTATATTAACCTTTCCTTTCCTCGTCTCTCAGGGCACTTTTCTGTACCAATTTTACCTTGTAAATGGATGCATTTGAGAACCTGATGGTGTGATTAAAGAACACTGGTCAATCACTAAATTTCTGCATTATTTGTTTATAATTTGTTACTGTATGTTTTATGTGTCCTGTGACACAATACTATTTACTGGGACCATCGTATATTGTACTGTCTGTTACCCAGGTCCCAGTATCATTTGGTTTTCCCTCATATATAACGTATTTATTATAAGTGACAGTTTTGGAGTTCATTGTAGTTTACCAGCTCTTAAACTATATATTGCTACGGTTCTACAATAATTTTCTGGTAGTAATTGCTTTAACATATACATATGATAACTCCACTTATTGGCAAACCCAGGAATTTAAAATTGCACGCTCCTTCATTTTCAACTGCCAGGTCTACTTCCAAAGTTGATACTTTTAATACTTAATACTTACTCTGTACTAGAAAATATGGAGGAAAATATAACTGCCGGTCATGAATTTCCGGCATCTTCCTCTTCTATATCTGCTGTATCCACATCTACTACTAAGGTGTCTTCTAAATTCTGTTCAACATCTAGCACTTCTTTTCTGTACTCCTTTATATCCTTCCGTATTTTGCTTTCATTGCTTTTTTCTTTCATTAAAATCATATGTTTTGTCATCTTATTCTCTTTATTCATTGCGTATTCCTTTTCATTTTGACTGAAGATTATAAGTATACTATTCTTTTTTCAACTTATTTCTAACATAAATAGTTGAGTATAACTGTATCAATAGATTATTTATTGAATATTAAGGGTTTGGGTTCTCCCCCTCTAAATGGAAAAGAGTCTTAACACATCTATCTAAACTTAAATGTGATATTATTTTATTCCATTAGACTCATGTAATTTAGTCATAAATTATTAATCTTAAAAGACAGATGGTTGGTCATATTTGTTTCTCCCCAGGTACTGATAAGTGTAACGGAGTGACCATATTGTGAAATAAATGTTTGGGCATTCAGGTTATTTCTCAGGACTCAGATTCTAATGGCAGGTGGATGATTCTTTCTATTACTATCAATAAAATGCCTGTTACACTTTTTAATATATATGCTCCCACACAGCACGCTAGATCCTTTAGGCCCGACATTTTATCAAAACTAATGCCCCTTACTGATGAGAATATAATTTTTGGCGGTAATTGTAACACGGTTGTTGACCCCTTGTTGACAGGCACTTCACTTCTAAATTTGTACCATCTTCTATGCACACTCAGGTGCATATTTGTACGTCCCTATCACCACAGGAATGTCACTTTTAAAGATGTTCCTGTGGCGATACAGGCTCAGCCTTATTTACATACAGGGTTAAGCCACTTAAGGTGGTGCACCCTTTCACACTATACTTAGTGGGAAAGGGGTGGGAAATGGGTGTTGCAGTAGGCGTTCTGTCGCAACACCCATTGATTTTGATGCTGCCCCCTGTTTACAAGGGTGGAGTACATCGAAGGCAGCACCAAAATTGAGACCAGAAAAGTCTGGTCCTAACATTGAGAAACAAGGGGTAATGCTTAATTTCTCCGCGTTTTTAAAGTTTCTATGTGTGCTGCATTTTGTAGCACACATAGAAACAGCAAAACGCCATGCATGATTGTTTATGTGCAGGAAGGTTTCAATTCCTGCACATATACAATAATTTAAAAAAAGACAAGTTGCAACTTCTATGTGGGCTGCACAAAGCAGCACAGCGGATCTGGCCAAGCTGGAGGTTCCTACTGCCAAACGAGTTCGGATGGGGGGACGGTCCTTCCAATTTGTGGCAGCTCGCTTCTGGAATGAGCTTCCTCTTTCCCTTCGCAAAGCTGAGAGTCTTTTGGCTTTTAGGAAAGAGCTGAAGACCATGCTCTTTTCCGCGTAATCACTACGACTGTGGTATTGCTCCTTTGTGTTTTCAGGTTTCAGGTCTCTTTTGCCAAAGCGCCGGGACACCCCTTGGGGTAGCCGTGCGCTCTAAAAGTATGGCCATAACATAACATAAGAAATCGCCATTTAAGACTGTTTATGTGCAGGAAGGGACTTCTTCCTGCACATTAACAATCATTGCACCCAATGCAGGCACCCTTGCACCATGGTGCAAGGAGGCCTGCATTGGTGCTAGGCAGCCAAAATTAGCACTAGCACAGGGAGAAATGCCGGGCTGCACCATAGCGTTGTAAATATGTTGCAGCTCTGCGTTTCAGAAGTGGCAAAGCGCAGCGTTAAGCCAAGAAGGCTAACGCTGCACTCCGTCACTTCTTTCTAAATATACCCCTCAGTTCACCTCCACCATACAACAAAGAGGTTAAACCGATATCTGGAGAGCCTGTAGTCTAACCCTACAAGAATACACATTCTTCTCTCCAATTAATTCCTCTCAATCTAGAATTGATTATTTGTTTGTTTCTCAGCCTTCAGAATAGTATATTTTACAATCTGAAACTGGCTCTATAGTCATTTCTGATCATGCCCCAGTTATACTAGACTTGAAATTCATTCCATCTATCCCTGGTGGTCGAAGATAGTGGTTCACCTATTCTCTTTTTCTTGATAGTAACTTGACTCAAACATTTGAAATGTTTATTATTAACTTTTTTTATGAAAAAGAATTTTCTGATATTTCTTTCCTCACGGTGTGGGACTCTTTCAAAGTTACCTCCAGAGATTTCATTATCTCTTTTGTGGCACAAAAGAGGAAATCTTTCTCTAAACAGTTGTTTCAGCTTTTGAATCATATCAAGCTGGGACTGTTTAGATCCATTCATCCATTCAAGCCAAATTCACTTTAATAAACATTCCACCGAAATTGCTAAATCTTATTTGCCTAAAGGTTGTGCTAAATAATATGGCTGACAAAACAAATCAATGAAATTATTGGGCAATTATTTTCAGATTAAAAAAGAACTTTGTAAAATGTATGTTATTTTGTCTTCGTACAATACCCTTGTTTATAACAATGAAGATATTTTACTGCAAATTATTAATTATTTTAGCACTTTGTACACCCCGAATCCCAAAATTCTCAAGATGATATTTTATAATATTTAAACTCTATCACAACACCTTGTTCTACTGATATTGATTGTGCTTCATTAGATAAAGATATTTCTCTTGACATATGTTATGTTAATGTTATGTTAATGACATTTATAGAGTGTGTCGGTTACCCGGAAGTGTCCTGGCGCTAGCTAGATCTTCTAATGGCCGTAGGCGGAAGAACGGATTTATCGGGACCGGATTGATGTGAGAAGTGCAATGAATGAAGCTTCTGCCACCCCATTGGGCTTTTTTTATACGCGGCACTATGACCAACTTGGCCCGCTTTGATCGCAGTGTTCTTTCCGGAATATACCATTGGAGTCGTCGTTTTAGATAGTCTGGCCCTGTGCCTAGGAGTGCTTTACAAACCATGCACAGAGCCTTAAGGCGTACTCGACTTCTTACTGGGAGCCAATGCAATTTTTTGATGTCTTTAGATACCAAGGAAAATCTTGATGGTCCTGTGAGCAGTCTCACTGCTGCGTTCTGCAACACTTCGTAGTTTGTTCAAGGATCTTTGCTGAACATTTAGGTAAAGACTATTGCAACAGTTCAGTCTCGCCATTACAAGAGCCATGACCACTATTTGCCTGCTTTCCAGGGGCAAACATGGCAATACTTTCCTAAGCGTTCTCATAACAAACATTGTTTTTGATGCCACTGTATTTACTTGGGGCCCGAAGGTGAATCTCTCGTCCACTATTACGCCTAGGTTTTAACCTTTTTTGCGGGAACGGGGAGTGTGCCCATCGAGTCCAGCCACCAGTTAGGTGTCCAAAAGTTGGCATTGTTGCCGAACAATATGACCTCGGTTTTACCCGAGTTAAGTTTTAGATAGTTCTCTGCCATCCAACTTCCCACTGATAGCATGCAATCCTGGAAACGTCCTTCAATGCCTCCCTCTTTGTCTGGTGTCAGAGATACCACAATTTGGGTATCATCCGCGTAAGAGGTGAGACCAAATCCAAGTGCGCTTATAATAGGGGCCAGAGCACTGACACAAACATTAAAAAGCGTCGGACTGAGAGAGGACCCCTGTGGAACCCCACAGGGCAGTGCAAAAGGATTGGACTGATAGTTTCCCAGTGCCTCGATTTGTCTTCTGTCAGCAAGAAAAGATCTCAAAAGATCCCAGGATTCCCCACAGATTCCACATGCTTTTAGACGGTCCATTAGTATAACGTGATGGACCGTGTTGAAGGCAGCGGGCAGATCCAATAGGATCAGTGCTGCCCTGCCTCCCCGATCAACAGCTTCCCTGATCTCCTCCGTGGCTTTAATGAGTGCGGACTCTGTGCTGTGCCCTCTTTAAAGCCATATTGAGAGGGATCCAACGCTTGTGTCTCCGCTAGAAAAATGTTTAGTTGTCCATTCATGATTTATTCGGTCAGTTTTGCTGGTAGTGGGAGTCTAGAAATTAGGCGAAAATTATTTGGGTGTTTAGGGTCCAAGCTGGGCTTTTTTAAAAGGGAAAAACTGGAGGCCAATTTCCAGCAAATGGGGAAGTGCCCTGTTAAAAACATAGTATTAAATATGAATGACAAAGATCCTAAGATCGGGCCCGGGGCCAGTTTGATCACCGCAACTGGACATGGGTCATATGGTGACCCTGAATTTGCATCCATGAGGATCTTTTGAGTATCATCAGGGGACACTAGCAGGAATTTCTCAAATGTGGGGGGTGGAGCTCTCACTACCTTGGATTCCTCCCTGGCCATGTTTGTCCCCATTAAAGGCCAAGAAGATAGATTCCACCTTGGACAGAAAGAAATTGGTACTTTCTTCACATAGTTCCTGACTTGGTTGAACTATGGTGATTGAGGCCAAGGTGGCAACTGTTCTAAATAATTCTTTTACTGAGTTCTTGGTTCCTTCAAAAGAAAGTGCATAACATTTTTGTTTGGCCACAAAGATGAGTTGTTTATAGTTCTACAGGCTGAGTTTGTAGGATTTTTTCTCAGATTCCCTATAGCTTCTCCTCCACCTCCACTCAAACTGTTTACAAATGAGTTTTTGATTCTTAGCTCCTCTGTAAACCATGGAGCAGAGAAATGTGGTCTTTTAGGACCGAGGGGTTTGATTGGAGCTATTATGTCACAGGCTTGCTCCAGCCATTCTGTGTATACCAAACTCGCCTCTTCCACTTTCAGCAGCAATTGAACTTCTGTGGAGGTGAGAAGCTCCTGTAGAGTTGTCCCCTTGGTTTTATTCCAGGCTCTCATTATTATTTGTTCCTTTGGACCTAGACCCCTCCTGCTATGCTCAGTCAGTATTATCTCAAATTGAACGGCGGAGTGATCAGTCCACACCAGGGGTAAGAGGCACATGAATTGAAGGCTCGGGTGATTGGAAAAGATTCCATCCAAGGTATTTTCTGCCACTTGAGTAGGACCAACTACCCGCTGCTTCAGGTCGGCGCTAAGCATCAGATAATTTAAAATCACTGTGTCTGGTTCGCCCAGTGCTTCCAAATAAAAATTAAAGTCTCCCATAATTGTATAGGCTTCTGAGTAAACACCCTCTTCCATTGCGTTTCCAAGGGATGCTAAAACGGGATTTCTAATTCCTGGCAGCCTACACAGTAAACACCCCTTGAAGGTGTGATGATGCGATAGACTAAGGTTGTGAAAAAAGCCCTCACGTGTATCTATTGGGATGGGCTGGAAATCTGCCTTAATCGATCCATGATAGATCACCGCCAGGCCTCCTCCTTTCCTAATCGGCCTGTCTAGAGTATGGCATAAAAACCCTGGAGGGGTGGCCTTTACTATATCTGGGCCAGATGAATCATCTGTCCTGGACTCTGTAATGAAAGCCAGCTTCATTTCCTTCTCCTCAATAAGTCTAGCGCACTTTGCACTATGTTTGACTAAGGACCTAGAATTCAGCAAAATGCATTTAAATACTTGAGTCTCACTGCCAGCTACCTCTGTCCTTTTGTCTTCTCTTATGCGTAGGGGCAGACCTAAAATCCTGGGTAAGCTGTTTTTACATTTAGGACGGACGCCTGGGAGAATTGCCGGCAATGCATCCATTGAGAGGCAGATACAGTCCCAGGCTCTAACTTCCCCCTTTAGCTCTAACACAGTAGATCTGTCATAGGTTAGAATAAATGCCTTACCTGACCTGTGACTTCCAGGGGTCCTGGCGCTGAGCGCGAGTCGAGCGCAGATGGGCGCAGATGGGCTTGCCTTAGCCATAAATTGCCCACGCCAGCCTGGCAATTTATATGCTAGTCAGGGAAAGCCTAGTCCGCTGACCGATGTTCCCACTAAGATGGCCGCCCCGCCCGCCTCTCAGTCCCAAGTCAGTTTCCCTTGGTTCCTGCCCCTGGGAGGTGAATGCAGTGAAATAGCAGGTATTTAAAATCAGTTAAAATCACTTTCAGGAATTAAGCATTAAATTGTGCAAACAAAGCAATGTTCAAATAGCAACTTCCTTCGTGCTTCTCCCGGCTCAAGCCTAAGGAGATCTAGTGCTGCGCGCTCGCGCCAGCCTGGGAATTTATGTGCTAGTCAGGGAAAGCCTAGTCCGCTGACCGGCGTTCCCCCTAAGATGGCGGCCTACCCGCCTCTCAGTTCCGAGTCGGTTTCCCCTGGTTCCTGCCCCTGGGAGGTGAATGCAGTAAAATGGCAGGTATTTAAAATCCGTTAAAATCACTTTCAGGAATTAGGCATAAAATAGTGCAGACAAAGCAATGTGCAAAAAGTAATTTCCTTCGTGCTTCTCCCGGCTCAAGCCTCAAGAGATCATACACTTTCTGAATGTGCTCACTTAAAAAAGGAAAAGCTCCTGATATGGATGGGTGTACCATTGAGGTTTTTTTGCATTTGTCCAAACTTTTAAGTCTCAAATTGCATTCTCTGTTTTCCCATTTTATACTAACCAGAATAGCTGGAGGTTCATTTCAGGATGTGCTAATTTGTCTAATCCTTAAGGAAAACAAAGACCTTAAACTGTGTAAAGATTATAGGCCCATTTCCCTCATCAATTTAGATTAGAAACTTTTTGCTAAAATTCTTGCTCTTCATCTTGATTACTTCCTCAGTTAATAGGAAGGGAGCAGTCTGGCATTATTGAAGGTAGATCTTTTTGGGATAATACTCAATGATTTTTTAATGTCCGAAATAGGTCCAGACTATATCAACTATCCCCAGCAGCCATTGCATTAGATGCGGAGAAAGCATTTGACCGTGTTGCCTGGCCCTTTATTTTTTCTACTTTATCTTGGTTTGGCTTTGGTACAAAGTTCTTTATTTATGTTTCTTTATTATACTCCTTCCCCAAGGATTCTATCATGGTTAATGGTCTTATCGCTTCACAATTTCCCCTACATAGAGGTGTTTGCCAAGGATGTCCTGTATCTCCACTCTTATTTATTCTCACATTAGAAACTTTTTCAAACAAACTTCATCCAAATGCAGATATTCATGGCTTTTAATACGATGATCAGCAATATAAATGTTCTGCCTATGCATATTATATTCTTTAATTTATGTCAATACCTCAAAATTCTTTGCCCACCTTTTTGAAAGAAGTTGAGAATGTTGCTTCTGTTTCTGGCTATAAGTTGAATTCTGATAAATGTGAAATTCTTCCTTTAAATCAATCTTGCTATCAAGTTGATTTTATTGATTCTAATTTCCACTGGAAACAAGATAAAATAAAATATTTTAGCCTTTGGTTTCACCCCATCATTAAAGACACAGTCTCTACTAACTTGAAGCAGGTTCTTTCTGCTATCTCTTCTCAAAATTCAAAAAGGAATCCTTTATTTGTATCATGGTGGGGTATGTTAGATTCTTTCAAAATTATTCCTGCGCTATCATATCATTCATTTTATGTAACATTCCTATCGATATCCCATATTTTTAAAAACAAAAAATTAAGTCAATACTATTTAATTTCCTCTAGAAAAATAAAAAGGTTTGTATATCTCTACAAAGACTTAAGTGTATTTAGAATGAGTTAATTTATCAGATGTTTCTTCTGCCTCTTTCTATGTCTCTTCCTATTTAAAAAAAAATGTTTGTAAACTTTTACTTCCAATATTTTTTCGTCCGAGCGATTCTAGAGCTCAATTTTTAAATTCCTTTCTTTGGCACAATAAATTGGTTAATTTAAAAAACAGAACTATCTTTTGGAAAACTTGGCAAACGAAAGGTCAGAAATAGCTACATCAACTTTTTGAAAATAATTGTTTTCTTTCATTCACTGAAGCTCAACAGAGATTTTCCCTTCCCTCTTCTTTTCCAAATAAATATGATTCCTTAATTTTGGTTTGTCACTCTGCATATATTAATTTATCAGAAGATTCCTCTTGAATCGCTTCCTTGGCTCATCTATTTTCTACCTTATCTTCCTTACCTTCAGTATCACAGATTTATTATAAACTTGTGACTGTGCCAGAATTTAGAGTAAAGACTGAACTTGAAAAGGAACAAGATTTAGGTGTTTCTTTTTCTACTTCTTTTGGAATAAACTTTGGCAAAAAATGTGGAAATCGTTAAGAGCAGCTAATGGTATTCAAACTTTATTATGTATTTATAATTGTCAGCCATAATTGCTTTACATAAGTTATGTAATGGTTCTTCTCCTTCGTGTTGGTTCTGCAATGCATCTCCATCTAATGTTGAACATATGCTCTTTGAATGTGCCTCTACTTATCAATTCTGGCTGAAGGGCTGCTAAAAAATGTATAATATTTTAACACACATTCCTTTTAATTTAAAAATATATTTTAAGGTAGTCTCTCAGGTGATTGGTCACCCTATTGAGGAAAATTGAATTTTGCCTTGTTATGTGTGCCTACGTGTTCCCCATCCTATGTTATATGTGCATGATCGAAATGCATATATCTCCCTATGATCGATTAAAGACGCAATTATAGTTGTGTCCAACGTTAGTATGCCAGTATCCAGTTCTCGTGAAAGCAACGAGTATTAGGCCTATGTTGCCACGTTTTACAGTGTGCACGTTAATTCAGCAAAATGTCCCCGTTTCTAGGCCTCATGAGGGCCCGGACACCAGATTCAAGCTCCTGTCTCCTGAACCCACTCCGAGGAGCGATGCAGCCCCCACCTGCATCCCTGACCCTTCACTTACTTTCTGCCGCGCAGCGCGGTGCCCGGCCTGGCTCTGCCTGCCTGTCTGCCAAGAATATGTTATGCCTCCAGTTATCAGTTCAGCTCTTCGTCTTTGCATTCCTTAGCTGACGAACCGCATAAACAACTTCCGTTATAGTCTAGCCTTTCTGTCTCCATGCAAGTGAATTACTGTATTAATATTCATAGGAGATTCATAGCACACGCAATACATGTAGAATATATGCATGCACCAGTCTTAGTGTCAAGTAGCCTTTGCCCTGATAACTTTTGGATTCCATCAACATGTACTCCAAACACCAGATACCAGATATGCTATAGGTACATGTCGTCCTGACACCGCAGACTTTAGTCTCCTCTTCTAGTGCAGAAGTCATAGCCCCCAGTTCTCCCCGGTAACACGTCATTGTCAGTTTGCGCGCACCACTAGGTTAAAGGTCCCAGCTGCTCAGGTAGCCCCCTCCATGTTTCCGCCCATTCATGACACTTCTGTGACGTTCTCATCACATGTCTATGTGCACGCCCTGTGCACGCCTTCTTTTCACGCCCATGTGTTCTTATCTTACGCTTGTCACTAGTTACGCCTACTGTATGTAATGTAATGGTGATATTTTACTATATATATCTTGTGATGTTGATGAAACGTGTGCAGCTGCCTCTCTGTTTTATTTCAGGCTGTCCCGATCCTGTCCCTTCCCTTTTTGCCTGAATAAAGCCCGTTCGACTCGGATACATCGGATCCTGCCTCTTATTTATTGAGCTATCTGTTATTGTTAATGTATTCAAAAATAGTACAGGTATTTAATTATTTATTTACCACAGTAATGGCGCCCGAACAGGCACGTGCCCTTTCCCCACGCGCCGGCGATGTAACGCAGGCCCCCTGACCCTCTGCAGCCGTGACGGAACTATACCGTGCACGTGCAGATATTTCTGCTTCAAGTCTCCCTCAGGCCCACGGAGGAGACGGAAACTGCGGTCCGGCATCCAGACGAGGCGGTGTGGAATGCGGTTCGTCCCGACCAGAGCCCAAGCCGAGAGAGCAAGGTCCGAGGTATCCGGAGGCCCACCTGTAACCGAAGCCCGAAGTTCGAAGCGCGTAGTAGTAACCAGACGTCGTAGCAGTCCAGTCCAGTCCGAGGCCTTCAGTTTCTGCTTCTCGGTGAGTACCGTTGCGGGGGAAGTATCTAGACAGGAGCATTAGTTTGTTCCTGGTCCGATGGGTTTGGGTACACAGATCCAGTCTGTACTGTTTTAGCAGTGCATCTAGTTTCTGTACTGTTTTAGCAGTACATCCAGTATTACTGTTAAGGCTGTTCTCGAGAAATTCAAGTATTATGTTTCAGGTAATATTTCTGTTCGATCTGTTATTCATGTATTTTTATGTCGTGGTATGAGTGATTTGTTTGCCATTTCATTACTGTGTTTATTGTATATTGTGTCAAAGTCCAAGTACAAGTTCGAGATGCCTCTATTCTCGAAATTACGTCAGATAAAGACTAGAAAAGGGTTACTCGAAGAAGCAGTTCCTGTCCCTCCTCGGGACAGTCCTGGTCACTTTATGTATCACAAGCATGGCTTAGATGCCATATTATATCTAGATTTATGGGTGGATTACACCAAACATCTTGAAGAGAAATATAGATGGCCTGTATCAGGTACATGGGATGCCGAGTGCATCATGCGAGTAGAAGAAGCATTATGGAAAAAGAAAGCCAGACAGTCCCAGAAAGATGCCATCGAGTTATGGCGCAAAGAATCTCATAAAAGAACCGAAAAAGAATTCAGAAAAACAGAATTAAGTAGAGAATCCTCAGAGAAAGCCCAAGAAAGAGAATTAATCGAAGAAGGTGAACGAGTTAGAGCAGAACAGTCAGACAGACAGAGAAATGCCCTTATTAAAGGTATGTATCCTCTTCTTGCCGAGGGCTTGCCGAAGGCAACCCCGGAAGCATCCTGTAATTTACCGCCACCCTTGGTCCCGATTAAGCTACGTCATAAACCGACCGCAGCTGAAATTTTTCTCTCGTCCTACTTGGACGACACAGTCCCAGAATATGCAAATCCTATTCCGCCTGCTCACCCACAGCATCCTGTTAATAATGTAATTCCTGTTCCTCCAGCCACTGGTCCCGGGGGTCAAGTTAATGTGCCAGTACCCCCGGACCAGCCGACAGTAAATGTACCCGCTTTGCCGGTCACTTTACCAGCACGTACAGTATTCACCGACGATTCTAGTTCAGGAGCAGCGGGGGGAGGTGCTCCTATCACCCCGCCTCAAGCAAGACGACTGACGCCGCGAGAAGCAGCGTTACAGCATACGCCAAAAGTGGCTACATACACAGATCTCAAGCGACTTCTTGCTGACTGTATATATGATCCAGTCCCAGGCGAAGATCACATGATCTTATATTCAGTACGTTTAAGACGGGTTGCCAGCTTTTTGATCACCCTACCCGACATGAAGGAACATCTAAACAGAATATATCGTTTTATCCGTACAGGAGAGAATCCAGGAAGTATTCACGAAGCTATGTCACAGAGGAAAGCCGAGGTTCAACTTATGATTTTAAAGTTCTTGATTAATTGTTTAATAAGAGAGCAAGATTATCCAGATAAAGATCAAGACGAGATGAAAGCCCTGACCAGGTGGAGTGACAATATAGCCGAGGGAAAACACAAGACACAAGGTAGTGTAGAGAGTATGTACAAGAAAATTCGTAAGGAAATAATACGTATACACCAGAAGGAGGAAGAAAAACGAGCAACCGAGAAAGAGAATGACTCTTCTAGTGAAGAGGTAGACAGCGAGAATCCCTCCAGAATAGCGTATGTAGGTAGAACTAGACTTTCCGACCGACTTTCACGCCTAGATTACAAGAAAGTTTTTCCTCCTCTAGCACCAGAACAGTGTTCTCTTGAGCAAGTATTCCAGGCCACCGATCAAATTCTGAAATCACGAATAGGTTATAGTGAGCTGAGTACAATGCATGAACAAGAACTAGCCCGATCAGCAGTCCGATGGACTGGTGATTCTACCACATTTCCAGATGAAATAGTGGCCCAAATATTTCTGAAACTGCCCACGGCCGAACAGCGTCTGGTGGGTACGTATATGATCCAGCACCTCATTACACTGTATGAGGATCAGCATTCTGATCCAGGTCCTCTACATGATGTATTAAACGAGTTACTCCTAAACAGATGGAAAGGTTTAGGTACCGATTTAATTAGTGTCATATTAGAACAGTGCCACAAATACAGAACGTTCCTGAATCCGCATTTTGTTCCTGTTCCACCTCCAGAAAGGAAATCATTCTATATAGACAGACAGAATCCGTTACGAGAAGTACATCCAGTTAAGGTAGAGGGGGGTGGTCTAGAACGAGTATTTGTTTACACCCCCATCACAAAAATAGAACTCTTGGAAATGAAAAAGTTAATTCCTTGTCACGATAAAGATCCAGCAGGGTTCCACCGTGAATTAAAAGACATGCTCCGTATGGGAGAATACACGTATCCCGATATCATTAAAATGTTAAAGGTCCTGTTGCCTGCGGGCATATATGAAAAACTAAAGGAAAAAGAATGGGAGGTGGGAGAGAAAAAGATAGATTGGACAGCATTAGAAACTGAAGATAACACACGAGTTCCAGGTACCGGTCTTGGGGATAAAGCTAAAGCTTTGCCCGAATTGTTAATACAAGTTTTGCCAAGATTACTAGCCACGAAAAAGGAAGACTGGGATGCCATCTCAGCCTGTAAACAGAAACCAGATGAAGACACTAGTGATTTTTATTCCAGATTTGAGAAATGTTTCATTATTAATAGTGGTCTGAAAACAAGTAGTGAATCATATCCACATCTTTTTGTTACCAAACTAGTCGAGAATTCAAGTCCACAAGTTAAAAATCAAGTACTGAAAGTCGAGAGTACTTGGCAAGCAAATACTCCGTCACAAATGCTTCAGATGCTACAGTACCACCAGAACAGAATCAGGGAGGAGCAGGAACACGAAAGGAGACGTATGAAAGACACGAAAATGAAAGTATTAGTTGCACAGTCTGTTCCGCAAGACAGTCAGAAGAGGGGTCCGAACCAAGCTAGTCATCCTGCAGCTCCCGTTAAAGGGACATGCAATTACTGTAAACAGCCAGGTCATTATATAAACGAATGTGCAGTTCTGAAACACAACATAGCTACTGGTAAAACTAAAGAGAGACCACGTCCGCCTAGACAAGAACAAGTTTCACAGAATTCCCAGCCACCGCAGAATGCACAACAGACAGTTACAGTACCGCAGCCTATAGCTGCAACACAACACGTTACACAGCAGATGTACCAGTATGCACAGTCAGAGTATCCAGATTACCAACCATATTCATGAAACAGCCTAGAGAGGGAGGTAGGCTTGCCTCTCATCGAGATTCCTGTAGATCAAGAGGGTCCCTATGTACACAGTCAAGTATTAGGGAAAGACAGAAAGTTTCTGATTGATACAGGGGCAAGTAGGACTACCATCAGTCATGACGAGGTTCCAGGGGCTCCACTCTCAGGCTCTAGAAATGTTTCCCTTGGATTTTCAGGAAAGCCTATTGTTAATGAAATATCGAAACCAGTTACTCTAGAAGTTGGTCCATTGTCCCGAACTACAGATTTGTTACTCACGAAATCATGTCCAGAAAATGTATTAGGCATTAGGACCCTAAAAGAATTAGGCGCAGTTATATGTTGTTCCCCAGAAGGGGTACGACTGTTTCTGAGAGATTTTAAAGGTCATTATGTATTACGTGATTTTGATCTAAGATTATTGAATGTACCACAGCATTTATGGGCGCAAGGTCCAACTGATGTAGGTTGTATGCACATCACACCCCATCGTGTCACTCTGAAGAAAGGTGTTGTATTACCACGAATCAGACAGTACAAATTGCCACCCGAGGCTGTAGCAGCCCTATCGAAAATTATTGACGAACTGATTGCTCAAGGAGTGGTTGTAGAAACTGACTCCAATGTATGTACTTCTCCTATCATTCCGATTCTGAAACGTACTGATCCAAATGCACCTCCAGTTTATCGATTAGTGATTGACCTTCGAGAACTTAATAAATGTATCATACCCCAGTACCCTGTGGTTCCAGATATTTCTTCCCTATTGACAGCCATTGATTCCGAAGCTACGTTCTTTACTGTTATTGATCTCAAGAACGCATTCTTTAGTGTCCCCATTCATCCAGACAGTCAGTTTCTTTTCGGATTCTGTTTAAATGGAAGAAGCTATAAATTCACACGAGCACCTCAAGGTTTCACAGAGAGTCCTAGTATTTACAGTCAAGCACTTAAAAGACAACTAGACAATATTCACATGCCAACTGACACTGCCCTGCTCCAGTATGTCGATGATCTATTGATCACAGCCCGTTCTGAACGCGACTGCGAACGTGCGTCACTTACAGTCTTGTATTTCCTGGCCGAGATGGGGCACAAGGTGTCCCCTTCCAAATTGCAATTCTGTGTCCAGCAAGTGGTCTACCTTGGACACTTACTGTCCAAGAGGGGTAGGCAGTTGACACCTGACCGTATCCAGTTAATAGCGCATCTTCCACAGCCCAAGACTCAGAAGGAGGTACGAGCTTTTATCGGCCTCACTTCTTACTGCAGACAATGGATTCCTCAGTATGCATTTCTAGCCAAGCCACTGATACAGTTAACGACACAGGAGGCAGCCGTATCGACTGTCCTCCCTTGGACCCAGGAACATACACTTGTTTTCAATGAGTTAAAGAAAGCTTTATGCCAAGCACCTGTTCTAGCAACACCAAACTACAGTAAGCCTTTCACACTTTTTGTCACTGAACGTGATGGTACTGCATTATCTGTTCTCACACACGATCAAGCAGGACAATACAAGCCCTGTGCTTATTTTTCTAGCACATTAGATCCGGTGGCCCAGGCTCTGCCTGCGTGCCTCAAGTCAGTTGCAGCCACAGCTCTAGCTATCAGACAAAGTGATTCCATAGTGTTAGGACACTCCCTGACAGTACAAGTTCCACACTCCGTGGAAGTTCTTTTAAACCGAACACAGACTCAGCACTTGACAATTGCACGTTTAACAGATTATGAACTGACACTGTTTCAGCCACACATAGAAATCAGACGCTGCAACATTTTAAATCCCGCTACACTGTTACCCTCAGTTACTTCAAATCCTGCCACACATGACTGCGTGGAAGTTGTGAACACCATGACAAAGCCAAGACAAGACTTGACAGACATTGCATTACCTGATCCCGATCTGACACTTTATGTGGATGGTTCATGTATGAGAACAAGTACAGGAGAACTAGTTGCCGCGTATGCAGTGACTACTGACACTGAAGTTATAGAAACACATCGCATTGACACCCTGTCTGCTCAAGCAGCAGAGCTTGTCGCTCTGACTCAAGCCTGCATACGAGCCAAGAACTTGAAAGTTAACGTATACACAGATTCACGTTATGCATTCGGAGTCGTACACGACTTTGGAGTGCTCTGGCAAGAAAGAGGTTTTATGACTTCTCATGGAACCAAGATTCAGCATGGCCCACTCATTCAAGCTCTGTTAGATGCAATACATTTACCGACAGCTATCGCTATCATGAAGTGCAAGGCACATACGAAAGTCACTGACATAATTTCCCAGGGTAATGATCTAGCAGATCGAACAGCCAAGCTCACAGCTCAGACTCCAGACATTCCAGTTAACCCGACACAGACACACATTCCAGATCAGACTACTTGTATGACAGTTAAGGACCCTACACAGGATGTAATAGATATACAGTCACATGCTACTCCCGATGAAATAAAGAAATGGTCTGAACAAGGAGGGGTCCAGACAGATCAAGGATGGTTGACGAAGGGAAAAGCCACATGGTTTCTCCCCGACTCTATGGTTCAAGTCATTATTAACACCGCACATAGTCCAGCACACTTAGGAGAAAAAGCCATGTTAGACAGTATTCAGAACCTCTGGTTTAACAAGCATTTACGAGCAGCCGCCTAGCAGAAAGTGCGTACCTGCATGATCTGTTGTCAGTTCAATCCAGGTAAAGGTGTTCCGGTGGAACAAGGTGGATTCCATCCTTACGACCACCCTTTTGAAGTCCTCCAGATGGATTATATTCAGATGGAGAGATGTCGAGGTTTCAAGTATGTCCTTGTAGTTGTATGCGCTTTGTCCAGATGGACAGAAGCATATCCAGTCCCAGATTACACTGCTGCGACCACTGCCAGGCAGTTGGTTCGTGAGTATTTTCCCCGCTATGGATTACCAAGGGTCGTGTATTCAGATAACGGCCAGCCATTCTCATCCGAGCTCATGAAACAAGTATCCCTTCTGTTAGGGTACCAGTGGAAGTTCCATTGTGTACGCCATCCTGAAGCAGCCGGTCTCGTAGAGAGACATAACCAGACCTTGAAAATCCGAATCGCCAAAGTATGTGCAGAGAAAGGTGTAGATTGGATGGTAGCACTGCCCGTTGCCCTTTTCTATATGAGAATGGTCGCTCATTCCCGTTCAGGTCTATCTCCGTATGAGATAGTGTTCGGTCGTCCCCCAAATATGTGGGGTACACCTAGACCGCGTACAATTACAGATGTTGACAGTAATATGCTGACAGATTACTTGGCTTCCTTGATGTCTGCACTACAATCTTGTCGTTCACAGGTTGCCGCTGCTTTTCCAGACAACACCGAAGTGAAACCGCATGAGGTCATACCAGGCGACTTCGTTTTGATTCGTAACTTTGATCGTTCAAGTCCGCTGGAGCCCCGTTGGAAGGAGCCTCGACTAGTACCACTCACCACGAGGACGGCCGTGAAGATTGAAGGCCGCAAGGGGTGGTTGCACTCCAGTCATGTAAAGAAATTCCATGGACTCAAACCAAAGACTTTTTTCAAAGACTGCCCCGTTCTCAAGGACTGCCCAGACACTGAATCTAAACTTCCCCTGTTAGAGAAAACTCCGCAGCAGGAGTATAAAATGAAACTGAGGTCTAGTAAGTCAGCCAGTTTAATTGTCTAAGTCCCTCTCGGGTGAAACGGTTAGACAGGTTCCTGACATGTATGAGATAGACCCACACAGTGAGAGAGTTAGTCAAAACTCTAAGAGATGTATCATTACTCTGTTCTTTCTGATCTTTCTGAGTCTTATGGTTACCTGCATAAGTTATGCCTTACATTTATGTTTTCCTATTTCACATGTACATATGTTTTCTAATGTTACAGTAGAGCACACATTTAGTGACCTGCCTCCTCATGAGTTATCCTATCGTCTTGCTATGCGTAATAATACTTTTATCCGAATGCTGCACTATTCACACCAGACCAGCAATGCCACTAATTGTTGGGTGTGTGGTCGACTCCCCCCTTTCCAGACACCGAAGGGAGTTCTGCCACTCTTTCCCTATCCATTTTCACATAATGGTTCGTGTGGAGCATGGTCCACGTTAACGTCATCCTCAAATGATATGTCCCTTCTGAATAGAACATGTTTCCCAGACAAGGAAGGATTTTCCCATAGAACAGGATTAGATCTAGAAAATGAAGTATATGATCTAGGTAATTATTCCTCGAATTTCATGGTTTTGAATGTTTAGTCCGAGACTACTCCAGATTTGCCTGCTATTTCAGTTCTACCAGTTAAAGGCGAATTATGTGTCAGAAAGAATGGTTCCGCACATGTAGGACATAGTGATTGTACTACTGTGGTCGAGTATAGTGACAGTGGGAAATCTATTTTCAAAGCCTCACGTCATTCTTATTTTGTTTGTGGTCAGACCGCATATGTTCGTCTGCCCCTCGATTGGGATGGAACATGTTATATTGCCTTCCTACTGCCACCAGTTTTCCTAGCCCCATCCGATTATCACAGAAACACATATCTAGTACACGTTAGACATAGAAGGGAGATCGAGTCCCCAATTGTCGATCAAACTGAAACTACTTTAGAACAATATCAAGATTTCAATAAAGGTTTCTTCTTCTTCATAGGTCCTGTCCAGAATAGTAAGCTAATACGTAGGTTAACCAGAACCCTTGAACCAGTAGTAAATGAGACTACTTCCGCTCTAGGTAACTTAACTGAAGAACAATCTGCTATGAGATTTGTCGTGCTCCAAAATCGTCTCGTCCTTGACGTCATACTGGCCGATAGAGGAGGAGCTTGTAGAGTCATCGGATCTAGTTGCTGCATTTTCATTCCTAATAACGCGCCGTCTGTTTATTCAGCTATAACCAGACCATAAAATTGCCCATCAGTTACACCAGAATCCAGGCACCTGGACATGGTCCGGTTGGCTCTGGAGTATAATATCTGCCTGGGGATGGAAAGTATTGTCATTCCTAGGTATAACAGTAATGATTATATTCAGTTGCTGTCCTATGTTGATAGAATTCTCATATAAGATTTTCTCCTTGCAATAGCATTTCAACAAATAACTAGATCTTGTAAAGATTCCACCAATGAATCTTTTCAAGCATACTGGTATAGTGTTTGCAACCATCACAGCTTAGACAGAGCTTACGTTACTCTCATAACTCCTGCCATCAAAAGAGACCCTTCATAATCCTCGAATGGAAGACGTTTCCAAACACCTTAATTTTCTTGTTACTGTTACTATTACTTACCTTGTATCATAAACATATCATATTTTCTAAATTGTATGTCTAGCAATGATATTATATATATTTATGTAGTTATAGGATATTCTTCTTCCATTTATATTATTGCTTATTTGTATCAGAACATGTTGGCAATATGTTATCCTTATGATATTTCAATTGGCCATGTTCTAGTAATGATATTCATATTTAGACTTTAATCTATAAAATATCTTTTTTTAGCTTATACTACTGTCTGTTTTTTATTATGATGTTGCAAAGTTTTCTTTTTTTGTTTTTTCTACTATATTTCCATGTATTTTATTGTGGGTATTTTATCAAACTTTCCTTTTTAAACTAAAAAGAAAATGCAGTCATCCATTTCTAGAACATTCATATCTCCTTCCCACTGCTGAGAGACAATCAGGTAACTTTTTTAAGAGAGCCAACATACTCCCTAAGTTCCAATCTCCAAATAATACGGTATGCAACAATTGACCTTGAATGTTGCTTCCTCCAGGTACACCATTAACAGAAGGGCTCTTTCTCCTCATCAATTCCTCGCAATTGTTACCAACTTTCTTCTCCCTGACTTCACTATCAATTGTGTAATACATCACAATAAACTTTCACCAGCTAACAAGAATCAAGATAACACACCTTCAGAGGAAAGGAGACAGCATAATGATAAAATTAAAGCAAGAATTTTTAGCTAAGGCCTAATGTCAAGCTAAATTAACTCAATAATCTAAATGGATGCATGTTACAGTATTATAGTAATTGAAAGCGAGCTATCATTATAGAACGTGAATATGCAATGAACATGACTATATTGGTCTATTCATTAACCTAATACATTAATGTAGGAAATCTTAGTGACATGCTATCAATTCATTTACATGTATCACACACGGTAATGAGGTTAAAACACAGGTTGAATATACAGGTCGTATATAAGTACATAAATGTATATACATGATGTTAATAGGGTGAAGCCTAGATTACACTGTTCCAATGTACAAACAAGACAGAGAGCAGCACCTTTGGATTTGTCAAAAAATCACAGTAAATTTAATAGTGAATTACCCTAACACAGTTAATTGAGGTCATTATATCATATCCACAGTTTGAGAGGAATCGCATAATGCCCTCCCTACCCTAAATGGAGAGACATCACCTTTTGTACATGCTGAGAGCAGAGACGCGTAAACCAAGCATGGCAGTCATTGTGTTTTTCCCCTTCAGCTACTCTCTCAAAGCAACAGAGGTGGGATTGTGCTGAGACATTTAAATGGTGATGCATAATGTTTGGCAAAAATGAAATGAGAAGTTTTAGCATTTAATCATTTAAAGCTCTTACCCATGCACAGGATCGCTATGCCAGCGATGGCGCTATGATGCACGTCACACAGGACTATCATGCTAACGATAGCGCTATGATACATGTTGCACAAGAATGCCATGCTATGATGCGCGTCCTTGAGAAGATGGTCCCCATCTGATGCACTGTACTTGTTAGAAAGTACCATGGCTATGTCTTCCATCCGTCTCGCCTGGAGATCTCTGTGCTTCACCATTGGTGTAATGTGCACTGCCACTAAGGAAAATATATGGTTCCTGTGGCTTCCGTCAATAGTAGATGCACAGAACAAAAGTAACAAAATAGTTCTTACTTGGCACAAATATTATAACTAAGTGCATCCCTCAACAAACAGATTCAGACAGGGGCTTTTCAAATTGAGTTTTTGTGAAGCAGAACAATTCTGTATGTCGTGATTAACAGTTACACTAAACTAGATCAAATATTGTCAGGGAGGGTGTTCTTTTACTCCCATGCGTTTGTTGCATATAATATTTGCAATGAATAGTGCAAGTGCTATTAAGTCATACCTAATAATTGGCCATTCCTAATTAGGATGATCCAGCTGTTAAAAGAACAACGTGAGAATACATTATTCATCCCCATTGATATTATTAGAACTGGTGTCTTTTGAGATCAAGCTAGGGAACGTGACAGTGTTATGTTTCTGGTATTAGCATAGTGCGCTCGTGTGCTATTAGTGCAGTGGAGTGCCCGGAATGCGTTTTGCTGATAGTTTCTGGATTCTTTGGAATGTGAATTCCTGCAGGGTTCTCGGTTGCTTAGACTGTATGCTTCCACACTGCAGGCAGACTGCGATATGAGGAAGAAACACTGGTTTTGAGCGGGTGTAAAATGTTGGGCTAGATGCATCACAGACATTTCATGTGTGAAATGTGAATTTATGAGAGCTTGTATGTGTGTATGTCTGTTCGGTTTTCTTCGTGAATAGTTATTTTATGAAGTTGCTTGTGAAGTGTGCCCTGTCTTGGACGTTAGAGTTCAGTGGCCGGCTTGCATCATAGGTAGGTGTCACCCGGTTTATGGTACATGCAGGGACTCGTGCCATGACAGCCAGATGCAAGCATGGGCAGGGTTAAACTGTGGGACAACAGATGTACCATTAGAGTTGAAATTATAGTACACAGAAGGACTGTCTTCTTCTTGCACAAATACAACAAAGGTGCCTTAAAGTTATCTAACGTTCTTAAAAAGACATTTCAGATCTCTCCTGAAATTACAGATGAACATGCTAAGCCATACCAGCCCTCACGTCGCAAAGGGAGTTGGACATTGATCACTTGTTTGTCCCTGAAGCTCATTAACTTACCAAGCTTGCTTATATCTTCCTGTTGGACAGTAAGGAAGACGAGGAGGAAGGAATCATAAAGGGTACTGTTGTCTGCTCAATGGCTACCAAATGTTTCAAAGATCCCATGACTTGTGATGTCTTGGAGGTGTAAGCTTTTAATCATTGTTTTGTCTGTGTGTTCTGGTACTTTTTAGTGTAGCTTTTTTTTTTATTCAAGAACATTTATTGACAAATATAAAGGTGTCTATAAAGAATACATATCAGTAATCTCATATAAAAATATCCAGAGTAAGCATATTTGCGAATATACGAATCGGACTTATATATGACAATATATGAGATGCAAATAATACATTTAAAATCTGAATAACAATACATTATAGAAGGAAATAGGAACAATTAGGGGATCAGGGGGGTTTAAGAACGTCTTGTTGTGATGGCTGTGGCTGAGAGTACCTTTTAGCACTTGCATCAAGAAATATTGTAACAGGTGACCATAAATCCAAACGCTTCGTTGCCAAGTTTGTAGGGTAAAAAAAAGCAGTGTCTAAATGATGGTTATGATAGACAGCATACCACCAGGCTCTGTAAGAAATTTTTGTAAAGTCTTTCCAATTTATAGTAATTTGTTGAAAAGCGACAGCTAATAACAAATCAATCATTTTAACATTAAATGTCATGTTTTCCCAAACAGGTGAGAGGCTTCCTAAGAAGATGTTGGTGAAGAAAAAGGGAAATAGTGTAAAAAGTTAAATTGATTTGAGTCAATACTTGTTTCCAGAAGTGACATACAGATACACAAGAGAAGAACATGTGAAACAAATCAGCGTTTGCCGATTAACTTGTCAAGCAAGCATCTGACACAGTTGAAAAACTTTTGCTTAAAACGTGCAGTGATAATAAAAGTCTATTGTATACAAAAAACAGTGTTTGCTTTGTATTTGCTGCCCTGGAGGATTTACGTAGCATAATCCATAAGTGCTTCCATAAAAGAACTCGCCAAGATGTCTGAAAATCATGTTCCCACGCCCCATCTATTTTAGTTTTCTGCCTAATAGTAGTAGTGCCTTGTAGAAATCTGTATATAGCAGAAGCTTTAGGTGTGCTTTTTAACATAGTGTACAGTTGTGAGAGGGAGTCGGGGTTGTTAGAAATAATAGGTACGCTGGATATTTGGGTATAAGTGGTCATCACGGCTTCTCTTAAGAGATTATATTATTAGTGAATGAAGTAGGCAGGTTAAACAATTGATTAAGTGAGGAGAAAGATAAAAAGACTGATTGGGAAAATAACTGGTGAACCCAAAGTAATCCTTTCTGTCTCCAGGTTTTCCAATAGAAGGGTTAATTATGAATGAGCAAATTTGTATTATGCCAAATGGTTGAACTGAAGATGGAATCTATGGTGTGTTGTGTAGGGGGAGATGATAGCAGGAGGAGTTTAGAGGTCAATTTGATTATGGGGGTAGAAAGAGACTGCGGTTTGCATGAGAAGGAAAGATACTCCTGAAAAGAAAACGGAGAAAGAAAAAGACGTTCAATTGAGGTCCACAGAGGACAGTCATCTGTGGGCTCAAGTAACCAATAAGATGCCTGACGTAGAAGAAATGCTTTCTGATTTGCCCGAAAATCTGGAAAATGAACTCCACCTTCATCTTTGGAACGAATTAACCTCTTCAGAGCCATTCTGTATTTTTTGTTGTTCCATAAAAAGGAAGAGGGAATTGAATTGACCGTATTAAATTATTTAACAGGGATTGGAACTGTTATATTGGATATATTGTATTAGACTATGGGTGACAGCATCATCTTAATGGTATCTAAGCATCCCCACCAAGATAAGTAGAGGGTATGCCATTTAGTGGTCAAGTCTGAAAGCTTTTGAATGCATTTATTCATGCAGTTTGCTACTGTGTCTGAAATGTTAGTTCTAATATATAGCCCTAGATACTTAATATGATTAGGGTCCCATGTAAAATTCGAAGAACTACATTTAAAAGTATATTTGGTTACGGGCAACATTTTGCATTTATCATTATTTAGCTTATATCCAGAGATAAGGGAGTATGCTTGGACTTCAGCTAGAAAGGCAGGAATTGATTCACTTGAATTAGAAATAAAAAGCAAGATATCGTCAGCATAAGCTGCAAGTTTAATATGATAATTAGTCATTTGGAAACCATCTAAATTTGGGTTTTGGCCTAATTTGGAGAGGAAAGGTTCCAGAGCTAGATTAAATAAAAAGAGAGATAATGGGCAACCTTGACAAACTCCTCTACCTAAATCAACAAATGAGAAAACCAAACCATTAGCACAGACTGCAGCACAAGGGTTGGAATAAAGAAGAAAAATCAAAGATATAAATTTACGACCAAAAACAAACCATTTAAGAATGTAAAACAGATAGGTCCACTCAACCGTGTCAAACGCTTTCTCCACATCTAATGCAATTGCTGCCAGGGAGTGTTGTAGGCGAGATGATTTGGACAAAATGTTAAACAGAAGTTGGGTGTTGTCTGTAATGAAACGTCCCTTAACAAAGCCAGACTGTTCCTTTCCCAGCAAATTTGATAGGTAGGAATCTAATCTAATAGCTAATGCTTTTGAAAAGATTTTATAATCAATGTTGACCAGGGAGATATGCCTATAATTCTTACAAAATGTAGAGTCTTTGCCGTCCTTGGGGATTTGTAATGATTTAATTGCAGTTTACCCTGACGAAGGGCTATGAAAAGCCCGAAATTCATTGGGTATTAATAAAGAAATGCTGGCTCGACCAAATCTTGAGTTTTGGTAGTATTCCTGATGAGGCCTGTGGCACGCTGTGAATATATGAAGCATCCAAAACGCATGATTAAATATGTCTGTGGAACATAAAAGTGAAAATCATAAAATAGACTGTACAAAAATGGTTAAAATGGATAAAAATGACTTTTTGAGATATTTGGAAACTGAGGTAGGATGGAACATCCTTTTCAGCAGTGCGACTGGGAGCGGAGCCTCTTTATGCTCCCCACTGTCAGTCCTTGGGGATTAGGCAAATATGTGCCTCTGAAAAGGATCCAGAGGATTTATTTAAAGAGCTAAAAAGAATTGTTAAAGAGTACAATTTAGGCAAAAGTATTTTGGAAAAATGGAGATAAAATTCAATTGTAAAGCCGTCCGGACCCGGTGCTTTGTCTTTTTTAAGATCTTGAAGTGCAAATAGTAGTTTCTGTTGTGCAATATCTGACTCCAAAGAGGAAAAATCCAGAGTAGAGAGATGAGGTTTTGGTATGTTAGACTAGAAATGTGACAAGGAATGTTGAGTGGGTTGTGTTTCGGATGATTATAAAGATTTGTAAAAAATGGAGAATTCACTTAGAATTTCAGCATCCTTAAATTTTAAATTTGAATTAGTATCATATATCGATTCTATGTTTAATTTGTTCTGTCTAACTTTTAAGTAATTAGCCAATATTTTCTCAGCTTTATTTTTACTGCCATTAAACTTTGCACTAGATTTTCATAGACATAATGAGGCGTCATCAGTCGACTTTTTGTTAAAGTGCAAATTAGCATTTATAAGAGCTGCTAAGCAATTTTTGGAGTGTGAAGTGTAATAAAAATATTCTAACTGCGTGATGTCTTTGAGAAGAGTTTTAGTATGTAGACGAGCATTTCTGCGTTGCTTGGTAACAAAACCAATAATGAAATCTCTTGCCGAAGCTTTATAAGCATCCCATATGATTGAAAATGGCATGTGTTCAGTGTGCTTGAATAAAAAAAAAATCATTAAAAAAATTTGTGAAAGAAGCAGTAAACTCTGGGTTTAAAAGAAGAGCATTATTGAAACGCAATCTTTTAGCGATTGAGGATTTAGGTAAAATATCGAAACAGGACCATGGTCTGAGAATAGAATGGGGCCAATTTCTGCATGTGTAAGCGTTTGTGAGATATTGTGGGAGACAAAAATATAATCGATTCTGGATTGAGTGTGGTGAGTAGGGGAATAAAGGGTATATTCTCTGGTGGTTGGATTATATAATCCTAGGCATCTAGAAGTTTGTGTTGACTAATAGTGTGAATAAAGGATTTATGCGGTTTATTGGGGACAAAGGGAAATCTAGAATTCCTGTCAACAAATGTGTCAAATACCTGGTTACAGTCGCCAGCTAATACACAATTATCTTCCATAGAGTAT
This sequence comes from Lissotriton helveticus, assembly GCF_964261635.1. Lineage (NCBI taxonomy): Eukaryota > Metazoa > Chordata > Amphibia > Caudata > Salamandridae > Lissotriton > Lissotriton helveticus. Next base: position 1,035,684,069 of record NC_136063.1, read on the forward strand.
GTAATTTGCTTGGCCAATGTAGACCAAAAAGAGGGTTCACCACATGTGGGGGCATAAACATTGAGAAGCGAAACTGGAACATCCTTTAACAACAATTTGACACTCAGCCATCTTCCATTACCATCACCATCAGATTCTTGCGACAAGAGTGAGATTGGAAGTGACTTACGACAAAGTATCATTACTCCATTGCGTTTCCCGTCTCCTGGAGATAAGAATACATCCCCTACACACCCTCTTTTCAATTTTAATGATTCAATATCTGTTAAATGAGTTTCTTGTAACACCACCAAATCAGCATTCAGTTTAGCTAAATGAGTGAGGACTCTCTGCCTTTTAATAGGAGAATTTAAACACCTAACGTTCCATGAAATGTGTTTCAATAACATAGGTAATCAAAAACGGAATCAAAACGTTGAGGCATAAATCCAATCAGTTATAACAACATTGTATATTAATAAGAAAGAACTGGACTAGAGATAGGAACATAGATAAGCGAGAAATGTAAAATGTAGAAAGTATAGACCATAAATATAAGATGGAATTAGCAAAAAAGCGGAGGATAGAATTAAAGGTAAGATAATGAGGAGACAGGGAACAAGAAAGAATGAGTGTTGGAGTAGTAAGTAATATCATGTAAAAGAGAGAAGAAAACTGGAGAAGAATGTAAAAGACACCAAAAGCGAAGAACGAGTGAAATTGTAAGACGAAACAGAAAATGAAAGACAAAACAAAAGACATAACTACACTAAGGGAACAAGAATGTGGGGGACGGTGGAACCACATGGAGCAGACGAAACATCCAGTGAAGACCAGACCGAACCATGGAGGGAACACGCCATAACAGAAACATAACTGTGGAAGCAAAAAGAAATGCAATAATAAGATTATCTCTAGCTTAAATACTGAGTGTAAACATAGAAGAAATGTAAGCTTATAATGCTAATTAACAATATATAGAATAGGACTAAAGAATAGAATTAATAAAAATGGATAATAACATAGATCCTGTAATCAACGAGAAAATGACAACTCAAATAAGAGACTCAAATAAACAAGTTCCAAGTGAGGAGGATGGTCTCGAAGAATCCATGAGATCTGTCTTGTGTGCGTTAATAAAGCTTTGCAAACTTACTGGATCATCATATGAAGAAGTTTTGTTATTATAGGTGACTTTAAACATACATGTTTGGAATAGACCATATCTGGCACCCATGGAGCAGAGGACTGGTCTTATGTCAAGGAAGGCTTTACGTCTTGACGCAGTAGCTCTGGAATAATCCTGTGCGAAAAACAATGTAGCACCAAACCAGGAAATCTTTTGAAGGGCCCTGGCAGCAGCCAGCACTTTTAACATATCTGTGTATTCCAAAAAGTATGAAATCACTCCTCTAGGTCTCTGTGGAGTTGAAGTAGTGGTGACAATACGACCTAACCTGTGAGCACGTTATATGTTCAATATAGTGTCTTCTGGTAAGGGAAGGATCTTAGGGAAGAAAAGACCCAAAGAAAGCAATAGGATCTGTGCCTTCAACCCCCTCTGCCAAATTATATATCGTCAACTTGTTTTTGTATTGGTGATTTTTTAGAGTGTAAAGAGGCAACACATTTGGCAGTGTCCTGAAAGGAGGAGACATTCTGTTCCACTGTTGTAATCCTAGGGCCAAGTTGCGACCAATTATCAGACAGAATTTGAAATTTGGTGTTTGTTGCCTCCACAAACTGTCTGAGGACCCTTATTTCTTGTAGCAATAACTCCATTGAAACTGGAGAAGTCGGTTTGGGTGGCGGGGGGGGATCTTTTTTTAAGCGTTTCACATTCGACTTTCCTGCTGGTAACTGCATAGGTTCCATATCTGCGTTGCACTGGTCTATTTCAAGGAGTCCCAAACTATCTAAATTAGAGAATTCCGAAAAAACTTTAGAGTTTTTGATGAAGATGCGTTTAGGTTTTGAAGTAGCAGAAAGGGTATCTTTTGTCCTTTCCATGAAACTGTTAAAGCAAGAGTCCAGAAAACAGACACAAACCTCGAAATGATGAGGTTGACTGCGAGGCGAGAGATGCGACTGAAGAGGTGTACAATATAGCAGGATATCGCCTTAAAAATGAATGATGAAAAATAAAACAAACCAAAAAGTAGTAGGAGCCTATGTATATCAGGAGTCAGCACCACAGGATAAGCAGCTGAATATCTTGAAAAAGCACTATGAAGCGTTTAGAACAAAACCATGAAGCACAGAGGTGGGGAGAAACTGGGCCACTGCACTGCCTTTTATCACTGCAGAGAAAAAATGGAGCATAGCTGAAGCACAAAGAATCAAATGTACTTAGAAATATGATCTTTTCATGCAGGTATATAAGCGTTTACACCGCATTTGAAAGTGGAAGAAAAAACAGCAAAATAGGAGATGTCCTACCGCTGCATCACAGACGCGCTGACAAAATCTATGAAAGGCTGCTTGAGGGGAATCAAATCGCTCAAGTGAGCACAGAGATGAGCCTAAAACAGATACGTCATATTTAGAGCTTCATGGTTGCATCGCGGTAAAAGTATGTGTAATCCTAGTAATGGCGGCCGGGACTGCAATTCCTCGAAACAAAAGCAGAGCCGAGGAAGTATATCATTACTACCACAGTAGCATGAGAGGCTTTCAGAGACAGGACAATTTAAAACATAAGAGCCTTCAACTTAAACTTGGGGCCAGTTCCGCCAAGATTTCCAAAGAAAGCAGTCACTCGCGGCAAAGTCCAAGGAGGCAAAATGGCGGTTGCGGCTGTGCAAACTCATATGGCTGCTTTACCTGCAAATTTTGCAAAGTATTGCTGCAGGAGGCAACAAAATGCCTCCAGTTCATGCAGGCTTCAATTCATGTAGCATCTCGGCAGGGTAAAGACACGCTGGAAGTAATAAAAGCGTGTTTCCCTCATGCCGGCTCGGGAGCCTCACGGAAGCACCGCCATGTCCGTTGGGCGCTAAGCCACGCCCCCTTTTAGTGTAGCTAAAGGATTCGTGGCTTGCATCTCTGTCATAGTTCAAGTTCAAGTTCAGGAATTTGTATAGCGCACTACTCACCCAGAGGGTCTCAAGGCGCTTGGGGGAGGGTGTGCATTATTTATCGAATAGCCAGGTTTTAAGTTGCTTTCTGAAGGAAATGTGGTTCTGTGTAAGGCGGAGGTGAGTGGGGAGAGAATTCCATGTTTTGGCCGCTAAGTAGGAGAAGGATCTTCCTCCCATGGTGGATCTGTGGATGCGCTGAATTGCGGCGAGGGCTTGATTGGAGGATCGTAGTTGGCGGGTGGGTGTGTAGAAGGACACTCGTGTGTTGAGGCATTCAGGTCCTAGGTTGTAGAGGGCCTTGTGTGCGTGGGTGAGGAGACGGAACGTTATTTTCTTGTTGACGGGAAGCCAGTGGAGGTCTTTCAGGTGACCGGTAATGTGAGCTTGACGAGGGATGTCCAGTATGATTCTGGCTGATGCGTTTTGGATGCGTTGGAGTTTTTTCTGTAATTTGGCTGTGGTTCCGGCGTAGAGGGTGTTTCCATAGTCCAGTCGGCTAGTGACCAGTGCGTGGGTGACAGTCTTTCTTGTATCGGTGGGGATCCAACGGAAGATTTTTTTGAGCATGCGAAGTACGTTGCAGCATGAGGATGAGACGGCGTTGACTTGTCTGGTCATCGAGAGGGAGGAGTCTAGGATGAAGCCCAGGTTACGTGCGTGATCTGTAGGTATGGCTCCTGTGCCCAGGGCCGGTGGCCACCATGAGTCTTCCCAGGCAGAGGGGGATGATCCTAGGATGAGGACTTCCGTTTTGTCCGAGTTTAGTTTTAGGCGGCTGTTTTTCATCCATTCGGCTACTTCTTTCATGCCTTCGTGAAGATTGGTTTTTGCGGTATTAGGGTCTTTGGTGAGGGAGAGGATCAGCTGGGTGTCGTCTGCGTAGGAGATAATGTTGAGGTTGTGTTGGCGCACGATGGATGCGAGGGGACTCATGTATATGTTGAAGAGGGTGGGACTGAGTGAAGATCCTTGTGGTACGCCGCAGATGACTTCGGTGGCCTCTGATCTAAAAGGGGGGAGGCGGACTCTCTGGGTTCTTCCGGCAAGGAACGAGATGATCCAGTCCAATGCTTTTCCTTGTATTCCGACGTTGCTGAGGCGTTGTATGAAGGTGCTATGACAGACTGTGTCGAAGGCGGCGGAGAGGTCAAGTAGGATGAGGGCAACTGTTTCTCCGTTGTCTAGTAGCGTTCGAATGTCGTCTGTCGCTGCAATGAGGGCGGTTTCGGTGCTGTGTTTGGCTCGGAAGCCGGACTGTGAGGTGTCGAGGGAATTGTTGGATTCAAGGAAGGCGGCGGGCTGACTATTGACGGCTTTCTCAATGACTTTGGCAGGGAATGGGAGGAGAGAAATGGGGCGGTAGTTCTTAAGTTCAGAGGGGTCTGCTGTGGGTTTCTTCAGGAGGGCGCTGAGTTCGGCGTGTTTCCAGCTTTCTGGGAAGGTAGCGGAGTTGAAGGAGCAGTTGATGACATCACGGAGATGGGGTGCAATGATGGAGTCTGCTTTGTTGAAAATGTGGTGGGGACATGGGTCGGTTGGCGATCCTGAGTGGATGGAGTTCATTAGGCGGATGGTGTCTTCAGTGGTGATTGGGTTCCAGGCGCTAAGGTTGTTAGAGTGCGGTTTTGTTTCGGAGGTGGGTGGAGTGGACTGTTCTTTGGATAGGTTCTCAAAGCTGTTATGAATGTCGGCGATTTTCTTGTGGAAGAAAGAGGATAACAAGTCGCAGAGGTCTTGGGAGGGAGTAATGTCGTTTGAGCCTGCGATGGGGTTGGTAAATTCTTTGACGATGTTGAATAGTTCCTTGCTGTTGTGAGCGTTGTTGTCGAGTCGATCCTTGAATGCTGATTTCTTGATGGATCGGATCAATTGGTGGTGTTTGCGGGTGGCGGCCTTGAAGGTGGACAGGTTGTTAGTGGCTGGGTTTTTTCTCCATGTTTTCTCGAGAGTACGGCATAGCTTCTTGGATTTCTTGAGGTCATCGTTGAACCAGGGAGCCATTTTGCTACCTAGTTTGATCTGGTGGTTTTTCAAGGGTGCTAGTTCGTCAGCGCTGTGGGTGATCCATTGTGTGAGTTTGGTGGCAGCTTGGTTTGGATCCGATGATATGGCAGGAGGGTATAGGTTAAGCGATGTGAAGAGTTGGTCGTGGTGATTTTGATCCAGTTTCTTCGAGGAATAGGTTGTGGGGGGTTGTGGGTCGAGGTCTTTTTGTAGCTGAAGTGAACGCAGCTGTGGTCCGTCCAATGGAGAGCTGTGGTGTGATCGAAGGAGATGTGTATGCTGGAGGTGAAGATAGGGTCAAGCGTGTGTCCGGCAAGGTGGGTGGGGGTGTCAACAAGTTGTTTGAGTCCGAGATTGGCCAGGTTGTCCAGAAGGGTGGTGGTGTTGCTGTCGTTTTTCTTTTCAAGGTGGAAGTTGAGGTCTCCCAGTAGAATGTAGTTCTCGGAGGTGAGAGCATGTGGGCTGATGAAGTCAGTGATGTCTTCGCTGAATTATGTGCGGGTTCCTGGTGGTCTATAGATGAGGGTGCCTCTAAGTGTGGTCCTGGGGTCGGTGTGGATCTGGAAGTGGAGGTGTCCGGCGGTAATGAGGTTATCGTCGGAGCTGGTCGTGATTCGGATAGTGTTCTTATGGACGATGGCGATGCCTCCTCCTGTTTGGTTGGTGCGGTCTTTTCGGATGATCTTGTAAGCGTCCGGGATGGCAATGGCGATGTCGGGTGCTGATGAGGTGTTCATCCAGGTTTCTGTAAGGAATGCGACATCCGGTGATGCAGTGTCGAGTAGGTCCCAGAGTTCAGTGGCGTGTCTGTGGACCGAGCGGGTGTTTAGTAGGATGCACTTCAGGTGGTTGGAGTCGGAACTGTGTTTGGAGTTGGTGGATTTGGTGTGGGTCTTGATGCAGGTGAACTTGCAGGAGTGGCAGGCGAAGGGTCCGTGGGTGTGTCCTGGGGCAGCTTTGTTTCAAACAACAGTGGTCCCATGCACATTCTAGTACAACATCAATAAATATAGACGGAATCAGTTCTATATTTTAGAATGACATGTCCAGCCGGACAGAGGTCCTTCACATTTACTTAATAAATAAAATTCCAGAATTAAACAAGGATACCTTCCACAAAACCCTGTGTGGTACACAAGCCTGTGCCCAACACTTGCGGGGTGTTGACAGTTGGTGATAGATAGGAAAGGTTTTAAGGCAAACAAGCGTTCTTCTGTTTACATGTTCATTTCACAGAAATTATCAGGTCGCACCATTACAACAATTTAGCAATCAAATATTCGTATAAGGTGCTTAAGCAAGTCGACGGCGTTTCGGTCCCCCTAAAGGGTCATGGGGACCCTCATCAGGACAAACAAATAATTGCCTTAATCGCTAAAACCTCAAATTGCCAAGGCAGCGTTTAGTTAATATCTAAACGAGTTAATACTCAGAATGGCCCGGACCAGCAGCCCCAGTTAGGACATGGGTTGCCGTGTTACTGAATCGTAACCGGGCGACGCCAGGGTAAGCCGGTATAGACGGTCATGAAAATGTTCCCTGGGGTCGGTGTGGATCTGGAAGTGGAGGTGTCCGGCGGTAATGAGGTTATCGTCGGAGCTGGTCGTGATTCGGATGGTGTTCTTATGGACGATGGCGATGCCTCCTCCTGTTTGGTTGGTGCGGTCTTTTCGGATGATCTTGTAAGCGTTCGGGATGGCAATGGCGATGTCGGGCGCTGATGAGGTGTTCATCCAGGTTTCTGTAAGGAATGCGACGTCCGGTGATGCAGTGTCGAGTAGGTCCCAGAGTTCAGTGGTGTGTCTGTGGACCGAGCGGGTGTTTAGTAGGATGCACTTCAGGTGGTTAGAGTCGGAACTGTGTTTGGAGTTAGTGGATTTGGTGTGGGTCTTGATGCAGGTGAACTTGCAGGAGTGGCAGGCGAAGGGTCCGTGGGTGTGTCCTGGGGCTGCTTCGTTTCAAACAACAGTGGTCCCATGCACATTCTAGTACAACATCAATAAATATAGACGGAATCAGTGCTATATTTTAGAATGACATGTCCAGCCGGACAGAGGTCCTTCACATTTACTTAATAAACAAAATTCCAGAATTAAACAAGGATACCTTCCACAAAACCCTGTGTGGTACACAAGCCTGTGCCCAACACTTGCGGGGTGTTGACAGTTGGTGATAGATAGGAAAGGTTTTAAGGCAAACAAGCGTTCTTCTGTTTACATGTTCATTTCACAGAAATTATCAGGTCGCACCATCAACAATTTAGCAATCAAATATCCGTATAAGGTGCTTAAGCAAGTCGACGGCGTTTCGGTCCCCCTAAAGGGTCATGGGGACCATCATCAGGACAAAGAAATAATTGCCTTAATCACTAAAACCTCAAATTGCCAAGGCAGCGTTTAGTTAATATCTAAACGAGTTAATACTCAGAATGGCCCGGACCAGCAGCCCCAGTTAGGACGTTGGTTGCCGTGTTACTGAATCGTAACCGGGCGACGCCAGGGTAAGCCGGTATAGACGGTCATGAAAATGTTTCCTGGGGTCGGTGTGGATCTGGAAGTGGAGGTGTCCGGCGGTAATGAGGTTATCGTCGGAGCTGGTCGTGATTCGGATGGTGTTGTTATGGACGATGGCGATGCCTCCTCCTGTTTGGTTGGTGCGGTCTTTTCGGATGATCTTGTAAGCGTCCGGGATGGCAATGGTGATGTCGGGCGCTGATGAGGTGTTCATCCAGGTTTCTGTAAGGAATGCGACGTCCGGTGATGCAGTGTCGAGTAGGTCCCAGAGTTCAGTGGCGTGTCTGTGGACCGAGCGGGTGTTTAGTAGGATGCACTTCAGGTGGTTAGAGTCGGAACTGTGTTTGGAGTTAGTGGATTTGGTGTGGGTCTTGATGCAGCTGAACTTGCAGGAGTGGCAGGCGAAGGGTCCGTGGGTGTGTCCTGGGGCAGCTTCGTTTCAAACAACAGTGGTCCCATGCACTTTCTAGTACAACATCAATAAATATAGACGGAATCAGTTCTATATTTTAGAATGACATGTCCAGCCGGACAGAGGTCCTTCACATTTACTTAATAAACAAAATTCCAGAATTAAACAAGGATACCTTCCACAAAACCCTGTGTGGTACACAAGCCTGTGCCCAACACTTGCGGGGTGTTGACAGTTGGTGATAGATAGGAAAGGTTTTAAGGCAAACAAGCGTTCTTCTGTTTACATGTTCATTTCACAGAAATTATCAGGTCGCACCATTACAACAATTTAGCAATCAAATATTCGTATAAGGTGCTTAAGCAAGTCGACGGCGTTTCGGTCCCCCTAAAGGGTCATGGGGACCCTCATCAGGACAAACAAATAATTGCCTTAATCGCTAAAACCTCAAATTGCCAAGGCAGCGTTTAGTTAATATCTAAACGAGTTAATACTCAGAATGGTCCGGACCAGCAGCCCCAGTTAGGACGTGGGTTGCTGTGTTACTGAATCGTAACCGGGCGACGCCAGGGTAAGCCGGTATAGACGGTCATGAAATTGTTCCCTGGGGTCGGTGTGGATCTGGAAGTGGAGGTGTCCGGCGGTAATGAGGTTATCGTCGGAGCTGGTCGTGATTCGGATGGTGTTCTTATGGACGATGGCGATGCCTCCTCCTGTTTGGTTGGTGCGGTCTTTTCGGATGATCTTGTAAGCGTCCGGGATGGCAATGGCGATGTCGGGCGCTGATGAGGTGTTCATCCAGGTTTCTGTAAGGAATGCGACGTCCGGTGATGCAGTGTCGAGTAGGTCCCAGAGTTCAGTGGCGTGTCTGTGGACCGAGCGGGTGTTTAGTAGGATGCACTTCAGGTGGTTAGAGTCGGAACTGTGTTTGGAGTTAGTGGATTTGGTGTGGGTCTTGATGCAGCTGAACTTGCAGGAGTGGCAGGCGAAGGGTCCGTGGGTGTGTCCTGGGGCAGCTTCGTTTCAAACAACAGTGGTCCCATGCACTTTCTAGTACAACATCAATAAATATAGACGGAATCAGTTCTATATTTTAGAATGACATGTCCAGCCGGACAGAGGTCCTTCACATTTACTTAATAAACAAAATTCCAGAATTAAACAAGGATACCTTCCACAAAACCCTGTGTGGTACACAAGCCTGTGCCCAACACTTGCGGGGTGTTGACAGTTGGTGATAGATAGGAAAGGTTTTAAGGCAAACAAGCGTTCTTCTGTTTACATGTTCATTTCACAGAAATTATCAGGTCGCACCATTACAACAATTTAGCAATCAAATATTCGTATTAGGTGCTTAAGCAAGTCGACGGCGTTTCGGTCCCCCTAAAGGGTCATGGGGACCATCATCAGGACAAACAAATAATTGCCTTAATCGCTAAAACCTCAAATTGCCAAGGCAGCGTTTAGTTAATATCTAAACGAGTTAATACTCAGAATGGCCCGGACCAGCAGCCCCAGTTAGGACGTGGTTTGCCATGTTACTGAATCGTAACCGGGCGACGCCAGGGTAAGCCGGTATAGACGGTCATGAAAATGTTCCCTGGGGTCGGTGTGGATCTGGAAGTGGAGGTGTCCGGCGGTAATGAGGTTATCGTCGGAGCTGGTCGTGATTCGGATGGTGTTCTTATGGACGATGGCGATGCCTCCTCCTGTTTGGTTGGTGCGGTCTTTTCGGATGATCTTGTAAGCGTCCGGGATGGCAATGGCGATGTTGGGCGCTGATGAGGTGTTCATCCAGGTTTCTGTAAGGAATGCGACGTCCGGTGATGCAGTGTCGAGTAGGTCCCAGAGTTCAGTGGCGTGTCTGTGGACCGAGCGGGTGTTTAGTAGGATGCACTTCAGGTGGTTAGAGTCGGAACTGTGTTTGGAGTTAGTGGATTTGGTGTGGGTCTTGATGCAGCTGAACTTGCAGGAGTGGCAGGCGAAGGGTCCGTGGGTGTGTCCTGGGGCAGCTTCGTTTCAAACAACAGTGGTCCCATGCACTTTCTAGTACAACATCAATAAATATAGACGGAATCAGTTCTATATTTTAGAATGACATGTCCAGCCGGACAGAGGTCCTTCACATTTACTTAATAAACAAAATTCCAGAATTAAACAAGGATACCTTCCACAAAACCCTGTGTGGTACACAAGCCTGTGCCCAACACTTGCGGGGTGTTGACAGTTGGTGATAGATAGGAAAGGTTTTAAGGCAAACAAGCGTTCTTCTGTTTACATGTTCATTTCACAGAAATTATCAGGTCGCACCATTACAACAATTTAGCAATCAAATATTCGTATAAGGTGCTTAAGCAAGTCGACGGCGTTTCGGTCCCCCTAAAGGGTCATGGGGACCCTCATCAGGACAAACAAATAATTGCCTTAATCGCTAAAACCTCAAATTGCCAAGGCAGCGTTTAGTTAATATCTAAACGAGTTAATACTCAGAATGGTCCGGACCAGCAGCCCCAGTTAGGACGTGGGTTGCTGTGTTACTGAATCGTAACCGGGCGACGCCAGGGTAAGCCGGTATAGACGGTCATGAAATTGTTCCCTGGGGTCGGTGTGGATCTGGAAGTGGAGGTGTCCGGCGGTAATGAGGTTATCGTCGGAGCTGGTCGTGATTCGGATGGTGTTCTTATGGACGATGGCGATGCCTCCTCCTGTTTGGTTGGTGCGGTCTTTTCGGATGATCTTGTAAGCGTCCGGGATGGCAATGGCGATGTCGGGCGCTGATGAGGTGTTCATCCAGGTTTCTGTAAGGAATGCGACGTCCGGTGATGCAGTGTCGAGTAGGTCCCAGAGTTCAGTGGCGTGTCTGTGGACCGAGCGGGTGTTTAGTAGGATGCACTTCAGGTGGTTAGAGTCGGAACTGTGTTTGGAGTTAGTGGATTTGGTGTGGGTCTTGATGCAGCTGAACTTGCAGGAGTGGCAGGCGAAGGGTCCGTGGGTGTGTCCTGGGGCAGCTTCGTTTCAAACAACAGTGGTCCCATGCACTTTCTAGTACAACATCAATAAATATAGACGGAATCAGTTCTATATTTTAGAATGACATGTCCAGCCGGACAGAGGTCCTTCACATTTACTTAATAAACAAAATTCCAGAATTAAACAAGGATACCTTCCACAAAACCCTGTGTGGTACACAAGCCTGTGCCCAACACTTGCGGGGTGTTGACAGTTGGTGATAGATAGGAAAGGTTTTAAGGCAAACAAGCGTTCTTCTGTTTACATGTTCATTTCACAGAAATTATCAGGTCGCACCATTACAACAATTTAGCAATCAAATATTCGTATTAGGTGCTTAAGCAAGTCGACGGCGTTTCGGTCCCCCTAAAGGGTCATGGGGACCATCATCAGGACAAACAAATAATTGCCTTAATCGCTAAAACCTCAAATTGCCAAGGCAGCGTTTAGTTAATATCTAAACGAGTTAATACTCAGAATGGCCCGGACCAGCAGCCCCAGTTAGGACGTGGTTTGCCATGTTACTGAATCGTAACCGGGCGACGCCAGGGTAAGCCGGTATAGACGGTCATGAAAATGTTCCCTGGGGTCGGTGTGGATCTGGAAGTGGAGGTGTCCGGCGGTAATGAGGTTATCGTCGGAGCTGGTCGTGATTCGGATGGTGTTCTTATGGACGATGGCGATGCCTCCTCCTGTTTGGTTGGTGCGGTCTTTTCGGATGATCTTGTAAGCGTCCGGGATGGCAATGGCGATGTTGGGCGCTGATGAGGTGTTCATCCAGGTTTCTGTAAGGAATGCGACGTCCGGTGATGCAGTGTCGAGTAGGTCCCAGAGTTCAGTGGCGTGTCTGTGGACCGAGCGGGTGTTTAGTAGGATGCACTTCAGGTGGTTAGAGTCGGAACTGTGTTTGGAGTTAGTGGATTTGGTGTGGGTCTTGATGCAGGTGAACTTGCAGGAGTGGCAGGCGAAGGGTCCGTGGGTGTGTCCTGGGGCAGCTTCGTAGCATTGTGGTGTGCGTCCGGGGTTAAGGGCAAAGAGGGTGGCGGCGTCATACGTTATGCGGGTGGAGAGGAATTTGCAGGGGACAGGGGGTCCGGCGCTGGGCGCGGTCCAGGCGCGGACGGGCATAGACGGGCTTACCTTTGGCGCACCTTCGGCGCGCATGGGGCGCGACCGCTGCGCGTGAACGCTGCGCGCAAATGCACCTGTCATAAGTTGAGAAGTGGAGGGGGGAGGGGCGAGGGAGGATCAGCTGGGAGGCGGGGGCGAGGTGTAGAGGAAGGGCTCCGAGGCACAACACAACAAAATGGCAGCAGCAAAAGCGAAACTAGAGAGAGGCTGGGGCACAAAGCCAAATTAAGCAGCTTAGACAATCTGTGAATAAAGCGCTACAAAAATCTATGCACAAGGCAAGCAATGCACTTTTCAATCAGAGCAACACAGCGAGCGCTACAGCTATAATTATTTCTAGTACTCGGCAAAGCTTATCGCACTACCTACTCATAGAGTGAGGATAGCCCTGTTGCTGTCTCAGATGCACCTGCTATATCTGCAAAAGCCTTTATTATGAGTTGGTGCTTAAATTCTGATAAATACCTCCTGTTCCCACACCCAGCAGAATTAAAAGTTTAGCGATAAACCCTACTCAACACAACTTGGATTCAGGGCCTGTGTGTTTAAATGAGCAGTGTTCTTCCGCCCTGGTTTCTGGATCTAGTCTAATTATATTTGACTCACTGTCAGGTCCCCTGCTTACAGGTCCGGTAAAAAGAAGCCTGTCCTAAATAACTCTAAAGGAATGGTAATAGCTGTTTTATCAAAATTATGGAAGCAGCATAGGGCGCAAGGCAGATGGCAATATGGCGGCAAGATGCCCCGAAAAGAAGAACAGGTTAGCGCTCTAGTCTTCCAGGAAGATTCGAATGGTATCGGTGAGACGCGCGGAGAACTGCGCACTTCACCTGATCATCGAGAGGAGTAGGAGGTGTATCTGCGCATCGCGTTTAGTCAGGGAATAAATAAACGCGTCGCAAGTTTTTCCTGAGCAACAGAAGATTAGCGTATCATCAGAATTCAAGTAAGACGGTTCCAGACTGTAGAATTAAATTTTACGTAACTTCAGTCAGCAAGGTGAAAATTCACTATCCTTCCTTTTCATGTATACAGTGTTATTTGAGGCACGTGAGAAAATACTTAGAGCGTGAGGAATCTAGTAAGAAGAGGTGTAACTCCTGGTATTCGTAGAAGTACATTCAAGAGACAAATAGAACCAACTAACTAAGCTAGAAAAGACAAGAGTGAGGTACTAGACCAAAAACAGACTAGAATAGATATGAAACGAGCCAAGTGTATATGAGAAATTTCGAGTGGTGAAGCAACTACAGAAAATAATATACACATAAATGGTGAAGCAAGAAGATAACTTACCAAGCAGTTGTTCGCTGTCCTGTAGGTGAGACCCTTAAGAATAAAAGAGAGATAAAGAAGTTAAAGAGGTAGAGACATAATAAATATACAGTACATTTCATTTCAGTGATTACAACTCAGAACAGAAGAACAACAGAATAGAAGAGAGGAACAGGCACACAGCTCTTTGGGTAGGTTTTCAGTTAATAAGAGAAACAATAGAGTTAAGATAAGTAAGCGCAGGGAGAGTTATATGTGATTTTATTTTACAGCATCGTCAAGCCAACAGAGCAGTACTTAAATAGTCATAAGAAAAAGACGAAAAGAAGAAAGAAGACTACATTTGTGTACATTCTCTTCTCTGTCCAATTCCCCTTTCCCCGTTAGGGCTCTTCTGGCTACGCATTTTAAATTCGTGCATGGTTGGGGAGTTCTGAGGTGGAATTGGGAGCTTACGTCGTTCTGCTCCTGTGTCACTGGCCAGCACAGAGAAAGACTGGTTCTGACACTCACTCACCTGAATATATTCAAACTCTGCAAGGTGCTGTCCTGGACTGGGCTTGGAAATACGCTGGGGTATATTCACAAGAACGTGTGATGAGTACCGCAAGAGTAGTGTAACGCAACTTTCAACATCGCAGCCTATCGTGGAAAAACAACCGTGTGACAACGTGGAATTCACAACACGGTGGTAGTATGCAATAGTTTGCCGACACCATGGACAATGTCCATGAAACAACCGCCTCGGCAGAGATAAAAACACAAACCCCAACGCGACATAACCTGCGATGGGCAAAAGAGCAATAGGAAAACAGTGACAAGCGGCATGAGCGCAGCAATACTCACACGCAAGGTGGGAAAATAGTACAAGAACAGCATACGGAAAATGTCACTGAACAAAAATCATCAACAGCGGAGTACCACGGATGCACCCTGGCCAACTGCAGAGGACAACATGTACACCACAACATCCAAGCACCGTGGAAGAAAAGAACCGACAGGCACACCACACGAAATAGACCAGTGCCAGACAAATCAGAGCCGCAGGAGCGACACACCCATTGTGCAGCAAATGCACATAATCAGGAGTGTACCCCAGCAGTGACAACATCTGGGGTCAAACATCACACCCACCACCTGTGAACACAGGACAAAACTGGTTCAGCAAATGTGCACAACCTGCCAAATCACATCTGAAATGCAGGGAAACGTAACATCAAAATGTACAAGTACAAGCTGAGACCTGCAAAAATGTTTTATTCACACATGCAGTGCATTTGGACATTTTCTACTTTTGCTTGATTGCCATGGACGGTCACAATGTGACGTGCTCATGAGAAGTAAGTGTCAATGATGGTATTCCAACGGTCCTTTCCTGCCGAAGCTGCAGTGGGATGTGGGCCACCTGCCCCATCACCACCATCATCGACCGGTACTTCTGGAACTGGGATCTATGGGGACCTGGTGGAAACACAGATGTTGTGCAACATGCAACGATCAGCTTGCACACGATGTCCAGGCTGTACAGGAGCTTCCCACCAGTATCGTCCAAGCACCTGAAACATGACTTCAACACGCCAAATGTGCATTCCACGATGCCCCTGGTACGGATGCGGGCCGCATTGTACTGCCTCCGGGCGGGTGTGTTCGGATCTCGGAGGGGTGTCATCATCCAACGGCAGAGTGCATATCCTTGATCACCTGTGACAGAGCAAGGAAAAGAGTCCATACGTGGGTCGGTAGAATGTGATGGCCGGTCCACCAATCCAGTGACGCCTGTGCTGGCTGTGCGTGGGGTGAGTGTTAGCCAGCCCACAGGGATGTATGTAGAGCAGTGCTTCAAAGCTGTTATGGCTGTAATCTGCATCTCTACACGTCCAACTGCTGTGTGTCTGTGGTACCAAGACGTGTCAGTATTGGGTGCAGGGGTAGGCCAGAATGACCATGGAGTGTTGTGGTCGTGTCTGGTAAGTAATCATGTACTTTGACATGTTGAACCTGGTTTGGTCACGTGTGCATTCCCACAGGAGAGCATTGCGCTTTGGAGGCATTGTGATGTGTGGTGAGTTGACTTGGTACTTCAAATCAAATCAAAAAGACTTTATTCGGTTATATTTCATAAATAACCATAAAAGTACATCAAAATCACATCAAATGTTACATCATCTCAATTAATTAATAAAAACAGTGTACACAGAATTTAACATGGACCAAGATTTAAAAGAATTAAATTCATATGATCATAGTCTTGCGTAAATTAAAAATACTTTTAAGAAATGCCGAGACAGATGCTACTGAGAAAATATCATCCAGAAATTGTATAGCTAAAAAAGCTGGGCGACACTGTCTCATGTTCATATATTTTAAAATCAGCATAATCCATCTTTTCCTAGATAAAACATAAAATCTACAGAAAAATAAAATATGGATATCCGATTGAGTCGAGGCGTTATCACATGGACATTTACAAATTTCCTTTGACCAATCATTTGTGACAGGGAAGCTCAGCAGTCTAAACAATAACCCAAATCTAAATCTGGTCAGCAAAAACCTTTCTTGATCTTTCATTTGGAGGTTTAGATAGGGCAGAATAACCTTTGGTTTTTTATCATTTGGTGGGCTATTACTGTCTTTTTTAACAGTTCTATTTGTTCTCTATGATACTCAAGGAAGTTTAGACTTAGCTGTTTCAGTGCTTTCCTAGTAATATCAGACATTGACATATGGTCTGTATAAAATTCCGGACGGTGATATTATCACAGAATGCTTTTATATAGCACAGCCATTTTATCCTTTTCCCACCATCTAATTTCAGTACATCCCCCAAAATGAGGCGATTTAGGTGGCATATCTCGGTAGTCCATACCCGATGCCATAGAAGGATCGGTTGCACCTTAATTAGGTCTTCCAAATAGGCAATACCCAATTCAGTGTGACAATTAAAACTGGACGTACTCTCTGGGACAGCTAGAAGATATCGCAGGAAGCCGTTTTCAGTGACTTGGTACTTACCAACGAGCAGTCCCGTTCCATATGTGCTATCCTGGAAGCGCTGGTTGATGATGGACTGTCAGAAGATGAAGGAATCATGCACACTGCCTGAGTAGTTGGCGACAACATTGGTGAAGAGTCCCCAGTGGTCCACTATTGCCTGCACATTGAGGGAATGCATGTGCTTTCTGTTGCGGTAGTGGTGTGCTGTATCTGCAGGGGGCACAAGTGGGACATGTGTGCCGTCGATTGCCACCAACATGGCCGAGAATCTGGCTATGGGGTAGAAGCCTTGCTTTGTCTCCAGCTGTTCCTGCGCTGTGTTGGGGAAGTGAAGGTACTGGGGTATGAAGCTGAGGATGGAATCCAGGATAGGTGTGATGAACTTTGATTGGGCAGGCTGTGAAACCCTCTGACTCTGGCAGTTGTTGGTTTAAAGGTACCAGTGGCCAAGAGGTGCAGCACAGCCAGCAGCTTTGTCTGCGGAGGGATGTTGGTTCTCCGCTGTGTTGGGACCGTCAGCCTGTGGGAGATGTGGGGCATGATGCAGTGAATGGTTGTCCTTTTGACCCTGTAGTGAGCAACGGATTTCTCTGGAGTTAGATCTGTGAGAGGGATGCGTTTTCAGTAGGTCCGCTGTCTTACTCTGCGTTCCCTCTGTGGTGGTCTGGGGGGCGGGTCCCGGTCCAGGGAGTGGTGGCGGTCCTGGGGGTGGTGGCGGTGGGTGTTGTGGCCCTGTTGGGGCTCTGAGCTGCATGATGAGTAGCTCCATGGCGTCGTTCCTTCTTCGGGTGTGGCTGTGTGTAGGGCCCTGTTGCCTACTGCAGGTAGTTGTCCGTCTTTACACCTGCTTGAGGCAGGTGTTAAATACCTGCTGCTACCGCAGCTCATCGCGTGTTTTTGGGTCGCTTCGCAGATCTGTCTGTTCGTTGTGAAAATGGTGTTGCTGTTTTTTCATGTGTTTCTGCACAGGAAAACCTACTGTGCATCTCATTAGCGTTAGTTGATGTGTCCATCGCGGTGTTAGGTTTTGTGGCTGTTATCGCAGGAATTCTGACGATGTCTGCTGTTTGCACCAGATTGTGAATGGGGTGTTAGTTCTATCTCCGCTTTTGATTCATTAAGGTGGTGATAAATTAGAGGTAACTCCTTGTGAATATGTCCCGCAATGTATTGATGATGCTAGAAACTATATAAGTCTGGTGATATGACTTATTAAGGTGAGTGTCATCTACTCAAGAATTAGTCATGATTGTTTGATATTGTAGGTCTCGAGTCTGGGACTTGAAAAATACACACTTGTCTCAATGTTTCAACCTAGAAATTGAATCTTCCTGGCAGAGAGCAGGAGCAACTTTATCTGGTGCCCTGTTAATCCCACAAGGTGTAGCAGTTTTAGAGTTGCTTGAACCTGTATAACGATGAGTTTTAGATTTTGGATAATGGATAGCATGTTATCCAGGTAAGTGAGAAATTGTGTTAGTATTTTGTAAAACACAATGAGAGATGATTATACGTCAAATAAAAGAGCCTATTTGTATTGATTTTATTCTCAATATAACTGTGGAAAATGTGTTTTGATTGTATTGTGTAGAAATGCACAGGGTACAACTTTTAGATCTAATGTGACCATCAGAACTCCTGACTGGAGAAAATCTACAACATTTATTGGAGTCTTCATCTTGAAATGACAGTATGAAACGAACCCACTGAAAATCCTAGGGTTGATAAGCGGACAAACTAGTTTATTTTTCTTCTTTACAGGAAACATATTGCTTTAACAAAACCTCCGATATCCATACATGGATTCTATTACCTGATTGAGGAGATAGCGCGTCACCTCTTTTTCAATCAACAACTTAGATGATTGGAAAAAAAACAAGAACCGGTTATTTTGAATTATTTTGAGCGGAAGTGTCACAAAATATATAATTTGTAAGGCCTGCACCGTTTGGAGTACAAAAAATTCGGAAGATCCATTTTTCCAGATATTTTTTTCTTTTATTTTTTGCTGATTTTATATATTGTGAACTCGACCCGAAGGTATTGGAATACTGTACATGAGCACCAGTTACTTTACACAAGGACACATTCATTATTTGGTATTCGTGGGTAGATTACGTGATTTGCCCAAAATCACAGGACATTGACCTGACACCCAGACTCGAACCCGGTTCCACAGCTTCAAAGTTGGCAGCTCTAGCCGTAAGGCTCCTCTCCCCAGTTATTCAGGAAAACAGGAATTCGTCCCCCAACTCTCAGTGGTAACGTTTTGGGAATACTCACCACTGCATTCAGTGGGCCTGTCTTGTTCTCTTCCATGTTTGTATATGTAATTAATATCTCGGGGAAAAAGGGAAACTTTAGTTTTGGTAGGTAATGACGATGTCTATTGGAGAATAGGTAGAAATGTCTGGGAAGAAATGCCTAACAGTACAAACCTTGCTTCTATCAGCCTTGGCAGAAATCATAGTTTTGAAATTTGCCTGCAGGATTAATGTACTTTCTCAAAGTAAAAACAGTAACAAATGTTAACAAACCCTTTATAAAGTGATGCCCTAAAAGTAGCCCTTGTGCACAGGGCCTGACCTGAGATGATTCCAATTCCTCTCCTTTAATGTATTTCTTTAAAGACCTATTGAGACAATCGCATTGCAATAAAATAGATCACCCTCTGTGTCTAAGGCGTTTGTTCTACTGGATCAATAGCATTGCTTCATTCTTTTGCTTGCTGTGAAATAATTTTTTTCTTGTGGATCGTTTGACAACAAAACATTTATGCCCACATGCATCAAAGTCGATTGCATTCGCAAACGGTGCGAATCGCAATTTTCGGCCGTTTGCGAATGCAATTGACTAATTTGGAATGCATCATGCATTTCGCAATTTTAGAAATCGTAACCATGTTGCGATTTCTAAAGTTGCGATTTCATTTAAGAAATCGCAATTTCAGATTTCTTAAATGCAATGCATGATCATTTTTTAATTGCGAATTCGCAATTTGGAAGTGGTAAAATAGCATGAAGGTGACCTTCATGCTAATTTACCGAAAACTTTCAAATATGCACAAATTGCATTTTTGAAAGTATTAATTTACACACACACATGCCCTTGGGGCATGTGTGTGTGTAAATTGCATTTGAAGTTACATTTCAGGGGTGCAGGGAGGGGTTCTTTGGACCCCCCCTGCACCCTTGAAATTGCATTCACATTTTGCGAATCGCAATTTGAAATTCGCAAAATGTGAATGCCTTCCCATTCCTTCCTATTGGCCTTTAGACCCATAGGAATCAATGGGAAGGGTTTTCCTTAATTGTGATTCGCAAATTGTGAATCGCAATTAAGGAAAAAAAACGAATCGCAAAAAAAAATGCGAATTTTTCATGCATTGCAGTTTGCGATTTCTAAATTGCGATTCCTTAATTTTCGCAATTTAGGAATCGCAAACGGGTGCAATGATGCATGTGGCCGTTATTTTTTTACAATGACCGCTATCAGTTCCCTTTCTTGGGCTATTGCTGCATTCTGAGAAAACAGTCAACAAATTTGGATTGATAGCTGGTAAGGCATTAGTGTTAGATGGGATGGATAGAACATGGACCATCCACCTGTTTCTGACTAGATTTAGTATTTCACAAAAGTGTCAATGGTGACCAATCAGATTCAGAGGTTGTTGAATTAAGGAAAGATTACACAATTATTTTACTAACCCATCAAAATTTTCTGATGAAGTACCCAACCTGGAAATTTTCCTCAGTGATTTAGAATTTCAAATTGCGCTCTTTCCTTTCGGAGGACAATGATAGGGTTTCGTTCATATAGGGGCCTATGGCACTTCTGTCTCAAATATAATATTTGCTTCTAAATCCTCCTTGAGGGGCATCAAGAAGATTGCATACCATTATTATTAACTTCCTCTTTTTCATTTGACCAGTGCTTCCATTTTAGTCTGGAATGCTACATGGTTAGAAGGGTGGAGCCACTATCGGGTACCTTAACATCAGCACAAAGAAAATGGTACCTAAAGGCCATGTTTTGTTAGGAAGTTTGACTAGAGGAATACAGAGGACAGATGGAGAGCTGAATAGATACTGGAGTCAGAAAAATCTTGGAGAGGGGTGTGACAAGACAACTTTAAGACTACAGAGAACTGAACCACCTCCTCCAAAACTGATAGTCAGAATTCTGACTTATGATTAGAACAGAAGCTAGCTCGCATGGTATGAGCAAAGAACCCCTCTTCTTAGAGAACAACAGCAAAATTGACTTTGAACTCTTTTAGCTGTCTGCCACCTGGGATACTGTAGACCACACAATCCTGCTTGAGAGTTATGAACATCCGATTAATTTTTAAGGCCCAGGATGCAACATGTTCTTCTTTATCTCACAAATCACTACCTGAAAATCTGAATGAGATCAATCGAATCTTCCAAACACAGTGATGTGGATTTATTAAAAAGTGTACGACGCAGCACATTAACCAAAGTTGCTCTTCTGCATTGTACAAAGGTGAACACTGAGTACAGAGACATAGCTACAAACATATGGCGCTGATGTTGTCATCCGATGTGCTGCTGCTCAAGCAGGCAGTTTAGTGCCACACACAAACCTTAGCAGCTTGGGGCAAAGGTGTGTGCATGAAGTCTAGCATGGGTTTGGTGCTGGAAGGGCACCTTTCCAGTACAAACATCTATACCTAGACTAACTTTAAAATCTATCTCACATTGTATGTGTGTTGTACAGTTGCCCAGACATGGGTCCTATGAACACTGTACCACTGGAATGAGGCCATACCTGTCTGATGAGCTCTAAAAAGAGTGAAACCATAATTCTGTTTCCATTGGAGCAGGGTCAAGACTCATTGGCATATGGCTAGGTTCAAACTGAGGAAGCATGGTGTGTAAAATAAAAATGTATTGGGATGCGGCCCAAGTAATTACCTGTGGCTGAGATGAATTTAGGTATTCCCTCCATCACTTTTTGAATACTTTAGTACCGTGTACCACACAAGCAATGTGGGTAAAGTTTGAAGAAATTAAAATATTTCTGAAACCTAATACCTACATAGAGGAGGTGTTATTGTTTTGGTTTAAAGTCTTGTCTACCTTTGTTGGTAAATAGTGCTTTGTTTAACAAACTATATGTGGTAGTCTGGGAACGTCCTTTACCACCCACACTGCACCCCCTTGATACAAAGCAGCAGATAGAGCTATCTGAATTGCAATAAAGTGTTGAAAATCGGCTCCCAGTGTCCTGCAGGATCCCTCAAGGGTTATCTCTCTCATGCCATCTCTTAAATATTCTGGTTTATATTTCAATAATCTATATTCAGTCATAAAAATGACCATGAAAGCACAGAATCAAATATTAAATTCAATAACAGGCTTTTTAAAAATTCAGTATAATGAAGCATATCCCTCCTTCTCAATTGTCACCTGTCTTGTGGCTTCCCTCAAGAGCTAGCCCTCTCATGCCTTCTCTTCAATACTTATATACTTCCTCTGTCTCTCATCCTTAAGCAGCACCAAGTGACTTTTTCTAGCTGAACAAAATGCCGGAGATCAAACCAACATCCTTTTGTGACTGGACCACGCCTTTCACTGGATGAAGGCAAGCTGATACCAGATGATACTCTGATTTCCTTCTACGAATGGATAAACTCCCGTGATAAGAACTTTAAGTTCACATATGTAAAGGACCAGTCAACCATGGTGTTCCTTGACCTGGAGATCAACAAAGAGAATGGCCATTTGGAAACGACTACTCACTATAAACCGACTGCCAAGAATAACTTACTACGTTTTGAGAGTTTCCACCCCAGACCCCTACGAGAAAACCTTCCCTACGGTCAATATTTAAGAATCCGTAGGAACTGCAGTAGGATCAGTGACTACAAAGAACAGGCCAGTGATCTGACCTCTAAACTCAAAGACCGTGGGTATCCCGGGAGGATCCTCAACAAATGCCAGAAAAGAGCACGCAACCAACCAAGAGAAGTGCTCCTTGAGAATTCTGAAAAAAATCAGAGATGAGGCTCCTTTAACTTGCGTTACAACATACAGCACAGTGTCCAAACAGGTGACTAAGGCCATCAATAAACATTGGTCAATTCTCAATACAGGAAAGATGAAATGGGAAAAACCTCTATTTTCATTTAAAAGGGCTAGGAGTATAAAAGACAGTGTGGTCAACACTAGACCTGTAAAAAGAAATGCAGAAAGTGCCACAGTCCTCAATGCCTGGGGCCTCCCGAAAATCATTGGTCATTACAAATGTGGGAGTTGCAGTGTCTGTCCACTAACTGTGAATACTAAGACATTGGCACTAGAAACCGGGAAAATCTGGACCATTTGGTGCCACACAAACTGCAATAGCTACAACGTTATATACAGAATAACATGCCCTTGTGATCTTCAGTACATAGGAATGACCAGCAGAAAAATTAAACAGCGGATTTGTGAGCACAGGAGCACCATCAGGTGCAAAAAATCTATGACCAAATTAACTGAACACTTTCTCAACTCTGGACACTCTCCGGATGACATGGTATGGACCATAATAGAGCAGATCCATTCTGGCGAGAATATCAACCAGCGCCTTTTCCAGAAAGAGCAAAGATGGATCTACAGACTTTCTACACATAAGATCGGTCTGAATGATAACATGCCGTGGAACTCCATTATGAGATAGCGATCTGCCCTGCACAACTCAATAGTTTGTCCTATTTGGACTCTTATGGTACTAATTTGCTTGCCTGTCTCGGCTCCCCAAGCCCATCACTGTGATTGTGCCATGACCTGTATCCCAGTCTGGTCATCGACTTTGAGTGACCTACCCTGGCCGCTACCTATATCCTCCTAGTTGCCAGATGGTGTCTTAATATAACCCCCGTGGCACCTGCTGCCCCTGATATCTGTAAGGAACCCTGATCTTTCCTCACATTCTATGTCCTCTTCCCTCCCACTATATGTAGTCACTTTTCACCGAAAACGCACATTAAATAAAAACCGCCCCCAGCCCCCCTTCCAACCTGTGCGGTATGTCCACTACGGTGACTAGTATGCATTAACTGATGCCCTGGTTGTTTGTAAGCTCTTCTATTTTTAAGTGGATTGTCTTCTACATCTAACCAGTAGTTCAACACTCTTTTCCACTTTTTCCACCCTGAATGCGCTGAAAAAACTTTATTTAGATTCTCAGCTACGCGCACACCGTCACTATGGCAACCCCGTGTCAGCATGCTCGGTGTTTTTCATTGGTTACCAGAACCCACGTGTGCTAACCCCGCCCCAACCCGGAAATCGGATGCCAGTTCAATATCACTGCACCGTAGGCGCGGGTCACTATCGACGGGGCTCCCTTCAGGTTACCAAGTAGGTGCACTGACCTTCAGGATCTAGCCACAAGTAAGTCTTCCCTGCTGGTTTTCTAGATCCCGTAGTGCTAAACGACTTTTAAAACGGCTTCAAAGCCCCGACATCTCATTATTTTGTTCCCTCTGTGTTCCTGCAAAGCAGATCACGTGAGCTATCCGCCAGTGGAACCGGGATGCCCATGAAGCATACACTTTGATCGCTTCTAGTAAGTTTCTTTCTGAGAGTATGGGAGAGCGTGTGATTGAGTGAGACCCACACACCATATGCTGGCCGTCATGGTTCAGCTCGAATGTTTTGATGGATTCCTCAGTTCAAGGTGGCATGCATGTTGTGTCTTTTACGATTGTTTAAGAAGGTGGGCCCCCCGATTTGCCCACCATTGGGAATGTATTTACACCCACTTACTCCACAACTAGGTAACTTCACATGTTACCTAACATAGTGGGGTTATAGAATCGAGAAATCAGACATATGTCTGTACACCCCCTGGGAATTGTGTACCCAGGGCAGGTTACTTGATAGTGCACGAACTACGAAGCACAGTGTACTAGTAACTTCCACCACACGATCAACTTCACTCAGACGTTACCGCTAAGAGCACGACTCTGTATGCCGTACGGTTTACACGTGTGAGCTATGGTTGTCGTGGTCCCAACCCCCCTTCCTAAATAATAATAATTTTTATCCACAGGTTTTGTTCCAGAATCCGGAGGAAGACTACACTATTTTTTCAGGAACCACGATTTTGTGGTTCCATCTGACACAGTGATCGTGGGCTGGACACGCCTTAGCGTGTGTGTACCTCCCCGTTCACCCACCTTGGTCCTGACGAAAACCTATAATACTGCAATGGTTGAAACATGTAGACCTAAGTTTTAAACACATAACACACAACGCTATTTTTAATACACTACACGTCTTTGAAACACCAAAGCCTACCTAACTAGACAAAGGTGTCTCACTTTATATGTATCTGGTGGCCAAACACTCCAGAATAAAGTCTATGAGTAACTTTGGACACTTTTTAACCACTAACGTTTATATTTCACTGCACATATAAAAAAAGAATACCCGCTCCACTGTAATCAGGTGTCGCAGCACACCCTGTTGGCACTCGGCCTTCGGGGTGGGACCCTGATGATGAAGCATGTCACCAACCAGGTTGGTGAGTGAGGGGTCTTTTAAAGGACTACCCATGTCCCAGGTTGGTTGGGTACGACGTGCACCATAATAATCTGTATTGAGAGATTTTTTATAAAATCTCACGGAGATACTCCTCCATTTGTTGTTGACAATATTTATAAGGGGACCAGGAGTTTCCTCCCTACACATAGTTAGATTCCCTTTCTCTCCCTTTTGTTGTTAATATATTACACAACAACACATTAATTTTGGTTTTATGCCTGGGGAGATTAAGTGATTTGCCCAGATTCACCGGATTTCGAGCTGACGCCGAAACGTGAACCTGGTTCCTCTGTTCAAAGTCTGAAGCACTGGCCAAAACACCACATCCTCTCCCTTAAGTGTAACAAATAATCCGGTGATCCACTGGATTAAAAAAAAATACAAAGATAGCTACCTATTTAAAAGTGCTTTGTCGCTATTTGTGAACTCAGAAAATATGTCCTCATTTTAGTAGTTTAGAGCACTAACCATAATTTCTGTGGGAATAGGACGGCCTCGTGGAGGAGGGTGCAGAGTCAACAAATTGAACACATTGGGCAGGTAGGAGGGGCAGTGACAGCACCACAGACCATAGAGGGCACGGGAAAAAAGGAGCAGGGGCAACAAACAAACCATGCAGAACAGGCAAGAGAGTACACGCCAACAGCCCAATTCAGGCAGGAGACTTATGATATTTTTAAGCCCAAAAGGGCTTTATTTATCGATCTCCTGCCTACAATCTCCTCTTGTTCAATGTAAGTCAAAAGGAAAAGTCAATTCCCCAGTTTTTTGTTTTTTTCAAAATCTCCCTCTTACCAAGTTCAAAATGTAAGATACTTTGGATCATGGAGGGCAGGAATGGGGTAGAAACATGAACTCAGATATGAGATGGCGGGATGGAGATGGGCAGGGGCACCAAACTGGCCTTACAGGGCAGGTGTTAAGGGTTGCAGCAGCAGCACAATACACCATACAGAGCAAGCGGAACAGCAGTGCAGCACAACTGACCATGGAAAGTAATAAGGACGGGGCAGGGCCATGCACATGGATAGCAGAGGGGAAAGAGACAAGGACAGCAAGCTGATTATACCAAACAGACAGGAGGGACAGTTGCAGCAGAAAGGGCATTGGAGGGCAGGAGGGAAGGGCAGAGGCACAACAACGGACCACACAAGGCAGGAGGTAGCGGATAGAGGCCTGCATATGGAAAACAGAGGACAGGGAGCGGGGGGTGGGGCAGGAGCAGCAAGCTGACCATGAAGGGCAGGTGAGATGGGCCTTGGAAGAACACACCATGGAGGGCAACAGTGATACTATAACGCATGCACACAGTCAATGGAGGGAAGATGGGAAAAGGGCCAGGGGCACCAAGTTGACCACACAGGGCAAGTTGGGGGGGGGGCTTGGCAGCATAGAAGGCCATGCATGGCAATTGGGAGGGTTAGTGTCAGCACAACAGCCATGGTGGACAGGAATCAGGGGTCAAGGGAATGCACAAAGAACTAAGGAGGACAGAGAGGGGTAGCTGCTAGACACTGACAAAAGAAGGTAAGGGGCTACACAACAGTCAATGCAGGGCAGGCAGGAGGAGCAGGTGCAGCACAACAGAGCATGAAGGACACAAGGGAGTGGCACCAAATGAATCGTGGAGGACAGAACGAAGGGACTAGGGGCATGGAACTTGAACAAACAGGGTAGAGGTGGCAGGGACAGGTGCCAACTATCTGACCATGCTAGACAGGTGAGAGGAACAGTGGCAGCTCAAGAGAACACTCATAGTAGGTAGGAGGGTAGTAGGTCCATGAAGTATGTGGACAGAAAGGAGGGAGCAGGGGCATGTACACATATATCAGAGGGCAAGGTGAAGGAGAGTAGGAAAGGCAAGCTAAGCACCGAAGCTAAGATGGGGGCAATGATGGGGTATAGAATTGGACAACGGAGGACAGGAGGAGTGGGCAACAGCATAAAGCAAAATGGAGAGCAATGACAGCACATCGGACCATGCACAGCAGGAGGGAGTGGACTTGCACATGGACTCTGACAACAGAGGGTGGGAATAAGTTGAATGGGGCAGCAAGCTAACTATTTAGGGCAGACGGGAAGGGCAGTGGAAGAGCAATGGCCACACACACCTGTAATAGGATAACAGGTCATGGATTTGGACAAAGGATGGCAAGGAGAAGGGGGGTCAAGAGCAACAAACGTGGGTGCATGTAGCACAGTGCTAGGTCAGGCCCTGCGTTCAATCCCCGACTATGCAAAGGTTACAGAGACATCGTAGTTAGAAGATAAAATTGATACAATCTTAGAAATTCACTAATAAAACCAAAGTTAACAGGGACATTATAGTTAGGCTCAGACCATAGAACCACTCAAACCCACACACACCCTTATATAACCTGACATACACCCAGTTAAACACCCACACAACAAATCACATACCCATTGACAGACACATACAAGTACTCACACAATCACTCACTGCTCCATAGAGCTATTCACACACCCACTTACTCACCAGCCACTCAAAGAACCATTCACTCACCCATACAGCCAGTCATGCAACCAGCCACTCACCCATACAGCCACTCACACAGCCACATACAACCATACAGCCTCTCAACACAGCCACTCACTCAACTATACTAGCACTCACACACTCACTCACACACCCACACATAGCCACGGCTCGTGCAGGGAGTTACAACGGGTGGTGACGTCAGGCAGAGGAGGGGCAGGGTGGGGGGTTGTAAAATGCGGGATATGGACGGTGTCAGGTAAGTACCTAAACAAAAAAAATGTTGTTGCCCGCGCTGCATCACATTTGGCGATGCAGCGCGGGTAACAAAATCTGTTTTTTTTTCTGTACTTACCTGACATCGTCCATATCCCACATTTTACAACCCCCCACCCTGCCCCTCCTCTGCCTGAGGTCACCACCTGGTGTAAGGCCCTGCACGAGCCGTGGCTGCCCACACAACCATTCACACATCCATAAAAGCACTCCCATACGCACTCAAATGATTTTGGTGATCTGTAAAATGGGGACCGAGAAAAGGGGGAGGTCCGAAATGCTTTTTCTTGATGATAATTCTCATAGAGATCTTTGACACGACCACAGCTTGAACTGTTGAATGGCATTATATCAAATTTACACACACTAAGAGGGGTAGAGAGGGACAAATGACCAGATAAAGCATGCAGGGACATAAACAGTATTAGTAAAAAGTGCCCTCACTCACACACAAAATTTAGTGTGACATGCTTCATCATTGGGTCTGCTTACAATACACCCTGGTGTAGCCACACACAGGGTGGAGCATAAGGGAGGGGAAACATCAAACAAAACAGACAAAAACATACAAATATACACATAAGGTGAGTACAAAGTGTTACCACCCTGACTGTGAAAAAATGTGATAAGGACTAGTGCAGTGTAAGTGATGTTAAAACTGCCCCGTAGGTACTCTAAGAATTATTTTATTCCGGAGTCCCACGGACAGTATTAAAAATAAAGTGGGGTGGGTATATTTGTGAGGGTTAAGGACTCACATCATCCCCCCCAAAAAAAGATTGGTATGGTTTCATGCACTGTAAAGCTCGTCCGAGAGGTCCTCAGTGCTCCCGGTACCAGTCTTCTAGACCTGGACAGCACAAAATGGCTGCTGCTAACCAGAAACACGATTCCACCCTCCACCACTCAGTCTGCTTCAAGGGCACATTTGGTGCCCTCCCTGCCGGGCGCCGAGAGATTCCTCTGGGGATGATTTGTCGTGCCTTACAAATGTTAAATAAATAAATAGTCCAGTTCAAACTAGCTCAGGGAGCCATTGACTCTGGCGCGATACTGGACAAAGGACATGGGAGTATCCTCCCCACTGTCTGACCCCTCCCCTGGGAGGGAGCCCTGAATCATCCCAACCCTTTCCTTAGGGTACCTAAGGACTTACCTGTGGGTGGGTCCCTAGATTTGTCGTGGGACAAGATTTGTATCAAGACACCACTTCTTCTTTGACCGCCATGGCATTCTGGACTTTGCTTGAATTCGCTCTGGGCATCAGGATGCAACTGGAAAGACTCCTGCTGCTCCCGGTCTCGTCACCCTGCTTGTCTGCTGCAACGTTAATGCATGTGCTCCATACAGGAACCTTCCAAGGCCTGTGGACATTCAAGACACCTGAACTAATCTCCCTTGAAGGGAAGGAGTCACTTCCCTGCATCTGCAAGCACCGCTACAAAGCTGAAGGGTCTGCTGATCCTGGGCTCCCACGGACTCCGAAAGGCTCAGCAACACAGATCATGATTCTTCACATCCCTAGAGGTCTGCCCTATCCACTCTCCAAGTTTGAGGCCAGCATCTCTCGTCCGAGCCGCAGGAGCTGAACCCCTGCGCACTGCATCGACTTGCTGTTACAAAGGCTTGCTGGCTTCATTCCACCAAGATCTTTGGGCTACAAGTATCCCCAACCTCAAGCACCTCCAGTGACCAAGATCTGTGTCCTCACCGCAACACTTTCACCTTGGGCCTGCATCTTTGGTGAGCTGCTCAAGGTCCTCTTGTGACTCCAGTGCCTCTGGCCTGTGGGTCCTCCTGAGGATCTTCTTTGAATTTGGGGGGCTCCCCTGAATGCTCGGGTCTTTCCTGACCCCCTTGCTGGTGGTGAGTTACCTGGACCTAGCTGGTCCCGACACCGTACCTTCTTCAATTTCTACGTTGGCTGCAGTTGCAAAGGCTTCTGGGTGTCTCTTAACTTAATCCTGTATTGTTCAGTGGTTAAGCCAACCCCATCAATGAGAGCATTCTTCAGGACTGAATGATTGTCGGCATCCTGTTCTCTAACAGTGAGGAGCTTATCTCTACCTTTGTCAGCAAAGCAGAGCCACAAGATAGCTGCCCACTGGTCCTGAGGGACCCTCTGTACCTTACAGACCCTCTCTAGTGCAGTTACCCATTTGTGGATGTCATCCCCACTCTGGTAGGGAGGGACAATCTTGTTCAGGTTTCTATGATCATGAGCATACTCCTTAACCCTAGGGACACTGTTGCTGCCACCATGGGACTCTAGTCCCAATTTCTTACTAGCTCACTGGAGCTCTAAGGATTCCTTATCCAGTGCCAATTGCTCTCTCTTGAGCCTAAGCTTGACTTTCTCAAGCTCTAGGAATTGGCACTGTCATAAGAAATATATCTCTCTTATAAGATATGGAAGTCCCTGTGGAGGTCACTGAGTGTCTAGATTCTTCAGAGGGAGACCTAGGTCTCCATGGTAAACTCTGAATTCTAGCAGGAGGATTAAAGAGAGGGCAATCAAGGCCTTCTCCATTCTCTTCCTGGTCCTGATTTGCCAGGTTAGAATCAACTTGATTCTCCTGGCCAGGGGTTGATTCTAGGTCAAAGAAGATGAGACCTCCTTGCCTTTTCTCATTCCCTGTTCCACCCACTCTTGCTCCCTCATCAGAACCTGGGGTCTTCCTAAGGTCATCTAGGAGTAACATCTCTATGAGACAGTGGGTGTTGGCACTTCTCCCTGTCCTCAGCATCCTAGACACACACATGGCTTTCAATTCTTGAAATACGAGGCCATTGTAACTAGTTGGAAGAGAGCCACTGACTTCTCCTTTAGAAGACATATTAGTGGTATGTGATGTAGGCACCTACCTAACCTAGTGAAGACTAAACCCTCTTGAGCAGGAGAAAGCGTGTGCTAGACCCTTGACTTACCCAACTCTAAGTTCACTAGAACTTTCTTATTCTAATCTTAGTATTATATGTACCTAATACTTAGTGGTTTTCAGTTAATCAATCAATGAAATGTATCTGGTAAAGCAATGCAGGCTTGAATCCCAACCACTGCACAGCAATGTGAGAAGGTGGGTTGGTATATGCTGCCCACTAATTAAAGTGGGCAACTTGTACCAGGCCACATAACCCTTATGATGTATGAGGTCAAAGATAATCTATGGAAAGCTATCCTAGTGGTTGCTGGGGAGAGAAGCCTTCAGGCTTAATCTTGAAGAAATGTAAAGTAGCTTGTTTTACCAGAATACCACCTCCTGAATGACTAAATGAAAGGAGAACCACACACTAGTTATATAAAAATGTGTTTTTATTAATATAACTATCTGTTCTGCCTGGTTTCTCAGATTAGATAGAACCAGCTCATCAAAGCCTTACTAACTCAGCCAGAACGTTACCCTCTCCCCCTCCCTAGGACCTATTCACAACAGGTAACAACATATATCTACCACCTAAGGACAGGGAATTCCTAAGATGCATACCATGTACCTCCTATAATATCAGCAATCGGCGGCCTCGCGGTCCCATACGAACCCAGACCTCTCTACCCAGACGGCAGTATCAGAATCGGCGGCCTCGCGGTCCCATACGAACCCAGACCTCTCTACCCAGACGGCAGTATCAGAATCGGCGGCCTCGCGGTCCCATACGAACCCAGACCTCTCTACCCAGACGGCAGTAATCGGCGGCCTCGCGGTCCCATACGAACCCAGACCTCTCTACCCAGACGGCAGTATCAGAATCGGCGGCCTCGCCGTCCCATACGAACCCAGACCTCTCTACCCAGACGGCAGTAATCGGCGGCCTCGCGGTCCCATACGAACCCAGACCTCTCTACCCAGACGGCAGTATCAGAATCGGCGGCCTCGCGGTCCCATACGAACCCAGACCTCTCTACCCAGACGGCAGTAACAGAATCGGCGGCCTCGCGGTCCCATACGAACCCAGACCTCTCTACCCAGACGGCAGTAATCGGCGGCCTCGCGGTCCCATACGAACCCAGACCTCTCTACCCAGACGGCAGTAATCGGCGGCCTCGCGGTCCCATACGAACCCAGACCTCTCTACCCAGACGGCAGTAATCGGCGGCCTCGCGGTCCCATACGAACCCAGACCTCTCTACCCAGACGGCAGTATCAGAATCGGCGGCCTCGCGGTCCCATACGAACCCAGACCTCTCTACCCAGACGGCAGTAACAGAATCGGCGGCCTCGCGGTCCCATACGAACCCAGACCTCTCTACCCAGACGGCAGTATCAGAATCGGCGGCCTCGCGGTCCCATACGAACCCAGACCTCTCTACCCAGACGGCAGTAATCGGCAGCCTCGCGGTCCCATACGAACCCAGACCTCTCTACCCAGACGGCAGTTTATCCTATGATTACCATTACATAAAGGGATCAGTCTCACTATTCATCAGGGGTATAGTACTACAATATTCTGGATCACACAATATTTGCCAAATTAGATGATGTACAACGTATTCTCTAATTCAAGGGGCTCCTCTCTCCCTTATTCAGTTACCACTTACCTGATCAGGGTTAGCATCTGTTCACATAGCAGCATCTGACTAGAAGAATAGGTTACCCTCTCATACAAGAACACGCAGCACATGTCGGTTCACTAAGAACTGGGGTACTTTATTTCTCATTACAATAAACAAACATATAACACCATACTACAACACATAACCTGCAAAGAGAAGTGAAAGATTAGGTTGTACACTCTAATAAGAAAGGGTCGACATCACCTTATTAATATGAAGTCTGCACTCAGCAGTCATCTAGGTTCCCTTCTCGTCTGTGCCTTGGCTCGTCTTGAAGTCACACCTCCGCAATCACGGGTACACGGCTGCACCGCTATGCGCTGTTCCCTTCACCCTTCTCCAAGTCACTGGAACCTTCCTCTCATCGGCTACTCTCTTTCCCTGGCTGTTCTGCTAAGAGAGTATCTGTTTCTCGATTCTTCTCCGCCTTTGGAATGGCGTCTGTCTTCCCTGGAATAAGTAATAGGTTTGCTACTAACGGCTA
The DNA here is from genome assembly GCF_964261635.1 of Lissotriton helveticus. Taxonomy (NCBI): domain Eukaryota; kingdom Metazoa; phylum Chordata; class Amphibia; order Caudata; family Salamandridae; genus Lissotriton; species Lissotriton helveticus. Next base: position 1,035,716,830 of record NC_136063.1, read on the forward strand.
GATGCCGCCTACGGACTAACTAACTCCAACTATCTCGGGCTTTCACTAATATAGAAGCATGTTTCTTCATGGAAAATTCCAGCCAGTAACCTGCCGCCCACCAAATTCTTGTACCTCCCCGTACCAAGGACACGTTCCCAGCCGGCCGGCCTGATGTTGTGTCTTCGGCATGAAGAAAAATACAATCCTTCGACAAGGGCCGGCCTGAACCGGTTCTCTCCAAGCGAACAACACCTCGTAACTAAAACATTACACTTGACCTAGAAGCATACCAAGCTGCCGGGGCAGAAAGAAAGATGGAGTCTCTCCCGTTTGAGGCCTACCAGGCCCGAATTCAGCATAACTCCATGGAAAGTATAATAATACCCTAACTAAAGGACGGATTATCCCTAATACTAGCGAATCTATCCCCTAGCCTATATGTATAAGCCCTAATCTATGGAGGAGAATACAGAATTATATCAAAGTGCCTTGTAAATAGGCTCTATCCACTACTCTAACCCTTGCACTGGAATGATAAGAGACTGAAGTCACCATCAATCACCTTTCCTCAAAAGAGGGCCGGGAAAATCGAGCAGAACATTTCACCCTTGACTTCAGTCTATTATACATTCATCAAACAGAACTAACATCTGTGGAAGAATAATAGGAAACAAAACTAACTGATCTATGTCTAGTACCAGGTTTGCAGTATTGAAGTAGAGAAGGAATACACTGAATGAAGCAACAGATAGCAATCAGAATGCTAATAGTAATCAAAATACCCCCTAATAATTGACGCAACATATGTAAATCAGGTAGCCAATTAAAGAGCCAGTCAAACCAGCCCTGGTCAATGTGTTTTCTAACTTCTTCCGTCAAGTCATGAAGTTTGTCAATATGAGCCTGAATGGATTTCGTATGGTCAGACAGGTTAAAACAACAAAGACCCTCAAAATCAGAAACATCATGTCCATGTTTAAGCAAAAGATAATCAATAGCCGCCCGGTTCTGCAAGATAGCTCTACGTTCACCCTGGGCGCCTAATAGTATGTCAGACCGGATCGTAGAAGTAGACTGATCTGGATCAGGGGTGTCGAATCGGACAACTCAGTACATAAAGGGCAGTATTCATGTGTTTGCAAATCTCCCAAAAGGACATTAGGACGGGCATTCGATATATTAAAAATATGGGCCAAAGTCTCTAATGAAGCAGGGACAGCAACTAAACAAGTCGCTAGAATGTCAGACACCGAACGCATCGGTGTTAAACAAAAATGAGGGGCATTAGTCACTCGCTTGGCCAAAGTAGTCCAAAAGTTCGATGACGAATCCCACGCAGCAAAGGAACGCGGTACTCGGGTTCTCAGATCAGCCCGGGTCGATGGGTTCCCTCCTCTCTCGTCGTAGCAGTCCAAAAGGAGTCCAACGCCGACACATCCTGCAGCAACAGTCCAGAGAATGATCTGAAAGAAAATCAAATACAGGCATTATTCATTCTCGTAGGTAACATTTGTCAGCCGGGACAGCTTCCCAGCTATCTTTCCCTGGTCTCATGACTAGAACAGTATTATCATGACCGGTTGCAATAATCTCAGCTTGTTCAGGGGGATTCTTAGGCGATTGCACCCAAACTCTAGCTCTAGGATTATCCGTGGAACCAAATCCTTTTTGTCCTCGTACAGTTAGCAACGTTGGGGCAGTGCCTTTTGTGATCTCACCACTGAAAACAGGCATTATCAACAATTGAGCAATTCGGTCAGTTTTATAAATCGGTAAATCAACCTCACTGCTATTCAGCAGGAGCACCTTAATCTCTCCCTGATAGTCACTGTCAATGACTCCACCGAGTACTTGAACACCTTTCACAGCCAGCCCCGATCTAGGGGCGATTAATCCAAAATTTCCAGTGGGTATACAGACACCAACACCGGTTTCAATGATGACTCGATCTTTACTTTTTATAATAGTATCATTCATGGCATGCAGGTCTAGACCTGCTGACCCCGGGGTCGCTCTGCATGGAGCCAGTGCTCCGGGGGTAATTTCCCAGTACATCACAGTGTCACCAATAGAATTGGGCTTTGCATCAACATTCGGAGGGAACAAACGCATCAATGGAGATTCGGCATTTAGAAAGGGACGATTATTCAAAATTAATAAGGCCTGGAACAAATAATCCCTCCAATTCTTATATCTGTCATCGGTTAACTTACGCAGTTGATTTTTCAGCAAACCGTTCAACCTCTCGATCAGGCCCGAGGCCTGCGGATAATATGGTATATGAAATACCCATTCAATATTATTTTCCACACAAAATTCCTGCACCAATCTTCCACGAAAATGGGATGCATTATCAGATTGAATTTGGAATGGGACACCATAATAAAGCATAATCAATTCCAATGTTTTAATGCTATTCACTTGGGTAGCTTGTTTACAGGGGAGGGCCACTAATAGGCCACTGTATGTATCAACAATGGTGCAAATGTATTGACAATTTTTACTCATAGGAAGTGGACCAATATAATCAATTTGCCAAATTTGAGCGGGCAATTTTCCGCGATGTAAATGACCTTTAACAATTTGAGTCACTTTCCGCTGCCTAGCATGCTGACAAATGGGACAATGCAAAATAATGTCTTTGATTAAATCTAAAGGAATATAAATTCCTCGATCAGCGGCCCACCTGCTAGTGGCTTTCTCTCCATAATGTCCTGCTTTCTGGTGGGCCCATTTCGCCAATCCTTCCATATCAGAATCCTGCATGTCCACCAGTGCCTCAGCAATTTTAGATTTTTCATCTGCAATATTATGAAAGAATTTGTCAAGGGAGTCTATTGGGGTATGAGCATCCACATGAAAGATTGTAACAGTACTTTGCGGGAGCATTTCCCAAATCTCTTGCCATAATTCTTTTCCCCACAGTTCTTTTGAATGCAATTCCCAATTATGGGAATGCCAAGTCGGTAACCAAACTGCCAATCCATTGGCAGTAGACCAGGAATCAGTAAAAATATGACATGTGCCAGGTAACTCTTGCTTCAGAACTTGATAAACAGCATAAAGCTCAGCGAATTGGCTGCTCTTTCCCTCACCAGTTGTACTCAGCAACTTTTGTGTGATCGGATTATAGGACACTGCCTTCCAATGTCGTTTTGTACCTATGAACCTTGCCGAACCATCGTAAACCAAACGTGGTTTCTGTCCTCCGGGGACAAATCATCAAATGGCTTACCCCACTTAACAGGGGATTCCTGTACTAAGGGTACGGAACATTCACTCTCCGTCTCAACCGATGGCGCCCGCGCCACCTGCTCATGCAAGGATGCAACTCCCTTTGGTCCCACACGTGCCCTGTCTTGTATGTACCATTTCCACTTAATCACACTCGCCTCCTGAGCGTGTCCAATTCTGTGAGTTTTCGGCGAACTCAAAACCCACTGCATGATAGGAATTTCAGGTCGCAGGACCACATCATGTCCCAAAGTTAATTGCTCGGTATCCACCAGAGCCCAGTAACATGCAAGCAACTGTTTCTCAAAAGGTGTATAACGCTCACCAGCATCGGGTAACTTTTTAGTCCAAAAACCTAACGGTACTTTACTTCTGCCTTGTTTCTGCCACAGACTCCAATTTGCATAAAGGCCTTGTACAGACACATTCAAATCCACATCACCATCGCACACAGGCCATAAATCCAAGGCATACTGAATCGCTTCTTTTGTCAAACTAAACGCATCTTGCTGTGGTTTACCCCATTCAAACGCATTCTTTTTACGAGTGACTCGATACAAGGAGGCCAATATTTGACTCAAATGTGGAATATGCTGGCGCCAAAAACCAAACAGGCCGATGAAGCTTTGGGCTTCTTTCCTATTTCTCGGAACTGCAAAATCAAGAATCTTCTGTTTTACCTGTGGGATCACTTCTCTGTGACCTTCATGCCAATTTCAATTTCAATTTATAAACTTTATTCGGTTCTTAAAAAGACACCATAAAAGCACAAATACAACGTTCACAAATTAAAACAATGTTTAAAAAATATTTAGTCTAAAAGATATAAATGTTTAAGATTTTATATACTTAATGGGAGGGACAGGATAATTTTAGTGAATTTAAATGTTCAATGCAATTTTTTAAGGGACAATGTCTCTGGTGGTCCTCAGTCTTGTTGCGATCCGAATAAAATTTATCGTGCAGAATAAAGTATAAGCGTCCTCTGCTTCCATTAGGAATCTCAACGCCCGTTTCGCTTGCTTAAATCTTTGCTCCTTCAAAATACCCACCAGGAACTTACGTCTTGGTATCGCGTAGAGTGGGCACAGTAGGACAAAATGAAGGGTATCCTGCGGAGATCTATGATCGCAGCCGCAGGTACCCTTCTCCTCCACTGTGCGAGTAAATCCAGATGGTACTGCAAGGATGTGATGTAGCATATTGATTCTAAATCGGGTTATGAGGTAGCGATCCTGCGCATTGTGCATGACCCTTAGATAAGGTTCCATACCTTGCTTCGGGGTAAGGTTGTTGTAAGCGAGGTTGGTAGCTTTGAGCCTCTCTTTTTCTGCCCTTGTCGATTTCAGCTGTGCGAGCAAAAGTTTTTTGATCGAGGTTTTGCACTCCGGAGTTAAAGAGTCGGGGGCTAAAAAATATTCAGAGCAACCAATCTCTGTTAGCGAATCTTTAACAAATTTCAGCCAGGGGATTGCATGGCCCTTGTCTCTTTTGAGGCAATCCTCGATAATTTGTCTAGTTAGGGCCGCCTCTGGGTTGGTCCATACCTTCACCCAAGCCAGAAGGGGTTTAATTTTAATTTTATCCTCCAGGAAGAGTTCTCCCAGCTCTTCGTGTATAATGTGGGCCGAGACACTCTGTGGGACTTTTAGTATTCTTCGTAGGAATTTATTTTCTTCCGTCTGGAGTGGCTGGATTTTTTTCCCCAAAAAGCCCCACACTTCCGCTCCATAGCTTACTTTTGCACAGCAAATGGATCTGTATAAGGTCATGATTTGTTCCGGGGACCATTTCCCTAGTCTCTTCCCGAACCCCATAATTGCTCCTACTGCGGCCGCCAGTTTGGTCGAGTGTTTCTCAATCAGGGGTTTAAACGATAAGTCGTGGTCGAATAATACCCCCAGATATGTGAAGGACTTGACCTGGTCTATTTTGTGTGTCCCGATGTTATAAGAAAAAGATCCTTTTGTAGGTTTCCCTGATGTCATGATAAAGGACTTTTCCAGGTTTGTTGCCAGGTCCAGTTTGTCCATAAATTTAACGAACCCATCGATTAATCTTTGTAGACCCAGAGGTGTTCTCGAGAGCAAAACCGCGTCATCGGCATAAAGTAGTACAGGTACTGCTCGATGACCGATTTGGGGTGAGTCAACTTTAAGTTTAAGAAGGTCCTGTTCCAATGCGTTGATATAAATGGAGAAAAGAAATGGGGCGAGGATACACCCCTGTCTTACTCCGCTATTGCAACTAAAGGAATCGGTCTTTTTTCCTTCCTGACTGTATCTCACGCATGCTGAGGTGTTACGGTGTAAATTTTGTAAGGTATCAACTAGTGAGTGGTCCACGCCTAGATCCATTAGCATGGCCCAGAGTTTTTTCCTATTTACGCGGTCGAAAGCCGCGGAGAGGTCCATGAACCCCATATGTATCGACCCCCTCCCGGCGATGGTATATTTTGCGATCAGGAGATATAGATTTAGGCATTGGTCGGTGGTGGATCTGCCTTTCCTGAAGCCGTATTGGGTTTCAGATAGGATTTGGTGCTCCTCTGCCCAATCTTGCAATCTTGATAGGATGACCCGACCCAAGACCTTTGCTGTCACATCAATGAGTGAGATGGGTCGATAGCATTGGGGGTCGTCCCGGTTGCCTTTTTTGTAAATAGGGACTATGGTCGCCGTTGACCAGGACTGGGGGAGGCCTACCTCCGCTGCCTCATTTAACACCCTCGTAAGTAACGGGGCCCATAGCTCTGGTTTGCTTAGGAATAAGTCTGGTGGTATTCCGTCCGGGCCCGGCGCCTTGTTTTTACTTAGTCCGGTTATTCCCAATTCAACCTCCTTTAAGGTGAAATTTGGTTTAGTTTGCTGATGGACCTTCAGAAACTCCTCTTGGGGTGTATGATTTGAATGGTTGTACAGGCTGTGGAAGTGTTTCTGCCATTGCTCCGGTAAGATGGTATTCAAAATTTTTGGGGCACTTTGGTCCTGAAAACATGGGGCATTGATCACTTTCCAAAAGGCAGTAGCGTCCTTTCTCTCTGCGGCGTCCCTTAAATCTACCCAGGCCTGGTTTTGTATACTCTGTTTTCGTGCCTTCACGGCTTTTTTGTATTCGGCTCTGTTCCTTATCACCTTTATTTTGTCCCTTGGTTGGGCATGTAGGCTGTCCTTAAGGTTTTTCAGCGCCTTTGTGCATTTAGAGTCGAACCAGCGGGGATTTGAAGAGATGTTATTATTCCCTCCCTTGGTTCGAAGGGAATTATTTACTACCTGCGCGATTTCTTCAAATGCTTTCACCACCGCACCTCCAATTACGCAGGGGTCGAGACATTTGTCGATCGGTACTGAGGCGTCACATAGCAGTTTTTTATAGAAACAGTTCCCATCAATTTTGGCCCATTTGATTCTTCTACCCTGGTCTACCACTCTTTCCAATGCGACCTTTCCCTTAGCCGCTGTGAAGAGGAATCCTTCCATTTTGATGATCACCGGATTGTGATCGCTGAAGCTACTAGCCTCTATGAGGTGTGTGCTGATAAATCTTTTTAGATAGACAGAGACTAGTACAAAGTCAATATAAGAATAGCAGCCTCTGCCTTTGAATGTCGGGGTAAGTTCTCCTCTCTCATTTAAGGTGGCAAGATCCATGGTGTGGGCGAGATTGTTCCTTTTCATTAATCTCTCAAGGTCCCAGCCCTCTGATGAATGGGTGAAGTGTGGGCCTTTCATGATTGTACAATTTGACCAGACATTATTGGCAGGTAACAGATTTTCACAGAGGTGACAATTAAAATCTCCCATTAAAATTAAATTCATGGGTTCTGGTGTCTTGGATAAAAAGTTTAGGCAAGTCTCAAGTTCTTTTATAGCTGCTCCCTTCTCCGTTATGGCCGGTGTGTTATACCAATTCATTAACAAGAAGGTTAGGCTTGACGAAGTAAACCTTAGTACCTGAAGGTTACGTGTGACCCATTTGGTATTGGACCAGGTACCCTCAATGTCTAGATGGACATAAATCGCAAGCCCCCCGCTCGCTCTTCCTGAGGTAGCTTTTTTTGCGGGTACGAAAAAGCTTTTATAGCCCTCCATGCTATATTCGTGCGGTTCAGTAGCCCAGGTCTCTTGGAGGCACAAGATGTGGAATTTCCTTATGTAGCTGAACCAGTCCTGAGATATGAACTTTGTCGCAAGCCCTGCGATATTCCAGGTAGCTATAAGTAGGTTATCATATGTTGTTGCCTTGAGTATCCCTCTACCTTCGCCTTTCGGTGGTCTTAGTTGTTTATCCTTAGTGGGTGCGACGGCCCTGCTTGGTTGCAGGCCGGGGGTGTTGACGATTTTGTTCTCGTAGTATGTCCCCTCCCCTGTGCCCCGGGTACTGGTTGGTGGTATACTCCTGCCTTCTGTGATGTTCGCAGGGTCCATGAGATCAGATTGACTGTGGGTTGCTCCCTCTTTATCCCCTAATGATGTGAGGTTTGGCTCGTTCCTGCTTTGATTTGCTGTTGGGAAGCAAGTCATTCTCTGTCAGTCCACCCCTTCGAGAGTACTGAACCTGTTCCAATGGTTGTACTGCATCAAAGAGGAATCATAAGTAGGAAATACTGGGAATACAGGATTTGGCCTTTGCCATTGGGGGGGGCCATATTGGAAGCCCGGATGAGATGTTCTGTTCTGAATGAAATTCTGCCTGGGCCTTTGGGATGCCAGGGGATAGAAATACGATAAGTGGACCGGGTGGATTTGTGAGCGGGTATAGCTCGGGGGGACATTGCAGATGAAGTTGACTGCTGTCATGTCTCTGAAGTTCACCGTAATGATGTCTCCAGCGATGGTCTTGGTGCCTTTGCCAATCCACTCGCCCCTTCTCACTGAGAGGATTTCCCCATAGATGTTTGGGGGTAAGGGCCTGTGAGTTTGCAGCCACTGAGCGCATTTGTTTTTTAGTTCAACTTGTGATTCTCTTTGGCCCTCCTTTAATGGGGGCACTCCAGTTAGGACAACCACAAATGGTAGTGCCTCAGGTGGGAGATTAATTGTCCGAAAGCGTGTGGCTGTTTCCTTTTCGTTGTTGGTTTCCACAGTAGGAGTGGGGAGGGTCTTGGGGTCTGCCTTCGGGGTTTGGGCCTTGTTTTCTTCAAGTGTTAATGAGGAGCTAGGTAAAGGTTTACTGTTACCGCTTAATGATTGATTTTTATTTTTATTTTTACCTGCTTGTGGGGTGGAGGCGGCCTTCTGAAATTCCTTGGCTCCTTTCTGCGTGACGCTGGTGTTGTTAGCATTGTTGTTTTTGGGGGCACCATTTTGCACTAGTGAGGCCTTATCTTTCGGTAAATTTGTTGTAGCGGGGGCCTTGGGGTTTGTCACGTCTCGTTCCTGCACGGGATGAGGTTTCAAGTTTATCCCCTTGTTATTGACCAATGATGTTAATCTGTCTATTTTTGCTATAAGGGGCTTTAACAGTACCGTGATGGAGTGCTCTAGGTCAGATTTCAAATCCGCCACCATGTTGGTTATCCAGCATGGAATTCCTGGTGTAGGTGGGGTAATGGGTGTGACCAGATTATGGTTGCTGGACTTTACATGACCTTTTTTCCTCCCTTGTTTACGGCCATCCCTGTGCAACATTTTATCCTCCGTGTGTGCGTCTGAGTCCTTTGTGGTTATTTGGTTGCTTAATTGTGCGCCAGGACTGTCCCTGCTGGTTTCAGCGACGGCCTGGGCACAGGGGAGGTCGGCGAAAGATGGTGGAGTTATAGGCCGGCTGATGTAGGTCTCCTCTACCGAGTTCTCAGTTTCTTCTGACAAGTTGAGGAGTAGTTCCTGAGTATCTTGGATGATGGTTACAGGTGGTAAAGATAATCTCCTCTCGGTGTTAGCTATGGCGTCGGAAACCGCCCCTATAGTCTGTTTAAGCATTTTATCAATGGCAGTTAAGGTCGGAAGGGATGGTGGTTGATCCGATTTAGCTTTTGTGCTCGATCTTAGAGTGGGCATCCTGGTCTTCTTTGCAGTTTTCCTCATTGCAGGGGGTGCTGTGTTAGATGGTGGTAGCCGGTTGTGAGATATTTGGGGGGGCACTTTTTAGGGGACTGGCCCAGCCCGGCCTCTTCTGGCCCCTGAGGGCCACAGAGGGCCCGCCCTTTGCCCGGGCTTCGCTCGGCGTCCCGCTCGCGTCCCGCTGAGCGGTAGATTGTTCCAAATAAGATGGTATTGCAAGCAGGGGGCGTGTCTTCCTGGGGGCGCGCCCGTGCACACCTGTGCAGCGCAGGGACTCCTGGTCTTACGAGTCCCTGCGGCGCGCTCCCTCGCAGTTTCCTCGGTGCTCCCTCCTCCTGGGACAGGCTCTTCAGTGCGACTACCCCCCCAGCCTCGACCCCACGCCACTCCCCGCGCAGCAGCGCCCGCGAAGCGGGTGCTGCAAGTTGTTTTAGCGGGAGGGCGGTCAATCCCACCTGGGACACGGGGAGGCCGGGTGAAAGCAGAAGCGAGGCTCTGTGTTCAAACGGGCAGCAGCGGTCAGATCAGTTCCACGGCAACGGTCCGGTCAGGTCAGTTTGAGGAATCTTCATGCCAATTAATACCCAAAAATTTTACAGTCTGGGATGGACCTTGTAATTTGTCCGGGTTGATTTCCCAACCTTTCTCACGCAAACACTCAAGGATTTTATCTAATTGGGTCTGAACTTCATCTTGTGTTTCACCTTGAATCAGAACGTCATCAATATAATGACATATCTGAATTCTCGAATGTACAGGTACCTCAGCCAAATGCTCTGCCACCAGCCGGTGACATATCGTAGGACTATGCACATAGCCCTGGGGAAGACTTCTAAACGTCATTTGACGTCCGTTCCATGTAAAACTGAATTGTTCCTGGCATTCAGGGGCAATCGGGATTGAAAAGAAAGCATTAGCAATATCAATGGACGCATACCATGTACCTGGATGCTTTTGAATTCTTTCAATTAAAGTAATGATATCCGGTACTGCGACAGTCAAAGGGGGTGTATACCTATTCAATTCTCGATAATCAACAGTCATGCGCCAGGAATTATCACTCTTACGCACGGGCCAAACAGGATTATTCCAAGCAGAAGTAACCGGAGTTATAACTCCTGCATCCACCAAATCCTGAATAGTGGTACTAATTTCTTCATGACCACCTGGAATACGATACTGCTTCTGGCAAACCACTTTTGTCGCCTGGGGAATCTTTATGGGGGACATTCTTAAACGACCAACCCGTACGGGTCTGGATGATATATAATGGTTAGTTCCAAATTGATAACATCCATCATCCAAATGCAAAGTCATTCCTTTCAAAATATCAATTCCAATTATGTACTCTAAGAGAGGCACGACTAATACAGAATATTCTTTTCTAGGAATTCTGCCTATTCTCATTTCAATTGTAGTTTGTACTGCGGGAGTTTCCTTTCCACCTAAACCAGTAATTGTAAAAAATTGGCCTTTAAATTTCTTTGATTTTCCATGAATAAGAGTGGCCTCCGCTCCTGTATCTACCAATGCTCGGGCCCTTTGAATATTACGATGTCTCCAAAAAATTTCAATATCTACATAGGGTCTATTATCTCGGTGAGCCCATCTGTGTACGGGAGCTTGACCTACTTCCTAGTCATTTTTACTGCGTTCTATCATCCAGGACAAATCAGGATAAATGTTCTCGCGTTTCTCAGGTATCAATATATCATGTTCATATCCATCTCCCTTACGAAATGGATTCCTGTCCTCCGTATTGTACTGTGAATTTTGATCAGAAAATCTGTGTCGATCCTCCCTCCTTCTCAACTCAGGGGACTGATCCCTTTCATCTCTACGTCTGCTGTTAACATAATCATCTCTCCCCCTTTCTCTTTCCCCCTCTCTCTCTCTCTCTCTTCCACGTCGAGGGGACGCATCACGTACATATCGTCGATCATCACGACGATCAGAACGCACACGACGGTTGTCATCACCGCTGTCATCAGAATACTCACGATCGCACTCATTCGTCCGCACACGCCGGGCACCCTCCTTTCGGTCTAAACCGCGTTTGCGAAACAAGTCCCACAAACGAGAAGTAGTTTCACCATCAATATCCTCCTTCCTCACACCATCAGCCAAAAGTGCCATAAACATGTCACGTCTAGTAAGCTTATTGTCTCCAGGAGTACGAGTGTCAGACCGGGACTGTCGGTCAGGTTTAAACCAATCACCCAACTCACCAAGCTGGCGTACAGATTCCAGTACCATAGACAACGCGTTACCAGTCTGATTGATCAATAAAGTCATCATGACTTGCTTATAAGCAACCGGGGAAGAACGAATAATGCGATTCCGTACAGAAGACGTCAACAAACCATCAAGCAATCTGTCAGCAGTACTCAGAAAAATCGCAGTTTTCATCACCTCCTCTTTGAGACGTTGTGCAGCATCGCGCAATGTATACCAGGGCTTGTCATTCACAGGCCAGTCAGATTCAGTAGGGTACTTTTGATTACAACCCTCAGTCGCCAACTGAAGCAAACTGATTTGACCACCACCATTATAATTACGAAAATGATCTTGAACAGTAGAATCCGAACTCAAGGAACTAAATTTCAAAGAATCGCCAGCATCCAACATAATGCCAGCAGCGCCCAGTTCATAAAGGCGCACATCCACGTAAGCAAGGTCTCACCAGCGCGCTGTCGAAATCGCTGCAAAATATCACTAATTTCCTGTTGAGTAAAATCCTCCAAAGAATCCAAAGGAATACCGTTCGGATTACCGGGAGCCTGCTGCAACTTCCTACGAAAAACAGGATGTGCAGAGACCGCAGGAAGAGCACCACAAGGAGCCCGATCAGTAAACTTAGGGCAACAATCTGTATGAGAAGTATCAACACAATGCAAAGAGCGATCGTAGTCGCGGGACTCAACATCTGTAGCACAAGAAGCAGATTTAAAAGCCTGTCCGGAGCGAGAAGACTCGCGATTGTTAGACTCCTCATCCGAGGAACGAGAATCACTCGAATTCCAGATATTACCATCCCATTCATCAGGATTCCAATCCAGTCCGGCTTTCGCCACGACCAGTCGCACTTTCCGTTTAGAAACGCGACCCCGACGATTCTTGTATTTATATCGTGCAATCCGCACAGCCGCCCTTTCAGCGATAGTCTGATACGTTTCAAGTTTGTCGGCAAGCAATTTATTTTGATACCGCAACAAAGTATGATCATTCTGAATTTCAACAAACTTCCGTTCCATTTCCACATGCTCCTTCTGCAATTTCAACAACCTCTCATGTACAAGCCTGTACGCAGACAAGACAATCCAACCTCTGCGCCCTAAAATAGGAAGCTCATCACCCTTCGCTACTGGCGCCTTCTGCAAACAGGAAATCACATCAGCCGGCTCCGCCAGCTCCAGACAAGAATTCCAATTTTCATTCAAGCTAGTAGAATCAGCCCACTCGCGGGCCAAGGCCTCATAAGGCGTTGAATCCCAGCCGGGAATATCAACAGGCAACTTAAAAACAGATTTCGACTTTTTCAAAAACATCCTGACAAAACAAAAACTATACACACAAATAGAGACAAATAATACACAAACGAAAGCACGTACGCGCCGAGTACAATTTGAAAAACAACTACAACGCACACAGGTTTCGTAAACGGTTTGTGACGCCAAATGTTCTGCCTGGTTTCTCAGATTAGATAGAACCAGCTCATCAGAGCCTTACTAACTCAGCCAGAACGTTACCCTCTCCCCCTCCCTAGGACCTATTCACAACAGGTAACAACATATATCTACCACCTAAGGACAGGGAATTCCTAAGATGCATACCATGTACCTCCTATAATATCAGCAATCGGCGGCCTCGCGGTCCCATACGAACCCATACCTCTCTACCCAGACGGCAGTATCAGAATCGGCGGCCTCGCGGTCCCATACGAACCCAGACCTTTCTACCCAGACGGCAGTATCAGAATCGGCGGCCTCGCGGTCCCATACAAACCCAGACCTCTCTACCCAGACGGCAGTAATCGGCGGCCTCGCGGTCCCATACGAACCCAGACCTCTCTACCCAGACGGCAGTATCAGAATCGGCGGCCTCGCCGTCCCATACGAACCCAGACCTCTCTACCCAGACGGCAGTAATCGGCGGCCTCGCGGTCCCATACGAACCCAGACCTCTCTACCCAGACGGCAGTATCAGAATCGGCGGCCTCGCGGTCCCATACGAACCCAGACCTCTCTACCCAGACGGCAGTAACAGAATCGGCGGCCTCGCGGTCCCATACGAACCCAGACCTCTCTACCCAGACGGCAGTAATCGGCGGCCTCGCGGTCCCATACGAACCCAGACCTCTCTACCCAGACGGCAGTAATCGGCGGCCTCGCGGTCCCATACGAACCCAGACCTCTCTACCCAGACGGCAGTAATCGGCGGCCTCGCGGTCCCATACGAACCCAGACCTCTCTACCCAGACGGCAGTATCAGAATCGGCGGCCTCGTGGTCCCATACGAACCCAGACCTCTCTACCCAGACGGCAGTATCAGAATCGGCGGCCTCGCGGTCCCATACGAACCCAGACCTCTCTACCCAGACGGCAGTAATCGGCGGCCTCGCGGTCCCATACGAACCCAGACCTCTCTACCCAGACGGCAGTTTATCCTATGATTACCATTACATAAAGGGATCAGTCTCACTATTCATCAGGGGTATAGTACTACAATATTCTGGATCACACAATATTTGCCAAATTAGATGATGTACAACGTATTCTCTAATTCAAGGGGCTCCTCTCTCCCTTATTCAGTTACCACTTACCTGATCAGGGTTAGCATCTGTTCACATAGCAGCATCTGACTAGAAGAATAGGTTACCCTCTCATACAAGAACACGCAGCACATGTCGGTTCACTAAGAACTGGGGTACTTTATTTCTCATTACAATAAACAAACATATAACACCATACTACAACACATAACCTGCAAAGAGAAGTGAAAGATTAGGTTGTACACTCTAATAAGAAAGGGTCGACATCACCTTATTAATATGAAGTCTGCACTCAGCAGTCATCTAGGTTCCCTTCTCGTCTGTGCCTTGGCTCGTCTTGAAGTCACACCTCCGCAATCACGGGTACACGGCTGCACCGCTATGCGCTGTTCCCTTCACCCTTCTCCAAGTCACTGGAACCTTCCTCTCATCGGCTACTCTCTTTCCCTGGCTGTTCTGCTAAGAGAGTATCTGTTTCTCGATTCTTCTCCGCCTTTGGAATGGCGTCTGTCTTCCCTGGAATAAGTAATAGGTTTGCTACTAACGGCTAGATGCCGCCTACGGACTAACTAACTCCAACTATCTCGGGCTTTCACTAATATAGAAGCATGTTTCTTCATGGAAAATTCCAGCCAGTAACCTGCCGCCCACCAAATTCTTGTACCTCCCCGTACCAAGGACACGTTCCCAGCCGGCCGGCCTGATGTTGTGTCTTCGGCATGAAGAAAAATACAATCCTTCGACAAGGGCCGGCCTGAACCGGTTCTCTCCAAGCGAACAACACCTCGTAACTAAAACATTACACTTGACCTAGAAGCATCCCAAGCTGCCGGGGCAGAAAGAAAGATGGAGTCTCTCCCGTTTGAGGCCTACCAGGCCCGAATTCAGCATAACTACATGGAAAGTATAATAATACCCTAACTAAAGGACGGATTATCCCTAATACTAGCGAATCTATCCCCTAGCCTATATGTATAAGCCCTAATCTAAGGAGGAGAATACAGAATTATATCAAAGTGCCTTGTAAATAGGCTCTATCCACTACTCTAACCCTTGCACTGGAATGATAAGAGACTGAAGTCACCATCAATCACCTTTCCTCAAAAGAGGGCCGGGAAAATCGAGCAGAACACTATCTCTACTAACCTCTACACGAGTTTGGAACATGAAGCACACAATACTGTAACAATAGCACATTCTTAAGTAGCACAATACACAGCGGACTCCATGGGAGACGGAACCATGGTATAACAATCACTACTTTAATAGACACAGTGCCTAGAGCATGTAGAACCGCTGGGACCCCATGGAACCACCCTGAGGATTGACACAGGGAGCCCATGGAGAATGGATGCAGTGAGGAAACACGACTGCATGCTCCGCACAACTCTATGGGAAATTCGCTGTTGTAAAGTTAGAGTTTAAAGACACTTCTACAAGGACTTCAAGCAAACTCTTTGGAACATATGAGGTTCTAGAGCCAACCCACCAGTGAGAACCAAAGTACCTATACCAGATGAGCCGGGTGCATAGGGGTCAAGTGGTGTCGGAAACCTTTGTTGTTTTCAATAGAGAGCTGCAAAGAAGTACTGCTGCCAGGAAGGCGAAGAGTGTCCAGTGGAATCCAAGCCTGGATTCGAGGTGAGAGGAACCTGAAAGCAGAGGGGACAGAGTCTGGGTCACGGCAAGTGACCAGGGGCTCAGTAGTCGAATGCCTACCAATGTTGGGTGTTTCAGGTGCGAAGGAGGGATGCTTGACTCTGCAGCCACTGGGACCAGGAGATGTTGAGGATTACCTGGATCCAGAGGTAAGCTGTCCCACAAAGGATGTTGAGTGATGAGGGGTCGATGTCCGGCGGGAGCACCAGCATGCCTTGGCAAATGCAACCCATGCGGTCAGAGTAAAAATGTTACGGAGTAGACCAGCAAGGTCCAGGGGACTCCCCAAGCTATGGAGAGTCAGGGCACATCTGAAGCAATGAGGTAAGCCCAAGAACAAACACAGTGACCCTCGCTAGGTCCCACAGGCCAACAGACCAGGGATCGCGAGATCAAAAGCAAGTTTGCAAAGCACCAGCCCACAGAGCACTCGGTGAGTGGAGGCTGGATATCTTCAGTACAAATACTGCTGGGGTCAGCACTACATGGAGTCCAATACACAGGCTCAGGGATTGCCAAAAAGCATATGCACTTGCAAATGTACGCGCAGCACAGGGGTTCGGGTTGCACTGTCCCCACGAGGGATACTGGTCTCAGAATCGTTGAGAGGGCAAATCTATCTCAGGGACCTTTGAGAACGCATCTCCTATGTTGCTGAAATCTTCTGAGTCCACAGGAGCTCTGGAGAAGCAAGCAGGTCAGATGTGCTTAGGTGTCTGCTGCTGCAGGGGAGTAACTCTTTTGCTCCAAGGGAGATTCTTCAGTCGTGCAATTTTATTGCAGGTTGTGGAAGTACTTGGTTTCTTCTTAGCAGAATCTAAAGTCCTGTAGACAGGTAACCCACTGTATACCCATGGAAAGGGGTTGGACGAATTCTGTGGACCCTCCTAGGGGAGGGGCAGGACAAAGGGTTGGCTACACCCATGTCCTTTGTCCATTTTTGTGCCAGAGCAGGAGCAATGGCTCCCAGAATTGGTTTGAGCTGGACTATGCATAAGGACACTAAATGTGCCCCCAGTGCAGACTTTCTGGCACTCTCAGAGTGCACCCACTCAGCCCCAATACACTAAACCCTGTCAGGGATGTGGTCACACCTTCCTGTGACAGGATGCCTATTGTCATGCCTTCCTCTGCTCGAGATTGGCTCAGCATCAGTATTGCAGGATCATGTCTGTGGCTGGCAGCATCCATTTTGTGCTGCCCAAGTCGAGAAAGCTGGTACCAGGTAGACTGGTGACCCACAGTAGTGGTTCTAGATGGGTGGAATCATACCTCCCACATCAGTTATTGGTGTGGAGGTATGATTCCAAGGTGTTTGACACCAAACATGACATGTTTCTAAGCAGCCGTTTTAAAGTTAGCATTTATCGCAAGGTTATAAAGCTCTTAACCCTATATGTCTGGCTGCATCACAGACAATCCCGGAGATTGGTCTCTGAATGCTGCAGAGGCGCTCTGCTCATGCGGGGGCACCCTTTCACGTAAAACCCAGCACCCTGCCTTCAGGACTGATAACGCCTGCCATGGGGTGAATGATAGGTTTTTAAGTGTAGTGATTTAGATAGATATAGTGAACCTATATCTAAGTAGGTGATGCAAGCACCAGCTTACACAGTCTGCTATATCAGGCCTGTCGTTGTCATTTTGAATGGCCTCTCATGGGTGGAATAATACATGCTGCAGCCCATGAGAGGCCCTCAGGGGGACCTATGCCCTGGGTACATGGTATACCATATACTAGGGACTGATAAGGGTACCCCAGTATCCAATCTGGAGTGTACCTAAAGTACATAAATATAAATTTAAGGGAGAAAGCAGATAAACTGGGGTCCTGGATATCAGGATCCTAGTCAGACTAGTCCAAAGACAGTGAGACATCAGCAAAAATTGGGGGTAACCATAAGAAGCCGATCCTACTTTCCTACACTGACGGACACAACCCCTCAACTCTCGACATCCAACGTGAGACAGCTTGTGCACGGCTACTGGTCTTCCACATCATTACCTGGTCTGCGCATCTGCAGCTCCAAGGTCACCGCTAGCTCTACTGAAACACTCAACATTGGTGGGCATTCATATTCCGTGCCTCCGGGTCACTCCTGAGTGGCATAGACTCTGTCCCTTCTGTTTGCAGGTACTTCTAATTTTGAATCCACCTTTGGGTGCCACTGGGCACTTTCACCTTCTCCAGCAGCAGCATCTTCCTCAAGTCCTCCATTGAGTTTGACAGTGGTTTACAATGACACTTCACACCTATGCACCCGGCTTCCCTGGTGTAGGTATCCACGGGTAGGGTGGCTCTCCAACCTTCTGTCATCCATGGGGTTTCTTCAGGGTCAACTGGAAGTGTCCTTTTAGTTTAAAATTGCAACTGCGTCTTACCTGTTGACTTGTATTGAGCCGGCGATCGTGTTCCCACTCTACACACGGCCTCCGTGTGGTTCCTGGTTACTTACCTTAAGTGGTTCCTTGGGTCCTCAGCCCTTCTACGTCTTATTCGTATAGTCTTGACTTGAGCTGTGGTTCACATGCCACTATGTTAGTATATGATTTGGTCTCCCCCTGGAGACCACTGTGTATTCGTGCTACTGACCTGTTTCTATTGCAAAGTATTGTGTGTATTGTGTGTATATCTCCAGGTAGGAGATATCCGAATGTGTTAGTGAGTATCTTATAAGAAATACATATTTTTATAAATATACTGTATTATTCTTTTTCACTTAATCTATACCAATAAGATTATGATCTGGTAAAAAAAACTGCTTCACACTCCTTCTGGACTAAACCTAAAGGCTGCTCTCCACAGCTACCACTTAGAGAGCTTTCCATGATTGTCTACAACCAATAAAATCACCATGAGGCCTGTCTGGATTGGTGCAGGGTGCCCTCTTCCATAAGTGTGCACAATATACCAAGCCAGCTTCTCACACAAGGAAAAGCAGCAGCAAATAATTTAAGCCAATCAATGTATTATCCAACTCATTAAAACATTGCATATCAATGCAGAAGAGAAACAATGGCATGGAATACTTCTCTGGCAGCAGACACAAAGAAATGAGTTTTTGAGGACTGCAGCAAGAGCATTTGAAGGACGAAAGCTTCTGAGAAACAGACTTTTAAGTTATTTCGTAACTGATTTCTATATTATAAATTACAACATGTTTAAAAGCAACATAGGAGCCTCTGGTTCAGAGCCATTTTAAGGCATGGGCAATGTGGTTACCTTCCAGGCGACGTTCATAACTGCGGGCCCAACCATAACAGGCAGTTTACGGCACCAAAATTAAAAGAAAAATAGGCTTTCTGTCTCTCCTTCTCCCTACTGCTTTTACCTGACTCGTCTCTTTATCTCTCTCTCTCTTTCCCTTTCTCTTCGGCCTCTCTCATTCTCTCGCAACATCATGTACAGCCAGCTCACCTGTCTCTCAGTACACTTCTCTGCCCCACCTGCCACTACCACTCCGTTTCTAGCAGTACATCTCTTTCCTCACTGCCTCAGCTCTCTCTCTCTAAATCCACCTCACACCTCTCACTGTACTTCACTGCTCAACTCTCTTGACCTCAACTCTCTCACTGCTTATTTCTTTACCTGCCTCCCCTCTCTCTCTCCAACCCCACCTCTCTCTCAATCTATGCAAATGTACTGCACCATTTGTTCACGTCACCTCTCTACCTCCCCTCTCTCTACCTCTGCTCCCACTACCTCAACTCTCACACTATCTTCCTCCTTTCTTGCTTCGTCTCATTTCCTAGCTCTGCGTCTCTCACTCTTTCTATTAACTTCCCTCACTCTCTCTCATCGCTCTCTTTGCCAATTTCTTTATTTCAGTCCACCCTATATGCTGCACCTTTCTCCATCACGCCTCACCTATCGCTATCTCTCTCATTCACAACTACGGTCCTCTCTCACCCCTTCGCTCTCATTGCTTAGTAACTCAGGTGCATATTATCAAGGACGCGATAGGCACTTTTTGCCGGTTTAGCGGCGAAAATTCTATCGCCCCATTATCAAGCTGTCGCTAACAGTAGTTAGCGACAGCTTGAAGGCGATAGCGAGCGGTTTGGGGCCCGCTTTGCATGTCAGCGACATTTATCGCTAATGACATGCAAAGTGGGCGTACCCAACCCTTTAGCGACTGAAAGCAGTCAATAACGTCGCTATCGCCTATTCACAAGGCTGGCATAGCGATGGAAATATTCCCGCTATCGCCAAAAACTGACGCCTGCTCTGACCAGTTCTTAGCCATGTCATCCAATGGGAGGTGGATAACATGGCTAAGAGCATTTCGTCGCTAATGCGAGAATATCGCTATATTCTCAGCGATATTCTCGCATTACGCCGCTATCGCTGGATATTTTAGCGCAATGGAGAAAAACGTTGCTAATAGCATGTTTTCTCCGCTAAAATATCCAGCGATAGGCAGCGATAAAAAAAAAGTCGCTAAGCGCATTTGAGATAAATTTCGCTAGTTGTTGGTAATATGCCCCTCAATTTCTATCTTAACTCACTCTTCTTACCTCATCTCTGTCTATAAGTATTTCTATCTCCCTGCGCTGTCTCCATCTTTCTCGAGCTCACAACTCTCTCTGTCTTTCTCTCTGCCTTTATGTCACCTAATTGTTGCTTTTCTTCTTTGCCTGTTTCTGCTTCACCTCTATTCTCTCTGCACCTCATTTCTCTTTCCACCCTTCACCCCCTCTCTTTCGCCCACTCTATGACTCCCTGCTCTCTTTACCTGCCCTGTCGTTTATACTCTCTTTACATTGCCCATCTCTCTAGCTAACATTGGCATATATACTTCATCTCTAGCTCTGTCTAACCCCTCCTCCCACACACAGTGCACCACGTCACTCTCCCTCTCACTAAATTTCCATTCCTCTATCCTTAGCACGCTCTTCCTCACTCTAAGCCCTAAATATCGCTCCTCCTCTGTCTCTGCCTGCCTCTTCTTTCTACCTTGCTGTAGCTTCCTTTCTTACCTCCTCCTTTGTAACTCCTAACCTTACATCTTTCCCTACCTCACCTATCTATCCTGTGCTTCTGCTCTGTCTCGCTTACATCTCTCCTTCACCTCTCTCACTTAACTAGACTCTACCTCTCTGTCCTCGTCTGTCTTCGCCGCTCCCAACCTCCTCTGCAGCAGTCAGAGGTCACTATTCAGATAGAAAGCAGAGAGAAAGGGCAATGAATTAAAGAGAACATTTCAGATTGCATGCGATGCAATGGAGGTAAATGAAATCTGAGAACTATGCTTTGGATGTCACTGTTGTAGCAAAAACTGGAAGTTGTAGAAGGAGATATTTTTGTGATTGTGAGTATCTGTGCAAAAAGAAATGTATTTTGGCAAGGCTGCTCAAGCTTTCCATTTGTGATATTTGACCGGGGTACGCCGAGCAGCTTGAACCTTCAACTGCTTTTGCCTGCCCCCGTTTGCGAAAGTTTACGTTTAATACAAAATTGTTTGCTTCACAAGGGCTTGAATTAAGTGAAAAAGAGGGGGGGGGGGGGAGGGGAATCAAAGTTTTCAGAACAGGTAACTTCAATATGTATGTCTTGTCCGGGACCTCAACAATAGTTAGGATGGCATTGTCTGGTGTTTCCTAGAAATCCTAAAAATTGAGCTTGAAAATTGCGAGATATATTAAAAAACGAAAATATTAACACGTACATGTCACCGTAACCGAGAAAGTATCTAATAAGGTGAAGAGTGCAGCGAGCCGTGTATAAGCAGTAAAAGAGTAATAGGTGCAGTTAGATAAACGCTAAATAAAACACTAATCCGTTGTCAATAACGTGTGTGCTGTGCATGATTCTGAAGTCCACATTGCCATTTGGTGTTTACGTTTTGTTAAGGCCTTAATGGGACTAGCGGGTCTTACCGCACACTCACAACACAAGCTATTCTCCTGCAGCCAGGGCTAAGAAACAGTCTGACTAATGCAGCCTGGCGAAGGAATATTTATCATTCATTGCTACAGGGAGGTCTGCCACGAGATAAAGAGAAGCCCCCACCCACAGGATTAATCATATATCGAATCACTTGGTTTCCAGTGATGTAGTCCTTCCTAAGCGCCTCTTTTTATTGCTAATTTCTTATCATATAAAGAGCACTTTGCCCTCTGTGGAGTCAGGCAGTGGGTTCCCCGTATCAACACGGTTATGAAAAAGCAAATACATTAGGTAAGCACCCAGCCGTCCATTGCTAATCACCGAGCAGCTGTGTGGAATATTCAAGGAGGCATGATGTGGATCCGGGCACAGGCTTTTTAACCCCCACCTGTCCTCGGTGTCTCATAATGGGAATGCTGCACGCGCCTTTGAAGTATATTTATTTTAATGTCAAACCACGTTATTGATACGCAATTGGTGTATCAACATGAGAGCATGCCTGTCTCCTGTGATATGACTGTGCGTGTGCGACATTTAAACAAAGGGGTCAATTATGATTGCAGTGATTCCACATCCTCCGGCCCGGTGGAAGCCACTGCCGGCCCGGAAGATGCGGAATAACCGCTGCGGACCTTCAAAACACCCACCGCCAGATTATGATGGCGGTGGGATCAGCAGCGGACGGCAGGTCCGTCCGCCGCTGATCCGCGGGGTGTTGGATGCAATTTGGTGGCGGTGTCTGCAAGACACCGCCAGCCAAATTACGATGGGTTTGTAAACATGCTTTTCCGTGGCGGATTTACCGCTGTGGAAAAGCATGTGGACAATAGCTTCTGGGGGGCCCCTGCGGGCCCCCAGGGTGTTGGGGTGTGGGGGGTGCACATGGGGGGTACCTATGGTACCCCCCTGCATTTGCATGCACAATGCGGCAGGCACCGCGCTTATTTAACCTTGCGGCGGGTGCTGCTTAAAGCACCACCCGCCGCAATGTTACATATACGAGATGTGACCACCAGGGTGGTGGTCACATCCTAATTCCACTGGAGGGACCGCTGCTGCCCCTTGCGGACGGTCCCTCCACCTCGGGGGTGGCAGACGTCCGTCCGCCATCCTAATAGGCGCCTAAGTACGGACGTTTTGCTAACTTTGCATCCAATCTAGTGGCACACATTGAAAATGAGGTTCCCCTACCATCTGGTTTTTGCTCGAGGTTGTTGTTGCACACCCCTATCCTTTTTATTTTCTTAACTCGTTCAACAACACTGGGTTAATAAAAGTAACGCATCAGGAAAGCTAAACGGGTCAAGGGTTTCTTTCCGTCTGAAGATTCGCGCCGTGTTTTCAAAATGCAATCTTGCTCACTATTAATGTGTTACAGCACATAAAACTACACACAAAATAAAGTGTTTATTCAAAGAGAAGAAATTCAAGTAAAAAGTGACTATTAGATATTTTAAAAAAATCTAAGAAAACTATCCTAAAAGTAAAGAACAGAAAAAATACAAAAAACCTTCAATCACATGCCCCAAGTACACTGTGCTAGAAGTTATAAATCTATCTATAAAAATCTACGTGGACCCGCAGAGCAGGCAGCCACCTTCTTGTTTCTTTTTGTGGTGGGCGGAGGTGTGGGGGGGGCGATAAAGAGCGAAGAGTGGAGACGCCCATTGCTGGTGAATGCGGCCCATTGTTGGTGGATGTTTGCCCTCTCTCGTGGCTTGCTGTCCCTTCAACGCTGTTACAGAGAACCTACTCATCCTAGTCTAGAAAAAGTAAGAGGTGGGAGGCACATAGGGCTGAGAAGCATTAACAAGAGGGTGATAACATGCATTAGCACATGTTAGCACCCTTTTAGCCGACGCCTCCCTTTGCATCTCTAATGAGATGCAAAGTGGGCGTCACTGGGCAGAACAACCTTGTAAATATCGCTGATGTGCAAATCACGATATTTACAAGGAGGCCCAGGCATTTTTGCAGACTGAAAACCGTGGTTTTCCCCAAAAACTAACGTCTGCAAAAATGCTGACTTACCTATACTTTATATTGGAAGTGGATTATGCTGATACAACCACAAGGTCGTATCAGCAAGTTTATCGCCGTTTTCCTTGAAACATCACTGGAAAACCAGCAATGTTCCATGGAAAACAACGCTATCGCTAGAATAATTATCGCCATTGCGCTATGTGTTGTTAATATAGCGCTAGCATGGTGATAATTATCAGCGATAGCCGGCGATAACAATTCTTACGCTAAGAACGCCCAGCGATAATTATCGTTGGCCGTTGATAATATGCCCCTAGGTACTTGCAACCACCAGAGGCATCAGTAACAAATAATATTGGCAGAAAACAGCAACTATCGCCCAGTTACAGCCCCCTATTTGATTTGGCTCAGTCAGACTTGGGGTGGGGGGGGTTACGAGCAGTGTAGCACTTCTTCTCACTGAGGAGCTGGCAGAGTGCGGAGGCGGCCCAGCAAGGTCAGTGGTACATTCTCCACTCTGTTGTGCGTTCCCTCGCAACTGGTCCCAGGCACCCTGACTTTTTGTAAAAGCCTAGAAGCTTATGTTTTATTTCTGAGGGTGGCGACTTTTAACAGCATGGTTAATGTGGCTCTAAGTTCAATCAGCAGGCCTCAAAGGAGTACAAGCTCTAAGTGGAGTGTTTTTAATAACGTACGGAGGGACAAACAAGCCCAGTCCAGGAGGGTGTGTGTGCGCAAGTCATTAAGGCCTCGACCAGCTCCCGGTGGGTGCAGAAGCGGACAGCGTTAGGCCGGTGCAGCTTGCTTCCCTATGTGGGGAGGGGATGCCACACTTATTCCCCATTTGTCTATAGATTATTGCATGTGCATACTTGGGCAATTCTTTCTTTGCTAGCTGTCCACTTCTGTCACCTCCAGATATTAAGGGGTCTTGGAATAAGATTGCACAAAGTATATGTGAGGCTGGTACACTACGCAGTTATTCTTCGAGCCTGTGTAAAGACTAAATCAAACCCCCTACAAAACAAGGATACTCCAGCCATGCTGCTGAAATGAAAAAGCCCAATATTCAGCATATGGGAAAGGGGAAAGGAGAGAAATCCTCAAGTAGAAACAAATGAATCAACTGAATGGATGATGGGGGGGGGGTGTTAGATATGGGGGTCTCTAGTTGGCAGAGATAGGTACCTTTGACCAAATAGGGACCCTTGCGCTAGGTCAGGGTAAGGGGGTACACTCCTAAAATAATCCCTGTTCACCCCCTTGGTAGCTTGGCACGAGCAGACAGGCTTATCTCAGAGGAAGTGTGTAAAGCATTTGTAAACACATGCAGTAATCGAGTGACAACACCACAGATGGACACCACACAAGTTGCAGTATAAAAATAAGTATTTTTATGTAAACTTAACAAAAGACCACAAATGACAAAAATCCACAATACTGTACTTTAAAAAAGGTAGAAATAGCTTAGTTCTCTTTAGATGTAAAATGCGACACTCAAAGTTTAATGTACCTTTGGATGCGTAACGCTATACAATGAAAGTGTTGCAGGGAAGGTGATGCGTCGGTTCCTTACATTCAAGAATAGTGATGCGGCGGGACCCTACTGCTGTATAGGGGATGCATCGCTTCTTCTTGGCGTGGGGAAGTGATGCGTCGGTTTCTTATTGTGCTTCTGTGGCGATGCGACCAGCAGCGCAGTGATGCTATGAAGATCCGGTGCAAGGAAATAAAAATGACGTCTTCTTCTTGATGCAACAATGATGCGTACACGCCTGACAGCCGTGGGGTGACTCAACGATTCAACGAACAGGCCCTGCGACCCGCTTCTCTGGTGATGCGGGGCGGTTTGGATGATGCGATGGCGACAGCGGCAGCAGCTAAAGAACGAAACGATTGCCAGTACTGAGCTACACTTACCAAAAACTTAAAAATAGACCTTATGAATGAAATATCAAGATCCACTTTTTAAATTGTACCATTAAATGGTTTATTCCACAGTTTTCTCTAAGTTAATTTAAAAAAAAATGTGTGCATATATATTCAGACAATACAAATGAACAGACCATATACATTGAATATAAAACATTTATACCAGAACACCTATACCCGATAAATGGACACCAGCAAACGTACCTCTCACAAATTTGGCCAAACACTAGTCTCACACGCTCTCACACCATACATACACCGTGCCAGTGCGGGTAAAGCACACTGTTGCGTGACCCACAACCTGGACCACAAAATTGTTACTCCCAATGTCAATAAAGAATATCCTATATACAATACAATCCAAATACAATATAGATATGATTTGCTATATTCACAACGAAGCAATAAATCTTTAACTATTCACAATTTAAATGAAAATTATAATTGACATAGGAAGAAAACATGGTCGACGCGATCAGTGAAGCTTTTTCACCTCTAGGAGGGTTGCCATGACGACCGATCAACAATGCAAACGAATAGGACCACAATTCCCAGAATTCCTGGGCAATTTAATAAATAGGTATTACCAAGCGCCAATTCGGCCACGTGACTCAATCATTGTCAGAAATTAAGGTGGTTGTGACAAAAGCCCGTTTTAGACAGTGGTGTTCGTTTCATTCATTTAGGACATTGGGAGTAACAATTTTGTGGTCCAGGTTGTGGGTCACGCAACAGTGTGCTTGACCCCCACTAGCATGGTGTATGTATGGTGTGAAAGCGTGTGAGACTAGTGTTTGGCCAAATTTGTGAGAGGTACGTTTGCTGGTGTTCATTTATCGGGTATAGGTGTCTGGTACAAATGTTTTATATTCAATGTATATAGTCTGTTCATTTGTATTGTATAAATATATGCACAAAAATTGTTTTTGAAAAAATTAACTTAGAGAAAACTGTGGAATACATTATTTAATGGTACAATTCAAAAAGTGGATCTTGGTGTTTCATTCATAAGGTCTATTTTTAAGTTTTTGGTAAGTGTAGCTCAGTACTGGCAATCGTTTCGTTCTTTAGTTATAGGGACTCAGCCTTACTGAGTCGAGTCAAGGCCCTTTGTTGTTTTTTTGATTAGAGTGCGGGCAGGTGCTCGCGAGGTCTACTGTGGTAGGAGTTATCCCACTATATTTAGGTAGATAAGGACCTCCTGGTTCTTTAGGCAGTGATTAGGGGCCATATGTATGAAGCTAATTTTACCTCGCAAACGCTGCGATTCACAAAAAATAGCGTTTGCAAATTAAAATTAGCAATTTCTAATGTATGAAGTCAAAATCACATCGCAATTTAAGGAATCGCTAAAATAGCGATTCCTAAAATTGCGTGAGTCAGAAATCTGCGATTCCCTTAGCGATTCCTTATTGTGCAAACATCCAGTTAGCGATATTGGCAAAATCAGAAATCGCTAATAAGGAATCGCAATGGAATGTATCAAAAAATCGCTAATTGAGAATTCAGAAAATTGGCAATTTTAGAATTCACATTTAACACCAAGTGGGAGCAGGTGGTAACCAGGTGCAAAGTATATAAGGGAGCCCACAATGCAACAGACTCTTTTCCACAATGGCTGGGCTGTACATCATTGCGAGCAGGCGAAGACTGAGAGCTGCTGCGCAGAGGAGGAGATGCCAGGAGAGGACATTCCGTGCGCGCATCACAATCTCCCTGCGCACTGACGATGACATCTACACCCATTGAGGAACTCAGACCCTATCTGGAACACCCCACACGCAGGACACAAGCCATCCCCACTCACATCCAGGTCCTGTGTTCACTACACCTGCTGGCCTCAGGTAGTTTTCAGGGGGTCATAGCCACAGCAGGAGGGGTGTCCCAAAGTGCCCTGTCGCGCTTTTTTCATGCGTTCCTCGATGCCATGGCACAGAGGATGCAACACCACATACACTTCCCCAGCACCCCACAGGAACTAGCCCAGACCAAGCAGGACTTTTACAATATTGCACAATTCCCCCACGTCATAGGATGTATCGACGGGACACATGTCGCTATATCACCCCCCTCAAACAATGAGTACATATTTAGGAACCGGAAATGCTAACTTCACTTAACATACAGGTGGTGTGTGATGCTAAAAACATCATCACTGACATAGTAGCAAAGTATCCAGGCAGCACACATGACTCGTTCATCTTTCGTCACAGTGGGCTATACCGTGGACTCTCAAGAGGCGAATTTGGAGAGGGATACTTACTAGGTAAATGCATATAAACATAGGGCACATTTCTACTGACTCCTATGTGCAATTCAGTGACTTACCTTTTACATTTCAAACCACAGGTGACAGTGCCTATGCAGTCCGGGACTTTATCATGACACCCTACCTCAATCCTGCTACTGCTGGGGAGCGGCGATACAATTGCGCACACATTTCCACAAGAGGCACCATTGAATGGACTTTTGGCATACTGAAGAGCCGATTTCGATGTATTCATAAAAGCGGAGGAGCACTCCAATACAGTCCAGAAACATGTTGCAAAATAGTGGTAGCATGTGCCATGCTGCACAATATCGCCACCAGGAAAGGCACATCAGTGGAGTTGAGCGAATCTGAATCCTCTGATGTGGAGGGGCCTGGACCTGGAGGCATGGCAACTGGTGTCACTGGTGCTGCAGCAGGCCTGCAGTACGGAGGGACCACAGCTCGTCCAGAGCAGATGTTGACTGCACAACTGCAGTGGCGATATCACCCATGCCATGTGAGAATTCACGCTGCATTAATATGCTGTGCCTGTTCTGGACGTTGATAGCAGAGGCCAATCTATTGATGGCCCATGTGTAACAGTCCATGCGCTCATGCTCTCTGCGCCTTGCTGCACGTTCTGCTTGCAGCTCCCTACAAAGTGCTTGCATGGCACCCCTCACTTCTCCCTGTATGCCCCTGAGCCCTGCCCTCAGCTCTCGCTATACTGACTTTATGTTTTTTGCCTGCAGGTGCTGCACCTGGAGCATGTTTAATTCCAAGCCTGCAAATACTGATTCACCTGCCTGGTCCCCAAAGCTGCTGGCCGTGCGGTTCCTACGCCTGGCTGTGCCCTGTGGACCTTGGATGTTTAGAGGCCTGGACTCCAGCTGTGGCCGTGTGTCATCGGACTGCAGAAGGTCGTTGCTGTCCCCTGCCTCGTCCTCCATTGGTGGCAGTGGCCTCACTATGTGCCGCCTCTGTCTCTTCGGAGGATTGACAGGGCTATCCTCCCCATCTGAATCTGGCTCCTGCCCTGCGTCTCCATTGTCTGGATGTTCCCTCACTCTCCCACTGCCTGTTGGCTGTGTAGTTGCTGGTGCTGTGGACAGAACAGCACACATTAATTTTATTAACACATTTGCAATGTGAAAATAAAAAAAATAACAGTTTGGGTTCACATTCCTTGTTCATTCCCCTTTCTTGTCCTGCACATGCCAAAATTGGCTAGTGTAATTGTTTACACAACTTCAATTTACATGTGACTACATCTACCATAATGCCTTGCTGTTACTGCCTTTGTACCTGCTCAAGCATGAAATGTGGTTCCCCTACCCTCTAGGTTGCAGAAGGGGGTCTGGGGGGTGGGGTTTGCTGTGTGATGGCATGCTTCTTACCTGGTCTGGATGTTTGTGGCTCCGAGCTGTCTAGGTCAGCCACGCCCGTCACGCTCTCTGGTGCCAGAGTACCCTCCACTAGTTGCTCCAGAGGTGTGGATTCTGGTACAGTTGAGGTCCCTCCACCGGTGAGTTGTGACTGCTCCAGCCTGGTTGCTACCTTTTCTTTAGAGCGCTGGCACAGGTCGTACCATTGCTTGCGTAGTACCTCCACACTCCGGTGTGTCACTCCCACCGCATTCACTTTAGCCTGTATGGCTGCCCAAATGCTTCTCTTCCTGGTATCTGGCACCTTCAGGGAACTCCTCCCAAACAGCAGGTCATGGTTTGGCACCATCTCCTGAATCAGGGTCTCAAGTTCTGCCTCAGCAAACCTCACTTTTCTCATCCTGGGACATTCTCCTTCCTGCTGTTGCTGCTGCTGTGTTCCAGCCATTTCCATGTTGCCACTTTCAGCCATGGTCTCACTGTAGCACTTTTCAAAATCTCCCTCTCCCTCTCTGTGACTCTCCCTCAGCAGCACTGTTGCAGCATGGGTAGTCAGTCACTTCCTGGTAGTGATGTCATCAAAATGCTCCAGCTTTCTGATTGGCTGTTTTCCAAAATTCGCAAAATTGCGATTTTTCCCATTACCGATTCGCTAATTTGCGATTTTTGGGGGTTTAAGGAATCGCTTTTCTGAATCTCGCAAATAAATAGCGATTTTTACCGAATCGCTATTTATTTGCGATTTGTTACATACATTGCGATTTGCGATTCGGAATCTGCGATTCGGTAAAAATCGCAAATTCGGAATCGCAAATCGTGAGCTTCATACATATGGCCCTAGGTGTTCGCTGAAGTTGTGTTTAATTTTTGTAAGTGTTTGTTACGTGTTATTCGTCTGTTTTTAATTTTTTGTTTTGACTATGACTGAAAGAGACCCCTTCGCACACAGTGAAGAACATATACGAAAACTTGTCAGTGCTCTACCGTTGTTTGCATCTGCCACTTTGAGTTTGACGGCCAAAACTCAAAATTAATCAGACAAATTGATTAGACTGCGCAAAAAAGTGATAAGAACGGATTTACATGATCGTTTCCTTTTACAACATTTACGTGCATGAACAATTCCGGCAGGTCTCCAAATACATAATATTCCGTTAGTATTTACTTATGACCCAGAGTACAAGAAAGGGTATAGTTGTATTAAAACCAAGTGTAGTAGGGACCTGATGGTCCTTACAGTAGAAACAGCACACAGGATCGCCTTAAAACAACTGGAAGAAATATCAATCCTTGAAACAGAGATTAAGAACAATCATTTGATCACGGATGCCAAAACTTTATTAGAGAAGGTAGATAAAGGAATATTGGACTTCAAGGACTACACCATCACTCAAAAAATTTATAAATTCGATTTGGACAAGAAGAATTTCTCTTTGGAAACCATGTATCCTTATTTACAACAAGATTTTTATACACAAGCTGATTCGAGACGGTTTCTTCAGGACTCCCAAGGGAGATCACGGAATAAATGTCTTACGTTTTCGGATACTTCATCCTCCTCAAGAGGTGAGACTGATACAATTTGCTTCTCAACCTGTTCCTCTTCCTTGGTCCGATCATTTCCTGCTCCCATTTAAGTGGGTTAGACAAGAAGTTAGCTTTCCGGCCAAGAAAACTAATAAACTAATACTGACCTGGTCTACCCTCCCATGGAATGTGTGGGAGGACGAATTGGACTATACTAGAGCTACATTCCACCCTAATCCCATAATTGCCAATGATTCCTTTAACAACTGGCTTGAAGCCTCATTAAATAATATCCTCCCAAAAAAAGAGGTGCAGATAAAAACCGGAACCAAGAAAAACCCATGGTACTCTTCGGGACTTCGGAAGATTAAGCAGGAGTGTAAGGTATTGGAAAGAAAGTGGAGGAAAGACTTTTCACGAGATAATAAAGCCAAATACAGAAAAGCCATTAAACTTGACAAATCAGAGATAAAAGCTGCACAAAGCCGCTATTATCAGGAGAAAATAGTCTCAGCGGTGAATTCTCCGCGGGAGATTTTCGCGATTGCTAAATCTCTCATGACTCCACCTACTCCTCTACAGAACACAGATAATTCTCAATTCCGGTGCAATCAGCTGGCGGACTTCTTCTCGGTGAAGATACAAACTATTTATAAATCCTTTGTTACGGAAGGAGATCTGCAGTTGGCATATCAAGCTGATTCAATAAAGGAACAAGCCTCATTGAAGGAATTTCCCCTACTGAACCAGGAGGCCTTAGTTGAAATCCTAACCCACCTTAAATCTGGCTATCCCATTGATCCAGCTCCGCCTACTGCTCTCCTTAAGATTAGTAAGACTATCTCCACAGTTCTAGTCGACTTGATTAACGCCTCCTTCCTAGCGGGAATTGTCCCCCCCCCATGGAAGATGGCAATGGTCAAAGCCCTGCTGAAAAAGCCTAACCTTGATCCAGAAGACTGGACGAACTATCAACCTATATCTCTGCTTCCTGGTATAAGCAAAATCGCTGAGAAACATGTAAACTCAGCTCTGTCGAGCTTTTTGGAAAGTAATGATCTGCTCCACTCATCCCAAACGGGTTTCAGACCACAGCAGGGCACTGAGACTGCCCTTCTTGCGGTAGTGGAGGGAACCAGAAAAATACTGGATGATGGAGGCTGCGCTGGGATTATTCTATTAGATCTCAGCGCAGCCTTCGATACAGTCAACCACTCGCTCTTGATTAATAGACTTCGGGAGGTAGGGATCATGGGAGGAGCCCTGCAGTGGCTGGAGTCTTTCTTGGAAGACAGAGCTTTCGTGGTTTTTGAAGAAGACCACATTTCCGACTCAGTGCTTCTAACCTGTGGAGTCCCTCAAGGATCGGTATTAAGTCCCACCTTGTTTAACGTCTATATGAGTTCTCTGGCACATATTGTCACCTCATTTGGGGTGCAGATTGTCACCTATGCAGATGACACTCAGTTAGTCATTTCACTGAACAAAACTGACAACACAGAAGGGGCCCTTACGTCATGTCTGGAAAAAGTGGCGAGATGGATGGATATCTCCTTTTTGAAACTTAATGGAGCCAAAACTGAGATTATGCTTCTTGGAAAAATGGCCCCATCTCATATAGATTCTTGGTGGTCCAACAACTAAGGACCCCCTCCCCTCCCAAAAAAGTAAATAAAAAGTCTAGGAGTTACATTGGATGCTAACCTAGACTTCAAGGAACAGGCGCGGAAAGTGGCAGGTGTTTGCTACGGCCTTTTGCGGATGATTAGGAAAATCCTCCCCATTCTTCCCTTCCTGGCGAGAAGAATTTTAACTCAAGCATTCATCCTATCTAGGTTGGATTATGCAAACGCTATTTATCTTGGAGCTCCTATGTCCACCACTAATATATTACAGACTGTTAAATGTTCCCAAACGCTCTTCAGCAAAACCTGCACTGGCTTCACTTCATTGGCTTCACATTCGTGAAAGGATTCAATTCAAAGCGATGTGTATCATACATAAGTCACTGGAAGGAAAGGGATCCAGGTTGGCTCAGGCTATGATCCGTCCTTATCAGCCCAAAAGAGTGTTAGGATCTGAGGGCAAATACCTTCTAGTAGTTCCAAGAGTTAAACGTACTAGAAGCGGTGCCCGTTTGTTTTCATATTCTGCTGCCAAACTGTGGAACGGTCTTCATCTCCATATTCATTCCCAATCTAATCATCAGTGTTTTCGGAAACAACTGAACACCTTTCTCTTTCCCTGATATGATATGTTTTGATCCTGATTTAGTGACCTTAGCGCTGGGATGCCTTTGGGCAACCAGGTGCTTTATAAGTGCCCCTTCATTCATTAATCCATTCACAAGTGACACTAAGAACAATACTAACCGTAGAGGCAATCAACATAACCAACAACCACAGCATAATCTATCACCTTTTTTAGGCAGGGGCCAGCAAAGACCAAGGGGCGCTCACGCTGCAACAATCAACCTTGGGAAATGACAACACGCCGGCAGTATTACAAGAGTTGAAATTGTCCCCATTGTTTAATTTATCAGATCGTGTCCTATCAGCAGCCGAAATCTCAGTATTAGAAAAAGGACTTTCTTTTGTACCCTCGAGAGCAACTGATTTTGTAAAAATGAAGCTTGAAGCTATGGAGTTCTGTCGCAAAGTCCGTTTGAAAACTTTCTTTAAAGAACCGACAGAAATAACCAGTATGGAAGTAACTGGACTGAGGAGAAAATCTGGGTTTTGCCCACCAGGGAACAACATTCCGAAAGAGGTAGTCACTTTTGAGAGGACAATTCTCTCAGGGATAGCGGCAATGGAAAATAAGAGGCAGTATGTTAAATTCAATCTACCAAAGAGTGAGAAGGATGCCATCTTGTCCCTTAAAAATGACAAATTACTGGTAATTAAGCAAGCAGACAAGGGAGGAGCGGTGGTCCTCTGGGACATTGACAGATATAAAACTGAAGTGATGCGACAGTTGGATGACACGAGCTGCTATAGGCGGATTGGTAAAAATCCCACCAATGAACTACAAGGTGAACTCTTTAAGATTCTCCAAGAAGGGTTTGATCAGGGGATTCTGGGCCCTAAAGAATATTCATTTTTACAAAATAAAAATCCTCGGATCCGGGGGCGTGGCTTAGCGGGCGATCATGGCGGACGTGGCTTGCTAGAGCTCCCGCCG
Organism: Lissotriton helveticus; assembly: GCF_964261635.1. NCBI lineage: Eukaryota > Metazoa > Chordata > Amphibia > Caudata > Salamandridae > Lissotriton > Lissotriton helveticus. Next base: position 1,035,750,629 of record NC_136063.1, read on the forward strand.
GCCCGACACTTATCCTGGCATTATCCTGGTCCCTGAACCCTACGGAGTGTGCCACGACCGAGGAGACCCGAGCGGACGTCGCTGGGAGCCGTCCGGTGCCCGACACGAAGCGCGGAGTCCATCTGGCGCGAAGAGGCGAGTGGGTGAAGCGAGCGGCCTGGTGCCCGCCGGACAGGCCGGGGCCTCAATTTTGGCGTGCCCGGGCCGGACCCGGGGCAGACGGCGCCGCTCCCAGACGGCGCTCCGGGGCTACCCACTACCGGCGGCCCATTGAGGAGTGCCCTATCTCTTCCCACACTGCCGGCGGTGGGGCCCGTGCCTCTGTGGGTGCCCTGGTGGAGCTGCGGCCTTCCTGACCTCGGCGGAGCCGGGGCCTCGAGTTTGGCGGCCCCCGCACATCGTGGACCCTTTGATCCTGGGACCCTCCGCTGTTGGCGCCTGCAGCGCCCTGCATCCTTTGGCGCATTCTGCTGCCGGCGGGCACGGCGCTCTTCAGTGCGGCCAACCGCAGTGCCAGGCCGTCGGTGCGCGCTGCACCCTCCGCCCTCGTGGACCGAGTCGGGCGGGGGCGGCCAGTGCCCGTGACGAGCCGGGGGTGCCGGTGAGATCGGTGTGGCCCGGGCGCCGGCCCGCTGTGGGGACCGCCGAACTGCGCAGGAGCAGGTGCAGGACTTTGTGCCCCTGCGTACATTGGGGCTCGCTGGTCCCACTGGCATAGATTGGAAGTGTCGGACACCTGGGGAGAGGCTTCCATGCGCTGGGATCTGGCGGGGCTGCACGACTTGAGTCCCCTCCCTGTGACAGACGGCTCGGCGACGGCGAGATCCTGAGTGGACTGGTGTGCTTCGGCCGCCCCGGCTGGGGCCTGAGTGGGGGACCCTCGAGCGGTGCGACCCCCCTACAGGTGCGTGCTACTGGTGGATCGCCTCTGCCGCCGCCGCCATGACCAGGGGCACGGCCGCCACAAAGACTGGGCCAATCGACAAATTTACCGGCCCCGGTGGAAGTGCTGGAGCGGCTAGTGGGGGCCAGAGTACTGGACCGGACAACGCGGCGCTGCTGACGGCCATCAATCAGTCCCGTGATATGTTAGACGCGAAAATTGGAGCGGTGGGAGCCGATGTGATGCTTCTGCGCCAGGACCTCCGCAACGCAGTCGCTCGCATAACGGAGACGGAGACCAGGGTCACGACAGTAGAGGGTGATGTTGGCGTCCTTAAGAAGAAGATTGCCGACATGGAACAGACTCAACGTGGCCTGGCACTGCGGGTGGAAGATGCCGAGGGGCGGGCGCGACGGAACAACCTGCGCTTTGTTGGCTTTCCGGAGGACTGTGAGAAAGGGCCCATGGATGTCTTCCTGTCTCGGTGGCTGGAGAGCTGGCTGCCCCCGGACGCCCTGTCGAGCTGCTTTGTGGTGGAGCGCGCGCATCGCACCTTGACGCAGAAACCGCCGGTTGGGGAGCGACCTCGCCCGATCATTGCAAGGCTCCTTAACTTTCACGACAGGGATGTTATCCTCCGGGAAGCGCGGCTCAAGGACACGCTGCTCTATGACAACCACAAGATTATGATATTCCCTGATTACACCAAACTGGTCCACCAGCAGAGGCATTCCTTTCTGGAGGCAAAGGCCAAGTTGCGAGGTCTCAAGATCCAGTATTCGCTGCTATACCCGGCTCGCCTCAGGGTGGTCTTCAACTCAAAGACTCTCTTCTTCGATACACCAGAGGCCGTCTTCAATTGGACTGATGAAACTGTCAGGATTCGCCCGCACGTCCAGCCGGGGTTGCACTCCGGGTCGCCACGTAGCTCCTCGACGGACCGGAGCGACCCGCCTGCCAAGGGGAAACGCCATCGCAAATCCCGCTCCCGACGGAGGTCCCTGTCCCGGGATCCCTTGCTGGGGGACACACAACCTGACACAGAATAGCCTGGCGAAGACTCAGGATTGTCGCAGGCCGGGGCTACCTGCTGGCGGCCTCTCGTCGATGTCCCTACCCCGTGGCTGCTGAACTCTGGCCGATGGAGCAGCCGTTGACTGGTGCAGTATTGACTCCTTTCCTGGTGGGGGTGTGGACGCTTGCGGTCCGACACCCCTTGGTTTGTGGTGCCTTACTACTGATGTTGCTGTTTCCCTGGAGTGGGTTCGGGGTGCACTTTATGGGCCGCCTCCTCCGGATGGGGTTGGGGGGTGGTTCTGGGAGTGTGCCTGGTTGGGTTTTAAGGGGGGTCTAATTGGGATCCATTGGTATGACTGGCTTTAGACGCTGTGTTTTGGGTCTGAAGTACCGTATACCGCGACAGATGCTTCATTGTTTCTTGAGGTATTGGGGTGGGGGAGGGGGGTTCTGGGGTGTTTGGTTGTTGGGGGGTTGGGTTGGGACTAGTGGGGTAGCGGGGGTTGGGAATGTGTTCTGTGGGATGCACGTGTTTCGTATGCTGTCGGCGGCTGGTGGGCCGGGAGTTTGGGTTGGGTTGCGGGGATTGTGGACACGGACCCATTGGGACAATGGCTGACGCCCCACGACTTGTGCCATCTACTGCTCTCATGCGTGTACTGAGTTGGAATGTCCGGGGGCTCCTGGACAAGATCAAACGGGGGGCTGTGCTCCGCTGGGCAAAAAGGGACCTGGCTGACGTGCTCCTCCTCCAGGAAACGCACATGCTGGGTACGAAGGCTCTGAGCCTACAGAGGTTTGGCTTCCACCAGGTGTTTCATGCAGGGTTTGCCAGGGGCTCGAGGGGGGTGGCTATCCTGGTTCATAAACGACTAGCTTATACCCATGAGCGTCAGTGGCTCGATCCGCAGGGCCGGTTTGTGTTTGTGCAAGGGAAGATTGGTGTGGAGCCCGTAATCCTTGGTAGTGTGTATGCCCCTCCCCCGCTGCAGTGGGCCCTTGCGGAGCGACTGTTTACCCTGTGGGCCGAACTTCCCCGTTCTCTGGCGGTGATTGGTGGCGACTGGAACGACGTGTTGGATGTGGCTCTGGACAGGCAGAGGAGGCAGGGGGTCGCGGCTGCGGCCTCGCCTACGAAGCTGAGTGCAATGATTGATGGCCTTGGATGGGTGGATGTGTGGAGACACCTTCATGCAGAGAGACGAGAATACACCTATGTGTCTGCTGTGCATGGCTCCCTTTCACGCTTAGACTGTGTATTTGTACCGGGGACTTTCCTTGATAGAGTAAAGGGGGCGGCGATCCGACCTCGCGGGCTGTCCGACCACTCCCCTGTGGCGGTTCAAATTGACCTTTGCAAGGCGCGCCAACCATTCAGGTGGCGGATGTCTACATGGCACCTGCAGCAACCGGGCTATTCTCGGCACCTGCGCAGTGCGATCGCCCACTATTGGCGGGACAATCTGACGGATGAGCTTGATGCAGTGGCAGTGTGGGAAGCCATGAAACCCGCCATGAGGGCTGTCGATATTGCCTGGTGCGCTTCTGCCCGCCGGACCCGACAAGAAAGTATTGCCACTGCGGCGGAGAGTGTGGAAAGGCGTGAGGCACGACACAGGGAGGCGGCCGATGATATGACGTTGCGGCTGCTGTTACAAGCACAACGGTCTTACTCCTCGGTCTTGTTGGATGAGGCCCGCCAAGCGTGGCTGGCTACGCGTAGTAGGGTGTACCAGTGGGGCGACAAGTCCTGCACCATGCTCCACCGGTTGTGTCAGCAGACTTTTCAGCCGATCACTTTACCGGGGCTGGTCGATGGCGCGGGGGTGGCAATAACAGACCCTTCGATCCTTGCTGCGAGCTTCGCGCGCTACTACGAGCGTCAGTATGCCCCTCGTGAGGGCCTCTCCCCCGATGGCATTGAGGCTTACCTCGCGGCGGTTCGCCCGCAAGCGGTACCTGACGAGGTCCGCGATGCCCTGGATCTCCCCCTGACTGCTGAGGAATTGGGTGACGCGCTGGGTCAACTCAATACGGGTAAAGCACCTGGGCCTAGTGGGTTCCCCAGTGAATTTTACCGGAAATTCCACCTGCAGCTTGGGCCGCATTACAGGCGGGCTCTGGAACTGGCTCGGGAGCGGGGTAGCCTCCCCCCGGACTGGCGTCACGCCGAGATTGTGGTGTTTCAAAAGCCGGGCAGACCCCCCGAGCGCCACGAGTCCTACCGACCCATCTCCCTTATTAATTTTGAAGCCAAACTCCTGGCCAAGGCACTTGCGAATCGCCTGCTTCCCCACATATCGGCCCTTGTCCACCCGGATCAGGCGGGATTCATGCCGCACCGGGCGACGCGACACAACATTCGGCGGGCGCAGGCGGCGATTGACGCGATTGGGACGACTGGGGACCAGGCGGCGCTGTTGTTGGCTGACATAGATAGTGCCTTTGACTCGGTCAGCTGGGCCTACCTCCTTACCCTCCTGCCACTGCTGAACCTGGGTCCGGTTTTCGTCTCCTATGTAAAGCTACTCTATACCGATATCACCGCTTCTGTGCGCGTCTCTGGGGCGATTTCCGCGCGATTCCCCGTGGCCAGGGGCACTCGTCAGGGGTGCCCCCTCTCCCCGTACCTCTTCGCGCTAGCCATGGAACCCATGGCCGCCCGAGTGCGCCAGGACGCGCTCTATCGGGGCTTTGTGTGGGGGTCGGGCCACTCGGACCGCATTGCCCTGTATGCGGACGACGTGCTCTTTTTCATGACCGATTTACACCGTACAGGACCTCGTGTTCTTGACATAATGCGGGAGTTCGGCCAGACGTCGGGGCTCTTTCTTAACCCTCGCAAGTCAACCCTGTGGATTCTGGGGGGTGCCTCGGTGAGTTGCCAGTGGGCTGCGTCTCTTCAGGTGGCGGTCGACGGCATGAAGTACCTGGGCGTTCACCTCTCGGCCTCGCCTGCTGTGGCATGGGATCGTAACATCCAGCCGGTGTGGGACAGGGTCCAGGTTGATGTTAAGACCTGGACGCGTATGCCCCTCAATATCTATGGCCGGTCGGCTATTTTCAAAATGGTGGCCCTGCCTCGGCTCCTCTACCAACTACAGAATCACCCGTATAAAATAGACCCGCAGTGGTTCCGTGGTGTCAACTCGGTGCTGGGCAGATTTCTGTGGGCCGGGGGTGCCTCTAGGGTGGCACTGCGTACCTGCTTCCTCTCTACCTACTGTGGCGGCTTGGCGTCCGCGGATCTGCTATCGTATTACCAGGCCTCCCACCTTCTAGTGCTCAACGAGTGGTGGTATGGGGATCGTAGCGATCCGGCCTATGCACTGGAACACTCCTTGATGGGCGGTGCCACTCTCCACACTCTGCTGTACTCGGCCAGGCGGAGGAGGGCCTTGCCAAGGGTCACCCAGGTGGTCTTCGCGATCTGGCGGCAGGCTCTGCGCCGCATGGGGTGGTGGGGCAGGCTGACGGCCGAGACGCCACTGTGGCATAACGGTCTACTACCAGAGCTGGCCTCCTTGTCCGGGTTCGGCGGCTGGGACGCGATCGGGATTTCGTCCCTCGGTAACGTTCTCAACGGAATCACGCTTAAGTCCTTTCAGGACCTTAGCTCCGAATATAATTTGTCCAGGTCCCAATTCTTTCGCTATCTTCAGTTCCGACATGCCCTTGGCCCCAGCCTAGTGGGGTTGGAACAGCTCCCCGACTTTAGTCCCATTGAGGCTAAATTGTTTATGGGCGACCTGGGCGACAAGAAAGTCTCTCAGATATACCGCTCCCTGGTCGTCAACTGCTCCCCCTCCCTTTCGACTTTGAAGGCCGCCTGGGAGAGTGATGTTGGCCCCTTGGATGATGACGACTGGCGGGAGGCCCTCGAATCCCCTCGGTGTGCAGCTATAGCCGTCCGTCTTCGGTTCATTCAATTTAAATACCTCCATAGGGCCTATTATACTAGGGAGCGGCTGTGGCGTGCGGGCCTCATAGCTGCCCCTGAATGTCTGAGGTGTGGTGCTGAGAGGGGGACACTTTTCCATACCGTGTGGTCCTGTGAGAGGCTGACCCGATTCTGGGCGGGTGTGTGGGACTGCCTGTCGGAAGTGCTGGGGTGGGATGTTCCCCGTACCCCTAGGCTGGGTCTCCTTCATATTCTGGAAAATGTTGGGGGTAACATTTACAAGCGCCACCTACTGCTGTTGGGACTCGTGGTGGCTAAGCGTGACCTGGCCCAAGCATGGAAGTGCGAACGTGCCCCCCCCCTGAGTGCGTGGAAGGCAGGTTTAGACTATCTGATGGGTTTAGAATTACCCGTGTTTGAGGCCAGGGGGTGCCCCCGGAAACACTATAAGATCTGGAAGCGGTGGGCAGACTACAGGGATCTGGACCTCGATCCCCCAGCTGACATTGATGATGTGCTGGCCCTTGATGTGGACCCCGGGCCCTAGGCTATTAGCCAACTCTGACGTTGCTTCCGTCTCCTGTTGCTGACTAGCGATCACGTGCACTGGGTTAGGGTGGGATAAGGGGTGGGTAGTCGGAAGGGGTGTTGGGGGATGCTGTTGGGGATGGGTGGGTTGGGGGGTTTAGGGGCGTGCCCCTTTTGTTTCCATAAAACTCTGAGTTCACTACCATGCCTTTCTCTGTCTGTGCTGTTGACAGTCTCCTCCTGACTGTGGAGGGCTGTCCTGAATCTTGATTGAACTCTTAATAAACACGGTTTTGAAAAAAAAATCCTCGGATCCCGGTTTTTTACGTCTTGCCGAAGATGCATAAGAGTGAAACCAACCCGCCCGGTAGACCTATAGTGTCGGGTTGTGAGTCTTTGACTGAACCGATTGCAAAATACATCGACTTCTTTTTAAAGCCCATTATCCAGGAGATTCCTGCACATTTGAAAGATACCACAGCCTTTCTAAATAGATTGTCCTCAGTTGAATATGATGACACCAAGCAGTTGATGGTGTCGATGGACGTCGTCTCTCTTTACACTCAAATTCCTCAGGAACAGGCATCGGAAACTTTGACATACTTCCTGGATACTAGGGAACAACCAATAAGAGTGCCGACCAGTTTCATTTTAGAACTGGCCAAGTTTGCTTTACAAAATAATTATTTTGTCTTTGGAGCTGAATTTTTTTATCAAATAAAGGGAGTGGCCATGGGCTGTCCCTTTGCTCCAGAGTTGGCAATACTATTCATGGGCCTATACAAAGAGAAATTTGTGTATAACAATAATCCCTTCATCGATTGTATTGCAAATTTGATGCGTTACATCGATGACGTGTTTCTGATTTGGACAGGATCACAGGACCAGCTGAGTGGTTGAATGCCAGTACTAGTGACATCAAGTACAGTTGTAATTCCTCTAATAAATTGATCACCTTTTTGGACATTCAAGTGTATGCGTCAGAAGGTAGATTAGGAACAACACTTTTAAAAAAATCAACAGATAGGAATAAAGCGCTGCATTATACCAGTAATAATCCTAAAAGTTTGAAGCAGAATTTGCCTTTCGGGCAATTCCTTAGGATTCGGCGGAATTGTTCATGAAAGGATGAATATTTTATCCATGCAAACAACCTCATGGACCGTCTACTAGACAGAGGCTATCCTAAGAAGTTACTAAAGCACGCACTACGGAGAGCGTGGTGGGTGCCACGTGAAACCCTATTAGAGAAGAAATCCAAATCTGAATTGCAAAGGATGGCATGCGTCACCACATTTTGCCCGAATGCCCATCAGCTGAGGAAGATTATTGTTCAGAATTGGCATCTGGTTAAAGATCTGGACAGTGGATTATCACCAATCTCCTCTGTTCGCGTTTAAAAAAGAAAAAAGTGTGGCAAACCACATTGTAAGGGCTGCCTTTCCAAGCACTCAAGCAGTCACCCTGAGAAGTATGATTGGACTTGCACCAATTGTGGGCCACCGTAAGTGTGGAACCTGCACTTGCTGCGATCAGACAATAGAGGGATCAGTTTTTGCGTTTGAAGGGATCCATTGGAAACACGACACGTTTACGAATTGTAAATCTAAATATGTCGTATATGGAGTCTTGTGTCCGTGTCCCAAACTTTACGTTGGAAAAACAAGTCAGGAAGCACGCCAACGTATTACTCAGCACAAATCTAGGTTGAGGAGGAAGGTTGCTAATGCCCCTCTGGTAAATCATTGGGCAACTAAAGGTCACAAAGAGACTGATTTGAGATGGACGGTCATTTCCAAAATTGAAAAAACCCTCGTGGTGGAGATTTGGAGACTAAGTTAAGTCAGCGTGAGGCACTAATAATAATGAAATTTAATACAGCCACCCGTGGCCTCAATGAGATCTCTGAAATATTTAAATCATGAGCATGGTCATACAATTACAGCTACATAATTAGGTTCCGCTGTCTGGTTAGGTGTGGCACTTTTAGTGGTAACGGAATTGGGTCCTGGGTAAACCTGTGGGGTTTCATAAGACAGAGAGTTTTAGTCAGCTATTAGCAACTGTCTGCGTTAATATAGAGACGAGGACTATAGGGTTTAACGTGTGTAAGTGACCCTTGTGGAAGACTAGTACAGGGTGAGTTTGTATGACTTACTATGGTTTAGATTAGGGACATTAAGAAGATCAGTGAAGCTTTTTCACTTCTGGCAGGGTTGCCATGACGACCGATCAACAATGCAAACGAATAGGACCACAATTCCCAGAATTCCTGGGCAATTTAATAAATAGGTAATACCAAGCGCAATTCGGCCACGTGACTCAATCATTGTCAGAAATTAAGGTGGTTGTGACAAAAGCCCGTTTTAGACAGTGGTGTTTGTTTCATTGATTTATTTTACGTCTCGACTTGCACGACGTGATTCCGAGCATTATGATTGCATTTTGAATTAAGGGATTAACAAAGCGTTGTTGCCCGTGGGAGGGCCGAGATGACGAAACAAACAGCGTAATACAAGAAAACTACATTTCCCAAGATATGGTCCAACCACGTGATCGCTCTTGTAAAGACCGGATTGGCTACGTAATTTAAGTACAACATACCCCTTGTCTCCCCCAAAAACCATTGCGAGATTCGAGCCAATGCATGAGGGATTACGCCCAACATCTGATTGAAGGTAACATTGATGGAATCTGGTGAGCCGATTATTGGTTACACCGAGAGAGAGACTCCTTGTTCAGTGCACTGATCGTTTTCTTTGTGTCCTCAGAGTTCAAGCAGTAATACGGACACAACCAGTGTTCTGCTATATGAATGCGGCAGCTTTGAGACTTTTGGTAAGCCCTGCTCCCGTCTTTACTAAATAGTGTAGCTCATTGCAAATTCGAATCTCTGGTAAATGAATGCCCATTATCTCAACAGGACTCCGAACTGCCCATATGAGATTGCGGCCGGCAGCGCCTGGTAGCCCCTGCCATTCAATTGCTTGGACATTTCAATTTAGACAATGACAGTTGATTACAATAGTGTGTCCCTTTGTCTCTTTTTATGTGTGTGTCTGTGTAGATTGCTGACACAGGAACAATTTGACAAAAGAGAGAGTTGGTCCTTTGAAGAAGTAAGGTAGGCAGTGGAGCACTGGTGGCGACAGGTGTTGTGAATATGGCAGTATAGTTAGTCTCAATTGGTGTGTTATTACTTTTTTCTGTAGAGTCTTGTGGTCCTGAGGAGAACCCCGAAATCAGCCGGGTTCAAAACGCGTCAACCTTGTTTTCTTCCTATGTCAGTTATAATTTTTATTGAAATTGTGAATAGTTAAAGATTTATTGCTTCGTTGTGAATATAGCAAATCATATCTATATTGTATTTGGATTGGATTGTATATAGGGTATTCTTTATTGACATTGGGAGTAACCATTTTGTGGTCCAGGTTGTGGGTCACACAACAGTGTGCTTGACCCGCACTGGCATGGTGTATGTATGGTGTGAGAGCATGAGAGACTCGTGTTTGGCCAAATTTGTGAGAGGTACGTTTGCTGGTGTCCATTTATCGGGTATAGGTGTCTGGTATAAATGTTTTATATTCAATACATATAGTCTGTTCATTTGTATTGTATGAATATATATGCGCAAAAATTGTTTTCTGAAAAATTAACTTAGAGAAAACTCTGGAATAAACCATTTAATGGTACAATTCAAAAAGTGGATCTTGATGTTTCATTCATAAGGTCTATTTTTAAGTTTTTGGTAAGTGTAGCTCAGTACTGGCAATCGTTTCGTTTTTAGTTTTTAGTTATATGGACACAGCCTTACTGAGTCGAGTCAAGGCCCTTTGTTGTTTTTTTGACAGCGGCAGCACCAGCACGCTTCTCCGATTATGCCACGGCATCTGCTGGGACGGCGACACTCTTCTCCGGGGATGCGACGACAACGACTGCGGCGGCGTCACGCTTCTCCGGTGATGCGAGGGCGTCTGCTGGCTGTGATGGCGACACTCTTCTCCTGCGATGCGAGGTGCTTCTGCGATGCGATGCGATGCGTGACAGCGGCGGCATCACGCTTCTTCATCTTGAGTCGCGCTTCCAGCTCCTTGCGACACGCAGTCCCTCAGAAAGCCCAACACAACAGCAGGCACTTCAAAAGAACTCTTGGGGAGCTGGTTGGTTAAGTCTGTTGTCCCTGAGATTTCAGCAGGAGGCAGGCTCTATTTCAAGCTCTTGGAGATCCTTTACACGTTGATTTGAAAGTAGCACAAAGTCCTTTCTCCTTTCTTTGGCAGTCAGGTAACCACTGCAGGCCAATCCCCCAAATAGCACTCAGCTTAGGGATAGTCTACTCCTCAGTTCCTCTGGTTCCGCTCCTCAGCAAAGGTTCTTCTTGTTTCCCAAAGTGATCTAAAATTCTGGGGTTTGGGTCCCCCCTTTTATACTAATTTTCTCTTTGTTCTCTGAAGGCAGAGAGGCCTTTGCCTAGTCCAAACCAGTTCTGGTCAGTCCTGGAGCACTCTGTTTACATGACTCCTTCTTTCCTTTCACAGTGCAGGCCAGGGGCATCAGAGGCACCATAGGAGGTGGAGCCAGCATTGTGGAGGGAAGGCACATCCCTATTCAGGTCCCAGGTGCAACTCCTCCCACCCATCTACATGAAGATAGCTCTATTCAGCCCTGTGCTGACTCACCCTGTCTCCTGGAATCCCCCAGCCCCTGTCACTCAAACTCCAGACAAGGAATACACAACCTAGCAGAGGCAGGCTTGTATAAATCGGCAAGAAAATACCTACTTTCTAAAAGTGGTATTTTCAAACACAGAATGTTAAAAAAAACTTCATTAAAAGTTGTATTTTATCATTCTTAGTTCAGGCATACTAAACTCGTATTTCTACCTAGTTCCCTGAGTCCATTGGTATTATAAGATGTTATAATCAAACTGCCCATACTGGCCTATCGGGAACAGGTAGCCTTGCAATAGTGAAAAACGGAAATGGCTGTTATTCACTATCAGGACATGTCACACACATCAGGGCATGCCCTAACTTTTACTTACAATGCACCCTTCCCTGGGGCCTATCATCAGGGTGACTAATGTGCAGAAAAGGAAAGGTTTAGGGGCTGGCAAGTGGATGCACTTGCCCATTCAGCATGGCAGTACCAGACTGCACACAGGCTCGGCAGTGGAAGACCTGAGACATACTTTACAAGCTGCTTCTGTGGGTGGCACAACCATACTGCAAGCCCACCAGCAGCATTTGATTTACAAGCACCGGGCACATGCAGTGCACTGTACTATGGTCTGACAAGTAAACCAAACCAGCCAACTAGAGAGTCACAAATCCATTCATCAATTTACCATAGGGAGCATATGCACTTTAGCATGGATCAGCGGTGATAAAGTGCCCAGAGTCAAAAAAACAACAAAAACAGGTCAGACAAAATACAGGAGGAAGGCAAAAAGTTCAGGGATGACCCTGCAAAAACGGCCAAGTCCAACAGGGGGCAATGTGTCTAGGAATGATGATACTAATGTTAACATTGTCACTAATGTGGTTGGGGTGTGAACTATTAGAATCTCAGAAGCATTCAGTACTGTGCTCTGGAGGTCTGACTGGCTCTCTCCCTTGTGATACCTCCAGGTTCTTTCGTACCATCATCAGAGGCGACAAATGGAAACCCACATAGTACCCCACATGTAAACATAGAAGAACTCCTTGGTCCTTGCTTAGTAGAGGACGTCCAAAATAAGGACTTTACCCTACCCGATTTGGATTTGGAGCTCTGCAGGAGATATATAGCTCATGATACCAGTAAGATCATGGTAAGATACCCCAGTAGTAATAGCTTCTGTTGGATTGTTTAGCAGTACTCCCTCTAATAACTCTAATAACTCTCTCTTGCAATCACAGCTCTCTCTGACTCCTGATTTAGATACTGGACACACTCAACCCAGTCAATCCCTAAGGAAAGAGGTAATGGTCTCGGATTCACTAGCATACCTAGAACAACTATTATCCTCTATCTTAAAGTTACTGGAATTTGTTTTAGGAGGCTCGACTGTGTGTTGGAAACAGTAACTCAAATATTAAAGCAGCTGATAAGAAGTAAACAGAAAAGGGACACTGGTCTAAATGACCATGCTGGGCAAGTGGAAGTGGAAGTTGGAGGGATATTAGAGAATGAATTTGGTGGTGTTGATACTGGTAGTTGAACCATTTTCAGTGCCAGGATGGTAATACTCAAAGTAAAAAGCTAGCGAATAAAGCTGAGATGTCAGAAAGGACTCCTTAATTTATACATGAAGTCATACAAGCCATTTCTGATACTCCACCAAAAGTAAAAAGCTTGGAGGGTTCGCCTAGAAGGACAGATCAGGAAGTATTTCCCATATTTAAAACCCATCTAAACGTGGGAAAGATGATGTATCATGGGCTTCGCACCTGGAAAAGGTAGAAAGGAAAAGAAGAGAGGAAAAAAGATTAAATCAACACGCAGATATCCCAAAAAAAGGCATAGGAGAATTTGCTTTGAAGAAAACAGAGAGGTTATAACTAGTACGGAAATTTTAACACAGCCCCAGCAAAGTACATCACGAGATACTGAGCCGGATAATGACCTTGTGAACTCTCAGGATAAATAATTAATAGCGGAGCCGATGGATGCTTATGAGGCACCCCCTTTGAATAGTCTGGTTCCCAAAGGAGACTATGTTAATGCCCCAATGGAGGGGACTTTAGTAGCCACAACAATAGAACAAAGTTGGTCCGTTAACTTTACCCCATCAGCACTTTTCCCTTGGCTGTCCCTTTCCCTGACTCCGTTAAAATAGGAGGTAATTTAAAGATAATTAGCACTGAACCCATCTGGCGAGACCAACCACAGAAATACTGAAGGAACAGTTACTAACAGTACCCCACCATGTATCTAGTCAATTACCATCGATTGATTTCTTAAAAAGAACAATAGCAAGACAAAAAAAAGCCACTAAAACTAGTACACCGGCCCCTAAAACCTTTCAAGAGGTAGAGATTCCCAGTGAGTAACATACAGCAAGGAAACATTCATATTATATGACCATAAATGCAAAAACAAACAAATTACTATGTTTGCTACTGCAAACAATTTACTTAAATTACAGCAATGTAACACTTGAATGATGGATGAGACATTCAACATTTTTTCCAAACCATTTTATCAGTTATACACAATACATGTTTTTTTCCAAATTACAAATATTCCATTTATCTACATCCTACTCCCCAATAAACAGCAAGCTACTTACCTTGAAATGTTAAACCAAATAAAAGATAAAAAACAATAATTATTTTCCTCAAAAAATAATTATTGATTTTGAGCATGCCATGATCAATACTATACTAAAATGCTCCCACCATACAGCAATCCAGGGTTGCTATTACCACTTTAACCAATGTCTCTAAAGACATCTACAAAAGTCAACCCTAAGTGTTGAGAATACAACTGATAGTACTTTTGCATACTAAGTAAAAAATCAGTTGCACTGCCCTATGTTCCAGTAACAGGTAGCAGAGCACTATAACCTCCAAATAGAATGCCCCTCCTATACAAGACATGAAGAAAAACTAAGCCCACTATTGGATTACTTTGAGGATACCGGGGTGCGAAGACTCCACAGATCAGGGCACAGAAGACTACCCAAATTCCACATTCCATGGTGGAATGTGTACTTGAGCACACTAAACAAACAAGCCAAAACCAACAATGCTGTTGAACGATGGCATAATGCCTTCCAGTCAACAACAGGAAGAGGGATACCTACCCCACATAAACTACTCCAAGCCCTACAAAAAGAACAAAGATACCATGAACTTAGAATGGAACAATCGGTAACTCAAATAGGCCCTAAACTAACAAAACAAACAAAAAGAATGTATGAATTACTACAAAGTCAGGTAACACTATACCCAACTACAAGAGGCCTAGAATAACTGTCACTAATAGCAAAAACAATTCTTTAAATAATTTTCCTAAAACAATATAAAATAGCGTTCCTATAAAACACAATCTTTAACTGTACATACAATTTTCCTTAACTTTGTAACATATAATTAATATGTCATATATATTTAATGCAGTTATAAAAATATATATTGACATCTTAATTATATTTTACCTAAACATAACAGATATATAAAATAGTATAGTCAACATACCCTCCCACAATTATAAAATTCAAAACTTACGGTTTCTGTAGCTGAAGAAAACGTAATCCAAAATTGGTGAATCCATCCTGGTATTTCTAAATCCATATAAGTATTAAAATTTACCCCGCAATGAAAATGTAAAAATAAAACTGTTCCAAAATAAAAATCCTGTACTGATAAATCCAACGACTTTAAAACATTAAAAACCTGAAAATAGAAACGCTCCAGGAAAAGCCAAAAAATTAAGAAAGTGTGAAATAAATATTAGTTTTAAATACTAATACACACTTCTTAATAAAAATAAACGCTACCCTCTCCAAAATGCGATTCCGATAACGAAACCTATAAAAATAGAAATCAACATACCCACCCACACAAACATAGACATGGAGTATAATAAACAACATATAAACACACTTTGGGGTCAATTCCAATTAGGGTACCAAATCCGTACGACGATTCGAATTCGTAGCCGTTTCCGTACGAATCGTACAAATCCGTCCGAATCGTGTAGTACGATCAGTAGTAAAAAAATACGTCCGAATCGTTGCAAACAGTATGAAAATCAAGCTAAAATCCGTGTGATACGGACCCTGAAAGTGACCGTACGAATCGTAAACATGCCGTACGACCTGACAAGTACGATCCGGACCGGGGAATGAGTATGCGATTCGTACAGTAAACGTCACGTATGAGCAATTCGTACGGAGAGCCACACAATCATATAGGGTACGGTTCGTACACCTACGATAATGGGGTACTGTTGGTACACCCCATGATCGTAGGGGTACGGTTGGTACACCTACGATCATGGGGTACGGTTCGTACACCTCATGATCGTAGGGGTACGGTTCGTACACCTAAGATCATGGGGTATGGTTCGTACACCCCATGATCATAGGGGTACGGTTTCTACATCCCATGATCGTAGGTGTACGAACCGTACCCCTACGATCATGGGGTGTACAAACCGTACCCCATGAGCGTAGGTGTGCGAACCGTACCCCTAAGATCATGGGGTATACGAACCATACCCCTAAGATCATGGGGTGTTCGAACCGTACCGGGGGGTCCGTTTTGCATGCATTTCGAGTCGAATTCTGCTTTTCCGGACTTTTTGAGCTCTCGTATAAAAAGAGTCGTACAGAGTGTTGACTGGACGAATCGTACTTGCTGGGTCGGAAAATGATGCTTCGATCCGTACGGACATCGCGTACTGCGCGTTCCGAATGTGATTCATACGAATTATTGAGTCGTACGGGCTTTGGTACGATTCGGACGGAGAACTGCTTTGGGTACGCATCGTACTACATCGTACGTACGGGGACGTTCGAGGATACGATTCGTACGGGAAAAATGCTCTGTATGGCTATTCGTACGGGATTTTACCGAATCGGAATCGGCCCCTTTATGTACCATAAACACACATTTAGAAACATATCCTACCATTTCTACACTAGGCCGCAAACCCGCAATCGACATTTCGCAAAACTATAACTAACCATTAAAACGCACCAAAAACACAACAACCTACCACTACACATACTAACTACCACTTAAAAACATGCAAATACAAGACAAAATGTAACATAAATATAGTAACTTAAACTTACCTTCATGGACGCGTTGCAGCATATAACCGCCAGCTTCTACCCTGTGAAATGACCCAAAACAACAGTAAGTGGTTACAAAATAGTCCCTGCAAAACAAAAATGGCTGCTTAAATAATTAAACACATACAAAATAATTCTAAAACATAGGAAACATACATAATTCAACAACTTATATATTTTCTAAAAATATTAAATTATACGAAATTTTTTAAAATAATGTAAACTTTTTTATATTGTAAAATTATCACAATTATTAAAAAAATCAATACTTATTATAATTACTTATTCATTTGTATCATTTGCAATACATATCCATAAGTGTCTAAAACAGTTTCAAATGTTAAAGAAAAATCTAACCTTTTGAAAAACATATCTGTGTAAATGTACTAATTGATATTATTAATTCATCATCTATATATATAAAAACCAAAGTATGTCCGTTTGTCCTACACCATTGTTACTACACCATTCATCCGATTGGCATGAAACTTTGGGAAGTTGTTGAGTACACTACCGCGAAAGTTTCTGGCTAAAAATTTTTTTTGTATTTAAATGTTAAAAGTTGTTGAGTACACTCCCGCGAAGGTTTCTGGCAAACAAAAAAAAAAAAAGAAAAATGTGCTAAATATCGGCCGCCCGGCCACCCAGGGCCCTCATAATCTTTCCAATACTGAACGTTTACAGTTTACGGTGCGACTCGCTTTTGCAATGACCATCAACAAAGCACAAGGACAATCGCTGCAAGTGTGTGGACTAGATTTGGAGAATCCGTGCTTCTCACATGGACAACTGTATGTGGCCAGCTTACACCTCGGAAAACCATCTGATTTATTCGTGTACGCACCAGACGGAAAAACAAAAAATACTGTGTATCCACAAGCACTCGAATAAATAAACAGAATTAAAACAACAATTTAAAATGATTTCCATATTAAAATGAATACGTTTCAATAAAAATGACACAATGTAAATTGAATGTTATCATAACAAGTTTCCTTAAATTTCCCTTCTTCTGGGATTGCAGCAACGCGCGACGGGTAAGCTAGTTAATTAATAAGATTAATTATAAAAATATATATTATATGTTAAAAAAATAACAAGTATCTACGTTTTTTATGTGAAAATATGTACAAAATGATATACTATACATACAAAAATATATATAAATATTTTGTAAATGTTATAAATGCAAAAACAAAACTGTGAAAACATGTTGTAAAATTATGTTTGTTACAAAAATGTTAAATACAAAAATGTTGAAAAATATTTCCTGCTACAAAAATATTATACCTATGTTTTAAAATATAAAAAGTATAAAACATGTGTGTTTTAAAAATATTGTATGTGAATGAACATATATGTGCAAAATATTTCATCTTCATCCATTAACAATATGTCTTTTGCTTCTATGTTTCATCACTTGTATATTATTGCCTTAATAAAAAAATGTATTTTACCCTAAACATGTTATTAATAAATAATAAAATAATGTTTACAATTACAAAGTCTTATTCTTTCTCTATTAAAATAGTCATTATATATGTTCCTGAAATATATATTTTAATTCAATGTATATTTTTTTATTTAAAATATCATATAAAAAAAATATACATATATATATTCACTGAAAAAAACATAGGTTTCACACCAGTTATAGTTAGGAATTAGCATTTAAAAAACCTGTTAAATTCACTGAAAAAAACATAGGTTTCACACCAGTTATAGTTAGCTGGAAATTTTACTCGCATAAAACCATTGAAATTCCCACGTTATAGTTAGTTGGACTCACTATAACTTGCGCGTGCAATGCACTGCTGATGACGTCACATATTACATCACTCATGACATGGTCAGTGACATCACTCATGACATCACTGATGACACCATCCAGTGAATGTGTGTCTTTCTGAAAAGTAAATATGTTTTATATATGTATATGTAAAAATTGATGGAAGAATAAATGTTTAAATAAGTGTTTACATGGATGTTTTTTTTTTTAATTGATTGGTTAACTGACTTATTAAGTGTATCTTAGTGAATACATATATTAGTGAGTAATGTTTAAATATTTAAATATATGTATTAGTGTTTCACTTTGTGTATAAGTGGTTGCATAGGTTGGTGAGTAGCTACATGTGTATGTATATGGGTTATTAGATGTTTTTTTTAGTATCAGTATGAGTGTCTGTATGGTTTGGTGGGGGTATCACTTAGCACATAGATGCATGAATCACTGACTCTCTGTTTGTATGTGTTTTGAAGACAGCATATGTGCAGGACTGTATGGGTGAATGAGTGTGTATATGTGTGTGTTAGTGAGTGAATGACTGTCTCACTAGTGTCTTTATCAGTAACTACATATGGTTTAATCTAGTATATGTGAATATTGATGTATATAATTGAGTATATGTGAGAGAAAGAGATTGTAAGAGTTCCTGTTTAAATAAGTATGTGTTTCTATAAGTGATTGTTTAAGAGAGTAAATATGTGTAAGTTTCCTTAGATGTAAGGGGGTAGTGTGTGTATAGCTGTATATGCAAATAAATGGATGTTCAATAGTTTATTTGCATGTGTGAGTATGTGTGTGAGTAACTTTTGGATGACTGTCGTTGTGTAACAGGATACATAGGTGTATCACTACATATGATGAGTGAGTATATGTATGAGTGACTATATAGAACTGTTGGTGAATGAGTGGATGTGTATATACATGGTGGAATTACTGAATTGGTTGTTGTAGCTGGTATGGGTATCTCAATTTTTTTGAAAATGTTAGTTTCTATTTTTGAATATGTGTTTCAAAGTTACATTACAGTGAAAGGAGGTCTGTCACTCTGTCACAAGGATGGTGTCATCAGTGATGTCATGAGTGATGTCACTGACCATGTCATGAGTGATGTAATATGTGACGTCATCAGCAGTGCATTGCACGCGCAAGTTATCGTGAGTCCAACTAACTATAACGTGGGAATTTCAATGGTTTTATGCGAGTAAAATTTCCAGCTAACTATAACTGGTGTGAAACCTATGTTTTTTTTCAGTGAATTTAATAGGTTTTTTAAATGCTAATCCCTAACTATAACTGGTGTGAAACCTATGTTTTTTTCAGTGAATTTCATAGGTTTTTTAAATGCTAATTCCTAACTATATATAGGGCCTCAAACCTATGTTTTTTTCAATGAATTTCAAAGTTTTTTTAATAGCAAATCTCTATAGCTATGAAATATAATATTTTTTATAATGAATTTTATATTGTATATTTATGTAATACTATTTTTTTATGTATATTTTTTCCTTTTTTGTTTTGATTTTGCCCTGGAGCGCTCCCGGTGCGCGTACCGGTGAGCGCACCGGTAAGCGCAGTGTTACGGGGCGCTCCCGGTGCGCGTACCGGTGAGCGTCCCATTAGCGCTATTGCCATGAACGAAAACAACATCGTGACGTATCGCGTAGCCGCGAGGCCGTGCGTCATAAGACACGTATCGCGTAGCCGCGAGATGCGTCTTATGACGCACGGCGTAAGCGCACCCGGAAGCACCCGAGCGCTTACGATCGCGCAACGTAAGCGCCCCGACGCGCTTATGCTACGCGCCCCGGGACGCGCCCCCGGGCGCGTAGCGTAAGCGCGTCTAGCCATGTGACTTTAAAATAACACTTTTCATTGGTTCAGAACATTTTTTTTCCCAAATATTGAGAAACCCACCCATTTCTCTCACTATTGCTTTGTACTTGGAGAGAGCAAGAGGTGTTCTGTGCATTATCTGCTTCTCAAAGTTTTCTGATCTACAGCAATGGCTGCAAAGGAGTCATCCAGCAGTGATTCTGATGGTTTTTTGCCTGAGGACCCTCCTCACCACAAAACAAAGGACCACTTCATTTGGGAATTTTTTGACATCCCTGAAGGAAAAAAAAGGTTAATGCTGCTAAGGTAACTTGCAAGATATGTGGCACTATTTTATCCAGAGGCAATCCTACTAGGAAATATAGATTTGGAAATGCCACTTTAATTAGGCATGTCCAGAGAGTACACCCAAATAACTATGCCAGGGAGAGTGTCAGGGACCTGGCACGGAATTTACCAAGAGATGGCGGCAGCACATCCACTGGTGCAACACCTTCAGGAACACCACGTGGAAGAATGGTCCCTAACGTGCAGCCGGTCTTTGCAGGCATAACATTTCTATGCGTGGTCTGTGATGAACTGCTCTGTTATGGGGAGCAGAGCGTTGGACTCATTGCTATGAAGGGACAGGAACACCGCTGCCCTCCCCGTCCCTAATTTTTCACAATTTTTTGCTCCTGTTGAGCAGTTTTGGAATCCCTTTTTTTATTTTTCCCCTGAAAAAATAAACTAAAAAATATAAAATTGATATAAAAAAGTATACAAAATATAAAACAACAAAAAGAAACAGTTCTTTTCAGAACTACCTCCAATTTATAAAAAAATGCTAGATTTTTTAAAAACTCTGTCATTATTTTTTCTCCAGGGTACGCTCCCCGGTACGCTCCCCGGTGCACGTACCGGGCGCTCCCCCCGCGAAAATCGAAACAAAAATTCTTATTTTTTATCCCCGCGGGGCCCTTTTATGGCCCCCACATCAAACCTAGGGGGTCAGGGGGGGTCTACCCTGCCCCCTTTTGGTCATTTCCCCCTTTGTTTTTGCCACCTCTTGTGTCTCGATCCTACCGAGACACAAGATGGCGGCCGCTCCGGACTGTTTGGAATGTTAACAGACACCCGAGAGCCAATCAGCTATGCGCTCGCGAACTCCGTAGCGCGCTGGAGCGCGCCCCGGTGCGCGTACCGGGGCGCGTACCGGGGAGCGCATATAGATGTATATATTTTTTTAACCTAAATTACTCAAAATCCACTGGAGCACATATCTTGAGACATAGCAAAGGCACATCGGGCTACCAGTCCCTACAATTTTGCCAGGTTTGGTGGAAATCCATTCAGCCGTTAGGGCTAAAAGTGAGTCCAACCGCCCTATTGAAATTAACATGGGGAAAACACGTTTTGGGACCCCCCTTTTATCTCAGCCCCCGCTTGACGAATCCCCCCCAAACTTTCAGGGAAGGATCAGAGCAGAGCGGGCCATCTTCTTTGAGAAATTCGCGAAGATTCGTCCACCGGCGCCAAAGTTATTCCCAATAGAATGTTGCGGATTTCCTATAGAAAGTAGATCCTAACTATAACTACCTACTGGCGACCGCCAGTAGGTAATATATATATATATATATATATATATATATATATATATATATATATATATATATATATATATATATATATATATATACGAATTTAACTTACTATTAAATCTGAAAAATGCTGGACAGTAAACCAATCTAATTTACTACTCCAACTTCAGCTAATATTAAGAGGTCTATTAGCATGGCGGTCGGAAAACTTCCCCGACCGCCATGGAAGCAGAAAACAACCGCCCGCCGGTACCAGGAAAAAAACGGGGGCTAAATTAGGATCAATCGCTAAAAAACACCGACCGCGGCGGAACGGGGCAAAGAAAAAACTCCCGTAGCTGGCGGAGATGGCCAAAACCCATCCGCGGCGGTGGGATTCGCAGTGGAAAAAACCAACCCGCTGCCAGGATAGTGGAGACACCTCATGGAAAATTAGGATATCCCCGATTGTCCTGCGGTACGTTCCGCTATTTCCGACCACCGCGGTCCCAAACAGTGATGAATGGGAGAGCCGGCAAAAGAGCTGCGGCATAGCCACCGCTGCGGACGCTCGGTCACAAATATGGGGGCTGGAAAAAAAAACACAATAAGGCCACAAAGTGCACACAGCAAACTAGCCATGCCACCCAAAAACACAGGACACACCCCAATGACACAACCACATGGCAAAGATAAAAATACAAATCCCAGGACAACACACCTTACAGCAAACCCCAGTTTGGACACACCCACATAGCTGAGTATAAAACCAGCCCCTTCCTTGACCACAATCCTTTGCAATACTCCACAACTGAAGGGCCCAACACCAGAGCACAAAGGAGAAGCAAACAACACACCAACACTACTCACATCACACACAGCACCACCACCACTTCCACACCTGTACCTCGAACCCCCCTGCACATCACACACATACACATCACTACCACACCCACCACTCACACCCCTGCACCCATAACAACTTTGCACATCACACACCATGGCCACACAGAAAATGCCCAAATTCACAGAGAGTGAGTTGAAGGTTATGGTAGATGAGATAGTCAGACTGGAACCACAACTGTTTGGTAGCCTGGTCCAACAGATATCAAGAGCCCAAATATGGGCAAGGATAGTCGAGAAGGTCAATGCAGTAGGGACCACCCCACGCTCAAAAAATGAAATCATGAAGAGTGGCATGACCTGAAAAGGGTTGTCAAACAGAAGAGGAGCAAGAACCTTGAGCTGGCCCACAGGACTGGCGGTGGCCCTCCCATTCTACCTAAACCATTCACTGCATGGGAGGAGAAGGTGCTTGCCATACTGCATCCAGAGAATCTCATAGGAGTAGCCGGGGGAGTGAAAGCTGGTAAGTACAAACAAATGACTACCACCGCACTGCTATGTACTGTCTTGTACAACTACAAAGCTACACCTCCTAGGACAAATTCCATTCATCTGCATCACACACTCCCAAAAACATGTCTTTACAGATTCAACATTCACTCCCTCCCATTCACCCCAAACGTAGATAGCAAAATTACCATGGGGGCATGTGTACAGGCAGCCAGCACTACAACTCCCACCAGGCCCCTTGTCCCACAGCTTAGCAAGATGGAGCCCTTCCCCACCCCACCCAGAAACATGTGTCAGACATTACATTACCCTCATCAAACTAACAAGTAGGTAGCCATATTGCCATGGAGGGCTGTATGGGGGTGGGAGGCCTGCACTACAACTCCCACCAGGCCCCCTGACCCATACCTGAGTAGGAGGTAGCACTCCACACCAACCCAGAAGCGGTTACCAGCCATTGTATCATTCACCCCCACCTAACAGGTAGGTAGCCAGTTACCAAGGTTGTACTGTTTATGGGTGGAAGGCCTTCAATACTACTCCCACTATGCACCCTTGTCCCCCAGCCCATCAAGATGGTACACTTCCTCCCACCCAGATGCATGTGGAAGCCATACTATCACTACAAACAAAATAACAGGTAGGTAGGCAGTAAATAAGTTTGTACTGTTTGTGGGCGGGAGGCCTATACTACTACTCCCACCATGCACCCTTCTCCCCATCCCATCAAGATGGTGCACTCCCTCCCACCCAGATGCATGTGGCAGCCATACTATCACTACAAACAAAATAACAGGTAGGTAGCCAGTTACCAAGGTTGTACTGTTTGTGGGTGGTAGGCCTGCACTACCTCTCCCACCATGTATCCTTGCCCCCGAGCTCAGCAAGATGGAGCACTCCCCACACCCCACCCAGAATCATTTGTCAGCCAATACATTGCCCCAATCAAACTAACAGGTAGGTAGTAATCTTTCCATGAAGGGTTGTTTGGGGGTGGGAGGCCTGCACTACAACTCCCACCAGGCAGCCCTGTCCCACCCCGAAGCAGGATTGAGCACCAGCCCCACCCAGAAGCATGTGGCAGCCATTGCAGTACACCAATTAAACTTATAGGTAGGTAGCCATCTTGCCATGGAGGGCTGTGTGGGGGTGGAAGGCCTGCACTACAACTCCCAACAGGCAGCCCTGTCCCACCCCTAAGCAGGATGGAGCACTCCACACCCAGAAGCAGTTGGAAACCATTGCAGTACACCAACCAAGCTTATAGGTAGGTGTCCATCTTCACAGGGAGGGTGTTTGGGGGTGGGAGGCCTGCACTACTACTCCCACAATGCAACCTTGTCCCCCAGCTCAGCAAGATGGAGAACTCCCTCACACCCACATCACTACAAACAAACTAACAGGTAGGTAGACATATTATGCTGTTGTGTCCCACCTATGAGCAGGATGTAAGCCTCCACCACACACACAGGTGTGTCACAAAACAAAGCCAAATGGGAAAACATAACAGGTAAGTCGCCAGTGTGTGCACCTAGCCATTCATCTAAAAAACCATGGTGCCATTTGACAACACCAGCCCTCTCATTGCACAAATATACACACCAATCCTATTGCCACTCACAGTGTGCAGATAGCTAAGCAAAGAAAACTGTCACAGCAACCAAAGTGTGACACACCAATGCACTTGTAGAAGAAAGTATGTGCACAATCATGCACATCATAAACAACCACAGAGGCAACCCACCAACCTGAACCAGGGGCAGTCAATTAGTATTCCAAACAACAGTTCAGGAGACCAATAACAAATCACGATTGTTTTAAAAAATAATCAATTGCAAACAAATTTCACTTTACAAAGGGAAAAAGAAGAAAAAGAAAAATAATAAGAATAAGAGAAGGGGAGACACAAATCAAAACTGTCAACAAAAGGTTAAAAAATTATCACAAATTTATTATAAATAGTGCGCTCAAAAAGCAATCATGCACAGCACTGAATGACATGTGTAGTGCAATGGGGCCAGAGCAACAAGGACCATATGAAAACAAATAAAGCAGGGTTGGTGGTACAAATCCAGATATGCACATGACAAGACAAAGGTATGCAGGAGATGACAATGGCCAGTTCATGCCCATATGTAACGTCTGCCAGGGCAGAGTAATCAACAAAGAGTCCTCAAAGAAAATCTTTGTTGCGCTAGTCCCTAGATGCAACGTGTCCCTGTAATCACAAATTATGCATGTGGCGCATGATATGTATTGACACCTCACACCATGGAAAAGTAATGCATGTACCACAGCATCATGTCAGGAGGCACAGTAGTGCACATAGAAAAGAATGTGATGATTAGTCAACTGTGTGATGTACAAACAGTGAATTATACACAGCTAACACAAAGCTTGCAGGGTGCACTACAATGACTATTTCCCATCTGTCCCACAGGTGACCAAGAACTGACTACAGAGGACCACACCAGCAACCTGAAGAGCCAGTCTCCCCTCCCCAGAACATGGACTCTCATATGTTGACTCCCAGGATTCTTTGGGCGAGGAGCTCGAAGCCGGCCCATCTGGTGTGCCAGGGCGCAACAGGTCCCAGGACCCCAATGTCCCCCACCACATCTGCGGCAATACCAATGTCTCTGCAGACCCCTGCTGTTAGGGCTGGTGTGTCATCCACCACCACCAGTGCTGCCTGCAACATTCTCCCTGTCCCAGAGGATGACCACTCCACCCCACCGACTGAGGAGGGCAGGGAAAGGATGCAGGTGCCTACAGTGGTGAGATAACACATACATGGCAGCAGGGCCAGTGGGAGGAGCAGGGTCACCCACAGACAACCAGAGCCTGGGACCGAATCCCTGGACCATACAAACAGAGTCCTTGGGGCATATGAATGGGCCCAGGGACAAACGGGCCAGTCAGAAAAAGATTCTTGAGAGCTCCTCCTGCTGATGAGGTCCATGGACAACCAACACCTCCTCCTCCCTCTGGTAGGCCGCAGGATGACAGTTCAGCATCCTCCCCTGCGGCCACGTAGAGGGGCGAGTCCTCAAACCCCAGTGGCCCTACGGCAGATGCCACTTCTGCCAAGCGACGAAGGGGCTGTGCCTAAGAAAACCCTGAGAGTATCTGTTGCAAAAGCACCTGCCACACTCCAGTCACGGAGCTAGCCATGATGGCAACCCTTTTCACCACTGCATTGACTTTTTGGACTATCCTTCCCCACACTGCCTTGTGAATGGCATCTGTGTATTGGACTGGGTCACCATTAGGCCTGGGCGATAAATTCCGTTCCACTCGCGGAATTTGGGTAATTTCGCGTGCCACGGAGAACGCAAAATTGCCCAAAATTCGGCGTTCCGTGACTTCGCAAAATTTTTGCTTGTTTGCGTTCTCAAAATGCGTGCAAACAGCAATTGCGAACAGGAAAATACATCGCGAACAAGCAATTTCATGTGTTCATGGAATTTATGCGTGCTCGGGGAGATTTTTTACCGTTTCGCTGAGATTTGCGTAACGCGATTACCCAAATTCCACCCACCCCTAGTCACCACATCTATGTGGTGACTACTCGATTATCTCATTTACCATAACTGTCAACTCACTTCTTCACTAATCACCTCAATGTAAATGTTCACCCCCTCACATGTCACCATTGTAAATAAAAAACGCCTTACACACATGTTATTGTACCTGCTCCGTCTTTATTCCAGGATGTACAGTCTCCACCATGATTACAATGTACCAGGAGTCTGGAATGTATGTAGGCAAGGAGAATTTGAAGGCACCTAGGAATAAACAACAGAACAACATTCACTGGTCTGGGTGTGGCATCACAGACATCACACAACACTTAACATCAAGAAAATCCTACATGCACACATCACAATGAGCAACAAGTGCCAACATACACATCCTCTAGACGTTCCTAAATGAACTGTCCCAGAAACATTGTTAGCCACCATTGAGTTTTC
This sequence comes from Lissotriton helveticus, assembly GCF_964261635.1. NCBI lineage: Eukaryota > Metazoa > Chordata > Amphibia > Caudata > Salamandridae > Lissotriton > Lissotriton helveticus. The sequence continues at coordinate 1,035,777,256 of NC_136063.1, forward strand.
AACCGGCTGCAGTTACAAATCTCACATACATCTTCACAACAACAGTACCATCATCAGACAATGGGTATGTTGTGCATTGTCACCCACCTTCAAGTGAAGTAGCGGGTGATGAGCTGTTGACACAGGCCAACACCTTCCTCCTCTCCACTGTCCTCATCACTGGACGCCAGTTGGTTTGCAGGCGGGGGCCTTGGCTTCTCATCATCATCCTGGATCAGGGAAATCTCCTTGCGAATGGCTAGGTTGTGGAGCATGCAGCATGCCACTACAATCTGACACACCTTCCTGGGCGAGTACATTAGTGCACCTCCGGTCTTGTCCAGGCAGCGGAAACGTGACTTCAGCAGACCAAAGGTACGCTCCACCACATGACGTGTCCACCCAGGGGCATCATTGTAGCGGACATCAGCTGGTGTCCTGGGATTCCGCAGTGGGCTCAGCAACCAAGGACGGTTGGGATATGCAGAGTCACCTAGTTGTGACAAACACTGATAACATTGCAATGTCGCTGTGGCAGAGGACAATAGGTCACACACACAGCACGCTATACGACTAGGCATACCCACCCACAATCCATGCACGATCGGGAAGCAGATTAGCCATCAGCTGGGGTACAATGCTGTTACACAGGATGTATGAGTCATGGGCCGAGCCAGGAAATTTGGCACACACGTGCGAGATGATCATATCTGCCTGGCACATCACTTGCACATTTAAGGAGTGGTGATGTTTACGATTTCTGTAGATGTGCTCATGTGCCTGTGGTGGCACAAGCCAAGCATGGGTGCAATCAATGGCTCCAACAACATGGGGGATGTGTCCGAGGGGATAAAAATCTCCCTTAACAGCTTCCAATTCAGGCCCCCTGGGGAAATGGATATATCTGTCCTTGTAGATCATCATAGTGGACAGAATATCACGCAGCACCAAGCTGAACATAGGTTGTGACATCCCACCTGCGTTGAACACTGTGTGCTGGAGTGATTCAGTGTCACAGCAAACAAATAATGGACGGAATGCTGACAATGCAAACATTCTCCCCCAGCCAAAAGATCTGGGTTAAATCCATCATTCTTTTGCTTACTACGCCACCCCAGTTTGGACTCAGCCATACGCAAATCAGTCTTGACCCTGTGCCCCATGGGAACAGTCCAGACTGAACTGCCAGGCCAGGTCCTCCCTGGACCAGAAATAAGCATCCTGGGACCTGTTTCAGGGTATGACACCCTTCTTCAGCCTGGAATGATCCAGTGGCAAAAAATGAAGGGCCACCATCACCTTAGACGTTGGGGGGAAAGCTGTTGGATATGTTTTGCGAGGGTGCAGGTGGGCCTCCAACATAGCACATAGGGTCTGGAGGGTGGCTCTTTCCAGACGGAATTTCCGGACGATCACCTCATCCTCCATGTCTCCCAGCACTGTGAAGGGACGATGCAAATTTGGTCTCCTCCTAGTTGAGATGAAAGTGGACACAGGTCAATGCAATACATCATGAGATGGACACAGCATCTCACGTTTTGGCTGACACAACGCCAACAATGACTGTCATCAAAATTGAGTTACAGACCAGCTTACATATAGGGACACCTTCAGCTACACCAATCCCACACTTGTCAACTTACACACAGCAAGTACCTCCAATACCACCTCGGTCTATGTGAATGCACATATAGATATGGCCATATTTACCATGGGCATGCCTGGGAGCATATCATCCAGCATATGTATAACAATGCAACCCCACTGTCTCATACCTAGCTGCTGTACCTGACACACCTGCAGGTGTCATTTGAACCTGGCACACATCAACAACACAATGACCACAGGCTGAGCATAAATGACAAGTGTGCGCATGATCAAACATAAGAGGGCAGGCAAATCAGAACATCATTCATTGAGACAAACATTGCTGTGATTTGCACTGTACTTTAACACATTGACATGTGTACATATTGTAGAGTCCATAACAACATTGTCCTGTGTACAGGCCCATCAATAGCACAAGTGACATGTGAGGGAGTGCATGCCTATCTATAAAATCCGTACAAATACATGGCATGTGTAGTCACCAGTGGGGCAAATGGAACATTGGAATTGTGTGCACAATGATGTGCCATTAACCATGTGGCCACTGTGCACTGTTGATGATTGCCAGATGGCCATTGACAAAGCCTGACGTGTCCATTGGTGCTGTCAAAGTAATCCGCCACCCCAATCCTGGCCACCCATGTCACTGTATGGCACCCAAATCGTGGTAGCTACCGCCTGCCCCAGCTGTGTGTCACCGACAATGGCCATGCCACATTCACGGTAGGTAAGGTAAGGGAAAAGTTTATTATGCATAGTTAATTAAAACCAGTGCAAAACATGTTACAAAAAGATCATAAAATATCATAATTTAAAACCGTTAAGAATAAGCATAAGAGTGAAAAGTACAGTATGACTGTCCAAGCGCCTTTTTACATAGGATGGAACAGTGGATTTCCTTGCGTCCTTCTGTCCGTCTGCTTAGCCTGTGTCTGTGATATTGATCCCCTGTTTTAGCAGTCTTGGAATTCTTTGCTCGACCGTTGCGAGAAATTTGACGTATCTGCAATTTAATTTAGTGTTTGATGGATTGAGGCAGGCGAGCACCGCTTGCCTTCAGGTGCTGATCCCTTTTTGCTTAAACTGATCTTTAAGGAGCAATTGGCGTGCTTGTTGTAGTTCTTCACAGAGACAGGTGACAAGGAGAATGTCACCCTTCTTTGAGTTGCAAAGCAGGCATGCCTCGTTGCCATCTGTCCTAAGCCATGGTGGAAGATACTCTGTGCTTGGCAGAATCCCTAGTCTGTATTTCAGGAACTTCATTTTTGTGGCTTTTGGGTAACCCTGGTTAAAGTATATTTGTGGTGTCAAAGATTTATACGAGTTGAGGGTCATCCATGCATGAGATCTTTTGGAAAAAAGAGCCTTGTCCTCTAGTAAGGAAAGTGATTTGACATTTTTCCAGACTAGTTTTTTAAAAGTGCTGTGCCCAAGTTGCATGTCCCAAAGCACAGAGAGTTTAGTCGCTTTCAACGCTGCCTGCAAGTAGGTTCTTGCCTGGGAGGCGTCCCTGCCTTGTATTTCCTGCCATAGAAGAGAGTTTAATGTGTCTGTAGTGGCGGTTCTGAGTTTATGCCAGCAAATGGTATATGCTCCGTGCCTGGCTTGATCTTGCTTTTGCAGGCCGAACTCCAATCCTATTTGAGCCGGGGAAGTGTGGAGCGGGAGCGAGAACATTGTTCTGTAATCTTTGACCTGTATGTTGTCCAAGTTTTTGGAGTCTCTTCCCCGCAAGGTCTCGCTGCCATAGGTGATCCAGGGAAGTAGCTTTGCCTGAATGACTTTCAGATGGGGGTCAGGGTCGGTCCCATCAATTGGGTAGCTAGATTTTTCATCGTCACAGCGATCTGTGCTCCTCTCCTTCTTGTTTCCTGCTTCTGCTGCGCAAATGAGCCTTCTCTATCAAAGATGACTCCCAGGTATTTAAACTCACAAGCTGGCTCAATCTTTAAACCACCAAGAGACCAGTTCTTCTGTTGTTTTCTGTTGATATTGATTGGCATCGTGCGAGTCTTGCTGAGGTTTATTTTTAGGCTGTTTTCCATTGCGTATTTGTACATTTCCGTCAGAGGACGTTGGAGACCAATATAGGTGTGGCTGAGTAGCACAACGTCATCTGCGTACAGAAGGTTGCTCAGTATTTTCCCTCCCATCCTCGGGGAGTGGGAGTTGCAGGCATCGAGTAGTCTCAGTAAATCCGCCACGGTAGAGATAGATATCTATGTATTGCAAAATGATGGTTGGCATGCTCCACAACCCAAATCGGGGTGACTCATGTGAATGTATGTTACCCAAATCGCGGTAGCTACCGCCTGGCACCAGCGGTGTGTCACCTCCAATCCCTAAAACACAAGTGCGGTAGTGATAGCCATAGAGACATGCTCAAATGGCGGTTGGCATGCTCCGCTATCTGAATCGCGGTGACTCATGTGAATGTGTGGCACTCAAATCTCGGTAGTTACCTCCTGGCACCAGCTGTGTGTCACCAACAATCCCCAAAACACAAGTGCGGTAGTGATAGTCATAGAGACATGCCCAAATGGCGGTTGGCATGCTCCGTCACCCAAATCGCAGTGACTCATGTGAATGTATTGCACCCAAATCGTGGTAGTTAGAGCCTGGCACCAGAAGTGTGTCACCGCCAATGACAAGCCACAATCGCGGTAGTGATAGATATCTATGTATTGCCAAATGGCGGTTGGCATGCTCCGCCACCCAAATCATGGTGACTCATGTGAATGTATGGCACACAAATCGCAGTAGCTAGCACCTGGCACCAGCGGTGTGTCACCGCCATGGACCATGCCCTTACAGCCAATGGGAACCTTATTCGCGGTAGCATGATTCAATTTTGAAAATCTTTGTAGGTTTGCTCCGCCACCACGGAGCTGGTTGTTGGATGCAATTGAAAGATGCACCACAGCAGTAGCGCCAACCTGGCCCCTGTGGTGTCTCACCGCCATGGACTATGCTCTTACAGCCAATGGGTACCTTAATCGCAGTAGAATGATGCAATTTTGAAAATTTCTGTAGGCGTGCTCCGCCACCACGGAGCTAGTCATTGGATGCATTTGAAAAAGGCAGACCTGGATCACCAATTGCAGCAGCTTAGCAGCACTGAAACGACCCCAGGGGGCTACATAGGTATAGGAAGGAGCCTCACATTTCCACTGCTCCCAGAGCCTGCTGCCTGAGACCCATCATCTGCTGCTGCCTTGAGGGACTGCTGCCAGAGGCCCCTTATCTGCTGCTGCCTCCAGGGACTGCTGCATGTGACCCCTCATCTGCAGATGCGTCCAGGGACTGCTGCCGGAGACCTCTCATCTGCTGCTGCCTTCAGGGACTGCTGCCTGTGACCCCTCATCTGCTACTGCCTCCAGGGGCTGCTGCTGTGACCCTTCATCTGCTGCTGCCTCTAGGGACTGCTGCCTGAGACCCCTCACCAACCACTTCCGCCGTTGCTGTCTCATGTTCACAGTGATGGCAAGGACTGAGAAGATCCGTGCCAGTCCCTTCACATGTAAGGCGCTGGTGGTCCTGGTGGACGAGGTGCTCACACAGTACCCAAGGCTATATGGTGCCCCAAATGTCGTGGTAAGTCTTCAACAGTGGGAGGGAGTGCAGGGGGCACACATGTAGTTGGCCTGATGCAGTATGTTCCTGAGAGTGTGGGAAAGATAAATAAGATATATAATTTACTATTCCCACACCAGTCAGTATTTTTTGTTTGAATATGTTTATTGCATTTTTGTTTTATCAGATCATACATGCCATCACAGTGTTACAAGACGAAGCAATGATAAATCCCACACCAGTCAGTATTAATTCTAAAAAGGTGCTGGACACAAAACATACATAATTTACAATTCCCACTCCAGTCAGTATTAAATCAGGGAAGGTGCTGGACACTAAAGATATATAATTTACTATTCCCACTCCAGTCAGTATTAAGTCAGGGAAGGTCCTGGACCCTAAAGATATATAAATTACTATTCCCACTCCAGTCAGTGTTAAGTCAGGGAAGGTGCTGGACAAAAAAGATATGTAATTTACTATTCCCACTCCTGGTATTAATAAATCAGGGAAGGTCATTGCCAATAAACTGATATAATTAACTATTCACACTCCGCTTTCTATTATATGAGGGAAGGCAAAGGACACTAAAGATATTTGATTCAATATTCCCACTATAATTATTATGAAGCAGGTTGTCGAAGAATGATTTAGCACCGGGTGCCCCACGAACATGCGGTGCACTAAGGGCGATGGAGACGGCCCCCTTCAGTCCACGCTCCGGTCCCCAAGCGAGCGGCTCAACGCACCGGCCCCCCGAGAGAGGCCGACTATCCCAGGCCAACCGAGGCTCCATGGCACTGCACTATCGTTACGGTTTAGGGGAATTCTGACCCTTACCGGCTTTGTGGGCTCTGCTGCTTTTGCTGTTACCTACCTTGGATCCCGTTGTGCCCTGCTCCTTTGAACTGCTCCTACCGCCGGCCCTCAGTTCATTCCTGCCCCGTGTGCATCGCGGACCGCCGCCTGCCATACTACGTCATCCAGGAGGCATGAGGCATGGTCTCGCGAGAGAAGGAGGGGGGCAGGATTATAAAACTTATGGCAGGCTCCCACGGCGCGGGATGCCCTTACCGGCTTTGTGGGCTCTGCTGCTTTTGCTGGTACCTACCTTGGATCCCGTTGTGCCCTGCTCCTTTGAACTGCTCCTACCGCCGGCCATCAGCTCATTCCTGCCCGGGTGTGCATCGCGGACCACCGCCTGCCATACTACGACATCCAGGAGGCAGTGCGGCGCGGTCTCGAGAGAAGAGGAGGGGGGCAGGATCATAAAACTTACGGCGGGCTCCCATGGTACGGGACGCCCTTACCGGCTTTGTGGGCTCTGCTGCTTTAGCTGTTACCTACCTTGGATCCCGTTGTGCCCTGCTCCTTTGAACTACTCCTACCACCAGCCCTCAGTTCATTCCTGCCCCCGCGTGCATCGTGGACCGCCGCCTGCCATACTATGACATCCAGGAGGCAGTGCGGCATGGTCTCCCGAGGGGAGGAGGGGGGCAGGATTGTAAAACTTACGGCGGGATCCCACGGCGCAGGACGCGCGCGGGTGAAGCCCGGGCCAAGGGCGGGCCCGTCCGCACCCATCAAAGCCCGGATGAGCCTGGGCTGGGCCATCTCTCTTACATCTGCTACCTGGGGGCTATCATCTGTAAGTTACTGTTGACACATACTTAGTGTGTTTATTTTAAAACATCTACTAAGTGCATTTGTCAATAATTGCCCCATTTGTGGGGTGCGCCACCAGTACTAACCTATCATGACAAAGCGCAAGGGAGCAGCGGGAACTCTGGACGCCTTCATTGTTAGGGCTGAAAGTTTACTCACGCATAAAATTGAGCTTACCAAACGACGCCTGTCCCTGGATCTCCTAACTGCAGAAAGACGCGCATCCCTGGATGCGCTAAACCAGGGTGACATCCCCCATCATCATCTTTCCCTAACGCTGAACTTACAGACATTGCCTGAAGTAATGCCCTCCTCATCGCCAACGCTGCTGATAATGGATACTCCCCCCATTGCCACACCTAATGGCCACAGACTTGCAACCCGGGCGCGTGCCTCCAAAACCATGGCCCGAAATAAACTACTAGAGCCTGCGGCAAAACGGAAACGGGTTGCCCCTCCTAAATTAAAATCCAAAAACCCATCTAAAATTGTAAGGAGCGTGGACCTCCTTATTCATGCAGTGACCATTTTTTCCACGGGTACTCAGACTGATGACGTCCCATCTACATTTAGAATGGGTAACATTATGGACGCCTTGGAGTCAAGCATGAGAACCATGATGAGTTACACAAAGGCACTCTTTGAGAAGAACTTTATTTCTCTGCAAGATAGACTTGATCAATTGGAACGCTTGGTTACATCGGAGTCTGCCACAGAGAGACCTGGAGGCTGTTTTCCTCCCCTAACCACCGATCACACTATGGTGGCTAACCCCTGCCAAACATGTTTTAAAATTCAGGATCTTATTGCTCCAAATCCTATTGTTGTCCCTGGTCCTGGGCTGGAAGATTGCACTGAGCAGCCCTCACCTAGACATCATAAGCCTTTGCAACTGGGCACTCATCTCCCCAACGCTATTGGGCATAGGGATAGATTGGCTAATGTAAGACCGGTGCTTCCTAGTGATTATTCTAACACTGATGTCTTGAATCTCCCCCCAGCTTCTTGTCCCTATGTTATAATCCTGACGGGTGTTCCTTGTTTAACAGGCACTGTGAGGGAGTGATGGGTTGATTTGCGGAACAAGTGTGTGGATTGGCTTAAGAAACATATAGGTTTCAACCCCTCCAACCTATATGAAATTTTAATGGTGCGTAGAGTGGGGTGGGTTGGCCAATCCCTAAAAAACATCACAGGAGACTGCCTTGTCATTAACTTTCGTAGGCCTCAGTTGCTACGTAATGTTTTATGCTCACGAGAGCAAACACTTGCACCTCGTACTGATATTTGTGCTCTCCCCTTGGGTTACTTTTATAAACCCCTCACTCGCCCTTATCCTAATGCGCCTGTAGTCTTACCTTTAGCAAATCGCTTCTCTGTCTTGTTAGCTCTGGATATTTCTGACTGACAATCACACTTACGAATTTATCATGCTCAATTGTCAGAGAATGTAAGAGATCCTCTTCTCTTATCTTCTTCCACTATTTATGATAACTCACCCAGATCAACCAGAATAGTGGCAGCCAACGATCTAAATCTTTTGTCCTGGAATATAGCAGGCCTACAGTCAAGGCTAAAAGACCCTGAGTGGCTTAGCTTAATAAACCAGCAGGATATTGTAATGCTTCAGGAGACTTGGGCCACGAAGGAGCTGCATCTTAATGGGTTTCAGTGCCATAACATTTTAGCTGCCAAACCCAGATTGGGCCACCCATCTGGGGGCCTTTCTATATGGACTAATATTGCTGCCGGTGGGAGTGTTAAGAATATACCAACTGATAATTTACATTTCCAAGCTCTTTTATTTAAAAGGAAAGTTTCTTTCTTTTTGATTAATTTTTATAATAATGATTTTAATACGATTTTAAACAGGAATTTTATTGACCTATTTAACTTTATTACCAATTTAGAGTCCAGGCAAGATTTCGATAAAGTTGGTGGCATCTTGTTGTGTGGCGATTTTAATGCTAGCCTCAATGATGCCCTTTCGCACATTAGGACGAATGAGCAAGGTACTTCTTACCAAAGGGGTGCTGAATTGCGTTCTTTTTTGAGCTCTCACAAATTGCAAAATGTCATGGATATTACTGCCAATTTTTTACCGAATGCCCAGTTTGTGCCAACTTTTAGAGGTAGGGGGTGCTCTTCAACTATCGATTATTTTTTTTTTCACCTCGCCTCGCTGACTGTTTATCAGAGGGTGTTGTCATCCCAATGAGTCAAGGGGACCACAACCCCATCAGGGTTGGTATGAGTTTGGAATTACGGCCCATTTTAAAAAGGGAATGTGGTGCTAGGAACTTCTCTCCCACGACAGATAAACCTAGACTCAGATGGCGGGGTGTTAATACTAAGGAAGTGTTCCGTGTCTTAGTTAGAGATAATTTATGTCTCCTTAACTCATGTCTGTCAGACACGGTCCCTTATCCCAAGGCTGTCTGTGACTTTGTTAAGATTTGTTCAGCCTCTAAATCCTTATTATCAGCACCTCGCAGGGAAATTGAATCAGGCCCCAGATGGTTCAATCGTGAGTGTTCAGCGGCAAACAGAGAATTGCGCAGGGCATTGTCTTCCAAACCTAATTGTCCTATTGAAGCGAGAGAAGCTAGACATAGGTATAGAGTGACAATAAACAAAAGGAAAACAGAGATCCTTGAAGACCGTTGGGATGTAGTAGCAAGAGCAGCTGACCTAAGAAAGGGAGATGCCTTTTGGGCCGCTGTCCAAGGACCTTGCGATGTTCAGGCCAGTTCCTGACCCCGATTAGCTGTACCATTTCAGGCAAAGCATGGGTGAATCATTTTGCCCAAAAACAACAAATTTCCTTTTCCAGCATTTTGCACAAAGGATATGGTCCTAATGGGCCTCTATCTCAAAACAGAATATGGGTCAATAATGGTGAGTCTGGTCTATGCGTGAGTTACCAAATTTACAGGCTGATATAAAACAGCAATATTCAACATAAGTATATTCAAAGGACATGAGTATTAAAATTTCATCAGTTTATTAGAATTGTGGTATTTAAAAAAAACAGCAGAACTTGCTGATTATACATTGTATATCATAGTTCAAAACAAATCAAAACAAAATATTCATAAAACATTTTTTAAAAACATGCACCATTGCGCAGTATTACAGAAATTAATACATTTTCATCAATTTAAAAGAACAAACAAACTGTTGACGCGGCGTTTCGGTGCCAAACATAATCTTGCACCTTCTTCAGGACTTTGTTCATAACAGGACTGGTCACGCCAGCTCAACTATGCTTTCCCTCCGTTTCTGATGATCAGCAGAGTGCTCTCTCAGGTTCATCGGCAATCAACCTCCCTAGTTCTGGTTGCTCCCTTTTGGCAGTCCTAAATTTGGTTGCCCTCTCTGCTGGAGATGGCAATGGACTTTCCAGTACTTCTTCCGTCCCTCGACAATCTGCTTCTGAATCCCCAAGGCGAACGACACAACCTCATTCTGGACAATTCCATGACCCTGTCAGCCTGGAAAGTTTCCGGCCTTCCTCTCCTGACGTCCTCATTTCACAAGAGGCTGCTCTCTTTATCAGCCAGGCCTGGGCCCCTACGACTTCCAAAGCTTACAAATCTGCCTAGTCTCTTTGGGCAAGCTGGTGTCTGGAAAGGAATATCGATCCCCTTTCAGCTCCTCTGAACTTTGTGGTTAATTTTCTGGCTTCTGAGGCCAGTTCCGGTAAGTCTTATCGTACCATCAATCTTTATCCTTCAGCTATTTCCCTCAATCATGCCCCCATTGATGGCAAACCGGCAGGCGCCATCCTTTAATTTGCCGTCTGCTGAAAGGAGTCCGCTGTTCCAAACCTCCGTTGGCTAAGTATTCCTCTTTATGGGATGTTTCAGTTGTGCTCAAACAGTTTTCTGATTGGCCAGATAATTCTGCTCTCTCTCTCAAAATGTTATCTGCTAAACTTACAATGTTATTGTGTTTAATTTCCATCAAACGTGAGTCTGATGTCAGAACTTTAGAAATTTCTGCTCATCAGTTTTCCCCTAGAGGTGTTGTGTTCCAGATTCGCAGGCGGACAAAAAACCCATTTAGACTCTGTTTTTTATCCTCTTTTTCCTGCACACCCTAAACTATGTGTCGGACAGTGTTTAAAAGTGTACGAACAGAAGACTTCTGATCTCAGAGCGCCCTCTCACTCCCAACTCCTTATCTCCTTCCACAAGCCCCACCTTCCTGTCTCCTCTCCCCTATCCTTGCCCGTTGGGTTCGCTGGGTTATGTCCCTTGCGGGCATTGATGTCTCAGTTTTTGGAGCCCATTCCGCCAGAGGGGTCATGGCCTCTAAGGCCTTTTGGGCAGGCTCCTGTTCAGAGGACATTCTGAGATCAGCAGATTGGACCACTGATAATGTTTTTCGTATGTTCTATTGCAAACCAATCAATACTGTGGCTTCTGTTGTTGTTGATATGCTTTAAACAAGCATAATAGGAGTCTCCGGTCTTGCCATAAAATGTAGATTTTCCTAGTTGTTATGACGGAAAGTCTTAATTTTATTAAAGACACGGAGGTGAGTATTATCCCACCTCTACACTTCTAACTTGTGTTCTCCCTTCCTTCAGCGAATCCGGCATTGTCGCCTGCATCGTCGTAGGAAGACCTCTCTCCATCTACCAGGTTCATCGCCTCTACGGTCCTCCCTGCCTGTACGTCTGGATCCTTCTCCTGGGTCTTCTGTTGAACAACCTTCCTGGATTCCTCGGATTCAAGATGTCTGTTCCTGGACTTTGGCATTTTCTTTGGTTATTGCTATGGTGCCTTTGTTTTCCGATCTTCTCTGACCAGCTCGTCAGCGAAAAGAGGAAGCTGCGCAGTCAGTGGTGACTCTTATTACTATACTGTGTTGTGATTGGTCATTATGTAATCGTTTTTTATGTTCCCATTGACCAGCTGTTCGCCTGGCCCCCTGGGAACTGTAGTTGTTCTTACTTATCTTGGCTGCTGTTAGAATAAAGCAAGATTAGAAAGCATAATACTCGCCTCTGTGTCTTTAATAAAAATTAAGACTTTCCGTCATAAAAACTAGGAAAATCTACATTTTGCTTCTGAGCTGGGAACACCGCTTATGCCAAAGTGACAACCTTCCCTCAAGATGAAAAAAGCACCGTGCTGTGTGTGCCCTTAGGTATGAGCGCAAAACATTCTGCTGACCCCCAAAGGCTTTAATTCATGCCCACAAACCTGATTCAGGTGGAAGACTCTTGATTTTCTACCCTAAAACGTGCTTTATTTCGGCTGCCTCCGGCCTGACATTTCTCCTGCTTTAATATGCTTCACTTGGAGAAATACATTCTACCGATTATGTGTTTTTTTTAAATCTCCCACTTTCCTCTTCTAAAATTCAGGAGTGTCTAGGGCCGGGAGGGGCAGAGCAAATCATGAATCGTTTTGAGTGGCTATTGGCAAGAGATACCAACACTGAAATGCCCCTCTATGTCCCCCTGCTGGCCGCCCAGATGACCACGCTGACTTACGGCAACCAATGGGCACCAAACACAGCTTTCGGGGTGCCCCAAGATATAGTGCAAATTTCAAACATGCCAGAATGACAAATGCCCTTGGTGGCTGGGCCTCAATTTTCACATCCCTTGTGTGTTCACAGTGGCGGTGGGTGACCCTTTCTGCGCCGGGATGCCCCTGGGTAACTGAGCGCGCTACAAATTTCATATAATAATAATAATAATAAAAGTGGAGGGTGGTGAAGCCAGTGGCAGGCACTGTGATAAGTCACAATACCCTGAAGCTCACATTCCTAAGCTCTCAGTAAAGGCTCATTAACAGATTTGATAACAGGCCGTGACAGAGCACTCTGGAATTAAGGCTGAAGGGAATGTGAGTTTCTCACATTGCGCATGGGGACTGGAGCGCGGACGGAAGGGGGCCGCTTCCATCGCCCCTAGTGCACCGCATGTTCGTGGGGCACCCGGTGCTAAATCATTCGTAGATGACCTGATTCAGACATGCAGCAGTGTAAACTGGAATGAGCACCAATCCCCTGTTGTCAGTCAGCAGCAGCCCTGCCACCAAACATCGCTAAGGGCTGGGAAAAGTAAAAGGGTACTTAGTTTTATTACCATTTTATTTTTTTCACTTTAGCTGTACTGCCGGCAAGGGGTGGGCACCGCTGCCTGTTCATCCTAACAGCATCCACTTCTCCATTCTCGAATACACACTGTAATGCCACTGAATTAACGTGCCCAGAAAGAGTAATGTATTTCTTTGCACTTTAAAAAAAAATAGGGCAGTACCCTAGTTTTTCCAATCCTACTAAAAATCTGTGCGAGTGAAAACAACTGCTATATCGCAGTTAAAGTTATACTGTTGTTAAATATGTTAATTTAAAAAATCACAGCTGCAGTAGTATGATTCAGAAAGCACGGTGGGCAGGGTTAATGAGGAGTTTCATCAGGGGTGGATAGATGTTAATCATTTAGCCTTTTGGGTACATAACTAAATGGTGAGGTTGTTTGACTAAAGCTAGGGTTCAATGAACTGTATAATCACTAAATGTGCATTGATTAAAATGTCTGTGTTAAATCAAAATAATGAAACATGATATTCTCAGGATTAAGCCTTTTGTTTGGATTAAAAACCATATGTTATGATTACTCAAACAACCAATTTAATAAAATACCAGCCTGCCCAGTACAGCATGCTTGTTGAGCTCTCGATTCGGGGCATTGATGGCCACATTTGGGACGTACATATAAGTTGAATATGTCGTTTTTAGCAAGGACAGCCTGCTTGCAATAACTTGGAACTTCTCCTCCAAAATAAAAGCGTTAAATAAAAGGGTGCTTTTATTAGACATCAAAAACTGTGTGCAGAAAAGAAAAACAGCATGACACTGAGGCAAACGACATTTGACTCTATTAATATACCTTCTAAATTGATCTAAATGTGCCCCAAAGTGATTTCACTGGCGACGTGTAGGATATTTCATTTCAAGGCAGCCTTGCCCTCCACCCTCCTACCTCATTGTAGTTTTTATAGGTGCGCACATTTTTATTTATGATTATGTAGGGGATCCAGGGAAGTTCGCATTTCAAGACAAAGAACAGAGGGGCAAATGTATTAGTTTTTTCACGTAATACTGTTCTGTGCGGTAGGGAAAGCGGGGATGTGGCACTGGTGTGCTCTTCCCAATGCTGGTGCACTCTCTGGCTGTCTTTCCTCACGTACACACCTTTGAACTATAGTGAAAACGTGTCTACATGAGTCTAAAATACGTTTAGTACTGGAACGGTACAAAATACCACCATGCCTAGACTTACTATTAAACTTTTTCCACTTTGCATGTCTGTTGTACAGGACAACACACATGCCAAGTTAGAACGCTCAACAAACCTGGGGATGGGGATTGTTTTTATTTTACCCAAGCAATTTGGTTGCGAAAAGAATCCGAACTGTCTGGATGAAACGCTATTAGAAATGTAGAATTATGAGAGGAATTAGATATAGTACTCCCGATTGCCCCGGCCAGTAACTTTTCTTATGTGAGGGTAACCACAAATTACAACCCAGAATCCCATGGTGTAAGCCCGTCTCAGCTGCTGCTGATGCTGCCGCTGTCGCTTATTTGGAGGCAGCACATTTCCCTACAGAAATGAGAGGTCCGATTTGTCTGCACAGTTGGACTTGGAACCCAAAGCAGCCCTGATAATCATGACGGGCCAGTCCCCCCTCCCCTGCTGCTTTTGTTATGGGGCCGATATAGTGGCACCACTGCAAAACCGGCCCACAGTTACAACAAGCATTTGCAATGCAATCGGTCTCGACCTTATATGTATTTAGCTATGCAGCACATTAGCCTGGGTGCTGAAACATCAACTGCTCTGTAACATGGAGGGAAAGTAAACACCAGAGTGACACACCAGGTATGGGAACACATGGGGAAAAATATTGCCTTTCGGCGGGAAATGGTATAGTTCTGTTTTTAATTTAATATCAGGGCCTTCTGTGGTCATATCACTCAAAATATGGGTGCTTGTGGAAGACAATTTCTAAGGACTGGGATCTAGAGAATGCTACAGTGATTCTGGTAGTTTACTGACCTCTGCTGGTCGTTTTCTATAAAGAAAGTTAAATAGAGGCAGTTGCCAGAAAAAAAAAAAAAAAAGTCCCTCAGCAAAAAGCAATTCTGGTACTTTACTGACCTCTACTGGTCGTTTTCTATCAAGACAGTTAAATAGAGGCAGTTGAACAAGCAGAAAGCAATGCAGGTATTTTACTGACATTTACTGGTCGTTTACTATCAAAACAGTTAAATAGAGGCAGTTGAACAGAAAAAAAGTCCCTAAGAGGAAGCAGACAAGTCCTAGGGCAGATCTCCAGAGCCCACAAAGTACATACACATATAAGTATATTGAATGCTCAACCTAAAAACAGACCCTATCGCTCGAAAACCAGCCCCCACCCTTCTGGCCCACCAGGGAAAACCCGATGCCCGCTATGGCCAGCCCAGCTCTGTTTGTCTGACTATAAAATATCCTTAAATCTCCGGGCTTTAAGGGACATAAGACGACTATTATGTGAGATTGTGATTAGCGATGCACAGATTTGCTTTCCTGGTTTTTTCATTTGCCCTATTTCTCACAGTGACAGATACAATAGTATTTGTATATGTTAAGGGTGCCTTTATGGCTGAATCATTAAACAGATTGATGCAAATATGTTCAACATTTACATCATTTTGAAAGCTTATCATATGAAATAGTGCAGTACTGAGACTGGGTTGTTCTACTAGCCAGTTGTCACTTGGCCAGTGACAGGGTTTGTCACCACGTATTCCAGCCACTGAACAGCGACCCCAGTGGTAGGCCCTTGTACAGGGGTGGTGGTGACATATCTGGAGATGGACTCTTTGCAGTGCAGTCCCCCCCAATCTCCATGCGGACTTTCGTCTACCAAGAACACGGCTGTATTCCGTGAAGACGAAGCAATTCACATGTCATGGCTATCAGTTACCAACATCTAATGGCTGAATTTCTCACAAATTTTGGAATCGTCAACATCTGAATGACACTTTGATAAACCAGAGGCTGAAGAATGGTGGCTTTGGTGGCTTTGGAGTACTAAAATGGTTACCGTGATACCTAAGGAGCACGTACTACGGTGGGGGAGAGTGATGTTTACGTCTAAAAATGGACAAGGTAGAAAAAGGGGCATGATTTCCATAAAATTTAAACCTTTAAATGCCCATTTCTGATAAAACATCCACTGAAACATGTCGATGTAGTAGGAAAGGAAATACGTGGCTCTCTACCCACGATATTACCTTAACTGTCCTGTGCTCTTAAAGCAATTTGAAAAGGAATATAGGCAGCTGGAAAAAAAAAGAAACCAAGAGAATTCACATAAGTCCTCGATAGGTATGTAAGTGTATGCATTTGAATTCTGGAGCACAATTCTAGCTGTAGAATAACCAAACTTTGTACACAATCAAGAAACACTTTCGGGTTGATTGCTTAAAGGGGTGGGGAGCAGGGGAAGCTTAAAGGGGTGGGGAGCAGTGTGATATTTGACAGAATGTCTAAGTAGCTAAGACTGAACAATAGCACTGAAGAGCTGGCTAGTATGGAAATAATTGGCTTACAAGTGGTGAGATGTCAGCAAGTTACATTCTTACCTAAACATTGTCTAAGTTTAGTTATGTCTAATGGAGGTGTAAATCGGGGGTGAGTGAAACTGCAATCTTTTTTTGTGGTGCATATAGTTTTCACAAAATGCATTTCACGATCATTTGAACGAAGAGTGTATGAGAGGTATTGGCGATGGGAAACAGCCTTTACAACGGAAGCGTTACAACGCATTCCTTTACAACGCATGTCGTTACAACGCGAAAGGCTTGTTGCAGGGGCTAGAAGGTGTTGGTGTTAACTCCAACACCTTCTCTACTGTTACACACATGGAGTTGGAATAGTAAATTATACTATTCCAACTTCCAGCACACCCCGACAGCAAGTTGGTGTAAAGGTATGCGTCGTAACAGCATATGTTGTAATGGCATACATTGTAACATCATACAACCATCGGCGACAGACTGCATTGAGCAGAGGATGTCTTGAGGCCGCCATGACACATCGCAGTTTTATAGTTGCCACAAGGCATTTCTTGCTCGAACAAGTCTCCCGTGGGTGAATATATTGCAAAAAAGTGTAACCAAGAGAAGAAATTGAGCAAAATATTTGAAATCCAATCAGTGGGAATGGCACAAGATTTTCGCTCCCTAACAACCATAAAACTGGGATTTGATTTTATCTGTCACTGTTATACATGTTGAAATGCTTTTTTACATAGATCTACAGAACCACTCACAAAAAGTGCAACCTTTCAACTTCCAGGTAGTACACCTGAAAGAGGAGCAGAGCGGTTTAAAATCCCTGTGTCTCCTAGGAGGGTTTTTATCATTAAGACATTCTGCCCTTATAGGGAAGAACATTTTAATAGCTGGGCCTTACAGGTAAAAACACATTAGAGGGCTATTAAAGGTCATTATAGATCACTGTGGTGGGCTCAAAGGCTTTGATGGGTAAACTTAAATGACACAAAAATTGATGCATAGCAGTGAATCCTAAATGCACAATATACATTTATATTTATAAAGTTATCATGTGTCCCAAAGCCTATTTTTAGGTCGAGCATGAACCAGTGCACAAGTGCTGCTCTGCGAAGAGCTGTGGTAGTTCAGTATGGAAAGAAGCTTTGCCCACTCCCCCACCCTTATTTTTCATTGGCTTCTGTGTTTGTCCTTTGTAAATGCTGTCTTCGGATTCATTATGAGGCTTGTTAAAGCCCTTCCTTAGTACAGCCATGTCGTCCTTTGTTCCGATTATGGCACAGTCACGATGGTACGATGTCACATAAATTGAACATGTCCAATCTGAAGCTGATTCCTATATGTGTGTGTTTGTCTGTTTGTGTTTTCTGTGTTTTTACCCCCAAACAGGTACGAATCTAGAGGAAATAATCCTCTTTCATATTTCGCGCCTTAGCAAGTGCGTCACTTAGCCAGTTAAACATATTTTGTAAACCACATTTGTAATTCACACTTTCCATGAGGTCCTGAAGAAAGCCAGTAGTAATGAAAGGCCTGGCTGAAACATGTTGACCACACTAGATGTGGGAGCCCAAAGCTACCACCACACGCATCCGCTGCCTTGCTTTTAACACTACCAAGGGCCCTTCATTAAAATTACCACTGTGGGCACTGGGATCCTTAGGACAGTTTTTAAACTCACACTCTTAACACCCTCACCACTCACTCACTTACCAAAATCCGCTCTGCAGTAAGCAGATATCACAGCACACCCGAGGCACACTCGGTACCCTGGGTGGGGCCCAATGATGAAGCATGCCACCAACTAGGTTGGTGGGTGAGGGCCTTCATAAAAAACAAATGTTTTTTCTTGATTCTGAAACACACACTTTGAACTTCTAACCTATAGATAGTTCTCTTTGATTTCTACTTATACCAAGGGAAATTGAACTAGTCTATCCTTCATTCCGCTCTCTCTTATTGATACTTATTGTCATTTGTATCCTCCCATGGCTACTGGCCCCTTTACTTGGTTGTTACACAAGGTGTGTACTATTTCCTTTCCCCTCGGCAGACTCGTCTACATTTTGCTGCAACTATGGCTTCCCTCGGGATGTATATACTTCTGGGGTATGCATGCAGACACAGCTAAAGGGCACCCGCTGGCTTTGTGGTGTAACTCTAGAAAATGTGATTCACAGGATATACCTCTTAAGTCTTGCTATATTTTTTACATGTATGCAATGATGGGAGTGTATTTTATCAGTAATTTTTGTACTCCCCGCTGTCCACTTAGACTGTGTGGCAACAGCGCCACCGTGCGGGCAGCACCTGACACTAGTACCAAAACAAAATTAATTGAAAGCGGACATTGTCCAAATAGCATTCTTTATCCCCTTTCAGTGCCTTGTGAACTTGTAGCTCATAAAAGGCGGTCACGTGTGCTGCATTACATTCACGTTACTATTTAGAGAGGGCCATTCTGCAGCTCACGCAGCATTGAGGCGCTATTGGTTGTCTTGTGACTTTTATCCAAAGTAGGGTGAGTCAAACCTCCTTACGTGCTCCTCAAAACTTAGAGTGTGTATGAATTACACAAAACGGTACTCCAGGATACCCCCACCCCATTAGGCCAAAGAACATTCCCAGTAAAACAACAAAAGTCCATCAGCAAGCTAATAACATTCACAACTCAAAATACACTTAGGTTTGAGAAATACAGCTTTGTTGATTACTACCCACACTAAAATAGAAAACAAGCAGTGGCAAAGCAACTACTCTTGGCTTTAAAGGAATGTTATATAATGTGAAACATAAGTAGACAGCATGGGAATAGATATGTATTTGTGTGGAAGCAAAGAAGTAGAATATAATTGGTGTAGGTAAAAGGCCAAATGATAGTTGCACTGTTAAGCCGGACCTGAAAATTCATGTAGGCTATTAAATGTGCTCATCTCATCTGTGCTGCTGCCAGAATTAAAACAACTATTTAGTTATCCAAGACACTATACTAACAAGGTCATGCAGCTGGATAAATAAAATGCATTTAGGTGTAATGTCCCCGGTGCCCCATTGGTTGATCACCGCAAGAGACATGGGCATGCCCCAGGGGTTCTGAAATGGTTGGTTTTGGAAAAAGTTACCCTAGGCCCAAGGGGAGGTGATATATCCCTTATCCTTAACATTCATGAATCCAAATGGATGGCCATCTGGACTCAATTAATAATGGACTTAATGAGGCAGAAGCAGTCACGCCCAACTAGCCAGACTAGGTCGTTAAATTTTATGCCATGTAGACTCATTTGCCAACCATTTGATGTTATGTAGTAACACTAACTATGCAGCCGTAACTGTCGCTTTCACCCTACTGGTTGAGAGGAGCACGACGTTTAATGGCCATAACGGCCATAATGATATATTGTGGCTACTAACGGTGTCTCTAAGATGACAAATGAATTAAACCAAGGTTGTGACAAATCGCCTACACCCCTCTGAGTAGGAGGTGCGCGATGATATATCCTAAGTGTGCATATGTAAGGTCATTGTTTAAATTGCTGTGTATTGAGACGACACCCCAACTACATCTAAGTTTTTTATTATGAGATGTATCGCCTATACCCTTCTGTGTAAGAGGTGCGCATCGATATATAACTCTGTTTTTAGATAATAACAACACTTTTGTGAGCCCCAGTAGAAATACACAGATTAATGTCTTTTAAAACTGCTAGAGACATCAGGCACTTTAAGTACACTAACTGGACTCATAGTACACCTGTGGGCCCATTGGTTCGTTACATAGGACTTTTATGTGATCGTTTAGACGCATGATATTATTACATTTATTGCAGATACTGACATCAGCCTTGTAGGTTGGAATGGCAACATTAGTACAATGTTGCCAGAGGTATTTAGTAACAGCACTTCCGGCATTTGTAAGGGTCCGCTCTTTAATTTACGCTTGATATTTCTACATTAACCACTGGTATGTACATCGGCCGTGTAGGTTGGCATGGTAACACTAGTACAACGTTGCCAGGGAAGTTAGCAAAGCCTTTCCGGCAATTGCAATGGTCCTTTCTCTATTTCAACTAACGTGATGTCACAGCATTCGTCGACCCGGCTGTAATATAGCGCCGGTCGCATTAGTGTGACGCTTAGTGAGTTTTGACAGTGAACAGCGAGGACGAGTGATTTCTCCCGGATATCAGGTGCATATAGGTAAGAACTTTGGACGATATTGCGGGAGTGTTTAGTAACAAGATACCCTCTTAGGAAGGGTGATATGCGATCACTCCCCTAACCGCCTCAATTATGGTTGATTTTTAGTGCACGAAGACCGCGGCTGCGGATCGTTCGTTGAGGCACGGACACATCTTCTATGGCCCGTGCATGTAAGTTATGGCTTGGCGAAACTTGTAGGGTGTGACTATGGGCTGGGGCTGTATTGTGGATTCATTTATAGCCACTGTCTGTCCTGTTTGTTTTTTTAGTTGTGGAATACCTAGGACGGAATAATTACCTCCTATGGTGACAAGGTCTGATTCAACTTCTACAGGCACTAATGATAAGTAAGTAAACGTGCAGTGTTATTTTGGTCTGTAGTAATGTCTGAACCATTTAAGAAGGTCTTTTGGTCAGTAACAATGTCTGAACCGCTTTTGAAGGTTGTGTTTGAAGGGTACAATTTATACGTCCCTCCTGGCCTTTTGTTTGTTTTCCTCTGTAGATTTCTGATGACCATGACGGCATCCTATTGACCTTTGGAACTCGTTAAATTCTATATTACAAGTGAGTTAACGGTTGAGGTCCATTACATATCTATCCCTGGTATTTCAATTGAATGCCTTGAAGTACCCTTCCATCCTGTCATTTCAGGTTGTTTCCCGTTCTCATGGTGATTAATTCTTTCTTTCTTTTAGATGTGTTGTGGCGCCTTTAGCGCGTTTTTAATAAGGGTGGGCGTAGTTCGCGAAGTAGCGCTACGCGAAGCTACGCGAACTTCACGTAGCACTACGCGAGCTGCGTAGTAGCACGTTCGCACTGCGCAAGATGCGTTTTCAATGATTGCACAGTGCGGACAAGCATCCGGCACTGTGCAAGCATTGAAAACGGCATCTTGCACAGTGCGAGCTGTAGTTTTCTGCTGCTCGAGTAGAATATTACTCGAGCGGCAGCTTTCTCAACGCGAACAGGTAGTTTCTCATTGAGAGCGGTCGCAGGCATGCGCAACCACTCACAATGAGAAACCTGACCTCCTCGCGTTGAGAATCTCGCCGGGATGTCATTTTGCTTGCTCGCGTTCGCGAACATGACGTTCAGGACCGCGAACAAGCAAAAAATGACCGCTGCACTACGCTACGCTGCACTACGCATGTTCCCACTGTGCTACGTGCAGCTCGCGTAGTGTGAAGTTGCGAAAACTTCGCAAACTCCGCGAGCGTAGCGTAGTGCTTTGCCCAGGGTTAGTTTTTAATACATTCGCTCACTGTAAATAGTAATATACATTCTACCTCATTTTCACAGAAAAATGAATGTTTCCCTGGGTCTCTCTTGTCCTGATGAAGACCCCGCTTTAAGGTGTGACGTATACCTATCACTGTAGTCTTGGGGTTGAAACGTTGACGGCTACTACTACATACCAGCTGATGCAACCACCATTATAACTATTAAATATTAGCGTCAGTAGCATGGTATTTTATTAAATTGTTGAACATTAGTTGCTCCATCATTCTACTGGCTCAGTGTTCTGAAGCCAGGTGTATTGGTCTCTCATGAATTTTTATGTACTGATATTATTGTTTGCACTATGACCTACTTTGCACATCCCTCTCTTCTTACACATACACCTCATCCCACCCTTCCTCTCCCTGGGGCACTACGATAATTGTGCTATTAGCTTGTTATATGTAACTTGGACAAGCACATTGTGATTAAATAACAGTGTGTTGAAGTACTTGATTCTGATTTGTTTTGTCGCATTCTTTCTAAAAGTGTTCGGTTGTGTACTTTTGATACCTCTTCACTGGGACCCCATATTTTGTTCTGGATAAATGAAATGGTCACATTTGTGTGGAGGCTAAGAATTTGTTATGTGGAAGCACACAACCCCAGCCCAATCAAAACAAGTACTTGCGGCTTCCAACATGTGGGTGGAGCTAAAGTCCTTCTCCTGGCAATACATGAAGCCAGACCATTACGAGTGAGGCAAAAGTCATAACCGAAATGTATTTTAGCATATGCTATGGTAAAACTGCGGCCAGGCTTAATTCCTTTGTTTTTCACAATTTCTTCTGTGCCCATAGCTTTTGCTGAGTAACTGGTGTCTGCAGTACTTGCACTCGGAGAAGTGTGAAACATATCAAAAGCAGTCCTGGTGGCTTAATATGCTGCACAACATACCACCCTCCTTCCCCAGGAACAGGCTTGGCTTGCGCGGTACTACAAATCTCTAGTGCCAATATGGATTTTGGATATGTTTTCTTGCAGCATCTCAGAATCTCCTTAGCTTGGTGCAGAGTGTGATCAAATGATAAAGAATAAGTATGTCTGTTACTAAGCTCCTTGTCTGGCATGTTGATTTGCATGCTCCCATGCTGGGGAGGACACTACATCTGGCAATGAGTAAGGGACTCGCAACCCAAATTAACAAAACTGCTCTCCCTGAGGGTTTGCAATGGTACAGCAAACTGCTCATGCGTGCCATGTGCGCCCCAAGTCGATGCAAAACAGTCTGAAATTGGAGTGTGTGGAGTCGAAGTCCTGTTCCAGCCCAGACACAGCTGTTGAAGAAGCTGAAGGCCCTAAAGAGGAGCACATTCAAAAAGCCCACCAGGATCTGCTGGTATAGCTGAAAGAACAGATACTGACCTGTGCCATAAGACAGAGCCATCATCCATGCAAAGCAAGCGCTAAAGTCAGTGAAAACCAGTAGGAGAAACGAAATTTCACTAATTGGTGAAGACTGACAAAACACCTTACAACTTCAACATTTGGTGAGACGGCCCAAGTGCAAGAATAGAGGTCTTGCTTGCAGAAGTGTTGCAGGGTCAAACAAAAGTTATCCGAAGAGCACATATTATAAATGCTGCAGATGGGAGTGCGAAATACATGGCAGTTGCATTCCTGAAACCACCACCACCATTTGGCACTGCCAAGAAGCAGAATATTGGCGCTAGATGGATTGCAGGGATGGAGAGGTTCAATGATTTCATAGACATGCTGGATTAAACAGACAGTAAGAAAATCAGTAAGCGATTAAAGAACCTTGTGGTGATGAAGTGAAAGAAGTGATAAAGAAAATATCTCAAGCTGATGCAGTATCAAACCATCAAATCAAGGAAGCATTGGAAGCCAATTTCAATCTGATGCCAAATGTCGATTATGAAAGGTACATTTTCAATCCAGCAAGACAACAAGCTGGTAAAACAATGGATGATTTTGTTGAGAGGCTTGACATGCTAATCAAACACTTTAAGTTCAGAAAATTCAATGATGAAGAAGCCATACGCCTTAGAGTACCAGATGATTGTCTTCCAGACTCATTCATAAGACGCATGTTGAGAGGGACACTCAGTTTCTAGAAAGTGTTAATGGCTGTGAGGGCAGAAGAACGTGCAGATTGACAGGTGCTCATATGGAAGCTAGAATAGTGAAAGGTGAATCAGCGTTGATCATGAAAAGCAGGCATAAACAAAAGGTAAATGCACACAATTTGTTGTCTCTGAAGAAAAAGAAATTGTGTTTTTGATGTGGATTTCCATTTCCCCATAAAGGTAAATGGTCCGGACAGACATATAAAGGCTGTGGGAAATAAAAACATTTCATGACAGTTTGTAAAGTAAAAGAAAGACCAAATGTGTCACAGTGAAAAAAGAAAATGGATGACAGAAAGTTCCACAAACATTCTTGACCCTTCGAGAAAGCCAAAAGGCAACATCAGTTACGACAAATAGAAACGAAGCAAAGTCAATCATTGTCAAACGTATCATGTAAAGAGCCACACAGGGCATTGGGCATTTCCCCAGGATGCTGGAATGGTGGGGCCTGTTGTGCAGCAATGGAGGCTGGTTTTGCTACCTGGGGCCAGTTTCACAGCAGTGCTGCAATATTGCCCTGCAGTAACAAAAGCATCAATGATTCACCCTTGCGCCCCCTCCCTTCCCACAGGTCCAATACAATTGTCAGGGCTGATTTGAGTTCCCAGTCTAATAATGTTCTAATGATGTCGACTAAGGATCGATGTGCCCATGTAGGATTAGCTGCTTGCAAAGAAGATTGGAAGAGAGTCCCATACGAAGCAACCAGATTCCTTTGGACACTGACCCAATATTTCCTTAAATGTGAATGGTTGCCCATAACCTTCATTCTAGACAGTGGTGTGCTGATTAACATCACGTCAGTGGAGAAGTTAAACAGTCTATTCCTATACCATGCGTTACTTAGTCAAGCACAAAGGTATACACATGGGCTGCTTCAAACCATTACAGAGTAAAGGATCATTTACGGCAACCATGGGACACAAAATAACATCAGTGCAGCAAGTGCCAATTCATGTCCTTCAATGAACTTCAACCAGTGCTTGTCTGCTCAGTTTTGCCACTGCTGCTGACATGGGACTGATATCCCTCAATTACAAACTTCACACCCAGAGTGAGATTGTGAATCTGTTCCCATCATTGTTTTATGGTCCAGGGAGACTCATGACAAAACAAGTGCAACTTAAAGTCAATGAGGACATTCGTCCTGCTGCACAGCGGCACAGTAGAATTACTTTTCACTTACAAGAAGTCGTTGAGAAAGACCTAGAAATGCTGTTGAAGCATGACATCATTGAATGGTGCATCTTACGCCATGGGTTTTGCCAACAGTGGTGGTACCAAAAAAGTAGGCCCGGGCAGTAAACTCCGCTCTGCTTGCAGAGCTTGCAGAATTTTGGCACTCTGCGCTCCACAGCGGAGCACCTGAAACTCATTTTCCTGGACATGAAGCAGAGTTTGTTTTCCATTCACGATCTCGAGGTTTGTTTTGGCACTTGCTTGTGAGTGCCACGATAATCTCGGGCCGCCAGCAAGCTTGCCCAATAGTTTGCACTCGTTTGCTCCGCTTCCGGCTGTGATGGTGCCAATATAGTGATGATAGCGAACAAAGTGCTTGAGCAACTTTTATGCTCCAGAAGCTGCTGAGAGCCTTTCCAAGTGGAATGTCTTCCCCAATTGGCCATTGGAGTGGTTTTTTTTGTGTGCAAGAAGCCTTTTTTTTATCAACAGGAACGAAGAACCCCAGAGACTCCAACTTCCTGTTCCTGTTTAGCAGGCTACTTCCAGGCTTTTATACATCTCTTGGTCACTTTTCTTGGGATTTGGAGCTGGAAAGATCACTCTCCTTGTCTGCTGCATACACACCATTGGATTTAAGGACTTTGCATTTGAGATTTCACAAGTAAGTACAAAGAATTACTGTATAAGGCTGCTGTTTATTTGATTGGGGGCATGCAGTAGGATTTTTTTGTACGTTTAGTTGATCTTTAAAATGCATTGTATTTGGTGGCCTCCAGTTTCAGTAGGGGCCTCTGCATTTTTTTGCATGTAATTTTTCTTCTTTTGTAAAGTAAAAATGTTACACAGCTTAGTACATTTTCTCCTTGTTCAAAAATAAATTTACAAAATTAATTTAATACGGCATGTGGACTAGTCTGCCACTGGGCCTTCCAGTCAGTGGTGGGTGCTGTTTCTGTGTTGTCTGTTGAATTGAAATATCATTTAGGCCATGGATGGCATTGGATTAAATTGCAAAATGTGTTTTCGAGGGGTAATTCAAGTTTTTTTTCGGCAAACAGTGTATAGGTGGGGTCATTGTAATTAATGCATTTGGAGAATGTGTTTTGTTGTAAAAAAATGATGGACCAGTTAATTTTCATTTTTGACATTGCTGAATTTATGTAGTTTTCTCTGTGTTAACACCATGCCTCCTTTGTCTGACCAGTGAGTGAGTGAATTTGCCAAAGGCCACCAGTTGTCTTTGTTCCCCATGCCATGTGGCCAAGGGCCATTTTGCTGTATTGTCAGTATCCACATAGACCTGTATATGTCTTTGTTTTCCATGCCTCCTGCTTGTTGGTGTTTGACCATGTGGCTGTTTGCCATTTTGTGTAGACTGCCTGTGTGCTTTTGTCATAGACCTGCATGTGTTCTTTGTTGTGGCCATGTGTCCTTGCTGGTTGTTGTTGTAACCATGTGGCTGGTGGCCATTTTAGTTTGTGTAGCCAGCCAGTGTGCTTTGCCATGGGCCTGCATGTCTTCTTTGTTCCCCATGCCTCCTGCTTGTTGTTGTTGTGACTATGTGGCTGGTGGCCATTAAGTGTACCCAGCCAGTGT
The DNA here is from genome assembly GCF_964261635.1 of Lissotriton helveticus. NCBI lineage: Eukaryota > Metazoa > Chordata > Amphibia > Caudata > Salamandridae > Lissotriton > Lissotriton helveticus. The sequence goes on from NC_136063.1 coordinate 1,035,804,024, forward strand.
TCATTTGGGACAGGCCTGCATGGGTTCTTTGATGTGGCCATGCCTCCTTGTTTGCTTCTTGACCATGTGGTTGGTGGCCATTTGGTGTAGCTAGCTTGTGTTCCTACTGCCTTTGCCACAGGACTGTATTTGTTCTTTGTTGTGGCCATGCCTCCTTGCTAGTTGTTGTGATCATGGCAGATGTTTTGTGTAGCGAGCTAGTGTGCTTTGCCATGGGCCTGCATGTCTTCTTAGTCCCCTACTCCCCATGCCTTCTTGCTCAGTGTTTTTGTTGACAATGTGGCACTGGATATTTTGGGCGTTCATTTGACATATGATTGCTTGGTAGGATGAGATAGCAGTTTAATAAGATGCTTGAGGATATTTTGACCTATTGTTTTTTTTCCAGTTTTTTATTTAATTTTCCTATTTCCTTTTTTTATTCTTTTTTTATTGTACTTTTTAAAAATGTTATTGTCTGAAAAAATGTTTTACTTTTTAAAAGTGTTATTGAAATGTTTCTCTATTTTTATTGTTTACACTCTTTTATTGCAAATCGTTTCTTCTCATTTTGCCTCGGTCAATCCATCATCCATCAACCACCATAGGTGCACAACCGCGCAACAGCATTAGTTTTTTTAGGTATATAAAATTCAGTTACCGCCTGGACACCCTGGCTGCAGTGTACTTTAGAGTAGACATTAGCATCATTTATTTGTGTAATGATAATGATTATTATTCCATCCCCCCTTGACCACATTGCCTGCCATAGGCGCACACTAAACTCCATTTTTAAAAAGATTACTTTTCCATTTACCCATTGACTTTCCAGAGTGCCACATGTGCCTCCTTTAGAATATATTGAATATAAAGTAAAGAGAACCATCATTCTGTATTTTGTGTGTTATATTCTGATGGGGAATTATGGTATGGTGGTGTGGTTTGACTTTAAAGTGGTTACCTAAGTTAACAAAGCAACCACACTCTTATTGCCTTTGTCTGTACTAATTCAAACAGCAACCAATGGCATGTTTCACACTAAGGGCTTGATAAGATGTTGAGCGGAAAGCCTCCAAACATCGGTCGGAGGCTTTCCCCCTGACATCGTACGTTTCAGTCCGGCTGCCGTATTAGGATCATTTCCGTCGGAGTGAAACGAGCAGGGGGATTCTGACACGGTTCTGACAGGCACAAGGAGCCCCTTGGAGCATCGGAAGCCACCATAATCCCCTAATGACAGAGGATCCAGGCTCAGCTCCCCCATCGGGATTATGATGGCACTTTCCTACAGTCTTTTTATGTTGGCCTTTCTGACATGATAAGGCTGTCGGAAAGAATCTTTGGGGGTCCCTTACAGAGTCCCCTGGCCCTCCGCTATGGGGCCTGAGGGTCACCTATGGTGCCCCCCTAAACATCCCTTACCGTGTGGCAGGCTCCTTAAGGGGCCTGCCACACAGTGCAGGGATGTTTGCAAACATCAATTCTACAATGGAAGCTTGTGCTGCAGGCCTTTTCTGCCCACCGCAAAGCTTGGATTGACAAATGGATTATTTCGACTGCCCAAACTGACGGCCAAATGTCAGGTAGTTCCAAACTGCAACAATGTTGGGCTGACGCAAGTCCGCCCAACATCATAATCAGGGCCTAAATGCTTTTCTTGCTTTTTTGCTTTTAGGTGCACAAGAGACGAGACATCACCCACAGTACTGCCAAATAGAACACATATGTAGTCACACATCAGTCACCTCCAATCGCTTTCGCTTGTGCAGCCTGGTGCAACTGCCAATTGGGAGCTTTAAAAAGATGGCTCCAAAGAAAGATGATACCAAGAAAATAACCAGTGAGAAAAAGCAACTTTTCACCACTGGTGTGCTCGGCAAAACCTTTTTCTGCAAACTTGTGCCTGCTGCACTGACCTCCTGGGAGCACGCAGGGAGCAGCACACCTGCATCAACAATACCACTCCAACCTTAGCCCAGGTCCAAGTCTGTCAGTGAGGCAGCCACTGCAATCATGTCAACACCGATGAGTAACGACTTTAAATTGGAATTGTACCTGTTTACAAAGTAATTCACAAACATTTAAGGAAAAAGAGCAAAGTGGACAGCAGCCTCACACAGCAATAGTACCTTTTCCTAATGTTGGAGTAGAACAGGGGGGTGAGCTACCTTCTGAGAAAGAACCACCTCTTTTAGAATCTTCCAGAGCTCCAGCAAGAAAAGGAAGGGTATCCTACTCTACCACCTTCTCCAAGCACCACTGTTGATGATGACAATAGGGTCATGAAGTGGACCCCAACATAGTCCAGGAGACAACAGGAGAGGCAAGGGAAAAGTCCTAAAAGACATAGACTTATTAAAGAGGATTATGAGAAGAATGGCAACGATGAGGCAGTCATTACGGAAGGTGACATAGAGGAGTCTGACATTGCTATTCAACCTGCTCTGAGGGATGTGGCAAAGGTAGCACTGCCACCAGCTCTCATATTTGCAAAGTCCCAGCTGAGACCAGCACCATCCCCTTCCTCAGGAGAAAGAGAGAGGCAATAAATGACACACCCACCTACCTCCAGGTCTACTTCAGGCATTGGTAGTGTCACAGTAAAAAAGTACTCCCCAGATTTGGATTTTTTACGGTTAGCAAAGAGGGGTAGAACTTTGCAGTATGCAGCATTTGCAAAACACATTTTTGTTAAAGTAAGCCTGGTACACATTGTGGTACTGGAGGCCAAACAACCCATATGAAAGAACACCACACAATCAAGTGGGAGGAGCATCTTAAAAATTGCTGTATTTGGTCCTGGTAGTGAGGAGAGCCGGGAACATCGGCTGCAAGTCAAATTACGGTGGAAGGTTATGATAAGGAAGAAGACAGCAACATCTTCATGCAAAGCAGCCCTTTCCCCAGCAGGGTGGCAGCAGAATCATCCACCTTAGCGACTTCACAATGGCACAATATTCTGTGTGAGATGTAGACAACAAGGCATACAGTGGCTGCCCCAACATGACGCACATTGAATCTGTCACCACCATCTCCTTCTTGAAAGATGCATGTGTCAATGGCACCAGAAAAGAAGATAATCCAGGCTACTATTCTGGGCATATTTAGGCAGAAGGGGCCCTAGGAGCAGAACCACCCAACCGCACATTTGTACAATAGGAAGCTTGCAAAAATGTTAGCACTGGACTTCCTCCCTTTTTCTTTTGTGGAAGGAGTGGGATTCTTAGAATTTGTGGCTGCTATCTGCCTGAAATGGAAGGCACCAAGACGGACCGATTTTACCAAAGTTGCTGTTCCAGTGCTGAATCCAGATGTGCTGCAGTTGGTTAGACAAGCTTTGCAGAAAACTGTTATTCACACTATCTACCTGGCAACAGACATGTGGAACAGTTGTCAGGCGACTGATTACATGTGCATCACTTATCACTGGATCTCTTTTGTGGTGGTAAAGCATACGATATCTGCAGGTCTTTGCCCTGAAGAAAGTTTTAAGAGAGTATGCGGGCATACAACAGTGGCTATGTTCGTCATATAGAAACCACATAGAGATGTAAACATCTTAGAGGAATTTACCAGCAAGGTGTATGAATGGCTGAGACTCACAGTTCTCACAATTATATTTGTTGCCATGGAAAATGATAGTAACATACTCAAGGCCATGTCATACGGAGGCTATTTCATGGTCCTGTGTTTGGCCCATTGCATCAACCTGGTGATGTAAGACTTTCTAAAAAAAGAATACATAGCCAGAAACATACCGACAACTTGCAGAAGAATAAGCACTCATTTCACCCATTCTTTTAAAGTCGGGAAGCAGTTGCAGATTATTCAGTGTACTAATAGAGCCCCAGTTAAAGCCCTGATACAGGAGGTGCCAACACGTTGGAAATCCACCTATTAAATGTTGTAACTTTTGTTGGAGCAATACAAATAGATCATTGACTATGTCATTCAAAAAGGAAGGGATGCAGTTGGGAAAGCTATGACCATGGATACGGACAAATGGGGCCTAGTCAAATGTTTGGCACAGATGCTACTCCCTTTGGATGTTTTCACACGGGAAGTTAGCAAGGAGGACAGTGTGATGGGCCAAGCTATCCTGTTGTTGCATCTCTTACAGGACCAGCTAAAGAAAGTGTCTGAAAGGTTTGCCCCCGGAGGTGTGAATGAAAACTAGGGCTGGGCGTAGTTTGCGAAATAGCGCTATGCGAAGCTACGCAAAGTGCACTTCACACTACGCGAGCTACACATAGCACTACGCAAACTGCGTAGCACCCTGTTCGCACTGTGCAAGATGCCGTTTTCAATGATTGCACAGTGCGGAAAAGCATCCGGCACTGTGCAATCATTGAAAAACAGCATCTTGCACAGTGCAAGCTGTCGTTTTCTGCCACTCGAGTAGATTTTTACTCGAGCTGCAGCTTTCTCAACGCGGACTGGTAATTTCTCATCGCGAGCGGTCGCGAGCATACCTGACCACTCGCAATGAGAAACCTGACCTCCCCACGTTGAGAATCTCGCTGGAACGTTTATTTTCCACGCTCGCAATCGGCAACTTGATGTTGCTGATTGCGAACGTGGAAAAAGTCTCGCCGGAATGTCATTTTGCCTGCTCACGGTCGCCAACTTGACGTTGAGAACCGCGATCAAGCAAAAAATTACCTCTGTACTACGCTACACGATGCTACGCATGTTTGTACTGTGCTACGTGCAGTTAGCGTAGTGCGAAGTAGTGCAAACTTCGCAAACTACGCGAGCGTAGCGTAGTGCTTTGCCCAGGGTTAGTGATATTACAGAAGTGCATGCATTGGTTGAGAGCATAATCCTTTGCTTGAAATACAAGGCGGAAACATGACATCATCCCATCCAAATAGTGCATCTTTGCTACACTATGGTACAAACACATTCTCCCACCTTCATTGCTTTTCTGAAGTGGATGTTTTAAAATTCAAGAGGTGAATTATAGAGCGAGCCGGAGGCTTGGATGTTGAACGTCTGGAACTTTGAGTCCCACCCTGTAGTTCGGGGGTCCAGCCTTCAATTTTCAAAGAGGGCAGTCTTGTCTCACAGCAGCCAACAACACCATCATCCAGAACACCGGCAACAACATCAAAAGAAGGACCAGACCCAACCTCTGCATTGTATTGGTTTCAATTGGCAGGGCTCAAGCCCAGTGAAGAGGCAATGGCAAAACAGGTTGAGCAAGTGGCAGCACCAATGACCATGCACAGGATGTTCAAAGTGTATCTAAATGATCCAAAAGAGGTCTATGTGGATCAAAATCCATTGATATATTGGTATGGGAAGATGCGCCAATCGCCAGAGCTCAGCAGGCTGACAATAAAGTATCTCGCTTGTCCTGTTGCCACTGTGTTTGCTGAATGTGTGTTTAGTGTAGCTGGTAAAGTTGTCACAGTGACAAGGACCAGTCTCTTGTCTCAAAATGTAGAGAAATTGACTATGACCAAAATGAACCAATATTTGATAACACACAATCACACCGCTCCTGAAAGAGCAGCACAGGAGGAGGAAGAGGGTGATTGGTCTGAAATTGAATTAAATGTGTTAGTTGACCAACTTTTGGGTGAACCACCTGAGTTTGAGGATGAATGCTATTTCCAGAACTAAGTATCTCGATGAACTTTGTTCTTTCTTTTGCAAGAAAACAAAAAATATTAGCTAAGAAACATTATTATTTTAGTGTAAGATGTATGCTGCCCCACCTTTTTTATCAGTCATATATATATATATATATATATTGCAGTTGACCAGAGTGCAGTGGGATTGCCGGGAGGGAGGCTGAAGGAGATCATCTGCACTGGGGCACAGCTGCTGTGCATTTATTTCTTCCGCCTCCTCTTCCAGGACCATATGCTCCAGCATCTACCGCCGCAAATGGACTGTTCTCTCCTACCTGGCGGTGATCCGGCTGGACCAGCAGGTTCAGCTATATTGAGAAAAACAAAAAAGACAAATTGTAAATAATCCTCTGTGCAAAAACATTTTAAAATAACTGAGTGGCAGAGTTGCAGTATATTGCTGGTCCCCTAGGGCCATTAGAATTCATTTGATGTGATTATGATTAGGAGAATCACAAGGCCAATTTTGTGTTTTCTTTTACCCACACATGTTGCTAAACATATAAAAGCACTGACTGTTTGTCAGAAAAGTAGCAGGCAGAGAATAACATCTCAGAATTAAAAAAACAGTGATTGGATTATTATTTTTTCTAAAGGCTTTTCAAGTAAATATAAACAGAGTCAGACACTTTGAGTTGGCATTATTCAGTATACTGAGTAAAAGTTGCGTGTGGTGCTAAAATAATGAAGCCATGCTCATTGCTAGCCAGTGCCTCAGCTAGTTTGCTACTGTCTACAGCTGTAGTTGATAATTATCTATTTTTAATTCCAGTGGCCCTGCTCTTCGCCAATTGTATTTCTCTTTTGATCCTGTCTCCAAAGAAGCAGATGAATAATAAATAAGATACAATGTCAGTCACACACCTCATGTGTGAAATGCGATATTAATACTTTATCTTGTCAGCCGTAAGTAGATGTTGGGACTGCACTACAGGTAAAGGAATGGATTATATAGATTGTATTTAGAACATTCTTTACTATGTATCCCATATGCCGAACTTGATATCAAATTGTGCACTTATTCCCACTTATTCCCACTTTACTCTGTGGCCTTGCCTGCCACAATGTATTTACAACAAATTCATTTGCTAGGCAGTAACTAAGGAAAGGAAACTTGTATTTCTCTACTGCAGAGGGTAGAGGGATTAGACAGGTAGGGTATAGCTTTTTTTTAATATATAATAGAGGCGCCATGTCGCGCTCCTGCGTCCGCTTCCTCGGGATCATGCTGATGCTCTATGGGGGCCCACCCCTGAACCACCCCAAGTCTGGAAACATAAAAGGACTCACAGACTTTTGAAGTAATTGAGCGGGGGAAGGAAATGGTAGGAGCAGCAGGGAAGGAGATGTGTGAAGGAGACAATAAAACACCATGAGACTTCTCACAAGACCTGTTTGTCAACACTGTTGAAATCACAAATATTTCTTCTATCCCACAACCCCTACCTGAAATAAAGTAATAAAGGACTGTAACATCAGAAGAGAGCAGAAGGCGATGGCTGAATTTGACTACGTCTACGCAAAAGAGAAAACCACAGAACATACACTGTTATAGAAGATACATAAAAGGACTGTAACATCAGAAGAGAGCAGAAGGCGATGGCTGAATTTGACTACGTCTACACAAAAGAGAAAACCACAGAACATACACTGTTATAGAAGATACATAAACGATGGCTTACATCACATCTACCCTGTAACATACATTCTTTGGTAAATATCGAGCAGACACCTACCAGGTCACTCTTTCTATGTTCCCTTAGCCAGGATCTACCCTCTTCATAAGCGCTCTCTCCAGACGACACTTGGAAGAAAAGAAACCAAAACAACATATAATAGGCAAAGAGTTTTTAAATGACTCTTTGTATGATAACTGATAAAAGTACACTCTTGTTCAAGGATTTAGACACTTATCATGTGTAATCTTTGCCATGATAGCAACAGTTTGATATCATGTCAAAATATGCAATTAGCGGAATACTATCCAGTTATTCCATCATAACTGGATTGTGCTGGGCGCCTAACTTTCCCTGCATGAAACCTAGGTAAATTAGGTTTCCCCAACAGGGAAGTATAACAGCCCGAGGCCCTTCAAAGCACCTCTACTCCCCCGCAAGAGACTGCAGAGTGCAAGGCTCGGCCAACAGGGGAGTTTGATTCGCGATTGACAGAGTACTCACCCCCACATTGAGTGGGCGGAAAATGGAAACAGGAGAAAACAACGCCGGTGCTTCTGCAGGTTCCCCTGCATGAAACCGCAAGATACGCACGTCTCAGCCAACAGGGAAGTCAAACACCGCAACGATGCAGACGGCACCGTGAGAACAATCAGGGCAGGCGGGCGGTCCTAAGATATGTGCAACCGCACACTCACCGTCCACGAAACAGAACAGGAATGAAGACGCGGAGTCTGTAACCGGGAAGGCAGAAAGAATAATCGGCAACATTCAACAGCCGCGGCCAGTGTTATCCTTCCGTGACGCGACGTCAGTATCACATGATACGTGACTCGCGTGGAATCATAGGAGGTGTAGTTTCCTGTCTATCGTATCGGTAGTTGTGTGTATGACGGGCAGAGAGCGTAACCTCACTGGGATCCTGACAGGCCACTACACTAGTCAGCGATTCATCATCTTTGGCTTATTCAGTCACGGTTCAATTCAAAAGGGAAAAATCAGAACACATGTAAATTAATCTGTTATGGTAAACCATGATATATGTTCTGAAATCACGTCACATGGGTATTGCATGATTAAATGTGGCACATGCCAAAAATGGTTTTTCTAATTTTGTATGCTGGGATAGAAAAACGTAGGAAAAAATAAAGAAAGAAAGTAAAGTACTAAGACGTGACTGACCGGGTGAAGGGACAACACACCTTATGTGTTCAGTTTGCAATGCATTGAAAACATTATGAATGCCACATTTGCTGAAGCTGATGCACATTACACAGCTAACATTACAGTCACAAATTGATTGCCCCATACTGCACTTCGGTCATAGCTGGCAAAAAATGTGCCACGGGCAGGGAGGGGGATGATGAATGATAGGTAGGATAGATCAGGCTCACTTAACAAATACAAGAATAGAACCCCACTTAGAAGAACCATAGCTTTGAGTGATAACCCTACACAAACCAAGTAAGCAGAGTTGGTGAGCAGCAGCACACTCATTGTGAGAACTAAAGAAGAGCTGCCTTGCCTATTCATCCAAAAATCTTTCATTCATATTCACCCATAGCCACCATGATTAAACTTCACTTTTTCCCATCCAGCCTTTCACCAAAATCTCCAATACTTAAAGTTAGTAAAACTGGTACATTCAATTAACTTGTGAGTCCCTAGTTAAGTGGTACTACATGTCCTCAAGGCTTGTAAATTAAATGCTACTAGTGGGCATGCAGCACTATTTGTGGTACCCACTTAAGTAGCCTTTTAGACATGTCTCAGGCCTGTCATTATAGCCTGTGTGTGCAGTTTTAAACTGCCATTTTGACCTAGCAAAGTAAATCCATTGCTAGGTCTTCAATGTATCTCTGTCAACACTGTGGGGCTACAACTAAAGGTGGGAGGAGGGAAATTTAGGTAGGGTAGGTGAGTTGGGTTTGAGCATCTAATCAGGGGTAGCGTTTTGGCTACATACTTAGAGGGAAGACGTTGAGATTGGGGAGAGCTGGAATTTAAGACACATTTTTATAGAAATGTGCAATTGTATTTAAATTAATTAAAACACACAGTCTAATAATACTGTTTTGAACTTGTAGAGAACACCTAACGAAGGGCCAAGCAAGGCCCGAAATGCATTGGGTTATGAGGATCAACTTTTGAGGAGAATTTATGTACACTTCGTGCCTCAGGATAAAGCCTGGATTGGCAGTTCTGCTGCATTATGGATTAAGTGAAAACGTAAGAGTGTCTCGTGTGGCAAGAGGACAAGCATTAAATACTGAGAAGTGGTGGATGATTTGAGATGAAATTGGAATAAATATTGAGGAAACTGGATTACATTTGTGGCATTTATGTTATGCATGACGCATTAAGCTGAGCGCCCAACACTGGGTGCTACCTTGCTCCATATTTGAAGTAAAGTAAACCTTTTGCCAGGTCTGAACCTTCTTTTTCAATGTATATCTGTCACCACTATGGTAGGCCCTGAACATCCCCTTTTGGCAGATTAAATTGCATTTAAAAGGTTGGACATATACTTTTACATTTAACTACTAGACCAACCCCTCCCCTAGGATAACATTGGGTTACGTTATTACATTTATTAAGCGATAACATTTGATAGGGAGTAGGTAATAATGTCAACTTTGGTCTAAAAAAATGTAATTTAAAACTCTTTTTAATGGAAAAGTCGGATTTTGGGTCACAATTTTTAAAATACCACTTTTAGAAAGTTGTCATTTTCTTGTCCTAACCATGTGGTACCTGCAACCTGTTTTCTGGAACACATGACTAAATATAGTTGGTAGTTGCCCTTGGTGAATTCTTCCTGGACACTATTGCCTGGATACCCCTCTGGTTGATTAACACACTCTATAAATATTGATTGATTGAGAGGCAAAATGGGACTAGGTGCTGGCAGAATGGGCCATCATTAGTAAAATGGGGAAGCGCAGCTGTCACCTCCCACACTTGTACTTGAAAGAGGGCTGTCTCAGCACACTCCAAAGGATCTCACACAATTCCATTGTGACCCCAGACAATCTGGGGCAGGGCAGGGAGGAAGGAAAGTCCAGATGCCTCAATGGCAGAAAAAATCCAGAAGCTGCACCCACTTCAAAGTAGGCACCAGGTATGAAGGCTGGACCCCCATACACAACTCTTCATTAGAGTTCCTGGAATTGTGGATACTGCAGAAGAAGGGTGGCCTGCTGCCTGCCCACCTTGTTGAGAAGGAAGACTGCACCTGCTCCCTTCATCCAAGGTCCCCATAGTGACTTCAAGGTTCAGTTGACTGACCTCCTGCTTAGACCTGAAGGGACATAACAAGCTCCAGAGGCCTCCCTGCAACTGCCCAGCTGATCTGCTGTCCTGGACCTTGGACATGCCAGAGTCCTGCTGGCCCGAGTTCCTGATCCCAAAGAGGCACATCCCTAGGTCCTTGGCAGGCATCAGTTGAGCTTCTCCTGAAGTTGTGGTCTCTTCATAAATGCAAACGTGCCCATTTGTGCCAAGATATTTCCAGCCTGGTTGACCACTAACGCAAAGCTTGGGTAGACCTCACTCTTCGTACCACAGCAACAGCTATAGTGAGTGAGAATGGGCAACATGAGATCTGTGTATCGTGCTACAACATCGACTGCCCTTGGTAGCTACCAAAGCGAAGCTCAATCTATGATCGTCCTTGACACTGGACAAGACCCTTGTGCTAGAGTGACAATTGTTCACCACCCTCGGCCTGCTCTTCGCACTACAGCGACAACTATTTACAACACTCTCCATTTTCCACACAGCCTCCTCCATCATGAACGGAACTCTTCCCACCGGACTTTGAGAAGGAAAGGTTTTCAGCTGGACTAACCTAGTCCATGTTTCATAGCGGTCAGCCTGAACTTGTGACTTTCCCCTGTTCTAGCATGACCACATGACCGTGAGTGGCGCTTTGTACTTGTAGGTGCAATACCTACCTTAAATCTTGAAAATTGCATGTCACTGTTTCCACTAATTGGATTTTTATCATTTTTGGGATCAAATGATATATTGCATTTCACAGTATTTTTCCAAATTGGTGTTGGATTTTTCTTGACTGGTGTTGTCTTTTCACTTTTTTCTGTTTATGTGCTGCATAAATACTTTACAAATTGCATCTAAGTTAAACCTGACTGCTTTTGTGCTAAGCTACCAGAGGGTTAAGCACAGGTTAACTTAATTACAGTTGTGGTGTACCCTGACCGGCACTGTAGATGTTGCTTAAGAAGGGCTCATACCCCTTTTCAACCAACAACTGAGATTCTAACAACAGACATAACTTGGGCTGTGGCCAGTCCCACCAGGGAAAGTGAAACATCCTCTTTTACAAAGCAGAGCAAAATGTCAGAGAAAAGAGTGACCAGGAGAAGGGACAGTATAGAAGAGGGCACTGCTGAGAAGAGAGTATCTAAGGATAGGGAGGAGATAACAGAAGGCAATACTGAAAAGAGAGCAGTCAGGGGGAGGGAGGGTGAGAGAACAAGTGCAGCTGGGGAGACAGGGGCATAGGGAAGAAAAGAGATGAGAGCAGGAGGTGTGGATGCAAGTGGTTTGGGAGAAAGGAGGACAACAATGACTGCTGAAGAAAGAACGTCCAGGCAGGAAGAGAATGTAGAGTGTGTGCTAGCGCTTCTTAGGATAAAGGGACTAGAGTGGGGAAGGCAGAGAAAGCAGTAATTGCTGGAGAGAGTCTCGAACTCAGTCAGGGCCTGACTCTCACATTGGGGCACACACCACACCTTCTTTGCTCCTTTCCTTCTCATCCTGAGATTCACAAAGAGGGTGTCAAGTCTTCCTGCAGGGAGCTATTGATTGAAACATGGCAACATGTACCACAAACTGCAGCACCATTCAAGGTTTGAGCATGTATGATAGTGCACAACTTTTACAATTGTATGACAAGGGATTTCCAACTTTCCAGTACTCACCTTCACAGCATAACGTAAACCTTTCTTTAAATGCACCTTTTCAGAGGATGATAAGAGGTGCTTGATCTTTTTCATCCATAGCTCTCATGTTTCCCACATCTAAGCATGAAAGCATCGGACTACTGGCTCTAAGTGCCCCTACACGAGTAAAGCCTTGAAAATATTTGGAATGTGAATCATGCAACAAACATTGTGGTAAAATAGGATAAGGTGTGTTTAAAAAATGTTTCAAGTGTATTTTTATTTCTCTTTTGTTTCACCTTAATACATCAAATTACTTGAAAAGTACTTATTAAAAGAGAGTAGATCCTCGTGCTACCACCCCCTGCCGGAACAGGTCTCCTGTTGCCGCTGTCGAGTTGGTTAATGGGGGAGGTCTGACCCATAGTACAGACTTAAAATAGTACTTGTAAATGCCCTTTGTAGATTCCAAATGTTTTATACTTAGATATTTGGTCTAAGTTTATTCTAAACATCTAAGTTTACCTGCAGGCCCCAGGAAAGGAAGTATCCAGAACATATCATCCAGAAGTCATTGAAACGTGCTAGCAACAACAACAGGGATGCCCTTACTGTACTACTGGTATGTGTGACCACATATAGCCAGGCCACGAATTAGGTCAAAAAGATTGTCAACAGGAACTGGTCTATCCTCAGCACTGGTGCACTACAGTTGCCTATACCACTGTTTATGAATAAGCACAAAAGAAATGTACATGATGCCTTAATACACACACACAAACAACATTCAGTGAATGAAAGGACCACAGGTAAAGCTTTGAAGCACCTTCCACCTGTTAGTACACATCACCCATGCAATGGATGTAGTTTCTGCCATCTGACAAAAAGAAGTACAGTATTGGAATGAATATTAACTTGCAAGAGGGTACAGAAGGTGCACGCCAATTGCAACACCATGAATGTAGTGTATCTGAGCACCTGTCTGTTAAATGGGGACTATGGGGGCATGACCTTAAGGAAAGTTAAGTTGAGGATCAGAAAGCACAGGAGTAGCCTCCAATATAGAAGAGCAACCACCAAGATAGCCACACATTACATTAATAAAAAACACACTGCCAGTGATTTTCCTTGGACTGTTTTAGAACACATTTAAGTTAAGATGCTGAAAATAACCATGTTTTTAACTTCTTCCTAAAAACTGTCAAGCTTGGTTGAAGTCTGAGTGTCAAAGGCAGTTGTTTCCACAACCTAGCTGCACACAGTGATACACTTTTCCCGCCCCACCTGACTCTGTGCACTTTCGTAGTACACATGAGGCCGGAATTTGCTGACCTTAAACATCTAGTAGGAATGTACCTGAAAGATTCTTTGCAGATCGGTCTCTGCTTCACCATATAAAGTCCTGTGCGCAAGGCACACAGGACCTTAAATTCCATGCTTTGCTGTATGGCAAGCCAATGTAATGACTTAATGGCCGCAGTGGTGGGGTGTCCCTTTGGAATATTTAGGAGTATTCCAGCGGCCGCGTTTTGTATAGACTGCAGTTTGGTCTTCTGTGCCTTATCGCTGCCCACAAGAAGAGCATTACAATAGTCTAATCAGGATAGGACTAAGGCTACTCCCACAGTTGTTCGTAATTCCTGTGAAATTAAAGGAAACACCTTCCGCAATAACTTCAAGATATAGAAGCAGGTGGAAGTTACATGGTTAGTGTGTGCTGAAAAGCCCAGTTTATCATCGAAGATGATCCCCAGGTTTTTTACTTTTATGGAAGGTGTTGGGCTTCGACCGGCCACCATGTATGATCCCACAGGGACGGACCGTCACCAAAATCCATGGCCTCTGTCTTATCCGTGTTGATCTTAAGCTAATTATTGTTCGTCCAGCTCATGATGTGACTCAGACGCGCATGGAATCTAGCGGCTACCTGCTCCGACTGTTTTGACACCGAGATGATGATTTGGGTATTGTCAGCATACAACACAAATGAGAACCCATGCTGTCCGATGAGAATGGCGAGAGGGGTCACGTAGATATTAAAGAGTGCCAGTGACAGTGCCGAACCCTGTGGGACTCCACATGGCAGATGGAAGGTATATGATTGCAGACTTTCCCAGTATAGAGTTTATTCCCTATCTTCAAGGAAGGAAGAGAGGAGGGGCACAACCGCCTCACCAATCCCCACTGCCTTTAGCCTTTGCACCAACACCGTGTGATTCACAGTGTTGAATGCAGATGACAGGTCAAGGAGGATATGGATCGCTCTCTGCCCCCATCCTCCATCCACCTGTCTCCGAATCTCCTCTGTTGCCGTAACTAACGCTGTCTCGGTCGAGAGCCCTGTTCGAAAACCATGCTGACTACAATAGAGCAGGTTGTTGCTGACTAGATAAGATGTAAGCTCCTGATTGACTGCTCTCTCAAGAATTTTTGCTGCAATCGGTAGGCACGAGATAGGGCGATAGTTCTTGACCTCTAACTGGTCAAGTGCTGGCTTTTTTAAGATGGGTCTGATGCAGGTATTCTTCCAGACCAACGGGTAGCTTCCTGACATGATCACCTGATTTAAAATGGGCGTTAGATATTGACTAATGGTCTAGGACACCAGATGTATCACCCTCGTAGGACAGGGATCCCATGGTGACCCCGACTTGGTAGTACAGATGGATTCATTTACTTCAAGTGCACGGAACATATTCAGCTGACATTGCAGAGGCAAGTCATCTGTGGTTACATGTTGGCCACCCACGCCTCCCTGCCTGTTATTTTGTAGTTCCTCATTAATCATATTGTTCTTGTTCTGAAAGAAACTGGCCATTTTATTACAGAACACAGAATCAGGACTAAAACGTGCATTCTGGCACGATTTAGATAGTTCCTAAACATTTTTTAAAAGTTGCTTAGTAGAGTTACTAGCCTCTGCAACTTTTGCTGAATAGTAAGTGGTTTTTGCTAAAATAATGTCTTCTTTATAGTTTTTGAAGCGCAGTATTACAGGATATTTTATGCTCCATCCTGTATTCTGTTCCCTAGGTCTGTTCGGCTTTCCTGCATAAGACTTTCAACTTTTTTAGTTCCGGACGTACCATGGAGATGGTGCCAGCACTCTTCTATGTTTCATTTCTTTCAAAGGGGCCACTTTATTTACCGCCTTGGCTATTCAGCTGTGAAATTGGCTGGCAGCCTCTTTGTTATCCGAAACCTGAGCAGGGGGACAACTATTTAGTACCTCCTCCAATTTAGTGCCTTGGATTTTGTACCACTGCCTGATTTTTAGGCTTGCTGGTTTCTACCTATCCCGCTGTGCGGGAGGTAAGTAGTGAAGGTTAAAATAGATTGCAAAGTGGTCAGACCAGGGAATAGGGACAGGATTATTTAGTGTGACATCCGAGTTAGTAGAAAAAATCACATACAGTGTGTGACCCGCCAAGTCTGTAGGGCCCACCACCTTTTGATGAAAACCATAGTCTGCTAGGTTATCAAGAAGTCGGCTGGACTTTCATAAACTACTTCTAGAAAAAGAACGAGAAAAAGTACAACAGCGGATAGTTGGGTTCGGTCTGAACATTGAAGTAACACAAATGGGCTTCTATGTAAGGAGTCATTATTATACTGTAGGATTTTTCAACATACACACATGGTTGTGTGACAAAATAATCCCTGTACAGGGAATTCTTAGATCAAATATCTTCACAAAATAACTGAGAGTCAAGGGTAGAGGCGGAGATGGTAAATGGAGGTCGGGAGGTAGTCATGATATTTCTGTGCAGGAATAGAATTGCAGTTATTTTCACAGGGCAGAGATGGCAGGTCTGAGAGCAAGTACATGATTACTATATGAATCATCCAAGGTCCCTACCTGACTGAAGTGCAGCTCCTGCTTTCCGTTCTCCTTCTGCCACACCGCAGCGCCTCGCGGCTCCCGCTTCGCGGGAACCGCTCGCAGGCAAAGACTGTGTCCAGTGCGGACTTGGCTTCCTGTTCTTCGTCGTGCATTGTGCACCAGCGCGCTTCCAGGATTGAACAGCTGACCAGCAAGGGCTGAGGCGGGACTGCGAGGACCAGCCTGCCTAGCGGCGCGGATCGGCCGCAGCTGGTCCTCTTCCCGCCCCTCCTCCACTTAAAATCTTATCGGATTGAGTGCGCCTTGGGTCCCTACCTGACTGAAGTGCAGCTCCTGCTTTCCGTTCTCCTTCTGCCACACCGCAGCGCCTCGCGGCTCCCGCTTCGCGGGAACCGCTCGCAGGCAAAGACTGTGTCCAGTGCGGACTTGGCTTCCTGTTCTTCGTCGTGCATTGTGCACCAGCGCGCTTCCAGGATTGAACAGCTGACCAGCAAGGGCTGAGGCGGGACTGCGAGGACCAGCCTGCCTAGCGGCGCGGATCGGCCGCAGCTGGTCCTCTTCCCGCCCCCTCCTCCTGATCTTTCCTTAGATAAGCTGTGGCACTGACGCGCACGCGGGACGCGCGCGGGGCGACTACCGGGGCGAAGACCGGGCAAAGAGCGGGCCGTTTAAGGCCGTTCAAGGACGGCAGAGGACGGCCCTGGCCCTGAACCCCTGCATCCTCGCCCTTGATAACCATAACGTCTAAGATGTCGACCATACGCAACAGAACCAGAAGTTGCGCGAAAAAAGCTACGGCGGTAGCACAGGTGACCGGACCCATTGATCTTTTTATCTCACGTGTACATGAGACTATTGACCAAAGTATTGTTTTATTGGAAAAGAGAGTCTCTATGGACCTTGCAAATGCTAGGCGCTCATCTTTGGGTCCCCTGGCAAATGTAAAATCACCTGCCTTGCAGACTTTGAATAATTGCTCCCTACCTACAACCATGCCTACTAATAGTGCCCCGATTGTACCAAATACTGTTGATCTATCGGTTGCCCTATCAGACTCAGACCCGTCTTTTGAAGATCTGGAGGTTACACCAGATCTAGAAACCTGTCAGTCACCTGACAAAGCGGCGCCGAGTCTGAGCGGGCTTAACGATGCGGAAACAGCTTCTGCACCTAAAGTTCCCTGGGGAAGGGCTCCTAATCTCCCAAAGGCTACATCAAAGGGTAAAAATAAAGTAAAAGCACCTGTAAGGAATCACAATTTGATTTCCCCTACCCCACAAATGACATCAGGTATTCCTTGCTGGGTGCAAAACATGGTAACAGATTTAAAGATAGACCTTGAAGCCACTTTAGCAGCACAAATCAAGCCTCTAATTTCTAAAGTGGACAGGCTTACATCTTTAATACACTCTAAATGGCCACACAAAAAGCAGGGACAAGGGCCTGATCAGTTACAAGGGATTACAGAATTAGTCCCTAAATGTTTATCAAGTATCCCGCTCCCTATAGATGTATCAAACAATGTTCAAGCTATCACAGTACCTGGGAACCCAGTTATATCTCTTGTGTCGCAAACAGGGAACAACTCCGTCCAATCTACAACTATCCCCATTTCGAAGGAGAGGGCTCCTGTTCTGACTAACCAACACCCAGTTGTTGATAATAATACCACCACCACCATTCAAGTAAAAGATGTTGCAGGGAAATCCAATCCATCCTCTGCATCTCTTTCTACGAACAAACCTGAAAGGCCTAAGTCAAAGCAGGCACGTTTTAGATCCATTAATTTACCACCAGAGGTTTCCCCTTTCGTTGTTGTGTTGACAGCAGTCCCCCCATTGAAGGAGGGAGTTAAAGAAACGTTTACCGAGCTTAGAAATAAATGTGCTCAATGGCTCCATCTACATAAACCCCTACCTAATAGCATGAACGGTGAAATTCTTACCGTGCGTAGAGGGGATTGGGTGGGCAGAAGCAAGAAAACAATAGTAGGGGACGTAATCACAGTTAATTTTAGGGATGTAGGGGCAGCAAGCTATATATGTAATGCACCCAATAGTGGTCCTGCGACTCAAATTAACCCACTTCCTCTGTCTTATTTTTTACCAATGTCTTCAAGGTCGAACCCTCCCTGTTCCACTTTTCAAAGTAACAGTGGACCTGGGTACCCTCCACAACAAGCTGTCAAACCTTGGCTACAACCACCTTATCCGCCTCCTTTTCTTCCACATTATGCTAATTTTCAGCAGCAGCTATCAAATGCTCCACCCTATCCCATGCATCAAGTTAAATCTCACTGGCAACATCCTTTTCATTTTCTACCACCCCCACCTCAGTCTGCTCATCAGTGGCAGCAATTCTTTCAGCCACCACAATTAGATAAACATCTGTGGCAACAAACAAGGCAGGACTTGCCCCACTCCCAAGATCCCCTGTTCTCACAATTCGCCCATCCAAATAGATATGCCGTGCTAGATGAGGTAGATTGACTCAGCCCTCCCGAAGCTCTGGATTTAAACATTTCTACGCCCTATCTTGATAAGGTGTGTTCTTTTTCTCCTGCCACGCCTTTAGCCGCACTTCCCGAATCTTTAACAGTGACATCCCTAACACCTCCCCCAACATCTCCCCTATATATAGGAAAAAGGGGTACAACTACTGTTAGCCCTAGCTTGAGCCCAGTTACCATCTTTCGGGAAGATGGTCCTGCTTTATTTCCATCAGCAATTCAGCCAGAGTCGTCTGTTATTGATGACTCTGGTAAACCAGTAGGACTCTCTCTTGTTTCCTGGAATATTGCTGGCCTTACCCGCAAATTAGGAACACCCTTCTGGACCAGCTTTTTAGGGGAGGGATTTGACCTAATTTTATTGCAGGAAACTTGGTGCCCGGACCCCATTAATATCGAAGGGTATGTATCCTACTGTCTTCGAGCAACCAAATCTAGCTCGGGCAGGGCTAAGGGGGGCCTTTTGTTGCTTTTATCAACCAAGCTGTGTGACTGTATGGTCAAATACAGTACAACCGTGGGGACACACAGTCAAGTTATAAGGGTGGAGTGTAGGAAGAATATTGATTTAGTCATTGTAAATTTCTACAACAACATTTTTGATGCTACTAGAGGGGACATTTTACTGCCTCTAGAAAGGGAAATTATCAAGGCCCTCGGTATCTCGAAAAGAAAGGCCGAGGTGGTTTGGGCCGGTGATTTTAACTTGCAGCCCTGCCATTTGTCGAACGGGAACATCTGTGGCTTCGGCGCAGCAACGAGTAGTCATTGGGGAGGCCTGGGGGCGAGGGAGGATTCTCCCCACTTCCAACACAGCAGTTATGGTTCCACATTAAATAATATGCTAGTCACGCTAGATATGACCCTGTTAAACTGCAACACTAACAATCGGGCAATAACATGCCCTACATTTACAGGCAGAGATGCAGAATCATTTATAGATCACATTTTGCTGTCTAGCAGTGGAGACTATACTGATTTGTATGTTAACGAAGAAAGTCTCAGTGACCATAACAGCCTTCGTGTTACTCTTTTGGGGCATGGTACCTCATTAGTTTCAGGTGGAAAATGTACAACCGACATAGTGCCTATTAGACCAAAGGGCCTAAGGGTCAAATGGACTGGTTTAAATTCTAAAGTCAAGCAGAAGGAGGTTCTTACTCAATGCAAGAATCAAATTAGCTACTGTTTGGATGATGATTGTGATTCTGGCTGCTTAATAGATTACTTTGTATCTATGAATAGTATTATCGATGGTATTTTCACTAAGACCCCGTCAGCCAATAGAGGTCCAAAGCAGGGGTGGTTTGATAAGACCTGTATAGTCGCCCTCCGCGATTTAAAGAATGCTTTAGGCTCCAAACCACGTGTCAAGACGGAGATACAATACTTTAGGGCTAGATATAAAACAGTAATTAACAAAAGGAAAAGGGTATTACAGACTGAGGCGTGGGATAAGTTGAAGGAGGCTGCTGAGACTAAAAATAGTAAACTGTATTGGGAAACAATTAATAGCCCGTTTCTCAATAAAGAAAATGTCCCAGAACTAACCTCTTATGTGGCATGTAGCGATTGGGTCAGTCACTTTTCCAAAATATTCAATCCAGCAGGGTCAACTTCTGAGTCACCATCACCAGATATAACCCCATGGTTGCCCCTCTCGATGGGTATAACACTAGAAGAATGCCATGAAGCAATTTCTTTAAGCAAAGGAGGCAAGGCCCCTGGCCCCGACGGGGTCCCGCTGGATTTATATAAAGATGAAACGGCTTTATGGGCTCCCATCTTGGTGAGGATTTTTAATTGTGCGGCTGAAAGCGAATTTCCATCTACTTGGGGCCAATCGACTATTATCCCTTTACATAAGAAAGGTGATAAATCAGAGGCCTCCAATTATCGTCCAATTTCACTATTAGACGCCTCTGTAAAGGTGATGAGTAGGATTTTGCTGAAGAGGCTGGAAGACTGGGCAACTGATTTTAACATCTTAACCAGAGTCCAATATGGCTTTCGGAAAGGCCTGGGCACATTGGATCAATGCGTAAATCTGGACCTTTTAATCAATAAATATACTGTGGCTAAAAATGGCAACCTCTTTTTATGTTTTGCTGATTTGAGCAGCGCTTTTGATTTGGTTAACCATAACATTCTCTGGGAGGTTCTGCTTGATGCAGGGGCCCCAAGGGAAATAGTTCATTTTTTAGCTAGACTCTACGAAAAACTTTCATGTAAAGTCCGCTATGGCACCCTTGGCGAATGTACCCCGTTCTTTAAAGTGTCCCGGGGCATACGCCAGGGATGTGTTTTGGCTCCGCTTTTATTTTCCCTTTTCATCAACGGTGTCGACCGTTCCCTGGCCGACATCCCAGCAGATGCCCCCCTGATTGGTGGTAAACCTGTTCCGCTGTTACTTTATGCGGATGACGCTGTTCTTTTATCTCGAACACAGATGGGCCTCCAGCGCCTAATTGATAATTTTATGCAGTTTATTCAAGTTAGGCGGCTACGTGTGAATAAAACCAAGACGTATGTAATGTCCTGTGGTCAGGCAGCTAAGCAGGTAAAGCATACTTTTTTTCTAGATAAGGAAAAGTTGACTTCTGTTAAGTCCTTTTGTTATCTGGGAATAACATACAACAACAGTGGGTCCTGGAATGCGGAATTTGATGCTGTTAGAATAAAAATGCTACGGTCTACTAGTAGTATTTTTCGTTTTGCTTCTAAACTTGGCTCACGAAGTATTTTAGATATGATGAACATATACAATGTATGTTGTGTCTCCTCTGCTCTGTATGGGGCAGGGGTATGGGGACACTGCGAGGGTATTTCCCTGCTGAAGGAGGAAAATAAGTTTTTAAGGAGGTTGTTATGTGTTCCCTTTTCTGCCTCCATCCAGCTGATTCATGAAGAAGTCGGGATCGAGTACATTTCTGACTTAGCAGCAGTTCGGCCACTCTTACTGTGGCGTTCTATTTGGGCTAAGCCAGAGACTCGATTCACTCAGGATATTATCCTTGATTGTATAGGTTTGGACCACTCTGCACGTATATTGTGGTTAAGATACATTCACCGCTGGTATCTCCTTCTTTTCAACATTGATGTGTTCCGTGAGCCTGAAAATGTTGTTTCTATTTCAAAAAAAGAAATCAAGACAACGTTTCTAAACTTCCGTAAGGCTGAGCGAGATAAAACTGTTGGCAATCTTGTCACTGTGAAATTCTATAAAGATTTAAATCTAACTTCGGGACTCCAACCCTATCTTGTATATGTGACTCGTCCCTCCCATCAGTATGTTTTAACACGGGTCAGATTGGGTATTGTTCACCACTTGGTTGCTTTTCCAAACACAAAAACCAGTTCAGACATACCCTGTCCGTGCGACAGCATCTCTCGGCAGAGTAGTTGCCATTTCTTACTTTTTTGTAAATTCTTTCAGTTTCTTAGGTTAAAATACCTTAAGCCAATTTTTATCAAATATAACATTCGTACTACACAAACAGCATTGATATTTTTATCCTCATTAGAGAACGAGGAGATTTGTTTCTTTTTGGCTACTTTTATTTTAAAATGTACAGCTGCCAGGAAAAGTATTGTACTATAATAATGTTTTTACTTACCTGTCTGTATTTACGTTATACAGCTGCCAGGAATTGTTTCATGATGCTATTACCGTTAACACTCCTGTCTGTATATATATGCCTTCAATTTTAAATTATATCAATTTCTGTAATTAAGGTATTTTTTATATATTTGTAGACGTCCACAGTATTGTATGATTACTTAGTAATTTTAATGTACAGCTCCCAGGAAAGGCCTATTGAGTAACTCCTACTGATCCCCAGTTTGTCTATGTAAGAATGTTTTGTATTTTATAATAATATGCCGACCCAAAGAGACATGATCACTTACCACTTGCTGCACTTTAGCCTTTTTTTCGCCTCTCTAGGAGAGTTTATATGGTGATTTTTAATATTTTAATTATGTACTTTTGCTTGTATGATTTGTATGTACAAATCGAATAAAAGCTTTTTGAAATTGAATTTTGAAATTGAATCATCCAAGGCTCGCAATATGACATACTGATAGGTATGATTCACAGTGTTCACTCACAGAGTGCTAGGGGGACGTAACAGAGATGCATGAACATTCCATTGCCACATGGGTTCCATTCCCCTTTTTTTACACTTGTTTTTAATCCCGTGAGCACATTGAGTTATCTTTCCCCACATTAGCCTATTTCAATCTTTTTTAGATGGCATGATTGTATTGATAATCTTCTAAGTGACTACTATGCTGCTTCTAAAATTTTAAGATAAAGCACTGAGCAATATTAGATGCACCCCATATAATTTCTAGATGGCTGACACATTCCCACATTTCAGGGCGAATTAGTTACAACAGTGATCCTGTCTCACATGCACCTGTGCAGGCCCGCAGAGAATTTCAATATGGCCACTGCATTGCTGCTCATTAGGGGGTCCAGTGAATAAAGAGATCTAGCCTGGACACGCGCCTTCTAGTTTACGTTGTTAGGTGGTGTGAGGGATGGGCGGAAAATAAATCTGGGAGAACATATGTGTTTCTTAATCTTGGCGTTTATATTTTGAGAAGTCAATGTAACAAGAGGAATTTGAGTAAAACACAAAGAAATATATGTCCTGGTTCTGATAATTGTTCTTAGTTTGTCAGGACTTCTTCATTCCTTAGTGAAACTCTTTTTTACTTGTCCTTTTCTTATGTCCCAGGTCAGGTCTTCATTGATGGGCCGTCCCCGGGTACCAGGAAAGAACACAAGGAAGGTGAGGTAAGTAAAATGGTCTGTCTATTAAGTTCAATAATGACAGAGACCATCATCACACCCAGGTGTACATAAAAAAAACGCTTTACTTGAGCATCTAACCCTTCAGTAAAGGGGCGGGGAAAGATTGAAGAGTTTGTGCCTAAAGAAGGGAAAGAGAAAATAAACACATGTGTATAACTAAATCTGTGTCACTTTATTCTCTTGTTTTTCCGACTAATTACACCTGCTTTTCTTTCAGTCTTCTTGAATCCTTTCTATGACTTCCCTTAAGGTACTGCCTTAATCCTTTTCTTCTTATACTCTTTGTATATACTTTTGTCTTTAGCTTTTATTCCTTTAAGTCTGCCTGTTTCTTTTGAGTTCAATCATTAACATTGGTATTGAATCAGGGACTCTCTTTTTCATCCCTCCACACCACTCATCATGAGTCTCTCTATGCTTCTCTCTCTTCGTTTTCCTTCATTACCTCATAAAACCCCAAGGCAACTGCCATCTCCCATCCTTTCACATACCGGGTAAAGCCACAACTCTCCCCTGACTTGCAGCAGGAACTTCAGATTTCCCAGGGCGACCACCAATCTTCGCTCCACCCTTCTGGAGCCTTGTCGTCCTCTTGTGCTGTTTTTCAGTTTTCGGCTGCTGAACCTGGACATCCGTCTTCTTCCTCTACCCTGCGTCTTTATCCTTCTCCCCTTTCAACCCTTGAGTCCAGACTCCTCCTTCCTTTTTGGAGTCTTCCAGATTCTGCCTACCTCCTCCTTCTGCCCCAGGTCCGAGCGTCCGTCCCTCCAGGTCCGTGCTTATTGCTGATTGGTCTATGTTCCTGGCTCCGCTGTCCTTCTTTGTCCACGCCTCTCCGTTGTATGCCTTGACCTTTTTTTCTTTTCCTCATAAACACCAGGTCCACGGGACAGGTCGTCAGTCTTGAGATGGAGAGGTAAGTCTGAATGGGTTATGGGTGCTGGTTTGGGGTCCTGGGGATTCTTAAGAGGGGGTGGGGTGGCTCATAACTTTCTTTCCTGTGATGTGTACTGAACCTGAAAGGCTGTAATGCTAAGAACCATCCTTTGTTACGGGATAGCCACTCTAATGGAGCATGATCTGTGTACACTATGAATTCCCTACCTTTGAGATAATACCGCAGGGATTCTAAATCCCATTTAATGGCTAAAGCCTCCTTCTCTATTATGGCGTAGTGTTTCTCCCGTGGAAATAGTTTTCGGCTGATATATGTTACTGCCCATTCATTTCCTTGTTTATCTGTTTAGGAGACAGCTCCCCCTAAACCTTGCTCTGACGTGTCCATTTGTAAAATTAATGGCATGCTATAATTTGGGCTGAGAAGGACTTGTTCGGATGTAAGAGCGCATTTAATCTGATGGAAGGCGCATAGGGTTGCTGACGAAGGATTCTTTGGTTCTTTTTCTTTTTTTCCATCCTTCTGTAACAAATCTGTCATGGGGCCTGCTATTTGTAAAAAGTTTGGAATGAACCACCTATAATAACCTAACATGCCTAGGAAGGATCTTACATCCTTCTTTGTTTTGGCAAAGGGTAGTTCCATTATGGCTGCGATCATTTCATGTTGGGGTTATATACAACCTTCCCCCAGAAGGTACCCCAGATATTTGACCGATTTTGAGGCTATATGATGTTTGGTTGGGTTAATAGTTAGCCGTCCTTCCTGCAAGGCTTGAATAACCTTTCTCTGATGCAATAAATGTTGTTCCCAAGGTGGACTATGAATAACTACATCATCTATATAGGCGGCTGCAAACATACTACATTGCCTAAGAATGGTATTCATGAGTCTTTGAAAGGTCGTGGGGCCCTGTGTAGTCCAAAGGGTAATACTGTAAAATGGTACAACCCCCCCAGGTGTGGAATACACTGTTTTTCACGGCCTTGCTTCTGTAGGAGCACCTGTCAATAACCCTTGCATAGATATAGAGTGCCTTTATAATTGGCCTCACCCAACCTTTTTATCATTTCATCCACTCATGGGAGTGGGTACTAATCGAATTGTGATATCTCATTCACCTCGCGAAAATCAATGCAAAATCTGATAGACCAATCTGGTTTGGGAACAATAACGATTGGGGAATTCCATTCACTAGTGGAAGGTTCTGTGACCCCCATTTTAAGAATCTGTTGGATTTTGTTCTCCACAGCCTCTCGCCGGAACTCTAGTATTCTGTAGGGGCGTAGTTTGATTGTTTTTCCTGGAAGCATCTGAATCGAGTGTTCTATAATCAATGTTCTCCCGAATTAGAGAAAACACCGATTGCAAGGGTAATAAACAGAAGTTTACTTCTTGTTTCTGGTTGTATGGCAGATCCGGATCTATACTCTGTAGTTATAAGGGTAAGGTATCCCCACTGCTACTTAACAAAGCCGTTTTTTTAACAGATTAATGTGGAAATCTGAGTATTTGTTTTCTTTTCTGGATCCATTTCCAGCCGGTAGGTGACCGGGTTTACTTGTTCTATAACCTGAAATTGGCCTTGCCATTGTCCCAGCAACTTATAATCAGAGGTGGCAAGACCAAGTCCCCTACTGCAAGGGTTCTTTCTTTGGCCTTTTTGTCCTACTGACTCTTTTGGGCTATCTAGGCTTGTTCTAAGTGTGATTTAACAATTTCTCAGATCTGACCCTATTGATTTTTAGGGTAAAGACATACTCAGGTAAAGTTTTCCTCCCCTTTGCCTCCTCCCACTCCTCTTTGAGCATATCTAACAAGGTATGAGGTTGTCTTCCATACAATAATTCAAAGGGGGAGTATACGCTGCTTTTTTGCTCTTTGCACCAAATAGCAAAAAGGGCGAGGGGTGACATATCCTCCCACTTGCGCATTTCTAATTCTAACAATTTCCTTAGTGTTTTCTTTAGTGTGGCATTATATCTTTCCAATAACCTGTTTGTCTGTGGGTGATAAGCAGATGTGCCTATTTGCTTCATGTATAACCGTTGGCAGACTTGTTTCAATAGCTTAGAAACAAAAGGTGTACCCTGATCAGTCACAATCTACTGTGGGAACCCCACTCTGGAGAAAATGTTGATCATAGCCTTAGCTACTTGGACAGCATTGGGCTGACTCAGGGCTACTGCCTCAGGAAACCTGGTTGCATAGTCGACCAGGACAAGGACGTTCTGACATCCACTATGGGAGGGAAGAAGTGGACCAATTGTATCCATGCCTACCCTTGAGAAGGACTCTTCTATTATAGGGAGTGGTTTTAATGGGACTCTAGATGGCAGACGTCTACTTTTCCTGTTGGCAAATTGGGCACTCTCCACAGTATCTGTGTATCTGCTCATAAATCCCAGGCCAATGGAAGCTCTCTAGGATAGCCGTTTCTGTATTTTTACTCCAAAATGACCCCAGCAAATGACTATGGTCCAGAAATAACACTTTTTCTCTATATGACCTGGTCCCAACAGTTGTGGGTTATGGTCCCTCCCCCTTTTTGGTACAGTAAGCCCTTGTTTATAAAGAATTGGGGACATACTTGGTCAGAGTCTTCTATGGTGGAGGCTCTGTTCCAAGCTTCCCTTAAGGTCGGGTCTTCTCTCTGAGCTCTTCTAAACCATTGATCAGATTCCCATAAACTCTATTTATTAGCTTGGGCTAAAGCTACATAGTTCCACTCTTTCTTCTCTATCTTCTACTGTCTGCGGCTTTTCCAAGGTTTTCCTATTGGCCACTCACCATCTTGCACCTGAGAAAAAGGAGTTTTCTTTCTCCATTCCTCTCCCTCTTTCCAGGTTTCCTGCAATAAACTGTCAAGTCAAGTCAAATAAGTCTTTATTTCGACTACAAGTCATAAAAGACAACACAGTAAAAGCAATAAAAGAAGCTAGACATTTCATACTTATTACATCCATTATTCATATTGAGTTAAGAAGATTCATTAGTTGATCCATCCAATTGATACCATGTACAGGGTGTCCCAAACATAACAATTTAAAATAATAAATATTTATGGATATAACAATTTAAAAAACTTATTAACAGTTTTATAATTCAGACATTTTTGTTTTTAGGGCCAGATTAAAACAATACAGTCTACAATAATTTCAGTTTATCCCTGCGTATTGACCACATCCATTTAAAAAAAATTGCAAGTGCAATTACCATGCTATCCGTACAGTCTGTTTTTACAATCCTTAGCGCTTCGGTGCCGCTTTGGATGCCTTTCTGTATGCATATTGGTCTAATCCATTTAAGGAGGGGGGCTTTATATGCTGGGCATATAAACAGAACATGGGCTAAACTTTCAGATTGGGCAACACAAAAAGGACACAAATACTGATCTTTGTTAGTTGACCATTTGCTTGTACATGTATTGATAGGAAGAGTTCCCACCCTGTATTGATGCAAAAGTTTCCTATTGGCAGGGATAGTAATGAGGTCCCAGTAACGTTCGTAGACAGGAGTATGTTTTTGTTCCAAAAAAGTCCTAGTAAATGATGGATTAATGTGTTTCTGAAACTCCCTTTGAGCTATCATTGCCCAGTACATCTCTTTTAGGGTCTTTCGTGAGGGAAAGATATTTTCAGATGGATTTTCCCATAATTCCAGCATTCCTAAGGCTTTATATAGCAACTTGACCTGTCTAAACCATGGTATTTTACCCCCAGTATCCATATTTCTGGTTTCCAGTATCGCTAGAGCATAGTGAGAAAGTTCAGGCACAACCCAAAGCCTCCTCCAGTATGCAACTGATCTAAAGCTAGCTATGTCCTGAATTTTTTGGCATCCCAGATCCATATACAAAGGTATCAGTGGTGTTGATGGTGGAAGCCTTGTTAGGCACCGCAAAAATTTATTTTGTGCGTGTGTCAGCGCTGAAACATCAGAAGTCCCCCACAATTCAGCCCCATATAACATTGATGCCCTGACTTTCGTCTCATATAGTTTTAGGGCTGGGGCTATTGGTTGTGTAACTGAGGATCTTACTTCTCTCAAAAGGACGCCTGCCAGCTGTGCATGTTTTGTGGTTAGATAAGTCATGTGTGGCTTCCACTCCAGCCGAGATCCCAATGTAATACCCAAATAGCTGAAGCAATCGGTCTGTTCTAAGAGCTCACCGTTCATAAAGACTGTGCCCCTCACCTTCTTGTGTCTATGCATTGCCATAAATTTAGTTTTAGACACATTGATAATTAATCCATGGTCATTGCAAAAAGCCTCAAAACAACCAATTGCTTTTTGAAACCCTTCTTGCGTTTTGGAGATTAGAAGGGTGTCGTCCGCAAACATTAGCAGGGGTATTGGGACGCCATTTTGTTTCGGTGCATCTGTATGTACCTCCCTGTAGTATTCGGTAACCCTATTTATGTATAGCGTAAACAATGTTGGTGCCAAAACGCACCCTTGTCTAACTCCTCTTTCCGTTACAAACTTGTCGGTAACCTGGCCCTGGTCTCCCCACCTAACCTGAGCATAATTATTTTCGTGAAATTTGATCAGGAAGGCAAGGATTTCATGTGGCATACCTTGCTCGTGAAGCACTCGCCACAGCCTAGTGCGTGGCACGAGATCAAAAGCCGATTTCAAATCGACAAAGGCAGCGTAGAGAGTGCCCCCTCCAAAGATTACCCATTTCCAATATATGGTAGAGAATCTAAAAACTTGATCCACAGTACTCGTAAATGGGCGAAAGCCTGCTTGTAGCGTGGACATGACCCCGGTGTCGTCTATCCATTGCTGAATCCTAAGGAGCACGAGCCTGGCCACCACCTTCTGGATACATGCAATTAGGCTTATTGGCCTATAATTTGCAGGATCGGCACGGTCCCCTTTTTTAAAAATAGGGATTATTTCCGCTCCCCTCCAGACCTCTGGTATTGGGGAGCTCCTGGAAATGGCATTAGCCAACAGCTCTAAATACGGCACCCATACCGCTTTGCTATGAAGAAAAAGGTCTGCTGGAATCATG
Organism: Lissotriton helveticus; assembly: GCF_964261635.1. Classification (NCBI taxonomy): domain Eukaryota; kingdom Metazoa; phylum Chordata; class Amphibia; order Caudata; family Salamandridae; genus Lissotriton; species Lissotriton helveticus. The sequence continues at coordinate 1,035,833,321 of NC_136063.1, forward strand.
TCCGGACCCGGGGCTCTTCCTCTGGGAATTGTATTTAAAGCATGTTCGATGTCTCTCCGGCTAATCACTAACGGAGTAATGGCTGCATAGTTTATAATGTGATCCAGACTTTCTGCACATACCCGTACGGGGTGTGCAAACTGCAATTTAAAGTGTGATGCCCTACGTTCAGGTGGGACAGAGTTTTCTGGCTGGGGCCTATGACACCCCTTGCCCCATTTCACTAAATTCCAAAAGCCTGTCATGTTTCTGGGCTTACTTGCTTCATAAAGCTCTTCCAAGTATTTGTTGTCCCAGGTTTTTTTCGCTTCCTGCTGGGTCATTTTATAATGACGCCTAGCATCGCGTATTAGGTGCCTGTCCATTGATCGCACTGCTAGTGCTAGAGATTTGTAAGCAATTCTGCAGCTTTTGCCATACCAGGATTCTGGCTTCTTTCTACTTTTGCGGAGTGGATCCTTTCTTTCCTTAACGAAAAATTTACTAAGATTTATAAAAAGGGTTGTATGAATTGGAACCACCCTGGTCATAATATCGTCATTTGATGTGCAGCCCTGAAGCTCAGTAGTTGCACTTAATACCAGTGCATCCATTTCTGTGATACATTAGAATTTGTCTAAGCATTCAGCCCATTTAAGTCTTCTTGTGTCATTCGCAATAACGATATCTTTGGTTATATCCCTGGCGAGAGGATTATGGTCACTCTCAATTCTTTTTATAATGGTCATATCCCTGATTGCTGACCAGAATTCCAGGTTAACTAAAATAGTTAACTAAAATATAGTCTATCCTGCTTGAGCTGTTACCATTATCAAATGTGGGACTTCCGTCCTTATCCCCTTTGGTTCTTCCATTTGCTGCTCTGAGTCCATGCTCAAGGCTTAAGATCTTGAGTTGGAGAGCTGCTTGAGTCCACCTATTTATAGGAGGTATATTTAGTTGGGGAATTTGCCAGCTACCATCTTCTGCCTCTGTAAGATCGATGTCAAATTGGTCCAGGGGCTCGAAGGAGCAGTTGAAATCACCACTGATCAGTACATTTGCTTTCCCCCTATATGTTTTTATGTGATGTCCCAATTGACTAACTGTCTCAGAGGATTTTACTCCCGGTTTGCCCCTTGCATAGACATTATAAACTATTAAATCTCCAAAGTCGAGGGAGTGTAGCTTTACAATTCGGATGTCATTGTAGTTAGAATCCAATTGCACAATAGTGTATCTGTCATCCTGCTTAACCCAAATGGTCAGGCCCCCCATTGGCCTTTCTCTATTCATGTGGGTTGCGGGTAACGAGAAATTTAGATAACCCAGCCGATACTGGGGTTCCATTACCCAAGTTTCCTGCATGATGATTACAGTGTAGCTATCAATAAAATCTAACCAATCCTTGGAAACCATCTTATTCCTAAGACCAGCTACGTTCCAGGACATTAAAAACTGACCAGACTGGTCATTACTTTGTTCTCTTTGAGCCTGGTCATACTGTACTTGTGCGTCCCTCCCAAGGATAGTAGTTCGAGAGGTGTCAGTGGGGTCAGTGGACCTATTACTCTGTAAGCTATCATTTAGTCTTGTAACAGCTACTTCTGTTGTGCCTATATTCCTCCTATTATGTTTATGGGATGTTGAACCATGTTTTATATTACCTTTCACTAGTGCACCCCTGCTAAATACCTGAGGGTATTTTCTAGTCGTATCTTGTGGTCCCACTATAGCTTCTTTCAAAGCCGTTGCTTTTTGAACTCTTTGTGTGCTAGAGGGTTTAATAAGTTGTGGTGTCACATGGGTAATACCCTCAGCGGAGGCTGAAGATGAACAGGTTAATTTTTCCCAGATGTAACTGGCTACCTTGTTTCCCCCCAGGGGCTGATGTAGCATCGATTGAGATGTAATTTCTATGGAGATCCCATGGTCTATACCTTCTGGGCTAGTGGTGTATGATCGCCCCCCCATGCCCCGCGTGGACTGTAATCTTCAGTCGCAGTCATCCAAACCAGTAAACACATCAAACCTGTTTGCTGTCTCCAGAGGTGTAAAGGGTTTTAAATGGCCCATTCTCCTATTAGTATTTGTGTTAAATCTAGGGGGTACAATATTCCACCCATAGGGATCAGCAACATGTGCTGGGTGTTGTGCATGTAGCGATTGCCTAGTGTTATACGGGGTTGAAACATTTGTATAAGTATGTATTTGTCCTCTTATGTAAGTTGGAGGGAACACTAGGGATCTGGGATAGAAATATGTCAAAGCACGAGAGATGATGCAGTTATTGCCATTTCCTGTGGGCCAATTTAGTATGTAATTGACTGCACGGGGTCTCTAAAATTAACTACAACTACATCTCCCTCAATGTCTTTGCTTCTATCACCCAGCCATGGGAGTCTCCGTACATGCACTATTTCGCCATTGATGTTATTTGTAATTGGTCTATATATACTAAGCCAATGCATGATTTTATTTTGCAGCTGGGCGAACCCTTCCCTCTTGTTGTCTGGCAGCATGGGGACCCCCGTCAAAACAACCACAAAGGGCAGAGCTTCAGGGGGAAGTTCAACTAGTGAACCTTTGTTCGCTGGTGCCCTTACGTGTCCATTGCTTCCCCGCTCTTCCCGTGGTTTCCCTGTAGGTACCTTTTCCAATCCCCTCATAGGTTCGCTAACAGGAATTACAACTGGTTTGTTTGCCTGCTTTGGGGGAAATTACCCTTTTTGTTTAGGATTTACTAATTTGGGAAGGTGTGATGTAACTTTGGGGGATTTGAATGGAACTTTAGGGGCAATGATGGTGGGTAGTGTAGCCAGGGTTGCAAGTGGCACCGCCACACTCACCAGAGCCTTAGTAGGACCATCCTTACTGCTAATGCCGGACTCGATATCTTTGAGTCATTTCTCCACCCTCTTTAACCTCTCGATGATAGGTAGGATGAAAGACCCAATAAGGTGTTCCATGCCATCCAGTGAGATGTTAAAGGGTGCTGATTTCAGCAGAGATTCAGCATGACTAGCAGTAGTTATACTAATACTAGCATCCTTTACAATGTGTGGAGATGTAGTGGGGACTGCCAAATTTGGCAAATTGACTGGTGCGGCCACCAAGACCTGGTCGGTTCTAATGACAGGTTTAGAAAGTTTGCCAAAGTAAGAATGACTAATCTTGGGTTTTTGCAGTTCTCCCCCCTTACGTCTTCTTTTACTTGGTGGTGGTCCAGGGGCCTTAAGCGCCGCTGGTTTCCTCGTCTTACTTCTAACAGATTTGTCACGAGTGGGGATCGGGGTAATCGAATTGACAGTTATATTAATGGGACTGGGAAGGGGAGTGTGACTCAAAGACTGTCCAGTGGAGACACAGGGTGTAGGTGCACAGTCGCGTAACAAAATAGGCACGCTCTCTAGTGATATAAGATCTTCATCGCCACTGAGACCACCTCCACTGATGGAAAGGGCATGAAGCGTGAGGTCTGTAGGAGCCCTGTTTTTCAGACTTACGACCGAGCGATGGCGCTCCGCCCTTCGCTCTGCTAGTGTTGCTTCCTTATCTGGGTCGATAGAAGCCTTTGTAAAGTAATTGTCAAGAGTGCCATTTAACGACCCCCCCGGCTTTTCTGAATTGGCTATCTCAGTGCTCAAGACCATAGCAGACATTGCTATCGAAAAGTACAAATGCTAGCAAAGACACAATGAAAGGGAATAAGCCCTGCCCGGCCTCACTCGGCCTCTGAGGGCCTAAGAGGGCCCGCCCTTTGCCCGGGCTTCTCCCGGGACGCTCCCGCGCCGCGGGTGCAGTTGGTACTTTATATAACGCCTGAGGCTGGGGGCGTGCCGGTGGTCCGGGCCAGGTGTGAATGATGAGAGGGACTCTTGGGAGTTGTAGTCCCCTAGTGGTTTCGCCTCTGCCAAAGGTAGCGCTGCTCTCAATCAGGGCGCTGTGGACGAAGGGTCTCAGACCCCGTTAAGGTGCAGATTAGATTGTTCAGTTCCAACAGGGTAGACGTTCAGCAAATCATGAAGAAAACACACCTCAGGACCAAGCCTCAGCCAAGCAACTGCGCTGCGGCACCCGCGATAGCGGGTGCGGCGAGGTCGTAAATAGACTCCTGAAGCTGGGGGCGTGCCGGTGGTCCGGGCCAGGTGTGAATGATGAGAGGGACTCTTGGGAGTTGTAGTCCCCTAGTGGTTTCGCCTCTGCCAAAGGTAGCGCTGATCTCAATCAGGGCGCTGTGGACGAAGGGTCTCAGACCCCGTTAAGGTGCAGATTAGATTGTTCAGTTCCAACAGGGTAGACGTTCAGCAAATCACGAAGAAAACACACCGCAGGACCAAGCCTCAATCAAGCAACTGCGCTGCGGCACCAATAAACTGTCCATATGTGGATAGTTTCTTCCCAATACCAAGGGTTCTGGCAGTTTAAGTATCAATCCCACCATCATGGGTACTTGTTTACTTATAGCTTCATGTTGGATCTTCACTTCCGTGGTAGAATATCTTTTGTTGTCCCCATGCACACACTGTGTAAGTGTAAGTAATTTATTGTATAAGTTAATAAAAACCTTTACAAAAAGGAATCGCTTAAGGCAAAAGTTCATTAAAAAAACTACAGTTTTATCATTTATGCACACAACAATAAAAGAGCTATCGGACAGTTTGGCCTAGCCCAGCGTTTCCTATTCATCTGACTTGTGCCTTGCTCCAGCGAATTGTCTATTCATCTGATAAGCTTTGGGCGGTCCTTAGTCTCAAATATGTAATATAAAAACATGAAATAAATAGAGCCCATGAGTACATTCATATTTTAAAATAGCAAAATTAGTAGTATCGTATATCAGATTTATGGTCAGTTTTTGTAGTAGGGATGCTACAGGTCCGTGGCCTCTCAAGTGCCCAATAGTTAACCAAAAGTTATTTTCAATGTAGTAAAAGGAAAGCTTTTTGTGTCAGGCGTTTCCCCAGTAAAGGAATGCCAATTCCAGGGGATGGTAGGCCCTTGATCAGAGCTGTTTATAGTGCGCCTTATCTCTTTATTTTCTCCTCTACTGCCCCCATGAATTGTACGAACCGGCATGCCAGCTGTATATCTCCTCCTCCTAAGCAAGTCATGCACACACTGGATATTCACCATATCGTTCATGGTTCTTACAACCCCAGGGACAGCTTGGGGTTGCATGACAGTCTGTAAACATCTGGTGTCTATTAGAGCTTCCCTGGGTTCTCTGTTGACTTTGACTTGGTGATGGTACTGAGGACTTGAGCCTTCATGTGCTCCATACAGCACTTTTGTTATGCCCACATCCATCTGTTCCTCCTTTTGGAGGCATATAAGTGAAATATGTCCAAATAACCCACAATGAAAACATTGCAGACTAGGAGGTTTAGGAGGTCAGACCAAAGGGGCTACAGGGCCTGGCATCAAGGTAATAGATTCTGTTTTTTTCGGGGGTGCACTCTTTTGGCTCTTGGTTGGGACCCTCTCCCCCAATGGTTTCCAATTCACCTCTTCCTTACCCATTTGTATCTCTTGTACCCTGTAATAGGCACTTGCTATTTCCACTGCTCTTTCCAAGGTCATTTGTGAATGCTGCCCCACCCACCGCAGTATAGGAGGGTGTAGGGAAGAAGGATGCAGTTCCAAATATATCTTCCCTACTAATTCTTCGTTTGTTGAAGTGGAAGGTCCATCTGTCGGCTTAGTCTTTCACTCAGAAATAAAAGGCTCTTGGTGTTTCTTGTTCTCCCTTTATCTGACGTAGACGAATCCAATACGTATCATCATCTACACCTAGTCTTTCAAGGATGGCGTAAGACCAAGGGGGTTGGCTGCTTGGTAAGCAGCCTGAGATTCCAGAAGACAGAAGTGGTCCGAGATATTGCCCCCATTTGTCGACCTTGCCATACATTCGAAATTTGCAAATAAAAAGTCTGGGTCTTCTACAGCAACGTATTTTTTGCATTATCACTGAGGGGAGTGCTGTCGTTTGTGATCACTGTTGGTTGAGTATGTCTGCCAACCTTCCTATTGTGGACTCTTGCATCTGTTTTTGCTCGGTCAGGGTTCTATGTAATTTCTCCCTGTTCTCTTCTGCGATGGCCAGAAAGCACTCCATAATTCGTTCCAGTTTTTCCTGACCCTCCGCCTTTATTGGCTCACCCGGATTTACCACAGGGATGACGCAGATGGAAAGGAAGCTAAACCCCAACTTCTCTAACCCACCTCCTTCGACCAACTGAGTCAAAGCCAAAGAGGGAAGGTGGGAAAGGAGGGAAACAAAACAAGAGAAGGAATAATGGGGTAGACGTCCGCTGGATATTCTGTGGGAATAGTCTTCTAAAACCCTGAAGAAGAAAGCACAAGGTGAGTACTATACATGAGTAAAAGGAACTGGCTTTAGATTACCCCGCCCCTGTGTCTAAGAGATACATTGAATGGAGTATGCCATGTGTGCGTGAAGAAAGGACTCCCGGATGATAGAACACTTCCACTGTCTAGATTAGAGGCACCATAGGGGGTGATAGGACCCTTAGTCATAAAAAATAATAATGTACCTGTTACTCCTGCAATTAGGGAAAAACAAAAAAATGAATTTCCCTTGGCCCGAGGAAGCACGGGACACAAAAAGGCAAAGAAATCAAGGGTCATAACTATGCAAAACACAATAGCGAGGTTCTGGAATATTTTGCAATAGTGTTTTCTTTTTTCTTTCTTTACAGCAGCCAGAAAGAAGATTACCAGAAAATAAGGAGAACCTCAAGAAGCACCCGTAAAGAGTGCAGAACCATCAGATAAGTGCTGTTTCCTATTTCAAAAAGCAGTTCTGAAAACAACCAAAAATAAAGATAATATGATCCTTTAAAAACCTTGCCTATTTCTTGTCTTTCAGAGACAGAATACCAGGACGCAAAGGGTTAGCCAAAACAGAAGCTCCTTCGCAACTAAGTTACCAGCCGGGAAGGAGCAGCTCCTCTGCTCTTCCTGGAGCAGAGGAGCTCCAGGAAGAGCCTCTGGCCCTTCCTGGACCAGAGGCCCAGGAAGGGCCTCTGGTGCCCTTCCTGGGCACCAGAGGCCCCAGGAAGGCACCGGGGGCCTCTGGGGCCTTCCTGGGGCACCAGAGGCCCCAGAAATGAGCTTCTGGTGTTTTGGCCGGAGGAACACCAGAGGCCCCAGGAAGCAGAAGGACACCCCAGGAGACTAGCAACATGAGCTAAAGACTGGAGAATAAACTGTGGTCAAACATGGAGTCAGGTAAGCCGGGGAACAAAAACGGTGGGAGGCCTGGCGAGATCGGTACTGGAACACAAAGTACGTTGCGAGTGCGGATCCCGTCTTTAAATACCACTTAAGTGCCGCCCTCGCCCACTGACAAAGGAGCTGCCGGCAGGGCTCGCGTCTCTGCACTTGACCGCAGGAACTGGCACTGCTAAATTCAGCGCGTCCCGCGGAGCCCGACACCGCCAGCCGATACACAATGGCCTCCATCCTTTCCGATCCCACTTCTGACACCAAGTTTGTGAGGGATGGGCGGAAGATAAATCTGGGAGGCCGTATGTGTTTCTTAATCTTGGCGTTTTTATTTTGAGAAGTCAATGTAACAAGAGGGATTTGAGTAAAACACAAAGAAAAATATGTCTTGGTTCTGATAATTGTTCTTGGTTTGTCAGGACTTCTTCATTCCTTAGTGAAACTCTTTTCTTTGTGCCCTTTTCTTAGGTCCCAGGTCCGGTCTCCCGTGAGGCGACGTCCCTGGGTACCACCAGGAAAGAACACAAGGAAGTCGAGGTAAGTAAAATGGTCTGTCTATTAAATACAATAATGACAGAGACCATCAACACACCCAGGTGTACATTAAAAAAGGCTTTTCTTGAGCAACTAACCCTCTAATGAAGGGGCAAGATGGGAAGATATTGTGCAAAAGAAGAGAAAGAGAAAATAAACACATGTGTATAACTAAATCTGTGTCACGTTATTCTCTTGTTTTTCCAACTAATTACATGGACTTTTCTTTCAGCCTTCTTGAATCCTTTCTATGTCTTCCCTTAAGCTACTGCCTTAATCCTTTTCTTCTTATAATCTTTGTATATATGTTTGTCTTTTGCTTTTATTCCTTTAAGTCTGCCTGTTTCATTGGTATTGAATCAGGGACTCTCTGTTTTATCCCTACACACCACTCGTCATGAATCTCTCTAAGCTCCTCTCCCTTCATTTCCCTTCTCCACCTAGTACACCCCCAAGGCAACTGTCACCCCCCCCTTTTCACGTCTCGGGTAAAGCCGCAACTCTCCCCTGACTTGCGGCAGGAACTTCAGATTTCCCAGGGTGACAACCACTCTTCGCTTCACCCTTCTTGAGTCTCATCGTCCTCTTGCGCTGTTCTCAAGTTTTCGGCTGCTGAACGTGGACATCCATCTGGTTCCTCTACCCCGACGTCTTTGTCCTCCTCCCCTTTAAACCCCTGAGTCCAGACTCCTCCTTCCTTTCTGGAGTCTTCTAGATTCTGCCTTCCTCTGTCTTCTGCCCAGGTCTGAGCATCTGTCCCTCCAAGTCCGTGCTCGATGCTGATTGGCCTTCTATGTTCCTGGCTCCACCTTGCTTCTTTCTCTGTGCCTCTCCGTTGTATTCCTTGACCTTATTTCTTTTCTTCATAGACACCGGGTCCATGGGACAGGTTGTTGGTCTTGAGCTAGAAAGGTAAGTCTGAATGGGTTACGGGTGCTGGGTTGGGGTCCGGGGATTCTTAAGAGGGGGCAGGGGTGGCTCATCCTTACAGGTGGGAAAGAAAAGAGAAGGACGCAGGGTAGGTCAGCGAGCACACAGAGCTCCACCTATTGTAAGTACTTACCTTTGCCCTTCTTTCTCCCCCTAACAACGGGCCACACTCCTCATGCCCTGATTTGTGAATGAGCTATTCGCATTTCTTGCCTGACTCTAGATCGAGCGACCAGCATTTTTGTAATCACCCCTACCCCGCTATGGCGCATAGCCAAGATTCGTGGGCTCTAGTGGCCTGAAACTCAACTCTCTGCATTTTTCCAGGCATACACCTTAACTTCTGGGCACAGGATCGTCCTCTGTGCAGGCCTCAATTCCCGACTATTTAAAGTCACCACAGCCCTCCGCCCTTAAGGTGGGCCAGGATGGTCCAGTAAGAATTAAGGCCCATACCTCAACGTTAGTGCCCATCACCGCCCACATTTGGCCCCTCTCACAGGCACTCACTGGCTATATTAATTTCCCAGCCACTCCCCTACTTTCCCCCCATTTTCTTGACTTGCAAACTGTACCTATCCAGTTTGATGTCTTATTCGGACCCACAGGTTCTCCGGTAAGCCACTGCGTGACTGTCCTGGCTTGAAATGACTGGGGCCATAATCCCTCTCTATTAGTTATGTTCCTGTAACTATGCTGCTTTTCCAGCCACCACTTCTTTGTTTTATTAGGCAGGCATTCACCAGGGCATCCCACCAATTCTTGTGTCAATGGCTCCGTTTATTTTAACTCAGTACTGCATCCATTATTATATACTACCTGCATGGGTGTACTATTCGCTCATTTCTGTGGTTTTTTACTGGCAACTGTGGCATCTAGCTAGTTCCTATAAACTTTGGTTGACAACACATTGTACCAGCCAGCTCCTGTATATCTCTTATTAGTGGCAGCATTTTTAATTTTGTTGTTGTTTGTCACCCTCTCTATGTCTACCCAGAAGGTATACTATACTATATATTAGTCTTCTAGGGTGTGGTATTGATAGAGCGCGCGAGGTCACCCAGCCAATAATTTCGCCGTTTCCGGCATCGGGCCCATATACTTTCAATTCACAATATTCATTGACAGGGCGACTTCACGGGCTGCTACCAATTTGTGTGAATTCCCTACTGTTATTACTCAGTGTACCCGACTTACCATCCACCGACACGGGTACCTATGACCTCAACGGATCAGGGAGCTAGCTGTGAAGGAAAGGCAGCAAATGCAATTTCAAATGACATTCAATACTGTTGTAAAATGACCACGGACAACTGGAAGTTTTAAAAGCTTTATCTAAAGTTCGTCTTCATTAAGCATCAAGTTTACAAGAATAAGGCAATCAATAACCAAGATAATGAAAAGTACATAACTATAGAGAAACAAAGTCAGGGTAATCATGGAAATACTAATATCAGATGTAAACAGGAAACACTATGAATTTAATGCAAAAATTCTTTAGACAGTTTAAGCAAGGTCGTTCTAGACCATATCAGGAAATGACAAACTGCAATGCAAAATATGATTTCTAAAAGGTAGGGTAACATGGGAACACGTTATGAAAAATATGCAAGACTTTACGTTTCAATAGTTGCGGCAAAAAGCATGGAAAAATCAACATGTGCAAGGTGTCTCTTTATTGAAGCAATAGACAGAAAAATAGAAAGGTGCAAGTTTAAAGAACTTAGGGCCAGATGTAGGTAAATTTTATTTTACCACCTCTTAAATACCGCATCATACCGACTCGGTATTTCAGAAGTGGTAAAATAAAAGTACCGAGATGTAGGTAAATGCAGATGTGTAATTACCGAATCGGAAACAGTCGGTATTTTCCGATGCGGGAAATACCGACCAGTTAATGCCCATTCATTCCTATGGGCTTTGAAGCCCATAGGATTGATTGGGCATTTACCGGTCGGTATTTACCGCATCGGAAAATACCGACTGTCACAAGGGTGCAGGGGGTGTCACTTTGACACCCTCTGGCACCCCCAAAAGAGGCTCGGGTGCCATGTGGCAGGCATACCTGCCCTAAGGGCAGGTCTGCCTGTCATATGGCATAGGTGTGCATGCACACATGTGCATGCACACCAGAATCGGTATTTTACCATCAAGTAGTATTTGATGGTAAAATACCGATTTTGTACTGCTTGTGGGACTCAGAAGAGTCCCACCTACATACCAATTTTCCGGAATCCGTAATGATACCGACTCGGTATTTTACATACTCGGTAAATTTACCTATCGGTAAATTTACCGAGTCTGTAAAATACAGGGACCTACATGTCAAATTGCTTTTACCGGTCGGTAACGGCCGAATTCGGCCGTTACCACCCGGTAAACGCCTACCTACATCTGGCCCTTAGAGCAGTATTTACCTAGACTGGTGTGGAAACCAAACCCTGGCCACGGGTCAGTTAAGGACAGGAAACCCTCAAGGAAGGATACCCCTCAAAGGACAGCAGGTGCAGAATGGACACCCAGGACAGGACAGGAAGACCAGATTAGGATCAGGACAGGACCCTCAGGACAGGACAGCAAACCCTCAGGACAGGACCGCTCAGGACAGGACCGCACCCGCAGTTTGGAAGCAACGCCTGCGCTCCACCCTCTCTGCAGCTATCGATCAAGACCCCGATTGGGTCAGCGAACTCCCAGCAAAGTGCTCCGCCAGCACTTTAAGGTTCAGTAGAACCTTAGTCTATGGTCAATTTCGGACAGAGTGCTCTGCAGCGCTCTGTATCTTCAGTCACCTATTGAGTACGATGGGTCAGTGACAGGTCAGCTAAACCAGACAAGTCGGACAATTCCCTAGGTGAACCCAGGGTAGATATACAGTTTGGGGACGGTGTACCACCCCCCAATGTTGCAAAGTGTCAGAATCCCTCGATTTGGATTGGTCCTAAGGTAGGATTTGGGTAACACACCAATCAAAACATTCTATTTGGATGCCTAATTTACATCTCTGGGTACCGCCTAGCAAGATTGGGGTTCCCATGAGAAACTGCAGGGAAATACAATGATAATTTTACATTGTTGCTGAATAGGGACACATGACTCCGTTCTGCTGGGTTTTGCAGGTCAGTTCTCAGGAGCATCTTGCCCATCCCTGCCAACTGGCCAAGTTCCACCAGCCAAGGTTGTCAGTTCCCCAGACAGAGGAGCATGCGCAGAAAGGCCCTCCAAGATGGCATTTGGCTCAGTCAGACCCCCATTTCCCGCGGTACATGAAAAGTAAGCGAGAACAAATTAATACATAGAAATAACATTATGAAAACACATCACAGGGTTTGTACTTTCAACTTATCACTATAAAATATACTTATGCAGTCTAAATGTTAGCTACATGTATACGTACACAAGAGCAGTGGCACGAGCAGTACCACGTTATTGGCAAAGCTATGCATTACGCATGCGCGACTATTTCCCTCCAAACCCGCGAACACATCAGGACACGTGAGTGTGACTGACGCATGCGCAGACACTTATTTCAATGCAGCGGCCATATTAAGAGACTCGAATTATTCGTTTTAGGAACACATAGGCAAGCTTCGCGGAAACTTAAAATGAAGGTTAGTAAGACGTACAAATTATTACCTTGTTACACATAAACGAGGTTCATGAATTCGGCAAGTCGCAAAATATGCGAAGCTTTGCTTTGTGGTAAATAAATAATTAATTACCGGTTCTATTTTTCGGGATACTCATATAAATAGATAGCTCAATAAATAAGAGTCAAGATTCGAGGTAGCTAGAGTGTACAGGCTTTAATCAGGCATAAAGGACAGGAACAGGACAGCCTGTACGGGAATAGGATGGCAGCTGCCGGGGGCAGGATCTGGGAGCATACGGGTAACTTTTAATAACAGTGCATTAGTATATATACTAAAAACAATTACATTGCATTCAATACAGTAGGCGTAGCAGTAGGCGGAGTTTTGTAGCAGTCGCGAAAGATAAGGGCAAAATGATGTAACAAGAAGGCGTGTACAGGGCGTATACATAGACATGTGATGTAAACGTAACAGAATATGTCATAAACGGGGCGGAAACATGGAGGGGGCTACCTGAGCAGCTGGGACCTCTAACCTAGTGGTGCGCGCAAACTGACAATGACGTGTTACTAGGGAGAACTGGGGGGCTATGACTTCTGCGCTAGAAGAGGAGACTAAAGTCTGGAGTGTCAGAGCGACATGTACCCAGGCATATCTAGTATCTGGTGTTTATAGTACATGTTGATAGAATCCAAAAGTTATCAGGGCAAAGGCTAACAGACACTAAGACTGGTGCATGCATAATTCTATATGTAGTGCGTGTGCGAGGAATATTCTATGAATATTAATACAGTATTTCTCTTACATGGAGACATAAAGGCTAGACCATGACGGGAACTATTGATGCGATTCAGTAGCTTAGGAATGCAGAGAAGGAGGGCTGGACTGATAACTAGAATCATAACATACTCTTGGCAGACTGGGAGGCAGAGCCAGGCCGAGCCGGGCACTGCGAGGCATGAAAGTAAGCGAAGGGTCAGGGATACAGGTGGGGGCTGTATCGCTCCTCGGAGAGGGTTCAGGAAACAGGAGCTGAATCTGAGTCCGGGCCCTTTTGAGGCCTAGAAACGGGGATAATTCAATGAATTAACGTGCACACTGTAAAACGTGGCAACGTAGGTTTACATAGGCCTGATATTCGTTGTATTCACGAAGGACTGGAAACTGGCATACTAGAGATGGACACAACTGTAATTGCGTCTTTAATCGATCAGAAAGGGGATACATGCATATCGATCATGCACATATGACATAACATGGGGAACACGTAGGCACATATAACATGGCAAAATTTACTTTTCCACATTCCCTCCTTGTGCCCTACGTTTCCATCAGGAAACATCTATATTCATGATACCATCTATCATTTCATACAGCATCATTTGCTCGTCTCGAATTGTCTTGGAACGGGACTTAGGACTAGGAATACAAGAGGTAGCGCAAATGCCGCAAATCGCAGGGCCACATTGTATACAGAGGCAGCAACTGAATATGATCATTACTGCAATACCTAGAAATGACAATACTTTCCATCCCCAGGCAGATATGATACTCCAGAGCCAACCGGACCATGTCCAGGTGCCTGGATTCTGGGGTAACTGATGGGCAATTTTGTGAAGTCTGGTTATAGCTGAATAAACAGACGGCGCGTTATTAGGAATGAAAATGCAGCAACTAGATCCGATGACTCTACATGCTCCTCCTCTATCGGCCAGTATGACGTCAAGAACGAGACGATTTTGGAGCACGACAAATCTCATAGCAGATTGCTCTTCGGTTAAGTTACCTAGAGCGGAAGTAGTCTCATTCACTACTGCTTCAAGGGTTCTGGTTAACCTACGTATTAACTTACTATTCTGGATAGGTCCTATAAAGAAGAAGAAACCTTTATTGAAATCTGTATACTGTTCTAGAGTAGTTTCAGTTTGATCGACAATTGGGGACTCGATCTCCCTTCTATGTCTGACGTGTACTAGATGTGTGTTTCTGTGATAGTCTGATGGGGCTAGAAAAACTGATGGCAGTAGGAAGGCAATGTAACAGGTTCCATCCCAATTGAGGGGCAGACGAACATATGCGGTCTGACCACAAACAAAATAAGAATGACGTGAGGCTTTGAAAATAGATTTCCCACTGTCACTATACTCGACAGTAGTAGTACAATCACTATGTCCTACATGTGCGGAACCATTCTTTCGGACACATAATTCGCCTTTGACTGGTAGTACTGAAATAACAGGTAAGTCTGGAGTAGTATCAGACTGAACATTCAGGACCATAAAATTCGAAGAATAATTACCTAAATTATATACTTCATTTTCTAGATCTAACCCTGTTCTATGGGAGAGACCTTGCTTGTCTGGAAAACATGTTCTATTCAGAAGGGACATATCATTGGAGGATGACGTTAACGTGGACCATGCTCCACACGAACCATTATGTGAAAACGGATAAGGAAAGAGTGGCAGAACTCCCTTCAGTGTCTGGAAAGGGGGGAGTCGACCACACACCCAACAATTAGTGGCATTGCTGGTCTGGTGTGAATAGTGTAACATTCGGATGAATGTATTATTACGCATAGCAAGACGATAGGATAGCTCGTGAGGAGGCAGATCACTAAATGTGTGCTCTACTGTAGCATTAGAAAACATATTTACATGTGAACTTGGAAAACATAAATGCAATGCATAACTTGTGCAGGTAACCATCAAACTTAGAAACAATATAAAACTTAGAAAAACGATACATCATATAGAGTTTTGACTAACTCTCTCACTATGGGGGTCTATCTCATACATGTCAGATACCTGTCTAACCGTTTCACCCAAGAGGGACTTAGACAATTAAACTGGCTGACTTATTTTACTAGACCGGAGCTTTAACTTATACTCCTGTTGCGGAGTTTTCTCTAACAGAGGAACTTTCAGTTCAGGATTCTGATCAATGTCTGGTTTCAGGCAGTCTTTAGAAATGGAACAGTCTTTAGAAATGTCCTTTAAAATTGTCTTTTTCCGGACTCCATGGAATTTCTTGATATGAGACAGATGGACCCATCCCTTGCGGCCTTCCAACTTCACGGCCGTACGGGTGGTCAGAAGGACTAGTCTTGGCTCCTTCCAGCGAGGCTCCAGCGGACTTGAGCGATCAAAGTTCCTTACGAGAACAAGGTCCCCTGGAATGACCTCGTGCGGTTTCACTTCGGTATTATCTGGAAATGCAGCGGCAACCTGTGAACGACAAGAGTGTAGGGCAGACATCAAGGAAGCTAGGTAATCTGTCAACATATTACTGGAAACATCTGTAATACTGCGGGGTCTAGGTGTACCCCACATGTTTGGGGGGCGGCCGAATACGACCTCATACGGGGACAGACCTGATCTGGAATGTGCGACCATTCGCATAAAGAATAAAGCAACTGGCAGGGCAACTAGCCAGTCTACACCTTTCTCTTTACATGTCTTGGCAATACGGATTTTCAGGGTCTGATTATGTCTCTCTACGAGACCGGCTGCTTCAGGATGGCGCACACAATGGAACTTCCACTGGTACCCTAACAGAAGGGAAACATGTTTCATTAACTCAGATGAGAATGGCTGGCCGTTATCAGAATACACGACCCTAGGGAGTCCATAGCGGGGAAAGAATTCACGAACCAACTGCTTGGCAGTGGTCGCGGCTGTGTAATCTGGAACTGGATATGCTTCTGTCCACCTGGACAAAGCGCATACAACTACGAGGACATACTTGAAACCTCGACATCGCTCCATCTGAATATAATCCATCTGGAGGACTTCAAAAGGGTGGTCAGGGGGTTGGAATCCACCTTGTTCCACCGGGACACTTTTACCTGGATTGAATTGACAACATATCATACAAGTACGGACTTTCTGCTTGGCTGCAGCTCGTAAGTGCTTGTTGAACCAAAGGTTCTGTATACTGTCTAACATGGCTTTTTCTCCTAGATGTGCTGGACTATGTGCGGTATTAATAATGACTTGAACCATAGAGTCGGGGAGAAACCATGTGGCTTTTCCCTTCGTCACCCATCCCTGATCTGTCTGGACCCCTCCTTGTTCAGACCATTTCTTGATTTCTTCGGGAGTGGCATGTAACTGTATGTCTATGACATCTTGTGTAGGGTCCTTAACTGTCATACAAGTAGTCGGATCTAGAGTGAGTGTCTGTGTCGTGTTAACTGGAATGTCTGGGGTCTGAGCTGTAAGCTTGGCTGTTCGATCTGCTAGATCGTTACCTTGGGAGATGATGTCAGTAACTTTCGTATGTGCTTTGCACTTCATGATAGCGATAGCTGTCGGTAAATGTATTGCATCTAACAGAGCTTGAATGAGGAGACCATGCTGAATCTTGGTTCCATGAGAAGTCATGAAACCTCTTTCCTGCCAGAGCACTCCGAAGTCGTGTACAACTCCGAATGCGTAACGTGAATCTGTATATATATTTACTTTCAGGTTCTTGGCACGTATGCAGGCTTGGGTCAGAGCAACTAGCTCTGCTGCTTGAGCAGACAAGGTGTCAATACGGTGTGTTTCAATAACTTCAGTGTCAGTAGTCACTGCATACGCGGCTACTAGTTCTCCTGTACTTGTTCTCATACATGAACCATCCACATAAAGTGTCAGGTCAGGATTAGGTAATGCAATGTCTGTCAGGTCTTGTCTTGGCTTAGTCATAGTGTTAATGACTTCCACACAGTCATGTGTGGCAGGATTTGGAGTAACTGACGGCAACAGAGTAGCAGGATTTAGAACGTTGCAGCGTCTGATGTCTATGTGTGGCTGGAACAGTGTCAGTTCATAACCTGTTAAACGTGCAATGGTCAAGTGCTGAGTCTGTGTTCGGTTTAAAAGAACTTCCACGGAATGTGGAACTTGTACTGTCAGGGAGTGCCCTAATACTATGGAATCACTTTGTCTGATTGCTAGAGCTGTGGCTGCAACTGACTTGAGGCACGCAGGCAAAGCCTGGGCTACTGGATCTAATGTGCTCGAAAAATAAGCACAGGGCTTGTACTGTCTGGCTTGATCTTGTGTTAGAACAGATAATGCAGTACCATCACGTTCTGTGACAAAAAGTGTAAAAGACTTACTGTAGTTCGGTGTAGCTAGAACAGGTGCTTGGCATAATGCTTTCTTTAATTCATTAAAACTAAGTGTATGTTCAGATGTCCAAGGGAGAACAGTCGATACGGCTGCCTCCTGTGTCGTTAACTGTATCAGTGGCTTGGCTAGAAATGCATACTGAGGAATCCATTGTCTGCAATAAGAAGTGAGGCCAATAAAAGCTCGTACCTCCTTCTGTGTCTTGGGCTGTGGAAGACTCGCTATTAACTGGATACGGTCTGGTGTCAATTGCCTACCCCACTTGGACAGTAAGTGGCCTAAGTAGATCACTTGCTGGACACAGAATTGAAGCTTCGAAGGGGACACCTTGTGCCCCATCTCGGCTAGGAAATACAGAACTGTAAGTGACGCACGCTCGCAGTCACGTTCAGAACGGGCTGTGATCAGTAGATCATCGACATACTGGAGCAGGGCAGTGTCAGTTGGCATGTGAATATTGTCTAGTTGTCTTTTAAGTGCTTGACTGTAAATGCTAGGACTTTCTGTGAAACCTTGAGGAGCTCGTGTGAATTTATAGCTCCTTCCATTTAAACAAAAACCGAAAAGATACTGGCTGTCTGGATGAATCGGAACACTAAAAAATGCATTCTTGAGGTCTATGACAGTAAAAAATGTAGCTTCAGAATCAATAGCTGTCAATAGAGATGAAATATCTGGGACTACTGGATACTGGGGTATGATACATTTGTTAAGTTCTCGAAGGTCAATCACTAATCGATATACTGGAGGTGCATTTGGATCAGTACGTTTCATGACTGGAATGATAGGAGAATTACATACATTGGAGTCAGTTTCTACGACCACTCCTTGAGCAATGAGCTCGTCAATAATTTTGGATAAGGCTGCTACAGCCTCAGGTGGCAATCTGTACTGTCTGATTCGTGGCAGGACTATACCTTGCTTGAGAGTCACACGATGGGGTGTGATTTGCATAAAACCTACATCAGTTGGACTTTGCGCCCATAAATGCTGCGGTACGTTTGACAATCTTGGATCAAAATCATGTAATACATAGTGACCTTTAAAGTCACGTAAAAACAATCGTATTCCTTCTGGAGAGCAGCAAATAACTGCACCTAATTCTTTTAATGTTTTAATGCCTAACAAATTTTCTGGACATGATTTCGTAAGTAACAAATCAGTAGTTCGGGACAATGGACCAACTTCTAGAGTAACTGGCTTTGAAATCTCGTTCACAATAGGCTTTCCTGAAAATCCAAGGGAAACATTTCTAGAGCCTGAGAGCGGAGCCCCTGGAACCTCGTCATGACTGATAGTAGTCCTACTTGCCCCTGTATCAATCAAAAACTTTCTGTCTTTCCCTAATACTTGACTGTGTACATAGGGACCCTCTTGATCTACAGGTATCTTGATGAGAGGCAAGCCTACCTCCCTCTCTAGGCTGTTTCATGAATACGGTTGATACTCTGGATACTCTGTCTGGGCATACTGGTACATCTGCTGTGTAACATGCTGTGTTGCAGCAATAGGCTGCGGTGCTGGAACTGTCTGTTGTGCATTCTGTGGTGACTGAGAAGTCTGTGGTACTTGTTCTGGTCTAGGCGGACGTGGTCTTTCTTTAGTCTTACCAGTAGCTATGTTGTGTTTCAGAACTGCACACTCGTTTATAAAATGACCTGGCTGTTTACAGTAATTACAAGTCCCTTTAACGGGAGCTGCAGGATGACTGGCTTGATTCGGACCCCTCTTCTGACTGTCTTGTGGAACAGATTGTGCAACTAGTACTTTCATTTTCGTGTCTTTCATACGTCTCTTTTCATGTTCTTGCTCTTCCCTGATTCTATTCTGGTGATACTGGAGCATCTGAAGCATTTGTGACGGGGTACTAGCTTGCCAGGTACTTTCGACTTTCAATACTCGATTTTTAACTTGTGGACTTGAATTCTCGACTAGTTTAGTAACAAAAAGATGAGGGTATGACTCGCTACCTGTCTTCAAACCACTGTTAATAATAAAACATTTTTCAAATCTAGAATAAAAATCACTAGTGTCTTCATCCTGTTTCTGTTTACATGCTGAGATTGCATCCCAATCTTCCTTTTTCGTGGCTAGTAACCTTGGCAAAACTTGAATTAATAACTCGGGCAATTCTTTACATTTGTCCCCAAGACCGGTACCTGGTACTCGTATTTTATCTTCAGCTTCTAGAGCTGTCCAATCAATCTTTTTCTCTCCCACCTCCCATTCTTTTTCCTTGAGTTTTTCATATACCCCTGCGGGCAACAGGACCTTTAGCATTTTAATGATATCTGGATATGTGTATTCTCCCATACGGAGCATGTCTTTTAATTCTCGATGGAACCCTGCTGGATCTTTGTCGTGACAGGGAATTAATTTCTTCATCTCTAAGAGTTCCATCTTTGTGATGGGGGTGTAAACAAATACTCGTTGCATTTCACCACCCGTTGTCCTAACTGGGTGTACTTCTCGTAACGGATGCTGTCTATCTATATAAAATGGTTTACTTTCTGGAGGTGAGACGTGAACAAAATGCGGATTCAGAAACGTTCTATATTTGTGGCGCTGTTCTAGAATGACACTAATTAAATCGGTACCTAAACCTTTCCATTTATACTGGAGTAACTCGTTCAGAACATCATGTAACGGACCTGGATCAGAATGTTGTCCCTCATACAGTGTAATGAGGTGCTGGATCATATACATACCCACCAGTCGCTGCTCGGCTGGGGGCAGTTTCAGAAACATTTGTGCCACTATTTCGTCTGGAAAAGTGGTAGAATCAGTAATCCATCGGACTGCTGATCGGGCTAGTTCTTGTTCATGCATGGTACTAAGTTCACTATAACCGATTTGTGATTTCAGAATGTGATCGGTAGCTTGAAATACTTGTTCTAGAGAACCTTGTTCTGGTGCTGGAGGAGGGAAAACTTTCTTGTGTTCTAGGCGTAAATGTCGGTCGGGAAGTCTAGTTTTACCTACATACGCTATTCTGGTAGGATTCTCGTCGTCTACCTCTTCAGTAGAAGAGTCGTTTTCCTTCTCGCTTACTTGTGCTGCTTTGCGTTTCTCGTGTAACCTTATTATTTCCTTACGAATTTTCTTGTACATACTCTCTATACAACTTAGTGTCCTGTGTCTTCCCTCGGCTATATTATCACTCCACCTTGTCAGAACTTTCATTTCGGTCGGATCTTTAGTCGGATAATCTTGTTCCCTTATTAAACAATTGATTAGAAACTTTAATAGCATGAGCTGAGTCTCAGCTTTCCTTAGTGACATGATTTCGCCAATACTTTCTGGATCATCTCCTATACGGATGAAACGATATATTCTGTCTAGATCCTCTTTCATATTCGGTAGGGTGTCCAAATACTCGGTCACCCGTCTTACACGCAATGAATATATGACCATATTATCATCGCCTGGGACTGGATCATAACGGCATTCAGTAAGAGCTCGTCTGATATCTGCAACGGACTGATATTTGGGCGTACGCTGTAACGCACGTTCATGTAACTCGACTAATGTCACACGTTTGTGTGGCGGCGGGGTACCAGGAGGACCTCCCCCCGCGACCCCTAAACTGGAATCGTCGACTGATACTCTTCGTGCTGGCAGAGTGACCGATGTAGCGGGAACTTGTACTATGGGCTGGACCGGGGGTACCGTAACAGGTGCTGTAACAGGTGCCCCGGTGGCTGGAGGAACAGGAATTACATTATTTACAGGAGCTGGCGGAACAGGATTTGCATATTCCGGGACTGTGTCGTCTAAATAGGACGAGAGAAAAATATCAGCTGCGGTCGGTTTGTGACGTAGCTTAATCGGAACTAATGGCGGCGGAAAATTACATGGTGCTTCCGGGGTTGCTTTTGGCAAGCCCTCGGCAAGAAGAGGATACATACCCTTAATGAGGGCATTCCTCTGTCTGTCTGACTGTTCGGCTTTAACTCGTTCACCTACTTCGATTAATTCCCTTTCTTGGGCTCTTTCTGAGGATTCTCTACTTAATTCTGACTTTCTGATTTCTTTTTCGGTTCTTTTATGAGATTCTTTGCGCCATAACTCGATGGCGTCTCTCTGGGACTGTCTGGATTTCTTTTTCCATAATGCTTCTTCTACTCGCATGATGCACTCGGCATCCCATGTACCTGATACAGGCCATCTATATTTCTCCTCTAATTCCTTGGTGTACTCCACCCATAAGTCTAGATATAATATGGCACTTATGCCATGCTTATGATACATAAAATGACCTGGACTGTCCCTAGGCGGGACAGGAACTGCTTCTTCTAGCAGACCTTTTCTGGTTTTTAACTGACGTAACATTGAGAACAGAGGCATAACTTAGACTGGAGTCTGGACACAATACAATACACGATAAACACAATAATTACTGTATGAAAACAAATCACTCATACCACGACATTGAAAAACACATGAAACAACAGTTTGGACAGAATATTACCTGAAATACTGAAAACAGAACACATGAATTTCTCGAGAACAGAACTTACTAGAATGACTAGATGCACTGCTAAAACAGTACGAAACTTACCGGTCTCATAAAGAGACACGTCAGGACCCGCATCCACCTAGGTGGACACTTCGTGTTGGATCTGTGTACCCAAACCCACGGACCAGAGACAAATTAATTGACCCTGTCTAGATACTACCCCAGCAACGGTACTCACCGGGCAGCAAGAATGGAAGGCCTCGGACTGGACTGGACTGCTACGACGACAGACGGACGAACTTCGGACTTCAGTTACAGGTGGGCCTCCGGATACCTCGGACCTTGGACTCTCGGCTTGGGCTCTGGTCGGGACTCGCCGCGTTCCTCCACCGCCTCGTCTGGACGCTGGACCGCAACCTCCGTCTCCTCCGTGGGCCTGAGGGACACTTGAAGCAGAAATATCTGCACGTGCACGGTATGGTTCCGTCATGGCTGCAGAGGATCAGGGGGCCTGCGTGGCTTCTCCGGCGCGTGGGGAAAGGGCAAGTCCCTATTCGGGCGCCATTATGTGGTAAATAAATAATTAATTACCGGTTCTATTTTTCGGGATACTCATATAAATAGATAGCTCAATAAATAAGAGTCAAGATTCGAGGTAGCTAGAGTGTACAGGCTTTAATCAGGCATAAAGGACAGGAACAGGACAGCCTGTACGGGAATAGGATGGCAGCTGCCGGGGGCAGGATCTGGGAGCATAAGGGTAACTTTTAATAACAGTGCATTAGTATATATACTAAAAACAATTACATTGCATTCAATACAGTAGGCGTAGCAGTAGGCGGAGTTTTGTAGCAGTCGCGAAAGATAAGGGCAAAATGATGTAACAAGAAGGCGTGTACAGGGCGTATACATAGACATGTGATGTAAACGTAACAGAATATGTCAAAAACGGGGCGGAAACATGGAGGGGGCTACCTGAGCAGCTGGGACCTCTAACCTAGTGGTGCGCGCAAACTGACAATGACGTGTTACTAGGGAGAACTGGGGGGCTATGACTTCTGCGCTAGAAGAGGAGACTAAAGTCTGGAGTGTCAGAGCGACATGTACCCAGGCATATCTAGTATCTGGTGTTTATAGTACATGTTGATAGAATCCAAAAGTTATCAGGGCAAAGGCTAACAGACACTAAGACTGGTGCATGCATAATTCTATATGTAGTGCGTGTGCGAGGAATATTCTATGAATATTAATACGGTATTTCTCTTACATGGAGACATAAAGGCTAGACCATGACGGGAACTATTGATGCGATTCAGTAGCTTAGGAATGCAGAGAAGGAGGGCTGGACTGATAACTAGAATCATAACATACTCTTGGCAGACTGGGAGGCAGAGCCAGGCCGAGCCGGGCACTGCGAGGCATGAAAGTAAGCGAAGGGTCAGGGATACAGGTGGGGGCTGTATCGCTCCTCGGAGAGGGTTCAGGAAACAGGAGCTGAATCTGAGTCCGGGCCCTTTTGAGGCCTAGAAACGGGGATAATTCAATGAATTAACGTGCACACTGTAAAACGTGGCAACGTAGGTTTACATAGGCCTGATATTCGTTGTATTCACGAAGGACTGGAAACTGGCATACTAGAGATGGACACAACTGTAATTGCGTCTTTAATCGATCAGAAAGGGGATACATGCATATCGATCATGCACATATGACATAACATGGGGAACACGTAGGCACATATAACATGGCAAAATTTACTTTTCCACAGCTTCATCAATCCCCTCTTTGATGATATTTACTATCATCACAAAATAAATGGAACCAGATGCCAACTTTCTTTCACACTTTATACAACTCTATTTCTTCCAGCAATCGCTCCAGCTTCTCTCTTTCAGTTTTGGTAGGGTGAGAATTCTTCACCTTTTTATAGATCTGATTATTCATCTCTTCTAAGTCAAGCTCATCCACACTTCGTTTCACCCCTCTTGCATTCACTTCATGCTTTCTGGTGTGCTTACGACATTTGCAACAAACAAATATGAAGAATAGGATGAGACCTATAATTCCAATTGGCATCAGTACCTTGAACAATAAGCTTTTACCTACGCTAGCAAGCCAATTACCTACATTTGAGAGACCATCTACCAGTCTCTTCCAGGCACTATCAACCTCCAGTGGTTTGAGTTCCTTTGCCAAATTAGTAATGTTTTTCACATATCTTTTAAGCTGCACACTTTTGTCCGGAATATAAGTGCAACAATGTTGCGCCTTCAACCTCCGGCAGACTCCGCCCTCTTTCGCTAATAAGGTGTCAAGAGCAAGTCGGTTCTGTAAAACCATTTATCTAATCGCAACCATTTCGGTATTGACCAGCAGAAATCCATGAGCTGTGTCAGTAGACAACACATCCACTATGGTGGACAATTTGCAAATTCTGTGAGTGTTCAGAACCACTCCCACTCCAGGTATCAGTGCACTGAAAATACTACCCATAATTTCACCTACACTTTCTCTTTTACTGCGCACTAAGCCATTAGTATTTTCACTGCTTCCAGCAACTCCATTCACATGGTATATTTTCGGGAAGACAATGCCAAAATAGCAGCTTCCATACCAGTGATCCGGCAATTTGAAATAAGCCTTGTCCCCACAAATATAATAAATTCCAGGAAACACAGGCTCTGACCCATTTTTGAAACCCCAACCTCCAATTACCTTGTAATTATGTTCGCATTCACTGGAACCAATGAAAATGTTATTATAATAGCTAGTCTTCTCGCGGTGAAGACATAGCTTGCCTTTCTTTTCAAAATCCAGCAACAGAGCAGGACCCGCCCCACCAGTTGAGGTGCCTTCCATGTTCTCTGCCCATCTTGGCCTTTTCTGACTTTCGTCATTTGCCTTCTTTTGTATTTTAATTCTCCTTTTCTCTGCCATGTTCAGGAACATCTTTTCCTGCTCACGCAAAGAACAAGTCAAGTTATCTCTGTGTGCGTCACCTATGTCGATATTACCTATAGTCAGAAAGTATTCGCCCATATAGCGAGTAACGTCACTTTTGGTATGTACAGGATTCAGGTTCCCACGTATAGGAAGTTCAGAAAAGATCACGTCATTGTTAGAGTAATAATACTGTAACGGTCCTCTTTTGTAAAATAAACTAGCTAAAATGCTACAGGAGATTCCATATGTCAACGGCAAGTGATGGTATGTCACGCCTTCAGCTACAGAGGTAGGTAGCTTCATGCAGACATAGCAATCTTCAATTTCCATAGTCTCTACATAGTGTATTAACAAGTTTGCGAAAACATTTAAGTGTGTCCTGTTCTTAACTCCATGAAAATGTAGTCCTCCCTCATCTGATGCTTCTAAGTCTTGTTTTGTTTGTCTCAGTGCTCTCTCATGTCTTGCTACACTCTGTGTTGTCAGTTCTTCACTGTCAGTTTTTACAATTTCAGTAGGAACAATATTAGTATCTTTGCTTACAGCAAAGGGAATAAAAATCGTTAGTCCTATCCAAACTAATATCAGGACAACTATACTACAGACACATACCTTGCAGCATGTTTTGCAACAGCTGCGACTAGGTCTACCATTCACGCTTGAATCAGACATTTCGGCTTCAGAAGAAGTTTCTCGACCCCTCTTTGTGACTTTACACCAGTATCTTACTCTGTGCAAATTCACGGTGGTTCGTCTTCTTCTTCGTCAGAGTACTCAGGGACGGGCTCTCCGTCGCTTACGTCAGTTATATCAAGATCTTCAAGTTCTTCTAAAACGAGCGTCCATTCAGGAGACTTGTACTTTTTGTTTTGTCTCTTTATTCGATCACTCCTTCTGTTGGAGATACCTTCTTGTTGCTTGGCTATGCGAGCACTTCTCCTTTCTTCTGCACGTTTTTCTTCTACTGTTTTTATCCTTAGCCTCAATTTCTTGACAAATCCAGGCTCAATGTGCTTTCTTTTCTTAAGTCTTTTAGTTGGCACTTGGACTTCGTTTTCTTCTCTTGCCCACTTATTTTCATTAGTTTGTGGCAATTCTGCTTCAGTTTCTTCTTCTTCTATCTGACTAATTCCAGGGCTAGCATCTATTTCTTCTGCCTGGGTACTAATCTGGCCTTGTTCAGGTGAATTTTGTGTTTGCTTTTCAAATGTCTCTGATTCTGTTTCCTGAACACGTTCTTCTAATCCTACCTGATCCTGTTCAAGCACTTCGATCTCTTGATTTTCTTCCGCTCGAACTATTACGCTATGTCTAGTCTGTCCCTTCTCGATATCAGGAGTCAGTGGGGGAGTATCAAACACTTGCTCTGTATCCTTCACTTGTTCAGTATCGGGCACTGGCTCCGTATCATTCACTTGTTCTGTATCAATCACGTGCTCTGTCCCTGTCTGACCTTCTCCTTCCTCAGTTTTGATGTGAATCTCAAGATTCTGAGGTTCTTCGCCTGTGCCTTTCTTTTCCTCTCTAGTCCACTCTCTACCTTCCCAAAGTCTCTCACTTGTTCGAATGGGGTCTTCAGTGAGATCAATCAATGGAATCCACTCCTCTGGCCATATGCTAGGCAGCTCGTCTTCAGCTACTTCTGGCTCAGCTTCTTGGACCCCTTCAGCAGGCTGGGCTCTTGGTAGTTCGTTATCAACTATTCTTGGGCCAACGTCTGCTGATTCTGCAGCTCGACTGGTACTGGGCTGTACGTCGTCAGCTACTTCCGGTCTGGCTCCTGCAGAGTCCTCTGCTGGACGCCCTTCTTCTTCAGGCTCTTTGTCTGGTAATACCTTCTTGGTGTGGCTGGCGTGTATCCAACGTGGAAACCCTGCACACTTTACTGCTGTGGTAGTTACCAGGATCACCTGACGTTTCTCTCCCCACCTGGGCTCCAGGCAGCTCTTCCGAGTATGCTTCTTTATCTTGACCCAGTCTCCAGGGACCAGTTTGTGGAGAGGAGTCGTTGGATTGAGGATGGCGTCTTCTCCGATCTGGCGAGAGATAGAACGCACTTGGTCACCCAATCTCTTGCAGTATTCAAGTACCAAATCATCAGTAATACTCAACAGTTTGCTTCCTGGTACCCATGCTTGTCTCATCACTCTTCCCATAATGATTTCATGGGGACTTAGGCCTGTCTTGCGGTCAGGAACACTTCTGAGTCCCATCAGGACCAGGGGCAGGGCCTTTACCCAGGTCATGCCAGATGCATCACACAGTTTTGCTAGTCTGTTTTTGATAGTTCCATTTACTTGTTCCACTATTCCAGAAGCCTCTGGACGGTATGCACAGTGAAGCTTCTGTGAAATTCCAAAGGCCTTACAGAGTTCGTCGATCACCTCATTCTGAAAATGTCGGCCTCTATCTGATTCAATAGTGACTGGAACCCCGAACCTAGGTATCAGTTCTTTTAATAAACACTTAGCTACTGTTATTGCGTCATTTTGGGGAGTAGGGAAAGCCTCCACCCACTTTGAAAGTAAACAGACCATGACAAGGACATATCGCTTCCCTTCGCATCGGGGCATGGTGATGAAGTCAACCTGTATTCTTACAAAGGGACCCCCTGACCTCCCAATTTTTCCCAGTTCAACCACAGTTTTCTTTCCTGTGTTCATCTTTTGACATGACAGGCACCTCTGGCAGAGGGACTCTGCTACTTTCCTGAACTTTTTACTGTACCAAGTCTGTTGGAACACTAGAATCATGGCGTCCCTACCAATGTGTGATCCTTCATGTATCAATCTCGCCATTGTGCTAAGTAAGTGTCTAGGTAACACAGGCATACCAGTTGGGCCAAAAATGACACCATCCACACGTCTTGGTCGACACCCATCTTCCTTCCACTTCTCTCTTTCTTGCCAAGGTGCCGCCTGCTGCCACTCTTTCACTTCATCCCATGTAGGCACTTCTTCAAACACTTGAAGTTGGCAGCTGGTTCCGGCCCCCCCTCGCTTTGGATTTATGATATACCGATCTCTGGCGCACCATTGGGCCACTCGATCAGCAAAATCAATTCCCAGTGATACAGTGTCAATGCCCTTCTTATGAGCAACACATTTTACCACTGCCAGTTCCTTTGGTAACTGGATTGCCTCTAAAAGGTCCTGAACAACTTTTCCGTTTCGAATAGGGGTACCTGATGAAGTCAGGAACTCCCTCTGTAGCCATAATTGGCCAAAGTCATGCACAATCCCATAACAGTACTGACTGTCAGTATACACTGTTATGCGTATGTTTTTTCCAATTTGGCAAGCTTTTATCATAGCGATCAATTCGGCTACTTGTGCAGACTTTATGTTATATAGATAACCTGCCTCTTCAATTTTGTCTAAGGTGACTACCGCATATGCAGCACTCAGGCCTCCTTGTTCATGCCTTAGACATGAACCATCTACAAATAATTCTTTGTCATGCACTGGCAATGGTGTTTCTTTTATGTCTGGGCGTGGCTTGGTGTTGAATTCTGTTAAATCAATGCAATCATGCTCATCGTCCACCCCACCTCCCATATCCATTGGGTCGGGGAGTAAAGTGGCAGGGTTCAAAACACTGCATCTAACAATGTTTACATTTGCAGCACCCACAAGAATCCTCTCGTATTTAGTCAGCCGACTAGGGGTGAGATACTGAGTTTTTGTTCTGGTCAATAAAATTACCACTCCATGTGGAACATACACAGTTACAGGATGTCCCATGACAATGGACTCACTCTGCTCTAAACTTGCGCAGGTAGCAGCTACTGCTTTCAGACAACCTGGTAATCCAGCAGCCACTGGATCCAGGGTGGCAGAGAAATATGCTACAGGCCTTCTCGTCGTGCCATGATTTTGTGTCAGGACTGACAACGCGCAATTATCGTGAGTGTCACAGAATAGGGCAAATTCCTTGGAATAGTCTGGCATTCCCAATGCAGGAGCAGTACACAGACAATCTCGCAGTTTGGTGAAGGCTGTTAAGCTTTCATCATCCCATTCTACAATATCTGGAGTTCCTCTCTTGGTCAATTTTATCAAGGGCCTAGCCAGGACTGCAAATCCCAGAATCCACTGCCTGCAGTATCCTATCACTCCCAGGAACATTCTGATCTCTTTCTGAGTACGAGGTAACTGCATCTTTTGAATTATTCTCACTCTTTCGGATGTCACTTTCCTGACACCTTTCTCTATCTGGTGCCCCAGATATTTCACCGATTTTGTACAGAACTGTAATTTTTCAGGGGCCACTTTATGTCCCTTATCACTCAGGTGATTCAGTAGGGCAATGGTGTCAATCACGCAATCCCTATGACTTTTAGACGCCACCAAGAGGTCGTCTATGTATTGCACTAGGACAGAGTTCCCAGGTAAGACCAAAGTTTCCAAACATTTTTTCAAGATCTGATTAAAGATAGAGGGGCTCTCTGTGTACCCTTGAGGGACCCGGTTCCAGACATACACGTGACCATTGAAGGCAAATGAGAAAAGAAATTTGCTATCTGGATGCAAGGGAATGGAAAAGAATGCATGACACAGGTCTATCACAGTGAACCACTCAGCATCCCAGGGAATCTGATACAGAATCACTGCTGGGTTCGGGACAATAGGGCAGCAGGGGACCACTATTTTGTTGACTTTTCGTAGGTCCTGCACTACTCTGTACTTGCCACTAGGCTTCTTGATGCCCATAATCGGTGAGTTACATGGGCTACTCATTACTTCCTGTATGATGTTTCCTTCTAGCAATTTCTGTATTTCCAGGGTAACACCAGCTCTCACTTCTGCATTCATTCTGTAGGGTTTTGTATTGGGGTATACTGCATTGTCCTTTATTGCTATTTGTATGGGGTCCACATTTTTCATTAACCCTACGTCTTTCCCAGTAAAGTCCCATACCTCTGGCTTCACTGCTTCTTGGAGTTCTTTGGGTAAATCCTGCATAGTCATTCGTTTAATTTCTGAGTCCGGTCTTATTAGCATTAACTTATAAATGCCATCTTCATCTGGGGTCTGAATTTCAACACCCTTTGGTGTGCAAAAGATGGTACAGTTCATTTTGCACAGCAAATCACGTCCCAGTAAGTTTACTGGACTGGTGTCACAAACGACAAATCTATGCATTTCCTTAAAGTTTCCAATTGAGATCTCCATGGGCTTGGTAACAGGAGTACTAATCAATTGATTAGATACACCCACTACTTGGATGGCTTCTCCCGAGAGGGGTAGGTTTGGAACGTCCACTGTTCTCACAGTAGAACGGGTAGCGCCAGTGTCCAACAGAAAAGTGACATCATTTCCGTCAACCTTTCCTTCAATGTATGGTCCGGACTGGTCTACCGGCAAGGAGGCGCCAAGTACGCACTCTTCGTCCTCCCCTCTCAGGCCCAGTCAGTACTGGTCATCACAAAGAAAGGTATCGTTTAATAAATACTGCGAAGTTGCTGCATTTCTGTTCTCATTGCTTTCCCAGACTTCTATCTCATCTCCCTCTGCTTGTTTTCCCTTGTATACTTGCTTTGGTGCTCGGGGCACCTGAACCGTTTTTACCTGTGGTTGAGTCTTTCTTGGTCTTTCTTTCTGCGTCTGTGGAGTTAAATCAGGTGTTTTGGGGTTATCGTCTGGCAAGTAAGGACACTCGTTACGCCAGTGTCCAATTTCTCCGCACTGGTGACAGGGAAATTTCTTCATAGCCTCCTCCCTGCTCATTTTGGGCCGGGGCTTACCTCCTCCCCCACCCCCAGGACCTTGGTTCTGAGTGTTTTTGACCATGTTACTCAACTGTTTTTCCTGCTGTTCTGCGAGCTTCACCTGAGCCCACATGACCTTTTCCTTGAGAGCCTTTTTCTTTTCTGCCATCTCGTCCTCGCAGTACTTTGCGTACCGCAGGACCTCATCTATCTTTTTGGACTGCCAACAGATTTTGTTATCCTTTATCCACTGACAAATTTCAGGCCTTAAACCATTTACAAACCTGTAAATGAAATGCGTCATGTCCTTCATCTCGATGTTATCTATACCACTGTATGTTTTAAACACCTGCAACAGCCTTTCATAATAGGAGTGGACTGTCTCCTCTCTCTTCTGCGTTGTTCTATCTATCCTGGTCCAATCCGTTTCCTTTGCTGGCACCTTATTTTTCAAATGCTGAATTACTTGATCATATTTTTTCATTACTTCAATGGACGGCTCCCCTGTGTTAGAGTCCCTCGGGTACTCCTCACTAGGCCAGCCTATGGCTATTTTACACTCGGTCCATATATCGACCGTGACCAAAATGTCGAAAAACCCATCCAGGTCTTTCCACAGGCATTTTTGCACCTTTACGAACCTTTCCACTTGCCGGTACCAGTCAACTGGGTTTTCGCGCAATTTCGGGAAATCGTTAGTAAAGGACACAATATCCTGTCTGGACCATGGAACGTGCACATACCTCCCACCTGGCACTTCACGCATGGGGCATAATGTTTCGGGCTTGTCTACTTCTCTCAAAGGGTATTCAGGGGTAGCTTGTCTGGATCGAGCCTCATCTTTCTTTCGTGCCCACCTGCTTCTCCATTTTTCCACGTCTCCCCATTTTTGCAAAACTGCAAGCAACTCTTTAATCTGCAACTTCTTCCCTGACACATTCAAGTTCTCTAAATCCTTGTCTGAGAATTCAGCTCTGTAAGGCTTTTGTAAGGGCTTGGATCTTGAAATATCTACCCCCATACTAGCTGCGGTGTCTGTCAGCTTTTCGTGGAGCACTCTGGTACTTCTGGTAAGGCTTTTACACATAAACAGCAATTCTTCTTCAGAATAGGTGTTTAATCTGTCTAATCCCACATTTCCTGCCATCAATTCCTCTATTTCTACCCTCAGCTTGTAGAGGTCTAAAGGTTTCGTTTGCGGAGCCTGTTTTTCTAATTCACGACTCCAATTTTCAATTTCTTCCGGGGTTACCAAAGAGACACTCCTAGTACCTGACGTTGATTCTAACTTAATTTCTTTTGTATTAAAAGGATGTTGCCGCTTCGGCACTCCCTTCCCGTTCTGTTTGTTCGGCAGGTCCAAGAACACAACTTCGGACTCGCACTCACTGGACTGATCGTCTATCAGTAGGGGCTCCTGCCTCGGCGGGGCCATTATTGGGTTCATAACTGGAGTGTTCGGACTTCCTTGATTATTCCCGTACAACGGAACTACTGGTCCGATTGTTACCGGAATAGTCAAAGCTTCAGGACTAGTATTTAACTGGGAGATCTTCTGAATTATTTCTGTCCTCTGTCTAGCTATGGCCTCTTGCTCCCTTTCATCTAGTACTCTTCCTAAGGTTCGGTCAGGTATTATCTGTGGGGTCAGGTGAGGGGTAAAACTCGGGGCAGTAGGATGCGTCTCACTGGGTCCTCCACCATAATTTGGTTTTGGTAACAAAGTTCCTGTGTCAAATGACCTGCGCTCTTCCCCATATGGAGGCTGCAAAAAGGGCACTCCTGAACCTAATGGCTTTTCTTCGTTCTCATAAAGAGGTCTGGGGAAGAAGGCTCTTTCACGGGAATATTTTTCCTCCGGGCTCACGGGCATACTAGGATATATATTTCGTACCTCCGCGGGTCCGGGATTCTCAAAATAGGGCAATACCTGGCCACCTCCCCCCCTACATAGGGATCTGTCCTCCTCCTTGATAGATGGACGCTTGGGATTTTCTCCTGTACTGGAAGGTCGGGCTCCCTCATTATAAGGGGGCGGACTTCTCGTAAAGATGTCATCTAACAATTCATCGTCTGACTCCCCAAGGGCTCCCCAATGCTTACTCTTTTCTGTCCTTTTCTCTCCCACCGAAGGGTTACCTGCTGGCATCATGGGAAACAGACCCTCAACAATCATGCTCTGCCTCCACTGTTTCATCTTTTTATCCCTAGTCTCTTGTTTCAGCCTTGGGTACCACTTGGTCAGACCTTTGTCCATCCGGGGTTTCTCTCTTTCAAAAGCCTCAATCTCCCATTCCTCTAATGCCTCATACTGCGTTAGTCTCGGTCTGGGATGCAATTCATTCATTCGGGTTCTCAAATTAAATAAAATCCTACCATTGAAAGTACCGTCTAACGGAAAAGCCAATATTCCGTCATCTTTTGTGTACTTTACCCAATTCTCCAACCACACACAGGTATTGTACCCTCGGTCAAACATCATGAACGAGGCGGGAGTATTCGGTGGCGGGACAATAACGCCCTCTCTGGATTTAATCGGTTTGTCTGTTTTGAAATAATTCTTTACCCTATTTACAAGGGACATCTTTCTCTTCGTTCCGTACATAATATCGTATCTATTAGCTTTCCACTGATCCCTTTCAAACCCTTGGTTTCTTGGATCGGGTCTAGTCTCTGGACAATACGAGTGCCACATACGATTTCTACGCTTAATTCTGTTTACAAAGTCACCTCCAATCAGAACGCGTCTTGCAATTCCGTGCGACCAATGAGGTGCACGCGTTCAAATATTTTCGGCCAATGGGTGCGCGGCCCCTTCGTGAGACTGTCCTCACGCTCCGGCGCTTCACCCCTCCTTTACAATTCCAGCCCCGCTACCCGCCCGCTGCTTCTACCAATCCCAGCGCGGCACGGAGTGACGTCAGAGACGCTTCGCGGCTGACTCCCTCCCTTCACAAGGTAACGGAAACTTTCTTTCTTTCTATAGTGCTCAGTGCTTGGTTATTTTACAACAAATACACATTCGCCACAGTGCTCAAGTGTCTAGACAGAAAGATTTCCTTTACTGCAAGTAAACTACCTCCATTTACTTTCACACACTGCGGGTAGAACTCTTCCGCCTACCCTTCACTCTAGCATCGGTGAACCTGTTATTCTCCTAAACTCATCCACTTCTCCGGGATATATCCGAGTCTAAGGTTTCCCAGCGGACCCCTCTGCTTTCACCCTAGCTCCGAGGAACCTGCTACTCTTCCGATGTGACCCTTACTAGGTTACGCCACTATGGGAATTTTGCCAATGAACCTCGTTACTGACATTTATTCACACACGTATTCAGAAAAACCCTAGTTAGTGCTTCTCGGTTATCCTACCCTGCACCTAACTTTCCTCGAGCCTGCGACCTCAGGACAATGGATTCTATTCACCACTTGCCCTTTCAATTCCCCGGGGAGTTCGGACAACATAAAACGAGACGGTTTACAAATGCATGGATTAGTACATATAATAATATAAGAACAAGAATAACAATGATAAAACAATTCATGAATTAAAAAACAGCGTATCCACAAGAGAATGATCAGCTCTCTCGGAACAGCTGCTCTTATAGCAGTATTAATGTACTAGCAGCTACCGACTTAGCTAGCCTAACTAATCCTGCCTAGCCTTCAACTAGTCCCTAACCATCCTCTGCGCTACCAGAAAAACTGATAGAGCGCGCGAGGTCACCCAGCCAATAATTTCGCCGTTTCCGGCTTCGGGCCCATATACTTTCAATTCACAATATTCATTGACAGGGCGACTTCACGGGCTGCTACCAATTTGTGTGAATTCCCTACTGTTATTACTCAGTGTACCCGACTTACCATCCACCGACACGGGTACCTATGACCTCAACGGATCAGGGAGCTAGCTGTGAAGGAAAGGCAGCAAATGCAATTTCAAATGACATTCAATACTGTTGTAAAATGACCACGGACAACTGGAAGTTTTAAAAGCTTTATCTAAAGTTCGTCTTCATTAAGCATCAAGTTTACAAGAATAAGGCAATCAATAACCAAGATAATGAAAAGTACATAACTATAGAGAAACAAAGTCAGGGTAATCATGGAAATACTAATATCAGATGTAAACAGGAAACACTATGAATTTAAGGCAAAAATTCTTTAGACAGTTTAAGCAAGGTCGTTCTAGACCATATCAGGAAATGACAAACTGCAATGCAAAATATGATTTCTAAAAGGTAGGGTAACATGGGAACACGTTATGAAAAATATGCAAGACTTTACGTTTCAATAGTTGCGGCAAAAAGCATGGAAAAATCAACATGTGCAAGGTGTCTCTTTATTGAAGCAATAGACAGAAAAATAGAAAGGTGCAAGTTTAAAGAACTTAGAGCAGTATTTACCTAGACTGGTGTGGAAACCAAACACTGGCCACGGGTCAGTTAAGGACAGGAAACCCTCAAGGAAGGATACCCCTCAAAGGACAGCAGGTGCAGAATGGACACCCAGGACAGGACAGGAAGACCAGATTAGGATCAGGACAGGACCCTCAGGACAGGACAGCAAACCCTCAGGACAGGACCGCTCAGGACAGGACCGCACCCGCAGTTTGGAAGCAACGCCTGCGCTCCACCCTCTCTGCAGCTATCGATCAAGACCCCGATTGGGTCAGCGAACTCCCAGCAAAGTGCTCCGCCAGCACTTTAAGGTTCAGTAGAACCTTAGTCTATGGTCAATTTCGGACAGAGTGCTCTGCAGCGCTCTGTATCTTCAGTCACCTATTGAGTACGATGGGTCAGTGACAGGTCAGCTAAACCAGACAAGTCGGACAATTCCCTAGGTGAACCCAGGGTAGATATACAGTTTGGGGACGGTGTACCACCCCCCAATGTTGCAAAGTGTCAGAATCCCTCGATTTGGATTGGTCCTAAGGTAGGATTTGGGTAACACACCAATCAAAACATTCTATTTGGATGCCTAATTTACATCTCTGGGTACCGCCTAGCAAGATTGGGGTTCCCATGAGAAACTGCAGGGAAATACAATGATAATTTTACATTGTTGCTGAATAGGGACACATGACTCCGTTCTTCTGGGTTTTGCAGGTCAGTTCTCAGGAGCATCTTGCCCATCCCTGCCAGCTGGCCAAGTTCCACCAGCCAAGGTTGTCAGTTCCCCAGACAGAGGAGCATGCGCAGAAAGGCCCTCCAAGATGGCATTTGGCTCAGTCAGACCCCCATTTCCCGCGGTACATGAAAAGTAAGCGAGAACAAATTAATACATAGAAATAACATTATGAAAACACATCACAGGGTTTGTACTTTCAACTTATCACTATAAAATATACTTATGCAGTCTAAATGTTAGCTACATGTATATGTACACAAGAGCAGTGGCACGAGCAGTACCACGTTATTGGCAAAGCTATGCATTACGCATGCGCGACTATTTCCCTCCAAACCCGCGAACACATCAGGACACGTGAGTGTGACTGACGCATGCGCAGACACTTATTTCAATGCTGCGGCCATATTAAGAGACTCGAATTATTCGTTTTAGGAACACATAGGCAAGCTTCGCGGAAACTTAAAATGAAGGTTAGTAAGGCGTACAAATTATTACCTTGTTACACATAAACGAGGTTCATGAATTCGGCAAGTCGCAAAATATGCGAAGCTTTGCTTCATCAGTATTACACAGACGCACTAACCTACCATTCCTACGTGAGTAGATAAGGATATCTTGGTCCTGATGAAATGCTGTGATCCTTTGGACTATAATAGGCATGAAACATGCTGTCCCCTTCTTTCGCACACACACTAAGTAGGTCCTGAGGGGTCCATCATAAATTGCTCTCACCTTGCCTTACTAGTTTTTTTAACCATAACATAGGAACCCAGCGAATAAAGAAGCTTTGGGGTCCCTATAGTTATATTTATCATACACACCCTCTCAGACTTTTCTCCCACACGCCCCACCTCCCTACTCTACTCACATCATCAAAAAGAGTAGAATTCCGGCAAATAAATCCCCTGCGGGTTCCATTGGGCATCCCCTTTCCCCTAGGAACTGAATGCCCTTTGTTTTTTACCTGACTCAGTGGCACATATGCTGGACCTTTTTCAAGCCCATGTCACACTCTTTTTTATCTACGTATAATAAATGTGAACATGTACATTGAACCCTTGCAATGATCCTGTTTCACTTCTGGGGTCCGCAGGTAGTGTAAAGTGATACCTGTCGAAAAGAACAGAAAACAGTACATATATCAACATGTAGTCAAAACATTGCACGAATCCGTACATTGCAAGCTAATGTAATGTAGTGGTTCTGCACATGAAACAGTGTATCATGATGTGTGCAAGTTCTCATGAAACACCGGTTGCATATATGGGATTTCTTTCCAAATTAATTGTCACCGAAATTTGGTAATAAATTAAACTCCAGATTTCCATACAAATGGATCGTAACTTTCCTACAATGTTTGGATCGGGAGTTATTTGTGCCTGTGTGCCCAATTGACTTTCAAAGTATGTTTATAACTGCAAAGAGATTGGCAACGCTCTACACCACTAAATGTACATAGAGACCAGTCTATGGTTACCTTTGGTTATACCATCAGCATAGGGAGCAATGTTCTTGGAGAACACAAAACCATAAACATGTTGTGTTTAACACCTTCGCTGTGGCGGCTATTCCGCCGCAGCGCTAACGGTCGCGGAGGGCGCGCGGCTCACCTGCGCTGGTGACAGAACCGTTCCGTCACGGCTCGCGGGTGAGCTGTGCTTGTGACGGAACGGTTCCGTCACGGCCCCGCCCGCTTAATGAAACGCGCCGCGCAGGCGCGAAATCAGAGCAGCACAGGCGCGGCGAGCGGGCCATGACGGAACGGTTCCGTCAATAGCGTCGAAGTAGTTAAAATAAATTGTGTATAAGCCAGATTGATGAGACATGCACTTGTGTTTGCTTTTTTATGTTTTCACTGTATTAGAAATTGGGTTTTAGGTTGACTGGGTTAAGAGGCCTTGTCACATAGCTACCACAAACCTAGTAAGGGTAACAAGCAGGCAAACCATAAATTAACCTGTGATCAATCTCTGGTAGCCTAGCACAAAGCAGTCAGGCTTACCTTAGAGGAAGTGTGTAAAGTATGTGTTCAACACTTTAAACAGCAAAAACACCACACAAACGTTTTCCACCCCGGTCAGAAAAATTTAGCATAATTTAATAAATAAAATAAGACCAAAATGACAGCAATCAAATAAGTAGAACTTGCGAGATATATTTTTAAAGAACATCTTTAAAATAGTGCTTAGAAGCAATAAACACTTACTTGGGATATCTGATCTCACCAGAACGGGGCAAAATCAAATGTTCAGGCCAACTGTGATAGAGCATTGGCTTGATAGTGTATACATGGACCAAGTGAGGTTTGATGAACAAAAGTACCTTAATCTTGGCTGTATTGATGTTGAAGATGCGGGGTGCAGTGTAAAAAGTTCAGTCGGGTCGGGGACAATCGATATTTGCCCGGCGGTATTGCCTCTGTGACCCTCTAGTTATTAAATCAAATGAAGAGGCAGGCGCTGGAGACTGGAAAGCAGGAAACAAGGTTTTTTTATTCTCTCCGGAGGAGAACACAACGAAACGGACAGAAGGTATCGTTCTGAGGTGCTCTAACTGTATTCCTGAGGCCTGGCCTCTTATACACACATTTATGACTTTATTGTAGATTACACATACATGTTAAATCTTTGATGTACGGAAAAGACATTCTCGGAACTCCCCTTTGGGTCCGTTCCCACACACATTTACAGTTGAAGTCCCCACCCTAGTCACAACAGGTGATGAGCATCGCGCAGCTGGATAATCCGCCGATTCACGGAATGTGGGGGGTTTGATCGGATCTCATGGGGTGGGGGCTTTGATCAACCCGGGGATTCTTTGATGGGGGAAGCTTTCCATTGTACGGGGAGGGGCAAAGATGGTATCGGCAGAGCTGGGTGTCGGCCTGGGAACGGGGAAGACAAAACGGGCACACGGGGAAGAAGGGGGTTTGCATCTAAGGGCCGGAGATCATGAAAGGAAAGCAGGGAGGTGTCGCGCTGGGAACAGGATGAGGGCCTGGGGCAGAGCAGCGCCGAAGAGGGGTTTATGACTCAAGGCAGGTGCAAGCAGGGGGTGGTCAGCGTGCAGGCTTAGCGAAGGCAAAGGGCTATGTCAGGGGCCAGCGGCATGCAAAAGGGTTTGTTCTGATCGGGGCATCTTAAAATGGCGGGCGCGCACGACAAAAGTGTGGCATCAGGGGAAGAGGCAAGATGGCGCAGATAATGTTCACCAAAACGTACTAATTTTCAACAGTCCTCCCTTTAACATATTCAAGACATCTTGCTGGTTCATTTTGTACTCGGGTCTATTGTGGTGGGCATGAGAAGGAAAACGGTAGGAACCCTAGATGAAAAAATTGTAAACAATACATTTTGAGATTTCTAGTTTTTAGGAGGTGGGCCTATTTGATAAACTTTGATAAACTTGTTCAGCAGGAAAGTCATAGGAATGTAATACAAAAAACGGTTCTGTAGCGAGCAGCAAGTACATATCATAACGTGAACTGGCAGGTTATTACATATTTCAGATTCGGATTGGAGCAGGATCAATACAATGGCGGCTGGGAGAGAAATGAGGCATAGCAAAAACGGTGATTGTGGATGTCAAATGTTCGAAGTTTTACGCGTTCTCATTGTTCTTTGTGGTCTTTCGTTGGCGCTGTTGAGCACCGGCGGTGGAGCTACGAGTCCAGCTCTGTTCTAAGTTCTGCGTTGCAGGGCACGACCCTTTCCTCGCGTTTCTGGTCGGTAAGGTCCTTTTCGCCCTGTGTCCTTTGAGGTGATTGTCAGAAAGTTCCGA
This sequence comes from Lissotriton helveticus, assembly GCF_964261635.1. NCBI lineage: Eukaryota > Metazoa > Chordata > Amphibia > Caudata > Salamandridae > Lissotriton > Lissotriton helveticus. Next base: position 1,035,872,749 of record NC_136063.1, read on the forward strand.
TGGAAGAAGAGCGTCCAAAACAGTCCATAGGGTAGGTCAGAGGAAAAAGGGGGTGGAGCAAGGCCAAATTGGGAACAAACTAGGGGAACGAGAGACTTCAAATAGGCGGGCGTGTGACAGAATTCAGAGAGCGGGGACTTGTCGACAGGCACTGGACGTCGAGCAGGGGCATCAGGTCGACCCTTTCTTTTCATGCTGTCGAAAACAGCGCCTCGTCCTGCAGCTCTTTTCTGTCGTGGTCTCGCCTTGGCTAATGTCGCAGGTGTTCCTTAGTCTGCAGTCAGGCCTCGTGCTCCCACATCCGGTCCTTCTCTCCTCCAACAGCAGTACCCTTAAACAAGTTTGAAAAGACAGTCTTTAGAAAATTTGCAGATGGAGATAATCAAAAAAGTCTATTTCTCTCCCAGCTCCAGGCAAAGAATGAAAAAATGCTCGTTCTCACAACTGGCATATGAAATGACCGGTGACGGGCCTGTTGGATTTACTTATGACTTTCCTTCATAATTAGTTCACGACAGTTCATCTGATGGTGACCCACCTTCGTGAGACGAACCTGGCGAAGATATGCTGTTCTCTAGAGTTTTACATTTACAAAGGGTACTGTGAGTCATCAACATGGTACTACACAGGTATTTTGCTGAGAGGCGAACATGACTAAAACATCTCCTTTCTGTAGATGCATCCTGCTTTTAAACTACTACGGGGTTCATTTCGGTTATTTCTTTACCTTGGGCTAATCTGTTAACCTTGTAAAACATCATTCTGGATCCTACGTAACCTTTTACAGCCCGATTACTTAATCAGGAAGGACAGGGGTTTTATGGGAAACAACCAGGGACATATACAGGGGAGGTAACGGGGGTGATCATTTTTTCGGCTTGGGTATTGCGACAATTCGGGGAGAGGAGGGTCGCGTATTCTGAGGTCCTTGTTTTATACTATAGGAGCCGTTGACATGTAGTTCCCTTATTTCGGGTCAGATTAGGGAACCTCTGTCGTCTTACCTGTCCTTTCCCTTACGGCCCCACCTGGGTTCATTGACTTCTAGCGGAAAAGGAGAGGTAACGACGCGGTCTCAGGGTGATTGTATTAAAGACAAGTTTTTGTGCAAATACTGACGGTATTTGAAGCCAATTAGGTGGGGTGCTAGGGGTGGCAGTCTGCCAATTTCGGGGCTAACCACTCGGAAGAGTGGGAGTGCAGAAATAGAGAGAGAGAGAGAGAGAGAGAGAGAGAGAGAGAGAGAGAGTGAGAGAGAGAGAGAGAGAGAGAGAGAGCGAGAGAGAGAGAGAGAGAGAGAGAGAGAGTGTGCAACGGCGGGCTAAATAGTACACGTGCAACAGAGAGGGTGGCAGTGTATTCAAGAAAGGCTATTTAGTGCATTACACAGTAAAGGGCATTCACGGGTCTGCGTTAGGATCTTGTAATCATGCAGTTTGAGCATTAGACAGGGTAGAGGGGACGCGCCTTGAGAAGAAGGAAAGAAGAAAGGAGGTACCATTTTGTCGCACTTCTCGCATTCTCGGTCCTTCGACCAGTTGGGTCGACGCCTCAGTCACACACACACATTCCCTCATAGTTTCGCATCATACGTGACATGGGTTCATTCGTCCGGTCTGGTTTAAGGGTGATCACTTTGTATCAGGGTTGTGCTAATTTTTCGGGTTTGTTCGGTACGTGAGTAGTCTGCAGGCATGCTTAGACGCCACCTTGCGGCGCTAGTCCGTTTCGTGCATTAGACATGGCAAGGTTTCGGATCTTCGCCACACCTCGGCTGTAATCTCTGATGTAACCTGCAGAGGGAGGAAAAAAGGGGGGGGGGTGGGAGACAGCATTCGCGCACATTCAAATACATGGGTTCATAAGTCCTTTACTTACCTCTTACTCGTCTTTCCTCCTCGGGGCAGGGTCCCTGGGGATATGGTTTCTGGAGTCGAGGGGGGGGTAGTGTGTTCATATAGGTCGTGTGCGGGGAAACGTAAAAAGGAAACCAGAGGTGCCTAGTGCGAGGTATCTAGTCAAAAAGGATGTATCTCACTATCGGGGTCCTTAAACCTCTTTCAACGCTGTGGCGTTCTAAGGTTCTTCGGTTCTTGGGCCCCTGATACTTTGGAACGTGGTACTTTATAATATTTACATTATTTTATTTCTCCCTCCTTTTACATTCCCTCATTTACACCGTTCGTTTTACCCATCCTTGGAAGTCAAGGTCTTCCTCTACGCGAGAGTTCATGGGTCAGTTGCGTACTTTGAAGGCGGAGTGTCGTGTTGTTGATCCGATCCGTCCTCCAGGGCTGGGTAACCATCTTCCTTTAACCTTAAAGAGAGAGCAGAGTAGGGTGCACAGAAAAAAACTTTCCCACCGATCCCACATTTTTTTTTAAAATAAAGCATGCAATACCCGTCCATAGTTTCAAAGACTTTATTTTGCAAAATCATTCCAGCATATGGATTATGAGGGTGCGGTCGTATTTGGCCGGTCGTGACAATGGCTAAAGTGCATACAGTGGGGGGTTTCGCTTGCAGCAATAAAAACATCGGAAAGTTTTACTCGTTCATTTGTAAGTAACTAAAACGTCTATTAATTGGCTGGGGGTTCGGGGGCATTTAATTTCATAATTCAGAAGCATAATCACAATAGTTGTAATCAGTTTTCCTATATGCATACCGTACGTGTGCGTCGTAAATGAGGTTTACATCGGTTATAAAAATATAATACAGTGTACATTTGTAATCAACATTTGTAATGGGGATTCTTTCATACTGTTCGTCGAGTGAGTTCTCCTTGTCTTTTCTAGCCAAGTGTACAAAGGATCACAAAAAAATCTCAGAACATCAAGTTTATATTAGTGCGAAGGAACACCACGAGGTGTTCGTAAGTTCCGATTGATACCAGCGCCATTTTGGGCGGGGCCGGCACAGTCCGGAAGCAGCATCAGGGGGAAATGTTTCCATTACTGGCAGTTTGGACCAGAGTCCTTTTCGGCAGTTCTAGAATTCACGCTAACAGAAGGTGTGGCAATGTCATGTTTGTTTCGTTGGCGATCAAGGCAGCCGTCCCTTACCGGAAACCTGCAAAGGCCGAAGGTTCCGCCGGGGACCTTTGTATGATCTTCAAGGCTGCGGAGATGCTGTCGGAGATGGGGGCTCGTGCTCCATGGGACAAATGTTCGAGTTATATGGCTGGCCAAAGTTACTCTAGTGGCCGGGGCCCGCCTTCCAGCGGATCCAGACGCCATTTTGAGGCCCTACAGGGGCCACTCTCGTCGAGTTTGCAAGAATGGAAGAGATCCTTCGGAGTGAAAGGAAGAGGTCCCTGTTTTGTGTAAGCGGGACGTTCAGCTGGGGTGCAGCTGTGATGCCCCCACCTGGGGGGGCGAGGGAGACTCGTTCACATCGCCTCCTTCTCCCGGTGCACTCCATGCCGCTCCTTTTCATCGCCCCGCATGAAGGTCTCTCCACATCCGGTGTTCCCCAAGTGCTACCATTGTACGTTCGGTGCTGCGCAAGTACTGGGGTGCCACCATTGTACGTTCGGTGCTGCGCAAGTACTGGGGTGCCACCATTGTACGTTCGGTGCTGTGGAAGTATTGGCACCATCGCCTGACTGGGGGTGTTCGGCGTCGGGCCGGGGGCTGGGAAACCTCCTCTCGGTGGAGGTGGGAGAGGCTCGTCCGCGTCGCCTCTCCCTCCCAGCCCAACTTGGACAAATTGTTGTGGAGGTACGTGCAGGACATCCCGCCGTCCAGGACTGCTGCGGCTGTGACGGAAGAGAAAAGGAAGAGGTGCCTCGTTCTCCTCTGGACATGTGGCGGGACTACCTTAGTCTTTCCAGGCCCGTTGCGGCCGGCCAAGGAGACATGTGGCGGGACTACCTGCAAATGCCCAGGCTGCGGGCTCCTGCCTCTCCTCCGGCTCCCCCATACGTTAAGATTTCCTGACCAAGAGTTGGCGGCCGGGCTCGCCTTATATGGGTTGCCGTTGGTTGGGCGTAGCCGTAACCCTGCCCTACTTTGGAAGGTTCCAGAATGGGGGGGGGGCGAATGTTCTGTTTGACTTTCATTTTCTACAGTTTATCGTTATTATTCCTTGTTTGTTGTGTTAAATTAAAAGTTCAAGTTCATTAATGGTCTACGGATTTTGTTTTACCATTTCTTTCTTTCCAGGTTGCTTTTATGCTAAGTTTCTGCTAACAGAGGTCGAGTAACACGGAAACACGTATAGAGGGATGACGCAGATTTGTACATTACATACACACAAACTCAGACGGGGGACAGTACAAGTACGACATACAAAGACCCAAGACAAATATAAAAACAGTTATTGGTCATAATTATCTCTTTCCGTCTGTGAATTTTAAACGAGGCTGGGTTCCCGTCTTGACATTGCCCGACCTAGGAGAACTTGAGCATGCCGCTGAGATTTTCCTGGCGAAATCTGTGCCATCGGGCATAATCAAACGTGGTAGTTCTGTCTGGTCTGTCTATGTAAGTCGGGTTCTTCTTTGTCTCGCGCCTTTTCTCGTACTGTCGGTCTGTCGTTCTTGTCGGCCCTTTGCCTTTACTCACGCTCAGTAGAGTCGGGCATTGGGCTTTCCAGTGTCCGACATACCTACAAAAAGCGCATTGGTCTGACCCTAAGTCTGGTCGTCCTTTGCATAGTGTCGGGGGATAAGTTGTGGGTAGCGGTGTCCTGGGGTTGTCCTGTCGGTATATTTCTCTACTTGGTTTGTCCTCGTCTTTTCTCTGTCGTTTCGTAGCCTCTCTGCGCCACATACCGAGACTGTCGAGCATAATTGGCGTCGTCTTATTATTTCGAAGGGCTATTTCTAACGTTTCTATTTTATCAAGGTCAAAGGATCCTGCCAGTGGCCACTGTTTGTCTTGACTCTCTTCGGTATACCTGTGCCATAATTTATTATAAGCTATGGTGACTAACCCATAGTTTATGAACATGTCCTTATTAGGGGTGCCTTCTAGTGGAGCTATATGGTCCACCTCTAACACCCGGTCCGGGCTAAACAGGCTATTTATCAGTGGGGAGAAGACAGACATGACGGCTCGTAACGAGGGACTAAAAAGTCAGCACTGCCTATCTTATCACTAGGTGCAAAGACTAGACAGAATATTTCTATTCTACGTTGTTTGCAGGTAGTGAATACCTCATGGACCAAAAAACCAAAAGACCAATAAATAACAATGGGGAGAATGAGCAGGTCCGCAAAGATCTGCGTTACCTACCCTTTTCACTATCTGCAAAAAGGGTGGTCACTTCCCTGTTTGCAGACAGGGAATCTCCAGGAAACAATATTTTTGCGAACAACAGTTCAGTTTCAAGCAATTATTAAGTGGGGGAGAAAGAAGACAAGCACGGCTGCTACCCTACCTATCCTCCACTGCTTGCAAAGAGAGAGAGCCTGTTGTTTCTCTGTTTGCAGACAGTGAATCTCCAAATAAAAAAATAAAAATAAAAAGAGCAATACTAGTATTTTGAACAATCAAGCAATCAAACAAATTTTTTTTCGCAACTTGTCGTGGCAACACGACCTTACCCGGACCATGTGGACAGTTTCTTGTCTTCCGAATCCAGCGCCCGATCGTCCTCTTTTTCTCGTATTTCTCACGGCACTCCTGATGGTTCCCAGTCAGGACCGTAGATCACTCGAGAGAGGTCTGTTCGGAACTAGTGAAGTTCGGATGATCGGCTGCCAGACGAGGGTCTATTGGGCAAGAGCTCTCCCGATCGTTGCAGTCGTTCACTCTGTCGTCGGGACCTCTCCCACTGGATCCACGAGTCGCTGATGGGCCCCACGCTTGGGACGCCAATTGTAAAAAGTTCAGTCGGGTCGGGGACAATCGATATTTGCCCGGCGGTATTGCCTCTGTGACCCTCTAGTTATTAAATCAAATGAAGAGGCAGGCGCTGGAGACTGGAAAGCAGGAAACAAGGTTTTTTTATTCTCTCCGGAGGAGAACACAACGAAACGGACAGAAGGTATCGTTCTGAGGTGCTCTAACTGTATTCCTGAGGCCTGGCCTCTTATACACACATTTATGACTTTATTGTAGATTACACATACATGTTAAATCTTTGATGTACGGAAAAGACATTCTCGGAACTCCCCTTTGGGTCCGTTCCCACACACATTTACAGTTGAAGTCCCCACCCTAGTCACAACAGGTGATGAGCATCGCGCAGCTGGATAATCCGCCGATTCACGGAATGTGGGGGGTTTGATCGGATCTCATGGGGTGGGGGCTTTGATCAACCCGGGGATTCTTTGATGGGGGAAGCTTTCCATTGTACGGGGAGGGGCAAAGATGGTATCGGCAGAGCTGGGTGTCGGCCTGGGAACGGGGAAGACAAAACGGGCACACGGGGAAGAAGGGGGTTTGCATCTAAGGGCCGGAGATCATGAAAGGAAAGCAGGGAGGTGTCGCGCTGGGAACAGGATGAGGGCCTGGGGCAGAGCAGCGCCGAAGAGGGGTTTATGACTCAAGGCAGGTGCAAGCAGGGGGTGGTCAGCGTGCAGGCTTAGCGAAGGCAAAGGGCTATGTCAGGGGCCAGCGGCATGCAAAAGGGTTTGTTCTGATCGGGGCATCTTAAAATGGCGGGCGCGCACGACAAAAGTGTGGCATCAGGGGAAGAGGCAAGATGGCGCAGATAATGTTCACCAAAACGTACTAATTTTCAACAGCAGCTTAAGTATTGCATCTGTGTCGATCCACACAGTGGTCGCTATTCACCGTTCGAAGTCGCAACATCAGAGGCAATGCGTTGGCTCTGATGAGTGAAGCGCTGCGATGTGGAGATTCCCATTTTCGTCATGATACCCTTGATGGGGGTGCGAAGACATTGCGGTAGAAAGAGTGTTGCGCCATGGTTGTTCCAAAGGCGATACATTGGGGCCAATCCACACAGCAAAGATAATGCGCCGATTGTGGTCCACACAACAGGAGCAATGCGCTGGTTGTGATCCATGCAACAGGAGCACTGTGATGGCTCTAATCTATGCAACAGGAGTGATGCGTCATTTCTGATCCATAAAACAGCAGTGATGCACCGGTTTGACAGAGGATGCGTGGATTTTGCTTGAGGAAGAACTTTAGACCCACTTCCCAGGGTCCACGACTGGGGTGGCACCACTTGACAGGGCACATTCTCGCCCCCCAGAAACTGCAAAACACACACCCAGGCGTGGTGCAGCACAAAGTTGCCCACTCTTTACACGTCAAAGAAGTCTAAAAAGAACAATATATGACACACAAAATAAGCATGTACTTTGCATGATTCTCATGTGCCCCCATGCTTTGTTTACCATCTTGCATCTAACAATGTTATTGCATAGAGTCTTTAAAGTAGAATGTCTGTTTCTCAGATAGAATGTTTACTAATGTTGAACGAAGTAATTCTGATGTTTAATTTGGGAAACATCTTCACTAAAAGAGATATGTGATTTTACTATAAATGATCCACAAATAATCATCTGGTATTGAATAATAACGTCACTGACATGTAATAACAAATGTATAAGCTTCATTACCAATTAAAGGCTATTTTATTGTAATGTGTGATCCTTTCAACCCATCCTTTTAATTTTACTGCTGAACCATTACTCAAGATTCCTTGAGTAACGTGTGCTATATTGTCTTTGTAACTGTCAGGGATATCATAATTAGGTCAGAACTATCCTCATATCTGTAAGATCGTAGCATAGCTCAAATGATATAAGTTTATCAATGAAGGTATTAAAGTTGCAAGTATATACTTTCATGTGTAGTTCCCAGTCATACCAGTTATTGCATAGTATGATTATTCACCATATGCTTAAGGGTCACTGCTAAATGCACACTGTGTTGTCCTGAAGAAGGTCTTATGGATTAACACTTTTGAAGACCGAAACGTCGACTATCTAGTCCATTTCTTTGTTTGTGAAAATTTGTATAGGTGACTTTTTATTTAAGAAAGCTAAATGTCACCTTCTGTTTTATCCAGGATTCGACTTTTTTCACATGAAATATAGGAATAATTATGAAATTCCTTGTTCACTTGTAATGAATTGTAATCAACATGAACGGTTGATATGTACCCAATAAATCAAATAATGATATAAATAAGAATTATTTTTCCAAAAAAGATTATTCTGTGTTGTTTCTCATCTCCACTTTTGACTATATCATTTGACTAGTCTTGTTGCCATATTGATTGTCAGCAAATTACAATCTGATTTAAACTGAAACATGTATTGATTCAATCGATTAGATTTTGTTAGTATTAACAACACAAATCTTAATCTGAAAATCATCTTGATAAATAAATTCCCTTGCTGGCGCCACAAACTATAGCCTGGTAAATAAGGCACCCGTTCATGCAGTACTTAGCATGAAAGGGGAGGGCAATGGGTCTTGCTGTGAGTGTTCCACCACACACCCATTGATTTTGATGCTGCCCCATATTTACAAGAGTGGCAATATTATGATCTACTACTACTCACCCCTGAGGCGAAAAGCCGGGGGCTCTCCTTGCTATCCCTTTCATTTCAGACATTTACTGATAAAATAGAATTGTTTGCAGAAATATTTTTAAATCTTGTATAATATTTTAAACAGCTCGTTTTTACCTGCTGACAAAGACTATTTTCCTCGTGGCAAGACTAACATTGCTCCGAGGCCCCCCGAGGACATTGCCTGACCGGTGCAGCCGATTTTGGGGCTGACGCCGGCAGGTTAGAAAGGTCGCCATCTTGGGGAGGAAGGAAGGAAGAGGGTAGCGGTCCAGTTGTTAGGACGCTCCTCACCTCCTCCCACTGGATATAAGGATGACGTCTTCCCGTCCGCGCCAAAGGCAAGCCCGTCTGCGCCCGTCCGCTGCAGACCGGGGCACGGGGCCAGAACCCCTGTCCATTCCACCCCGAATGCCATAAACAATATGACACATATTAGGTACACTACCAAAGATATGCTTGCCATACGCCCCAATGTTAAAGAGAGTTGCCGCCATACTATGTCAGTAGACTCTCCCACGTTGTACTGTGCGTCCTGCCATTTTACGATTAAGGAGAGAAAGAATGGTGAGTTAAAAGGGACGATTTTGAAAATGTCACTACTTAATTGTAGATCCCTCAAAAAACACAGATTAGAGATACATGATCTTGTGTTAGAGGGTGATCTCGATGTACTCTTTTTAACAGAGACGTGGCTTGATACAGCCTCGACTCCAGAAACCTTGGAGGCGGTCCCGGTAGGATATAGCTTGCTTAGAATTGATTGAGAAAAACAGATGGGAGGAGGATTGGCTATAATTCACAAGAGCGACCTACACTGTACCTTAGAGAAGGCTACACTGCCTAACAGTGAGGGTGGATTTTTTGCGATAAAAACTAGTCCCAAAAGTAATATCAATGGACTTCTAGTATATAGGCCCCCTGGTAAGTCCTCACATTTTGCCACTCAGCTGACAGAACTAATAACGCAACATGCGCTCCGACATAAGAAATTTCTTATTCTGGGAGACCTCAATTTTCATTTTGAAGACTTCAAATGTAGGGAGGCACAGGCCGTGGTAGAGGCTTTGAAATCATAATCACTAACACTGCAATCTATATCTCCTTCTCATCAACTTGGCCATCTTCTTGACCCTGTTTTTGCCAACTGGGAGGATATTAAAATAATCACTCCGTTGCAAATTACATGGTCCGATCACTTTGTCATCCCCTTTGAGGTGGAAAATGCTCTACAGGAATGCAGTGCGACTAATTCTAATATGCCCAATTCTAGACCCTTGAAACGCAGAGACTGGAAGAACTTTACAGAGGAAAAGTTTAAATCTGCCCTATGTAGAGAACCTCCTCCCTCCAACGACACTCTGCTTAAGGCATGGGATGGCTATGAAAAATGGATGTCCAGGGCTCTGGACACAGTAGCACCATGGACATTTAAACCCCCTGTCAAAAAGACTCAAACGGCTCCATGGTTCTCTAAAGAACTTAAGGAAGCTAAAGCCAAATGTAAAAACACTGAACGGGGCTGGAGAAAAAATTATGATCCAGAGGACAAGCTAAAATATAAAAAGGAATTAAAAATGTATCATAAACTTATAAGAGCAGCTAAAGGTGTGCATTTCAAAGAACGTATTGAATCCACAAAAAACCCTACTAAGGAACTTTTTTCAATATATAAAGAGCTCACGGTCCCCACCAGACTTGAGGCTCGAGACACATACTATAATGAGCTATGTGATGAGATTGCGGACTTTTTTGCGAAAAAAGTAGACTTAATACATGCCACTTTCACAGACAGCCCACATGACTATCATTCAATAGTGAGAAATGCTTCCGCTACCAAGCCCCAGTTAACAAGTTTCTCAGTCCCTAAGAGGTCAGATCTGCTTCCCATTATGAGAGGAATCCATTCTGGATCCCCTCTGGATGTAATCTCCCCTAATCGATGTACGGGAGCTCTTGATGGCATGATTGAGCAGATTGAACAGCTTATCGCTCTCTCTTTTCAGGAGTGCCATGTGCTGGATGCTTGGAAAACCGCACAGGTTATACCCCTGAAAAAGAAAGCGAATATTCATATCTCCCAACTGCAAAATCTCCGTCCTATCTCTCTCCTCCCCTTTTGTGGGAAAGTTGTGGAGAAGGTTGTGAACAAGCAACTTATGAAATTTATTGAAGAGAACTCTTGCCTCCATTCAACTCAGTCAGGGTTCAGAGCAGGATATTCAACCGAATCCGCGGCCCTCTTTTCCACAGAACGCTTGAGACAACTTGTTGATGGAGGGCAGACAGCAGCGTTGGTGTTATTAGACCTTAGTGCAGCATTTGACACCGTGCTGCACTCAACGCTGCTGTCGCGCCTCTCCGACATGGGAATAGAGGGTCCAGCCCTGGAGTGGATAAAATCTTTTTTGGAAAACAGGAGTTTTCAGGTGCATTGCCCTCCCTATAAATCATCTCCTCGCAAGTTGAGACATGGGTTCCACAAGGCTCAAGTTTGAGCCCCACGCTGTTCAATATTTATATGGAGCCCTTGGCACATATCGTGGAAGCCTATGGTGTGGATATCGTCACATACGCTGACGATACCCAATTAATAATTCAACTTGCCAACAACCAGCCTGAGGAAGCCATTAACTTTTCCAACTGTATGCGGGCTGTGGCAGGGTGGATGAACAGCAACTGCCTTCGCCTAAATGGCGATAAAACCGAGTTGTTGGTGGTCGGTAAGTCCCCCTCCACCTGGTCGCAGGACTGGTGGCCGACGGAATTAGGGCCAATCCCCCGCTCAGCAGAGGTTGTTAGAAATTTGGGAATCATGATCGATGCGGAGCTTTCCTTTAAGCAACAGATTAGTAAAATCACTGGAAAATGCTTTGGAATATTGAAAACTCTCCGCAAAGTTCTCGACCTGCTCCCCTTTGGTGCCAGGAAGAAACTTATTCATGCCCTAGCCACGCCACATCTGGATTATGGCAACGCCCTTCTCCTGGGCCTGAGTAAAAAAGGCATTCAACAATTACAGTGTGTCCAAAATGCCGCTGCCCGCCTGGTACTTAACCTTCCACGCAGGGCATCCGGTAAGACGGCATTGCGTAAACTTCATTGGCTCCCTATTGTGGAGCGCATCAAGTTTAAGGCACTATGTATTGTCCATCGTATTGCCCAGGGAAAAGGCCCAAACTATCTGCAAAGACTCCTCACCATCCATCGCCCCATTCGAAATCTCAGATCTGCCGGAGTGATGTTATTCCAACTTCCCCGTGTTCACAGGACCAGAATGGGAGGTAGTTCCTTCCGTTTCTTGGCTAGCAAACACTGGAATAGCCTCCCCTTGAATCTTCGGATGGAGCCCTCCGAAACAAGATTCAGACAAAATTTAAAAACTTATCTCTTTCCCAAGTAAATAGTAGCCTGGTATATTCTAGGATTTTAGTTTGACCTGGTTTCAGCTTCATCTGGGAGTAGTAGCATTTCAGCGCGGGGACACACCGTCATAGGTGTAACCAGGCGCTTTAAAAATGGTTTTATTATTATTTTTATTATTATTATGGGGCAGAGCCAAAATTAAGACCAGGGAAAACCTGGTCATACTCTTGCTAAACGAGGAGAAATGTTTAATTTCTCCTTGTTGTTGCTGTTTCCATGTGTGCTGTGTTGTCCGGCACACATGGAAGCAGCAAAACACCTTTGATTGTTTATGTACAGGAGGTGTCCAAATGCCGTTTTGCAACTTCTATGTGTGCTGAATTAAGGAGCACACATAGAAGTTTAAAATCGCCATTTCAGATTCTTCCTGTGAAGGAAGGGACACCTTCCTGCACATCAACAATCACTCCCCTCAATGTAGACTCCCTTTCACTACAGTGCAAGGGTGCATGTGTTGGCTCTAGGCAGTTAAATTTAGCATCAGCGCAGGGGGAACTCATGGTTGAACCATATTCTTGTAAATATGGTGCAGCCCTGTGTTTCTGAAGTGACGGAGCATGTTGTTTGCCTTTTTAGCTTTATGACATGCTTTGCCACTTTTCTTGTAAATATGCACCCAGATGTCTTGGTGTAAGGTTTTAGTGAGGCCTCATACAACTGACTCGTTTCAACTCAAGTTCAACACCCACAATCCAACAGGAGGACATGACATCAGAAAATATAATGACATCAGTGAGAATACCACACATTTTTAGAGAGAAGCCGAATAAAGGAGGTTACTTAGAGTTTGGTAGTAAAGGGCAACTGACAAAAGTTGGCGGATTTCCCATCTGGCAACTTCTTGATTTCTCTCATTTAAGTTATAGTGGGATACTCACAGTGGTTTTAACATAAAAGCCACTGATGACTATATGTCAGAAAGAGTCTCATTGGCACCCCACTACAAGATCAGGGTGGGGCAGGGCTTCTGACACCATGACCGCTGTGTTTTCTTCTGGCTTGGTGCTACTTGGCAGGAAAGAATTAGAAAACGTCCAATTCATCAGGGACATTGATTTTCACTTTTTCAAAACTAAAGCTCAACTGAATAACATTGCAGCTTGTCCGCTATTTGACCAGGAATGTAGGGCAGCCAGGGAATGCCCAAAAAAACACATCACACATGCAGCAATCATTAACTTTGTCGTGTGAGCTGGGGCTTGGGCGGTGGAGGTGTTGCATTCAGTTACCCTGGATGGTTTGACAGCCTGATAGTCACAATTTAGATTATTCACAATTTTTTTTACATAAATATGTTCCTTTTTGTCAGATTTTGAGGAACTCCATAGTGTCAATATCTATAATATGTTCATGGAGCCACAGAGTGCGTGGGACTGTGAGGTTAAATACATCTACTGTCTTGCTAATCCTGGTAGTGTTTGTTTGCTCTGCTGAGTGGTAGCTGTGGAGCAGCATGGGCTTGGATGACTGTGACTGATAGACTTGTTGGCTTAACGTGAACAACACCAAATATAGAAAAAGCTAAAAATAAGTTTGCCACTTTCCTGATTTGCCGGCTTTAATTGGGTCCTCAATGGCATGAATTACAATGGAGTTGGTACACTGAAACCTCAGGACAATGAAGGAGATGCGGAGGATAAGAAGGCAGGTAAAGAGGTGTACGGGCAATAACAATAGTCAAGTGTGGAAGAAGAGTAGATGTGAGTAGGACATTAAGATAGCGGACATCAAATGAGCAAGAACTTGAATTGTTTATCCTAAGCTACGCTTCTGCTTCTTCTTTAAATGGTCATATAATAAAATCTTGGGCTCAAGGGGAGAAGACTGTGTAAGGCTAGTCTGCAACCTGGGCAACAAGCTTTTGGGATGTGGTTCCATGAAAAATAGATGAAACTGTTGAAAGTATCACTGACTTTCTAGCTTGTGCTAAACTCCTCCCCTCATAAACAATCACTTTTCGTAACTCAACACCCAAAAGAACTGAATGCCAAATTACAGGTGAGAAAACGAATGGCCTGATTATGAGTACAGCGGTCCCAAGACTGCCATACCTGCGATGATGGCTCAACCACCGCCTCCTTGGCGGTCCGATCTTCAGTTGACAACCATGGCAGTCGGACAACGCAAGACAGGTGCCTCCGCCAGGATCTTGGATCTCACGGGGCAGTGGTGGGGAAAGCAGTGATCAATGGCAGTGGTGCTGATGCCTGCAATGCCGTGCTGATCATGCTCTGCATTTCTGCAAACATTTTCATGGCAGGGAACCCACCATGAAAAGGTTGGTGGAAAGGCAGGGAAGGGGCCCAAACAGGGCCCGGGGGGTGATTTTGCCCAAGGGGGTGTGTACATAGGGGCACATGTTGTCCTCCTCTCTGCTTGCACTGTCTTGCATGCACTGTGTGACTTGCAGAGCAAAGTGCAAGGTATACAGTGCACCTGTTAGGGGTGTTACAGGTCGTCTAGCTTAAAAGGGTTTAAATCTGGTTACATGGTTTAGACTGTGCTTCATGACTATTGAGTGAATTGTGTATAATGTATAAATTAACTTTGAATAATAGTTTGAGTGTTTAAACTGTAAAAGATTCTTTGTAAATAGGAGTATAGGAGTTGCTTTTAGCAATGCTTGTTGTGTGTTTCCGGTTAATGAAAGGAGCCTTCAGTAATAAGCCTAAGATTGTGCGCTCCTTGAGAGTCAGGCTCGCGCTGGTCCTCGTGAAATGAATGTCTGTGGGTGGAGGCTCGTGCAGGCTCTCGTGGCATGCACTGAATCTATTAATACTGCTGCCTTTCCAACGGTCGGCGCTTCGTCTCTCGTTGGGTTCGACGAGCGCTTCTGACCGTGGTAGCTGAGCGCTGACAGAATCTTGATCCCTGTCCTTTTCAAAGTCCATCTTCGAGTCCCCTTCCTTAAATAATATACTCTCCCAATTCCCTGTTGGGTTTTCAGAAAAAGCGGCCCTTTTGGTGAAGCCTCGCGAAGAGCGGAAAGCACCGTGTCATTTCTCAGTCAGGCGGCTGAGTTCGTGATTCATTTTTCCAGCGCGTCTGAAGGCGGATCGAGGCTGCAGTCAGACGGCTGTCTTCAGAGGAGACAGTAGGTCATAAATTTTAATTATTTGTCCGAAGGAGCTGGTACATCGTTTGAACAGACATTAATAATTTAATTTAAGTAAACTAGCCTCAGCACGTTTAAAGGCGATTATTCAGCTGGGTCTAAACAAACCTTGGCAAAGACAAGTTTCTCTGCGAATTAATCTTTTGAGTTCACTGGAGATCTGCGTGGGACTAGGTTGCAAGTGACTATTAACCAACAAACCTTGGTAAAGACAAGGTTGTTCAGAGAACTCAAAAAGGGGTCTAGTCTTGTAAAATCAACAAGCCTTGGCAGAGACAAGAATTTAAATGTTGAACAGGAAAGAACAATATAGTATGTAAATAGGTAGTCATTGAACTCTGAGAAGTAGGAGTCTGATGGTTAATGCATTGCTGTAAATTTCAATTAGACAGTAGCAGTTTAGTAGTAGGTTGCTGTTTTCTTCTTCTGTCACCCCCTCGCAGAGATTTCCTTGATTGACAAGTTGCTGAAGTTTCCAGGTAGGATTCTTGATGATTTCCTGCATGTGTTAACCAGTTAAGTTCACTAACCTGATTAACAGATATCGTTCTTCAAGAAAAGTCTATTTCTTCTCTGATTAATTATCTGTAATAATTTTCAAGGAATCCTGAGAAAGTGATTTGACAATTCAGGATCATCAAAGTGTGAACAAAGGCCACAAGACTCTATGGTCAGTAACGAATTGTCTAGCTAATATTCTGATATTGGGTTTAAGTTCGGAAGAGTAATTCATTGTCAATTTTTTCAATTGTTAAATTGTGTAGAAGTTGATGCGCAATCAGAAGAAGTCAAAGGCCTGGAACACTACCCAGAGAAACAACTACAGAAGTCAACGTTTCTTTACGTGTTGTTAGTTTTCTCTGTCCACTTCCCCTTTCCCTGAGGGGAAAGTTAATCCAGTCAGAGTTACAATCCTGACTGTGTTGATTGATCCTTGAGGGAGTTGGGAATTTGCAGCTTAAGAGGAAACGTCAGAAGGGTCTCACAGAACTTTGCAACAGTAGACGAAGCCTTTTAAAAAAAAAAAATTGTTTCCACTTAAGTCTGTAAATTCGCCCTCATGGATGTATCTCAGTTATCGCAATTAGTGCAGAAATTGACTGTGGAAATGAATAATTTACGATTGGAGAATCAATCGCTTCGTCAAGAATTAGAAGAAACTAAAGCGGGTTTCTCAGCTTGGAGGGATCCCTCCAAGGAGAAAAAGCCAGTCCTGGCGCCAACTAGATTTGGTGCTGATAGCCGTCAGTCACACTCCATGGGTGATCAGTTAGAAAGTCAACCTGTCCAGGTCACGGTTGTTACGCCTACGCCTGTTCCTTTGGCAAATCCAGAAAGATTTTCTGGGGATAATTGTAAGTTTGCTACCTTCATTAGTCAATGTCAATTGCATTTTATGTGTAAACCTCAAATTTTTTTTTCTGACACTTCTAAGGTAGCTTTTATAATTTCTTATCTGGGAGGGGTGGCTGCAAATTGGGCAATGCCCTTGGTGGATAATAATGATCCATTACTTCATAATTTACAAAATTTTAAGGTGGCCATGTCCAACTTATTTGCAAAACATACTCTAGTACAGGCATCTGATAACGAGTTATTGAATCTTCCTCAAGGAACTAAGGATCTCATTTCCTATATAACTTCTTTCAATAGACTTTTGACCGAGACTCATTGGCCTGAGGAGAAAAGAATTTCTTTGTTTTATAGAGGTCTTAAGGATGAATTAAAAGATTCTCTTGCTCACATAGTTAACTTACCTGAAGATTTTAAAGAATTTCAAGATCTGGTGGTGAAGCTTGATCATAGATTAGGTGAACGTAAAAATGAAAAATCTAGGGGTGAGTTTAAAAGTTCGCAATTTAAAGTCGAGACAAGAGAGTCAGAAGTCAAGGGTACCTCAGTAGAACCTGTCTTATCAGGTGGGTTTAAGGGTCCTTTGGCTCCTGAAGAAAAAGAACGTAGACGTAAAGGTAATTTATGTTTGTACTGTGGTAAGCCTGGGCACTTTGCTAAGGATTGTACAGTTAAACCTACCAAAAAGAAAGTTTTGGTAATTGAAACCCCTGTGAAAAGTCTGTCGGAAAACTAGAATTCTCGAGGGAAGCTGAGATCGTTCTCTCGAGTAAATCTTCATCGAAGATCTCTCAATTTGTCACTAATGTAACCACTATTATTCCAAGACATTTTACTATTCGAATGGTTTTTATTTTAACTACCCTTCAGAGACATAGTATTCCTGTACTTTTGGACTCTGGGGCCACTGGAAATTTTTTTGATATTGGGTTCGCTCATAAATTGAATTTAAAATTCGTGGCCAAGAAGGAACCTGAGCCGGTGAGAGCAGTTGATGGTTCAGTTTTGTCTTCTGGGATGATTCGGTTTAGTACTGAACCATTAACTTTATTGGCTGACAATGGGCATACTGAGAGGGTGGTTTTTGATCTAATTGATGCACCAAACTTTGGAGTAATTTTGGGAATTCCTTGGTTAGAATTACATAATCCAAGAATTGATTGGATTAAAAGAACTGTTACTTTGGAGTCCTCTTATTGTAAATTGCATTGCTACCAAGAAACCAGTGATCCGGTGATGCCTCTTTTTTGTGCTGCTTCAAATACAGAAATAGTTAGGCTCCCGGTAGAGTATAAAAACATTTCTAAGGTTTTTGATCCAGTTGAAGCAACTAAACTACCACCTCATAGAGTTTATGATTGTAGAATTGACTTGGTTCCCGGAGCTGTTTTACCTTGTAGTAGAATTTATGCGTTAACGGAACCTGAAAATGATTATTTGAGGAAATATTTGGATGAACTTTTAGAATTAGGATTTATTCGGCACTCCACTTCTCCTGTCTCGTCTCCACTTTTCTTCGTTGCAAAGAAGACGGGAGATTTGAGAGCTTGCATTGACTATAGAGCTGTCAACAAAGCAACAATTAAGAACAGATATCCATTACCTCTAATTCCTGTACTTTTAAATCAAATTAAGGGTTCAAGTGTTTATACCAAACTGGATCTTAGAGGAGCTTATCATCTGATTCGGGTTAAGGAAGGTGATGAGTGGAAAACTGCTTTTCGTACCAAGTTTGGTCTTTTTGAATATACTGTCATGCCGTTTGGTCTTTGTAATGCTCCAGCAGCTTTTCAGTATTTTATTAATGAAGTTCTACATGATTTGCTGGATGTCTGTTGCATAGTTTACATTGACGACATCCTAATTTATTCTAAAAATACAGAGGAACATGTGCAACATGTTCAAGCTGTTTTACAAAGATTAAAAGATCATTCCTTGTTCGCTAAATTGGAAAAATGTGTATTCCATGCAACCAAGGTGGAGTTTCTTGGCTATTGCTTATCTCCTGAAGGGATTCATATGGATCCTAAAAAGGTAGAAGCAATTCTGACCTGGCCAATTCCAGTTTCAATTAAAGACACACAGAGAATTTTAGGTTTTGCTAATTTCTATAGGCGGTTCATCTCGAAATTTTCTGAAATTGTTTCGCCTATTACTCAGCTTCTGAAGAAATGGAAAAAAATGTTTTGGACTGAAGAAGCAGATCAAGCCTTTTCTTTATTGAAAAGGGCTTTTACTTCAGCTCCGATTTTAGTTCATCCTGATCCTGATAGGCCATTTTTTGTTGAAGCTGATGCTTCTCAGACTGCAGTTGGTGGAGTGTTGCTTCAAAAGGATTCAAATTCAGGTCATTTACACCCTATTGCTTTCTTTTCAAGGAAACTTTTATTAGCTGAACAGAATTATACAGTCGCTGAGCGGGAACTTCTCGCTATAAAAGATGTGTTTCTGGAATGGCGACATCATCTCTTGGGTGCTAAACATACTATCACTGTATTTTCAGATCATAAAAATTTACAATTTTATTCCACAGTAAAAGCTTTCACTCCCAGACAGATGAGATGGTTGCAGTTTTTTAGTGAATTTGATTTCCTAATCACATATCGGCCTGGTAATAAACAGTTATTGTCTGATACACTTTCAAGATTAGTTTGTGAGAGGGATTTGATTGCAGTTAATGAGCCACCAAGTATTTTATCTAAAGAAAAAATAGCTGCAGGAATTCATTCTGAAAACTTTTTGGAGTCGGTTAAAAAAGAATTAAAAACTTTTGACATTCAGGAGTGGTTATCTAAGAAAGGGAATTCGGTCAGAGAGGGTTTGTTTTTTCATGATAATAGGTTATTTATTCCTACTAAAAAATTACAAGATGAAGTTATGCATTGGAATCATGATTTGGCAATTGCTGCTCACCCTGGCGTTAATAAAATGTTGGATTTATGTCAACGCTATTTTTGGTGGGAAAAAATGATTCCTGCAATTCAGCAGTTTGTAAAATCTTGTCCAGTATGTTCTAGACAAAAAGCCTTACATGCAGTTCCTATGGGTTTGCTTCAACCAATGACTATTCCTCCCCAACCTTGGCATACAGTCAGTTTAGATTTTATTACAGATCTTCCTAAATCTAATGGATTTACTACTGTGTTGGTGGTGATTGATTTGCTATCGAAAATGGGACATTTTATTCCTTTGCACAAGATTCCCACAGCTGTAGAATTTAGTACTGTGTTTTTATCTAATATTGTTAAACTTCATGGTCTTCCATCTAAAATAATTTCTGACAGAGGCCCTCAATTTATATCGAAATTCTGGTCTCAATTGAGTAAACAACTGGGAATTGAATTAGCCTTGTCTTCTTCCTTTCACCCACAAACTGATGGTCAAACTGAAAGGGTTAATCAACATGTTGAACAGGGTTTACGATGTTTATTAACTAATTCCTCTGGTCATTGGGATGAAGTTTTGCCTTGGGCTGAATTTTCTTATAACAACACCACTCATTCAGCTTTGGGTTGTTCCCCTTTTTACTTTCTCACTGGTCTACATCCTAGATCTCTTCCTATTCTTTTACCTGAAGATCAGCAATCTATGCCAGCAGTTGCGGATAGATTGACTTCATTGTTGGATATTCAGGAAAAAGCTAGGAAACAATGGATTAAAAGTAAGATTACTATGAAGAGAATTGCTGATTCTCATCAAAGATCCTCTCCTATTTACAAGGAAGGACAATGGGTTTGGCTGTCTACGAGAAACATTCAGTTGGAGGGTCCAAGGAAAATGAAACCTAGGTATATTGGGCCTTTCCAAGTTGAGAAAATTCTGAATCCAGTATCCTTAAGGTTGATTTTGCCCGACGAATACACTATTCATCCTGTATTTCATGTATCTCTTTTGAAGCCTTTTGAACCGTCTACTCGACCTGATAATCCACCCCCACCTGTGGTTATTGGGGATCATGTTGAGTATGAGGTTAAATGTATTTTAGATTCAAAGAGAATTCGAGGTACCTTGTTTTATTTAGTCGATTGGAAGGGTTATGATCCTTCAGAACGATCTTGGGAACCAGAAAAGAATGTGCATGCTCCTAGACTTATTAAGTCTTTCCATGCTTTACATCCTGACAAACCTCGCCCTGTGAGACGACCTTTGGGGGGAGGAACTGTTAGGGGTGTTACAGGTCGTCTAGCTTAAAAGGGTTTAAATCTGGTTACATGGTTTAGACTGTGCTTCATGACTATTGAGTGAATTGTGTGTAATGTATAAATTAACTTTGAATAATAGTTTGAGTGTTTAAACTGTAAAAGATTCTTTGTAAATAGGAGTATAGGAGTTGCTTTTAGCAATGCTTGTTGTGTGTTTCCGGTTAATGAAAGGAGCCTTCAGTAATAAGCCTAAGATTGTGCGCTCCTTAAGAGTCAGGCTCGCGCTGGTCCTCGTGAAATGAATGTCTGTGGGCGGAGGCTCGTGCAGGCTCTCGTGGCATGCACTGAATCTATTAATACTGCTGCCTTTCCAACGGTCGGCGCTTCGTCTCTCGTTGGGTTCGACGAGCGCTTCTGACCGTGGTAGCTGAGCGCTGACAGAATCTTGATCCCTGTCCTTTTCAAAGTCCATCTTCGAGTCCCCTTCCTTAAATAATATACTCTCCCAATTCCCTGTCGGGTTTTCAGAAAAAGCGGCCCTTTTGGTGAAGCCTCGCGAAGAGCGGAAAGCACCGTGTCATTTCTCAGTCAGGCGGCTGAGTTCGTGATTCATTTTTCCAGCGCGTCTGAAGGCGGATCGAGGCTGCAGTCAGACGGCTGTCTTCAGAGGAGACAGTAGGTCATAAATTTTAATTATTTGTCCGGAGGAGCTGGTACATCGTTTGAACAGACATTAATAATTTAATTTAAGTAAACTAGCCTCAGCACGTTTAAAGGCGATTATTCGGCTGGGTCTAAACAAACCTTGACAAAGACAAGTTTCTCTGCGAATTAATCTTTTGAGTTCACTGGAGATCTGCGTGGGACTAGGTTGCAAGTGACTATTAACCAACAAACCTTGGTAAAGACAAGGTTGTTCAGAGAACTCAAAAAGGGGTCTAGTCTTGTAAAATCAACAAGCCTTGGCAGAGACAAGAATTTAAATGTTGAACAGGAAAGAACAATATAGTATGTAAATAGGTAGTCATTGAACTCTGAGAAGTAGGAGTCTGATGGTTAATGCATTGCTGTAAATTTCAATTAGACAGTAGCAGTTTAGTAGTAGGTTGCTGTTTTCTTCTTCTGTCACCCCCTCGCAGAGATTTCCTTGATTGACAAGTTGCTGAAGTTTCCAGGTAGGATTCTTGATGATTTCCTGCATGTGTTAACCAGTTAAGTTCACTAACCTGATTAACAGATATCGTTCTTCAAGAAAAGTCTATTTCTTCTCTGATTAATTATCTGTAATAATTTTCAAGGAATCCTGAGAAAGTGATTTGACAATTCAGGATCATCAAAGTGTGAACAAAGGCCACAAGACTCTATGGTCAGTAACGAATTGTCTAGCTAATATTCTGATATTGGGTTTAAGTTCGGAAGAGTAATTCATTGTCAATTTTTTCAATTGTTAAATTGTGTAGAAGTTGATGCGCAATCAGAAGAAGTCAAAGGCCTGGAACACTACCCAGAGAAACAACTACAGAAGTCAACGTTTCTTTACGTGTTGTTAGTTTTCTCTGTCCACTTCCCCTTTCCCTGAGGGGAAAGTTAATCCAGTCAGAGTTACAATCCTGACTGTGTTGATTGATCCTTGAGGGAGTTGGGAATTTGCAGCTTAAGAGGAAACGTCAGAAGGGTCTCACAGAACTTTGCAACAGCACCGACGTACAAGTGGCAGTGCCACGGCAGCAGCATGTGCAGCAGGTTCTCTATGAGCCGAAGCATGCAACCGCCGTGGCACCGCCACTGCAACACCACCAGCCTGGAGGCAAAATGGTAATGCAGTTGTTAAGATGATGCCAGCTTGACAACATTTTTCCCAACCACCACAACAGCGGTCCCGCGGTAGGACCGCCAAAGTCCAAATCGGGCTCTCAATCTACACCCAGTAATTGAATGTATGATCACCCAAATCAACATCTCTAACTAAAATGCATTGCCTTTAAGAGTGCTTGTTTAAAAATCTTCCCAAGTGGCTTCCAAAATTAAACTTTTCAGACGCTGATAGAACATGGTGCATTGCATTTTAAGGAAATCTAGTTTCTTCCTTGAGTGGTTAAAAGCCTCACGCCACTCTCCACTACAAGCAACACAAGAGAAAGTGTTTGGCAGCAGCACAAGTAAGTGGTTACCTTCTACTAATCCAGTAAATTTAGTCAAAGATAGTTGGTAGAATTATTTTTCACCAGCTGAATGGACAGTACAAGTAGAAATGTCCGAACTGTGTGAACCAGCCTCAGCATGCCTAGTAGGTAGTAAGGGCAAGAGTTTGTGAGCCTGAAGACTGCCACTGATTATAGAAGGTAAGTGGAGAGGCATTTAGAGGCAGTTTATTTTGCTTGCATTGGGCCAGTGCTCTTCAGCTTTTGAGATAGTCTTACAACGTTAGGGAGCGTGGCCGGATGCATTAATTCAGTCCAGTTTCCCCTTTCCTTTATCCTGGACCTCTTTTGAAATTGTACCCATCTTTAAGAAGGGGAACCAATCTGACCAGAGACGTTACCGACCAATATCTCTTATGTACTGTCAAAATCTTAGGGAGTGGTCTTTAATCATAGCACTGATGGGGTTAACAAGGGCATCTTTAGTTTTTGTTGATAGGGGTTCAAGGAGCACCTTGGGACAGTAGTACAGTGTCTAAACCTCAAACTGATAATTGGTAAATATGTTGTAGCCAACACTGCCTACTGTACCTGGCCTTCATGTACCTGTCTTCTGCCTTTGACAGGGTAAAAAAGATCCAAGCTTTGGTTAATTCTCCTGAAGAAACGTCTAGATACACCTCTGGTCAACTTTTTGGCTAACTTTCATCAAAATTTAAATGCGAGGGTCAGATTTGGCCCAAACAGGGAGTGTACAGAGCCATTTACTTTAGAAAGAGGAGTCCATCAAGGATGTATTTTAAGAAAATATGAATTTAATGAAAAACAAAATTGCTAATGGAGTATCACCCACTGATCCATTGTGTCATCAAAATGCTATGTAAGTATTGTACCTCAGCTGGTATAGTGTCTCCCCTTGCAATCCTTTTATTACCAAATGAGGATTGTTCACAGTTATTCAAAATGTCTTGAAACAAATATAATCTTATCTTTAAGAAAACTTGTGAATTAAATTCATGTTTAAATGAAGTCATTCATTCTTACTTCATTTGCATTTTTTTACTTATTTTCCATTGTTTACAAAACAATCACATCAATTTTCAGTGGTGTTATCCCCCCAAACAGTCAACAAAAAATAAAAATACTAAATAGCGACCCTTAATGCAGTTTGGACTTCTGTTCCTTTATCAGAGGACATTCTGTACTGTTGAACAAAAGAAAATCATATATTCAAATACTCATACAATCGCATTGGATCAAAGTCACCATTTTAATGTTAAGTCATTATGGTTGCATTCTACTGTGAAACATATGCATGTATCATCATAATGCCGAGGTGTTACATGAATGACAATATACTATGTCAAATGGGCATCCATTTGCAAAATCTCTGTATACGTGCCCTTTCACTGAGGAACCATGTATCTCTACTGCAATATCACACAGGCGGTATTGTTCCATTATAATCAAAATGTTCACTTCTGCTATTGCGTGTTGCAATATTGTGAATCATTTCTAAATATGAGGTGCTAAATATCCCTGTGTCATTGAGTATTATCTACTGCTCGAAGGTAACTAGTGAAATAAATCTCAGAATGTCAAGTTACGCGTTACACATCTTTTGTCAAACATTGTCCTCAGTTCGCCATTCTTTCCAAGATTGAGAACTACCCAATTATTTAGCGTTACATAACATGTGTAATCACACTCAATGACATTCAAAGAGTTATGTCATTTTAACTGTGGCTATCTCTCAGTTGGGTAACTAGGCCTTCTGCCATCTGTGGTGGTCCATGGCAGTTACAGGCTTTGCTGCCCGTGGCGGCCGTAAAGGTTTGGGGGGGGTCTGGCGAACACATCCAGCGTTTGCTACCCCACGCGGCCGCAGGTAAGAGCAGGTTTGGGGCGCTATCACTTGAGTGCAGAAAAGGAAGCAGAGGTCTGTCTTCATCGAATGGATCATTTATATGACTGAGAGGCAAAGGAGTTAACAACAAATTTACAATTTACATTTTTTGTGTAGCCTATTTAGGTACACATTGAGGACCATTCCAATTTTTATTTTTATTTTTATTTTTATTGAGCGCACTAACCTGTTAGACACCTCTCAACATGGGTTTCGGGCAGCTCACAGCACCGAATCTGCTCTTACGGTGGTGATCAACAATATCCGTATGGAGGAGGATAATGGCCATCCTACTCTGCTAGTGTTATTAGATCTCACAGCAGCGTTTGATACCCTGTCCTCGTCAATCCTGATCTCCAGGCTCATGGATATCGGAGTAGAGGGCACTGCCCTTAGTTTACTCTCCTCCTTTCTATATTATAGAGAGCAGAGAGTCAAAATGGGCAATTTTCTCTCTGCCCCTCAAGAAGTGCAATGTGGGGTACCACAGGGCTCTTCGTTGAGCTCCTTACTTTTTAACATATATGTTACCCTACTTGCCAAAGTGGTGAGATCCTTTGGTCTGGAGGTGTTATCGTATGCCGACGATACCCAGATCTTGGTATCTATCACTCAGTCGGTAAGTGATTCGGCCCCCAAATTTAGAGCATGGCAGTCTCCCAGTGGATGGTGCGCAGCTATTTGAAATTAAACTGTGATAAAACCGAAATTATGGTCTTTGGAGGCAGCCAAGACTTATGGTCAAAGGATTGGTGGCCATCCTCCCTGGGGGACTGCCCCCTCCTCACCCTTTCGGCTAGAAACCTTGGTGTCCTAATTGATCCGGCTCTCTCATTTGACACACAGGTGAGCCGAACGGTGTCTACTTGCTGTGCCTTTATCAGAACACTGAGGAAGATCGCCCCGTATCTATCCCAGGCAGCTCGGAAACAAGCAACGGTTGCCTTAGTGTCATCTAGGCTAGATTACTGTAATGCCCTCTACAGTGGCATAAACAAGTGTTCCATCCACCGTCTTCAAATGGTACAGAACGCCGCGGCCAGGATGGTCTTGAATCTCCCCAGGCTAGCTTCTGTAACCATGGCCAGAAGGGATCTCCACTGGCTTCCGATCTCCTCTAGGATCTCTTTTAAACTTCTCTGTCTGGCCCACAGTGCTATTCATGGCTCAGGCTCAGAGGGAATAAGGTCCCTTCTATGTGTCTACACTCCAAAAAGAACCCTCTGTTCAGCATCCAGGAACATGCTTTCGGTCCCCAGATTTGCGAAGGCAAGATGGGGAGGTAGAGCTTTTTCCAACCTAGCTCCAAAACTTTGGAATTCCCTCCCTTTGGAGCTCTCCAGTCAATCTTCTTTGGCGGTTTTTAGAAAACGACTCAAGACCTGGCTTTTCTCTCAGGCATATTAGTGGTTATGCTCCCAGTGGTCTATGGTTTTGCAGTTGGTAGCTTGGACTTTCTGTTTGTTTGTCTCCGCGCCTTGATGCCCTTCGGGGCTAAGTTTGCGCGCTATAAAAACGCCCTCATTCATTCATTCATTCATTCAATTTAGTAAACCTTCCAAAATTAGTGCATATCAAAAACACATTATAAAGGTACAAAATCATAACCGGCTAGCTGAACCATCACAAAAGGTTCAGTCTTAGTATCATAAGTCATACAAAGAGTTCTGCCAGAGCAATACAGATACTAATAAACCAAAAATGATATCACTTAAAGAAACTCCCATCTTCTCTTCCAAAAAACAGATTTAAGGGTCATCTAATCCAGGCTCTCATTCTAAAATTTGAATGGTTTAGAATAGGAGTCTTAAAGGATTCAGGAACTAAAGAAGGAAGGTGTCAGCATAGTGGAGACTCCAGTAGAAGTCTTCTGGAAAGGGTAATCAGTGTTCCGCATGAAGCTACACACTCTTAAGGAATAGGAAGCAACGAGACCTGTACCTCTCTATGTCTAAAGGGACCTGCTCTAAAGTCTAACAGTGTGAATAAAAATTAAAACCACCCAAAACCTAAATTATTCCTCTTTCTCACAGTGTGCATCTGCAACAATCATTGATTTTCTCATCCCACAGAGCTCAAACAACAAGTTAACCTTGGGCACCCGTGTACCTGATACATGATGAATAGGAGGCTTCTTCTTCTTGTTAAATCATCTTGTTCTTGCCAAGATTTCTCTTCTCTGGCCTCACTGTATCTAATAAACACTACTCTTTTCTCGGGCTATGGAATGACAAAAACGCACATGCAAAGGAAAAGAACAGCCAGAGGAAGGAAGAATAAATTTCATGTACAAAATAGTCCTAGTCGAGCTGACTTTAGTTAATCACCTTCAATGTGCACTTCAAATACATGGGTATATGTGCATGCATAATATCAGAATAAATGCAAAGTGTGAATAAATGAATACATGATTACATATGGCATGTACTTTCAATAAACAGTACATCTTAAGATACAAGTGTAAATGTGGATAAGAACTACAAATCTTCATGATAAGCCATACAGTAGAACACACACAAATATAAATCTCTCGTTTACACAGTGAAATCACTTCAGTAATACAATTTGGTGCTTCACTTAACATTAATAAAATTAAGGCAATGAGAGTATGTTGTGTCAGATACACATTACATTGCTCCTGTGACCTTTAGGGGTGGGGCCTAACTTGTGCTGCTCCGTTATCCTAAATCAACAAGATGACCTTGGACATGAGAATAGAAATTAACACACCTAGGGGCATTTTATCAAGGGGTTTATCTCCACTTTTTTGGCTTTAAAAGCTAATAAAGCGGAGATAAAATTATCTCCCTATTACCTAGCTGTCGCTAACACCAGTTAGCGACAGCTAGTAGGAGATAGCGACCATCTTGGGCCCCCTTTGCATGTCAGTGAAATTTTGCACTAATGACATGCAAAGTGGGCGTGCCAAGATGATAGCGACTGGAAACAGTCGCTAACATCGCTATCTCCTATTACCAACTTTTCGAAATATTCGCGCTAAGCGCGAATATCTCCAAAAGCTAACACCTGCCCCTGATCAGTTCTTAGCCATGTTATCCAATGGTAGGTGGATAACATGGCTAAGAGCATTAGCTCGGTAATGCATGAATATCGCTGACTTTTCAGCGATATTCATGCATTTCGGCCGATTTTTATCGCTTAGGAGATAAACCTTGATAATAGCAAGGTTCCTAAGCGATAAAAATCGCCGCAGCTCGGCGATAAGAATATTGCCGCTAAGCCAACATATCGATAATTATCGCTAGTTGTTGGTAATATGCCCCCTAATGTTTTGCACAGTTTATTTTAAACTTTGCAATGTGCCAAAATTATTTTTGTGCCTAGAAACCTTTTAAGAAGGAAAGTAAAACAAGAACTTGTTGTAACATGTCCTTTAACAGTGATGCAACTGTTAGAATGTTAGGGTGCATCACCAGAACCTTGTGGGGACTTGGCAACAGCAGAGTGGTGAGAACCCGGCTGGCTGGTGGTGGTGTCCTTCGGTGGAGGTGAAATAAACACTTAAGTTAAGGAAGAAACAAGGCATTATCCTTGTTTTACCAGAATTGGTATCACCTTAAACATAAAACAGATTTTAATAAATCTCAAGTGATGATGGTAACAATGACATGAGCATAACTCGTGGCTTTACATTGACAGTGACACTCACAGAGTTTGAAATGGAAAGAAAACGCTTTAAGCTAAACAAATAAAATCAAAGAGCTAACATGAATATAATCGAACCATTACAAGCGTATGAGAGCATCTGCAAGTTTCTCATATAGTTACGTGTATGAGCATCGGATTAAATGAGCTTTGATAAGGTGAAAAGAGAAAGTAATAAAACAACTTACACAAAAGCCCTGATTCACAGTGGGAACTCACACATACAAAGTGATAGCCTTTATGAAGGCCAAATCATCCCCAGTCACAATGTGCATTCGTAAATTTACTTACCCCTAATATTCTTCTAAATTGGTAGATTTTACACAGGAATACAATGATTCACCAAGGAAAATTGTATTTTAGCCATCTACGAAGGCGCACCTATGACCAGCAAAAGGCTGGTTAATGGCCACAAACTTCAGAATTTCCGTGTAATGACAAAACGTTTTGCAGGTGATTTACCACCCTGAAAAATGTCCGACATTTAATCTTGTCCTTTCCATTTCCTGGGTGGGAATGTGGCATCCGATGAAAAATATTTTACCGGTGGAAAAGTAAAAAATAAGTTAAACTTGGTCAATGTATGTATGCATTATATTTTGTACTCGCATATACAGAAATGTTAACTTACTTTCTGTGGGTTGTAGTTAGCAATGCTTCATTCAGTACTTCTTGGAATTTTGAATTTCTGGGATGTTGGAATGCATTTGAATCATAGATGGAAGAATTTGTTTTTAAATGTTTTACTTTCTTTATTAATATTTTGTGAATGGATGTCGTAGAGTTCACTGCCTGAAAGAAGAGAAAATAGAACACAGACAAAGAAAAACAACATACTCACAGAGACCTGTCTCCAATTCATATGTTCTCTAACCTTTGTGATTTGCAGATTGCCTAGATATTCACATCAATTGTACATTATATGCAACACCCGAATTCTAAAAATACAGTAAAAAATTAATAAAGAGATGAAAGCCTATGGAATAAATTATAACCAAACAAAAGTAGACTTTGACTACCTTGGCAAAATGAAAGGGAGTGCAATTTGTTCTCAGCTTATACTTTGTACTTGTATGGAAACTTCACACAATAAATACACCCCTTTTCCAATTAGTACCTAGGTTTCCTTAACCTTTTTGATCCCGGCCCCAGATATACCTCAGTAAAAGAATTGTTGTGCAGAGTTTTTCATTTTTGATTTTGGATCATTAGTGAGGTAATTTAACTTGGGTAGACATTGCTGATCCAGGCCAACTTTTCTGCATTACTTAGAAACAAATGGTGGATGTGTTGTAGTGATCATGTAATATTTCAGGAACCATGAGACCTATATACTTTATTTTGGTGTAAAAACCTAGGTTTGGGGGTCAAGTAGTCTTATAGACACAGAAAATAACTCCACAGAGCAACCCTTCCACCATTTTTTTTAAATAGCGACTATAATAGAGTAAGTAGAGACATATATAGAAAGGAAACAAATATTAATGGTTTTTAATCCTTTTATGTATACCCCAAACAATATTTATTTTCTGAATATGAATGTAAAATTATATTTATCACTCCTGTTTTGGACACATTTTCATATTTCAATGTATTTATTTATTGGCAATTGATCATGGTACAATTGCAGAATGTTGAACATTTGAGAGGAGCATATCGACAGGGACATAATTTTGTAGTACATGCTTTGCAAGTAAGAGAACTTACAAGTACATGTATGTTTAAGTTCTCTTAGCAGAGGCTTTAGAAATTTTGAAGGTTTTATCATCCCATCAATATCTTTCCAGCCAATTTCACACAGATCTTTCTCTGAATATACATGATCCAAAATATGTACACATCTTCCGATCAGGTAGAACGCTCTTTTAATTAGTCCATGCACAGAATATGACGTTCGTGGAAGGTCACTTATATCTTGAACTCACTGTACCGAACATCATTAAATGTGTGAAAGTCAGAACTTGTTTTCCACACACGCACAAAGTATTTTTCTGTGTCCTTATAGTCACATTCTTCTTCTGTCTTAACAAATCCTTTTAGTAAATTCACAGGTTCAGCAGTTAAAGCTCCAAGCTTTGTTCCAATTTTGCCCATAGTGTCATCAACCATAAGAATGTGTGCCTTGATAAGAATACTGGGCATCGCTGGGTCAAGTTTCTTGCATAGAATATGAAGTGGGGTTAAGTTTCTTTACTCACCTGTTCAATAACGTATCCGTAACTCTAACAGTTGACAGTACAATGACATGATTGGAACCATTTTGAACAGCCCACTCAATATATGGCACAACATAAAGGTCAGCTTCTTCCAATTTGATGTTTAGTTCTTGAACAATATGGCCCGTACCTTTCGAATATATCTCTGCAGGAACCAACTCCTCATTGACAATCATTCCACTTGCAATAATTGAAAATTCACTGTTCACTGAAGCATCAGCAATGTTTTGGTGAATTAGAAGTTCTAAGTTCACCTTGTTCGATGTTGATGACCATAATTTATCAAGTTACTAAGCTATAGGTGTTATTCTTTTGATGCAAGCAGGGTTAATTGTTCCACTTGTAGACATTCGTCTGATTCTCTCATATTCTTTGACAGATAGTTCAAGATAACTGTCAAAGACAATGTGCAGTTCTTGCAATGCGCACACTGACTATGATATTTGTCAAACAATCTAAACTACCTCGATGAACTTTTGCATGGATGAAATCTTGACCATTCACAATTGTGACATATAGTCCACAACAGCAGCAGTTTTTATTGAGAAAACCTTTTCGAATTGAAATTCTTCAGGTAACATTTTTTTGCTTGAGTTTGTGCTTCAGTGGTTTGGTTGCAGCATCTCCATTAAATAATGTGTTTGTTGTAAGAAGAACATGCAACAGAATGTCTTGATGAATTCACCCATCAATCAATCTCTATACGTGCTTGTCAACATTGTTTTTTTGTAACATGTTTTGTATTGGCTGGTTGGGCAAAACTATTACTATGACAGTTAAAGTGTGGAAGTTAGCTTTAGTGATTATGTCAACCAGCTTTTTCTCTTTCAATACAAATTTCTCCTGCTTCAGTTCTACGTATAGTTCTGATCCATATTCTAGGACATCTAGTAAGCGTGTTTTTATACCATTATCCACATGTTGTTTGGGCACGGAGTTGTGTAGTCGCACAGACCCAATCATTTCAAAAGGGTTTTCTTGCTGCTGCATGAAATTAGGGAGGCTGTCAACATGTTTATTTAAATGTTCCCCTCTCTTTCCCTCAATTTCATGGTGAGGACCGTTTCCCGATGGTCCATTAATTTAGAATTTGTCATCCTCCCCAAAAAATTGTAAATAGAAAGGACTTCATGGTATACTAGCTGCCATTGAGCAACATAATCCCTTTTATGTGTCTGACCAACAATTCACTTGGAGCTTTTCTCTGATCTCTGGATCGTCTGTTCCAGTTTCATAACTGGACCCACAGCATTTATTTATTTATTTTTTAAATTTATATGGCGCACAGCTACCCGGAAGTTTCCCGGTGCCTACGGACACCCACTACGAAGAGAAGGGCCAATCTCTAATGATTAAATATCCATGTTTTTAAATTTTTCCGGAATTTTAAATAGCTCGTTTGTGATGTAATTGGAGCGGGAGTGAGTTCCACAGGGAAGGAGCTAAGTAGGCAAAACAGCGGCCGCTCATTCAAGCTCGTTTAATCCTGGGAACTTGGAACTTCAACTGGTTAGATGACCGTAAAAGGTGTGAGGGGAGGTAGGGATTCACCAAGGGACTTAGATAGTGGGATGCTAAGCC
Source organism: Lissotriton helveticus (assembly GCF_964261635.1). NCBI lineage: Eukaryota > Metazoa > Chordata > Amphibia > Caudata > Salamandridae > Lissotriton > Lissotriton helveticus. The sequence continues at coordinate 1,035,904,798 of NC_136063.1, forward strand.
CATATTTATCCAATGCATGTAGCAGAGGGCTTGAAATTTAGCGCGATTGTCAATCCTTAACCAGTGAAGTTCACGGAGGGTACCAGTGGTGGAGGCCATTCTGGGTAGCTGGCACAGTAGTTTTTTAAAATGTATTTATTTATTGAGTTTTCATAAAATACATACTTGACATTTCAGTAAATAGGATAATCATACAGCTAGAGCATAGGAAACAATATATGACACATGGAAAGGTTCAGTACATAAGAGCCAGCAAGTATAATTCTAGAGTATCAGTACAGGAAGTGAAACAATGACATAAACCGATATATTCACTATGTGACACCACAAATTGCAGCAGCTGTGGAATGCCAGGGGGACACGTCTCTAGTGAAGGAGACAGCTATAAACAAATATACTTACTGTGAGGGAAGAACACATTATACACTTGTAAACAGAGTTCTTGTGAAGCAAGATTAGAATTTAGGATAAGTTCACATTATCATCGGAGTGTTCCAATATATATGTCTGTAGCGGACCCCAGATGTCCCGTGCGCTATAGGAACATGGTAATAATTCAGCATAGGTGCAGAGTTGATCCTGGCAAAGAATCATATCTGTTAGCAATACTTAAACTTAGGTGCCCGGCCTCTGCCCCATCTGCAGGCAATTCTCGGCTTAGCCAAGGCGAGGACAAAGGAGACAAATTTACGGTGTGTAGCTGGCTTTTGTTCCATATATCCCAACAGGGCCACCAGGGGGGATCTCGAGATGGCATCGAAATAGTAGTATCTGGATCTGTGAAGACATGGTTCCAGTAAGTGTGAATATCTTAGCACTCCCATGCTAGATGCAAAAAGTCAGCGTGCTCCATTTTACACCTGTCGCATCTATGTGTGTCCTTCAACCCAAATTTTGGGAGTTTCGCCGGGGTGCAGTAGCTGTGGTGCAGAAACCTATAATGAATAATACAGAGTTGACTATTGGAGGAGATCTGTTCTGTCTGTCTACAGCAGAACAGCATTGTGCATCAGTAATGCCCTGGTCTAGCTCAAGCGTCCAATTGATGCACGCCGTGCATGTAGGATACTCAACATCGCTATATAGGGTATGGTAGAGCGTGGACACCAAGTGGGAAGCAGTGAGCACCCGCAGAACGTGATGTAACGGGGTCAGTGTTGTAGGCTCTGAGGGGTATGTAGTGTTACTAGCCTGGATGCCTTGCCGTAGGCGAGTATATAAAAACGTTTCCATGGTGGACGGCGGCGGATCAGAAAACAATTGTTGGAGTGTGTGAAATTTGCCATTAATATATAGGCCTCCCCAGCATGTAATGTTCCTTGTGTGGGCTATTTTTTTAAAAAGGCCTTCCCGAATCAGTGATATATCCGGGTGATAAACGAGCGGTAGGAGAGGGGAATATAAGCAGGGCGTTTGCATATGATCCCGGATACGGGCCCAGACCGTGATAGTGCAGTCTACAGAGGATGGGCAGCAAGCCCGTGGGGAGGTGTTAGACTGGAGGACCCCGTCAAGAGGGATAGGATCAGCCAGCCAGTGCTCAGTGGTAACATAGGGAGTGTAACGGGGAGGATGAAGCCAAAAATGAGCATAGTGTGCCTGAGCGCACATATAGTACAATTCGAAATTAGGTATGTCATAGCCTCCATGGGAGTAAGGCCTCATCAATGTATCCCACTGTATACGTGGTTGCTTGCTGCCCCAAAGAAGACAAATCAATTCAAACCCCAAGGAGGCAAAGAAATGACGTCCAGGGTTGTAAGGAATGTTAAGGAAAAGACATAAAAATTTGGGGAGTATCACCATTTTCATTAGGGATATGCGTCCAGCCATAGTCAACGGAAGTGCAATCCACCGTGTAATGCAGCTGGTGATGTGTTCCATTGCATACCCATAGTGTATCCTCATTAACTCATCTCGATCTGCCGATACCCGGACACCTAGATATTTGACATCAGCGTCACACCACCCAAGTGGATAGTCTGTTTCAAAGGGAGCAACAGAGTCGGTCAGCGGGAATATCTTTGACTTGGACCAATTGATATGAATATCGGAGTGGCCCCAAAATTTGACAAATTCCAGCAACAGTGGATTAAGATTGTGAGATGATTCTTTAACACATAGAGTAACATAATCCGTGTACAGCGAGATAAGTATCGGGTGCAGCAGACACAGTTTGTCAGGTTTATCTCCACGGGATCCAGTTGTTGCACTAATGGTTCCACCTCCAAATGTCACCAACACCCTGAAGTGTAAACACAAGGTGTTCGAATCATTAGGCGAGGGAGAAAAATAACAAACTAAAATAATAAAGCAAGGGAAGGGAAAAGGAAAGGGTCTGCATGGAAAGGATGCCTGTAACAAAAAACAAGACACATTCAGTAAGAGCTGTACATGAACAACATGCTACACTCAGAAAGTCTCGCTATAAATGCACATAGATACCTGCATATACTTTGGAGTAAGGACCATTGCTCATGAACCCAAAACCACTACTCCAACACAATCTGTGGGAATTCCTATGTGAAAAGGTAAGCAATAAGTAAATGAGGTCTGTATTCTTTCTCCCCCTCAGTAATGAGATCAGCCACAAAATAAACTCTACATACCTCCTAACAACTTATAGGTCGCTTTGTGCTTTGGATCCATGAGGAACATCTTAAAAGAAAACAGTATCAAACAATGTACATGAGATACGGTAGTGTATAGGAGGCAAGAACCACAACACTCCGCTCCTCCTCTGCTTTTGAGAGGAATCCAAATAACCAAGATATACCATATAATCAGTAACACGTAGTTGCGACCACTACCGTGTTCTGAAAGTGAGTGTCATACATGTATTTCCAGAAAAGGTAAGCGGTAACGCGTAGTTGCTTCACTACCACGTTCCACTCCTAGTTCATTGAAACAGAATAGCCAGGAAATCACGGTAACACGTGGATTCGACCACCACCGTGTTCCGCATTAACAAAGGCCCCCACACAGTAACAATCACTACGTACTAATCTTCAGAAAGAAGCCGAAAATGAATGGCAACCATAGCAAGCACCGGAAGAACTTTAGGTGCACAGCAAAACAGAATATCAGCAGCGAGGCGGTGTCTCCGTTCACTAATAACTTAACACCGGAAAACACACAGGAGACGATCCGATCACTGCAAACTGGGAATTAAACAGAGAAGGCTTTTCCGCGAGAGGAGAACAAAACGCCCTCGCTCTCGTAAGTGTCAAACCCGACTCACCGCACAGCCGAGGGAAGAAAACAGGAACCAGAGACAGGCGCGGAGAGCAGCCGCTCACACGCCGAGGAACCGGGGCTCAGAATAACAAGCACCCGGAAGCGCGATTCCTACACTAAAGTACTTCCTGGTTCCCCCCGGAGGTTTATGGGAAACGTAGTTTATGCGGGCAGTGCAGGCGCAGGGCAGCGGAAACCTGACAGTACACCCTCCCCCCTAGCGCCTCCTAGGCCCAGGTCGCAGGGGGAACCTACGATGAAAGGAACGGACAGCTGCAGGGGCATGCACATGCTACACAGGCTCCCAGGAATCATCCTCAGCCGAGTTGCCTTTCCAGGACACCAAGTACCACAAAACCCCCCTGCACCACTTCGAGTTTTTTATGCACCTGACCTCATACTCCACCCCCGCATCCCCGACCACAGGTGGAGGGGCCCGACGCCTAGCATTACGAGCAGGTTTCAAAAGATTACAGTGAAAAACCAGATAAATCCATAATGAACCAGGCAGTCTCAGTTTAAAGGCCACCGGATTGATCCGTTTAATGATAGAGTACGGCCCAATGTAACGGGAATGAAACACACTGCGCAGCTTGAACCTGATATTACGGGTGAATAACCACACCCTGTCGCCCACCTGGTAAGAGGGGCCCGCCACACGGTGTCGGTCCGCCCATTTCTTGTACTCGGCCTTAGCTCTCTTCAAATGCCCCCTTATTTTTTCCATGTAAGGCCTGGATCCTCCGCACTTGTCCCAGAACCGTAGGTTGCAGTGACACCTCTTCAGGCACCTGTACTGGAAGGATACGTGCATCAAACCCATAGGTAACGAGAAACGGAGAAACCCCAACCGAACTATGCCATGCATTGTTATACGCCACCTCAGCCATCCACAACAGAGACACCCATGATTCCTGAGCATCAGCGGCATAACAACGGAGATATTTCTTCAAGGTTTGATTTAACCTTTCCGTTTGTCCGTCTGTCCGAGGGTGAAAACTGGTGGAGAGTGAGGACTGTATATGCATTGCCTGACACCATGCCTTCCAGAACCTGGCAATAAACTGAGGCCCCTTGTCAGACACGATAACCTCAGGCACACCATGCAAGCGGACGATATTGGTAAGCAGCAGTTGAGCCGTTTGACCAGCCGTGGGGAGATTCACGCAAGGGATAAAGTGCCCCAACTTAGTGAGGCTGTCAATGACCACTAAGATGGCCGAATTACCCTGCTCTAATTGTAGTCCGGTGACAAAATCTAAACTGATGTTCTGTCACGGTCTTCTGGGCGAAGGTAAAGGCATCAACAGGCCTTTCTTTTTTCCCGGCATGGTCTTTGCTCGCGCACAGGCCTCACATTGTGCAATCCAGGTGGTCACATCGCTGCTTTCAGTGTCCCACCAAAAATGTCTTTGCATGAGCTGTAGAGTCTTATGTAGGCCTTGATGACCTGCCAATGGAGACACATGACACCACTCAAATGCCTTCCTTTGCAATTCACCCGTGGGAAGGTACAATCTATTGTTCTGAAAAGGAAGACCCTGTTTTAATGTGCGATTCACCCCTTTCGTGGCCCAAAGAATCCAAGCATTATGATCCTTGTTCTTCCAGATGACATCCAAAAAAGAATTGGCCTGAATCACACAAATCACCTTTTCAGGACTCACGATTGCCCTCTTTGTGTCTTCATTCCCGGAATCATCAACCAGATCCCGACGAGATAGAGAGTCAGCTTTAAGATTCTCTGCTCCGGGTCTGAACGTAATCGTGAAGTCGTATTCAGAGAAAAACAGCATCCATCTCATCTGTCTTTGCGTGAGATGTTTGGCAGTCTTCATATACTGAAGATTTCTATGGTCAGTGAAAACAGTGACAGGATACTTGGCCCCCCAGAGGTATTGTCGCCATTCCTGAAAAGCCCTTTTGATCGCTAGCAATTCTTTTTCAGCTATAGTATAGTTCTTTTCGGGTATGCTCAGTTTTTTGGACAAATACGCCACAGGATGGAGTTGTCCTGTGTCCTTATCCCTCTGAGACAAGACAGCTCCTATGGCCTCATCAGAAGCATCAGCTTCCACTACGTAAGGGTGTTCTGGTTGTGGATGAGCCAATATTGGGGCTGTTGTGAATGCTTTTTTCAGATACTCAAAAGCCTCAGTAGCCTCAGAAGTCCACACGAACTTGACTCCTTTTCTGAGCAATCTTGTTAAAGGAACAGCCACCTGGGAGAACCGCAAAATGAACCTGCGATAATAGTTCGCAAAGCCTAAAAAACTTTGTACCTCTTTTACACTGGTGGGCGTAGACCAATCCTGTACAGCCTGTATTTTCCTTTCAGACATTTGCAGCCCCTCCTGATTCAGCAAGACACCTAGGAACTCTACCTTGTCCACGCTGAACTCACATTTACTGAGTTTACAAAACAGTCTATGTTCTCTCAGTCTCTGTAGCACCTCCTTTACATGGCGTGAGTGTGCAGTGGTATCCTGGGAATAAATCAAGATGTTGTCTATATAAACCACCGCACTGATTTGAATTTGAATTTAAAAACATTTATTCAGCGCACTTTTACCCAGCGGTTTCATGGCGCTATGTGTGATGCAGTGGGTAACGGCAGAAGGGAGAGGTTTAAGCAGGGTAAGCTTGCACAAATAGGAGGGTTTTGAGATCCTTCCGGAACTGTAGGTAGGAAGGCGATGTGCGGAGGGCAATAGGAAGAGAGTTCCAGAAAACTGGAGCAAGGACAGCGAACTTCGCTCCACCCGCCCTCTGTTTTTTAAAACGAGGAGTAGCTAAGAGGGCCATATGAGAGGAGCGAAGCTCTCTGCCTGGAAGGTAAGGCATGATAGCAGAGCATATGAACTCAGGGGCAGTACCTGACCTGGCCTGGAAAGTGAGGCAGCCAAGTTTGAAAAGGGCGCGCTCTCTCACCGGCAGCCAGTGTAATGCTTTGAGCAGTGGACTGGCCCGATGGTATTTAGGTAGGCCGTGAATCAGGCGGGCAGCCTGGTTCTGTACCAACTGCAGGCGGTGGATCGCATAAGCAGGGGCCCCATTGTAGATTATGTTGCAATAATCAATGCGGGATAGTACCATGGCCAGCACAATAATTTTTAAAGCAGAGGGGAAAAAGAAACGGGAAACTTTCCAAATAATTCTAAGGGAAAAAAAACAAGAGGAGACCACTGAACCAATTTGTGAATGAACAGAAAGTTGTGAGTTTAAGAGAATCCCAAGGGTTTTAACTTTGGGTACGGGGAGTGGAGGGACACCTAGTGATGGGGCCCAGAAGGAAGGGGACCACGGACTGCAACCACCTCCGGTCAAGACCAACTCGGTCTTGTCCGGGTTGAGTTTGAGGTGGTTGCAGTTCATCCAGTCCTGAATGAACGTCATGACTGACTGAACATTCTGGGCGGATGAAGGTGAATGGGAAAGGTTAAAGATTAGCTGGAGGTCGTCGGCGTAATTAAACACCGTGACCTCCAGCTGCTGTAACATAAAAATAAGGGGGTAAATTTATAAATTAAACAGAAGAGGGGAAAGTGACGAGCCCTGAGGGACCCCGCACTCTACCTTGCGGGAAGCCGCGGTGAAGCCAGCCAAATGGACCGCTTGAGCTCTCCCGGCTAGGAAGGACTCGAGCCACGAGAAGGCCAAGCCCTCTATGCCCGCCGCCCTGACACGGCTGAGAAGAATGGAGTGGTCCACCGTGTCAAAAGCGGCGGACAGATCCAGGAGTATCAGGGCTTGCGGGAGGTTGATGTCAATACCTTCACGTAACTGGTCCATTACTGAAATCACCACCTTCTCCGTAGAGTGCAGGGGTCGAAAGCCAGCTTGACAGGGAGAAAGGCAATGATTTGCCTCTACATGAGTGCTCAAAATAGTCGTGACATGAGTCTCGAGGACTTTTGCTAGGTAGGGCAGGAGGGAGATGGGGCGGTAGTTGGAAGGGGAAGATAAGTCGGCGTCGGTTTTTTTTATAATTGGGATGACAACTGCTGATTTATGTGAGCTGGGGACAGTGCCGTGTATAAGCGAGTCATTAAGAAGGGTCAGGGGCGGGGTGGGGCAGGCTAAGTAGATTTCCCTAAGGATATGGGCTGGGGCGAAATCCAGGGGGGAACCTGATTTAACCCGACAGAGCAGCGGGGGAAGTGTATCATTGGTTAGCAGCGGGAAAGTGGTCAGTTTAGAGCCTGTGGGGGGTGGGGAGGGATTGACAAATGTAGGGGGGGGCAGGGGAATGTTAAGTTTAATTTTAGCAACTTTATCAATAAAAAACTCGTTGAGCGAGTTACAGAGGAACTGGGAAGGGGGAATGGTGGCCGTAGCTCTGCCGGATGATGCCAGTTCGTGGACAGTAGAGAAGATTTCCTTCGAATGAGACTCTGCTGCCATTATCCTGTTCGTATAAAACTCAGTTTTCGCCGCGAGGATGCCCTTTTTGTAAACTTGTAAAACGGACAGATAGGCTGTCTTTTGCTCAGGGCTATAAGTTCTTCTCCAGGCTTGCTCGGCCCTCCGTGCCGCTAGTTTCTTTTCTTTTAGATCTGGAGTGAACCAGCGATTGGCAGCATGGGCTCGCTTGACTGTGAGCCGCCTTAGGGGGGCAAATTCATCACCTGCCAGAGTCAGCCAGTTGTTAATAGCGGCCAGCTGGGAAGTAGCTGCAAGGCCAGAGAGGTCTGGGCTGGTTTTGGCCAAGGTCGAGCAGAGAGAAGGCATGTCGGTTTTGCCCCATTTCCTGACCCAAGTGTTCTTGGGGAGCTGAGGTTTAGCCATAGGGGCTAAAGCAAGAGAAAAGGTGATGATGGAATGATCTGACCAGGAACAGGGGGCTATTATGGGGGATGTGGACGGGACATTTAATGCCCAAATTTGATCTAACGTATGGCCATGTGAGTGAGTAGAGCTGTGAACAAGTGATGAAAAGTTTAGGCTGACCATGAGGTTAGTGAACTCCTTGGATTGGGGGCTCTCGGCAGGGTCATTGGGCCAAAAGTTAAGGTCCCCCAGGACTAGTACTGATGAGTTGTTAATCACCAGAGTAGCCAAGAGGGTCTGGATACTTGAGAGAAAAGAGGGGGTAGATTGAGGAGGACGGTAAATTAAAACAAAAGTAAGGGGTGCCTGGTGAGAAGTCGAACGGGCTAGAAGATAGTCTACATCAGGGATAGGAGGGGAGGAAAGAATCTGAAAGCTGAAGTCAGTACGAGCTATTAGGGCCACTCCTCCGCCCCGCCTGCCTTCTAAACGATCCGCCTGGATGGCGGAGTAAGTAGGTGGTAAAGCGACTAGCGCATTGGGCAGTGAGTCTGCCTTGAACCAGGTCTCTGTCAGGAATAAGAGATCTGGTGCATGGGTGTCGATGTAATCAAAGAGTTCGTACTGGTGAGTGACCGCAGACCTGGTATTTAAGAGTGTAGCAGAGGTGCTAAATACAGGAACAAGGGGGACTACATTCTTTTTTCCTCAGGCCATGCCGTTTTGGCCACCAACCTGTTGAACCTGGTCAAGTAAGTTATGAGGTCCGATCTACCTTGTTTTAATTCCAAGAGTTCTCTGTCTGCACTCAATGTGGTAGCCCTTCTGTTAAACACCTTCTCAAACTCTGTGCGAAACGCCGACCAATCGGACAGAATAGGATCGTCGTTCCTTACCAATGGCACAGGCCAGTTAGCTGCATCACCTACCAGATACGATATTGCAAATGCCACTCTCGAATGGTTGTTCGGAAAAGAAGCTGGCTTGCATGAAAAATGGAGCATTATCTGCGTCAGGAATACCTGAGTCTTTGCTGGATCCCCTGAATACCTTTCAGGACTAGCTAAAGGAATAGGGGGGGGGGACAGTAACCTGAACCTGTGTCGAGGAAGCATCAAAGGGATTCCGAGACAGTCTATCCACTTTCTCTCGTAGAGCAGTGGCTTCGGCTTTGGAAGCGGCCAACTCTTGTTGGACCAAAAGCAAAGCCTGCATGACATCATCCATGGTAGCCATTACGCAACAACTGGACCAGGCAGAGTAACGTTCGTGGGCTTGTTATTCTGTCAGGTTTATCTCCACGGGATCCAGTTGTTGCACTAATGGTTCCACCTCCAAATGTCACCAACACCCTGAAGTGTAAACACAAGGTGTTCGAGTCATTAGGCGAGGGAGAAAAATAACAAACTAAAATAATAAAGCAAGGGAAGGGAAAAGGAAAGGGTCTGCATGGAAAGGATGCCTGTAACAAAAAACAAGACACATTCAGTAAGAGCTGTACATGAACAACATGCTACACTAAGAAGGTCTCGCTATAAATGCACATAGATACCTGCATGTACTTTGGAGTAAGGACCATTGCTCATGAACCCAAAACCACTACTCCAACACAATCTGTGGGAATTCCTATGTGAAAAGGTAAGCAATAAGTAAATGAGGTCTGTATTCTTTCTCCCCCTCAGTAATGAGATCAGCCACAAAATAAACTCTACATACCTCCTAACAACTTATAGGTCGCTTTGTGCTTTGGATCCATGAGGACTAAGAGGAAGGGATCCCAGTGTATACAGGGAGCAATTAAATACAATTCAAATGAGTTAATCAAAAACAATTATTTTGATCCGCAAAGTTTTTATTCACAGTGGGATCCGGTGTATTGAATATACGTAGCATAACATACAATCAACTGTATTGAAGGTCATACAGTGCCCCAGGAAGGGAAAAGGGGAAGTGATAGTGAATAGGTAAGGGAAGTGATGGGATTACGTGACAGTAAAATCAATCCTTCAAAGACCAGTTCATGCTATAATTAGTATAGCAACAGCTGCCATAAAACATGGCGATATCGTTTGAAAAGAGGCATACAACACAAGGTACAGTGTATATACAAAATATTGGCGTGTGGTTGCCGTAATTGAAAAAACAGTCGACGTTTCGACCCTCTGAAGTTGCAGGACAGTTTAACCTTGCTGTGGGGTCTTCATCAGGACGAGGGGGTGGGGCAGGGGACCTAATGAAAGTATAATAAATTAAAGTTAGAGGGTTGCTACTCCTGCCTCTAATTATCACATAGGTAGAGACGGACAAAATCCAGGATAAAATCTGTTAGATAGTTAATTATAAAAAAAATGGAATCTGTCAAGTTCCGGCAAATCCGAAACATAGAACAGGGTAAAACCTTATTAATTGCGGAAAATAGGGCGCTTGAGTAGGAAAATCAGCATGGTACATGGCGGCCCACCACTCGCAAAAGGCATACAATAAAGGGAACTGCTACTACAAAATAAAGATGGAGTCTAAGATTGAGGGCTAACAAATAGCGAGAGTCCAGAAGCTGAAAAAATGAGAAACATACCACAGGGTCAAAAGTCCGCCGTGTGGTCTTAATTAGGAAATGGAAGACAATGGAGCTGCATCTGCAATGATGAGCGTACATTAATTACATATCTGTATTAAAAGTGGACAGTCATTCGGGAAAATTACAACAATGTCCGATTGGGGACAGTGAAATGGTGCTTACCGATGGTCGCGTCCTGTATAGTATCAGGATTCGGTAAGTTCAGGCATCGTAGGGAATGTATCCATGAGGAACATCTTAAAAGAAAACAGTATCAAACAATGTACATGAGATACGGTAGTGTGTAGGAGGCAAGAACCACAACACTCCGCTCCTCCTCTGCTTTTGAGAGGAATCCAAATAACCAAGATATACCATATAATCAGTAACACGTAGTTGCGACCACTACCATGTTCTGAAAGTGAGTGTCATACATGTATTTCCAGAAAAGGTAAGCGGTAACGCGTAGTTGCTTCACTACCACGTTCCACTCCCAGTTCATTGAAACAGAATAGCCAGGAAATCACGGTAACACGTGGATTCGACCACCACCGTGTTCCGCAATAACAAAGGCCCCCACACAGTAACAATCAATACGTACTAATCTTCAGAAAGAAGCCGAAAATGAATGGCAACCATAGCAAGCACCGGAAGAACTTTAGGTGCACAGCAAAACAGAATATCAGCAGCGAGGCGGTGTCTCCATTCACTAATAACTTAACACCGGAAAACACACAGGAGAAGATCCGATCACTGCAAACTGGGAATTAAACAGAGAAGGCTTTTCCGCGAGAGGAGAACAAAACGCCCTCGCTCTCGTAAGTGTCAAACCCGACTCACCGCACAGCCGAGGGAGGAAAACAGGAACCAGGGACAGGCGCGCAGAGCAGCCGCTCACACGCCGAGGAACCGGGGCTCAGAATAACAAGCACCCGGAAGCGGGATTCCTACACTAAAGTACTTCCTGGTTCCCCCCGGAGGTTCATGGGAAACAAAGTTTATGCGGGCAGTGCAGGCCGCAGGGCAGCGGAAACCTGACACAGTTGGCCGATATGATTATAATGCTGCAGAAGTCGTGCTGCAAGGGGTACCATAATTAAGGCAAAAAGAAGAAGAGAGTGGGGCATCCCTGGCGTGTGCCTCAGGTAAGAAAAATTGGGGAGGAGGTATGTCCGTTAATCAAAACCTTCGCTGTGGGCAGGGTGTAAAGGAGCCGGATCCACGATATGAAACCCACAGGAAGACCCATATTCTGTAGAATGGTAGAAAGGTAATCCTACACTGAATCGAAGGCCTTGGATGCATCAAGGAATACAGGCACCAACTTCATTCTGGGATCTACAGCCTGCAGAATAGAGAACAATGTTCTGAGATTATGAGCGGTGGCCGTTCCCAGAATAAATCCAGATTGGTCTGGAAGTACAAGCGTGTCCATAAGCAGACAGAGACGGTTTGCCAACAACTTAGTCAGGATTTTGGTATCCATATAAATAAGGGATAACGGCCTATAAGATTCGCACCGATCAACAGGTTTGCCCAATTTCAGTAATGACGTAATCAACGCCTCTCACATTGAGGCAGGTAAAATCAGCACCTCTTGGGCTTCCAGGAAAACCTCCTTCAGTATGGGGAGCAACTGATCAAGATACATGTTGTAAAAGTATATGGGAGGGCTGTCGGAGCCAGGAGCCGTCGACAACGCCATTTGCATTATAGCTTCCCACAGCTCATCATCTTCTAATGGAGCTGCTAAAAACTCATGCTGGGAGTCTCCTAGCCAGCCAAGAGTGTTGTCCTGTAAATAAGGACCGAAGTCAGGGGGAGAGGAGCATTGTGAGCTATATAATTCCTTAAAATATGTAACAAATACATTAAGTATATCAGAGCTATCTCTGTGTCGTACCCCGTTGCTGTCCACCACATCCAGTACATAACTGGAAAATCTATGTTTCCTAATAGCATTCCCCCTCCCCGTATCTGCAGGCAGTGAAGTATTTACCTCTGAAATTCACTTCCCTAGATGCAGTGTCAGTGTAGTTGCTGAGTTTCTCATGGAGTGTAGCTCGTTGGATGTTGGAGTTAGTCACCAACATATTTGTTTCTAGTTACTTTAAGTCGAGTTCCAGGCTACACAATCTGTTCCTGCTGTCACGGAGCACTCCAAAAATCTTTGATATGCACAGACCCCTGACCGTAACTTTGAAAGCCACACAGAGAATGCCCAAGTCATCGACAGAACCCTTATTTCTAGCAAAAAAAGCTGTGATCTCCTCCCTAACTCCAGGTGAAACACAGTGTCCAGTAGCGCCTCGGGTATGAGCCTCTAGCAATGTGGGATGAAAATAGAGTTGGGGGTAGTAGTTCAAGGTATACCGGTGCATGGTGACAGTGCGTGCGTGCAAGGTGGGTAGCGCAGCAGATACAGGGTGTCACTCCCCCGGCGCAGACCCAATAGTCCAGCCTCTACCACGTGGAGTGCCCTGCCGTATATAGAAGGTACCGTCTCTGTATGTGGGATGAACATATCTCCATGCCTCCACAAGCCCATGTTCCTCAAACAGGCTAGATAAAGTCTTGTGAGTGTTAGTATAATGGTGAGTAAGGGGGTTGGGGCGATCCATGGAAGGGCAAAGAGCAGTATTGAAGTCCACACCCCATATGACATGCGTGGACCCTATTTTAAGTATTTGTCCCCATAGGGCGATGAAATAGTCAGGGTCATCTGTATTAGGTCCGTAACTGCAAGCTAAAGTATCAGATTGTTAGGCTAACGTACCCCAAAGTATACAGCTGCGGCCAACAAAGTCACTATATGTGCCTCCCACTATGAATGGTGTGTTCTTCGTTATTAGGATAAGCGTACCGCATGAGTAAGTGGAATAGGAGGAGTATACACGTATAGAGGACCATCTCGTGCCAAAGAAGGGAGGGCGCCTAGGGTCCATATGTGTTTCCTGGAGCATAGCTATTTGTATTTGGTGCCTGTCTAGATAAGCTAATATCTGTCTGCATTTGCGAGGGTCGCGAAGTCCCCTGACGTTCCATGTAAGCAATTTAATGCAAGGAAGATCTGCTTGTGTCAGTGCTGCAGGTGTAATATTGTTGTAACTTGAATCCATACATGTCGTAGGAAGTGTATCTGTTCACAGGATAATGGCTCTGTCCAGCTGCAATTGTCCAATATGTACGAATATAGAAGAAAGAAATCCCATCCCATATCCTCTCCCCTGCAATAAGCCTCTGCAACAAATAGTACTCGCAAACATTCAATGCAACCCATTCCACCCCCATCGACAACGGCACCCAATCGTGCCGGCATATTATAACCCACCCAAAAAACGCAAACAAAAACAGCCGGCTTATTGTGGCCAATTGAGTCCAACAAAGCAGAAGCAATTTGTAACATTGGAAAACATAAGGAAAAAAACAGCAAAATAGGGGAGCTCCCATGGGGGCGCCAGGTGGGCAGTAGTCCCTTCCCTGACCAATCTCTAACTGTGTCCCAGCCCCAGGGTGTCAACCCATACAGGCAAAGATTGGTATAAGGGGGAAGGGTGCTTGGCGAGTTGGCAGTTACATCCCCTAACATGCAGCGTGCAATACAAAAACATAATTTGGTTCACAGTCAATGAAAGAACCTCCCAAGGCACTTATCTGTTCATGAGTCTGTTATGGAGTGTTGGCATGGCAGAAGACAAGACGGCGAGAGATCTATCCACTGCAAGGCATTGAGACAGATATTCATCAATGCCTCATCCCACAGAAGGTGTGCAGCTTTGGGAGCAAACTCAGCATACATTCGGTGGACATCCTGTGCATAGTCAGTCAGTGGCTGGGGAAGGTGATCTGGAGGTGCAGTCCCGGTGTAAAGAACGTCTCGAGATGGTTTTAGGAAACGTGTCTACCTGTTGCGGATTCGTAGAAAAGACATGCTTGCCATTGTGTGTAATCTGTAGTTGCGCGGGGTATAGAAGAGCATATTCTATCTAGGCCTTCCAGTCTTTTTACTTAACAGCAAGGAATTTACGACGCGCCTCCTGCACCGCCAGTGTAAAGTTTGGATAAATGGAATTTCCGTCGAATTGTAGCGGCTTCAACTCGCGGGCATTCTGGAGTGCCACATCGAGGTCTCCGTAATTTTGGAGTCTAGCAATGATGGGCCTCGGGCCTCTCCTTGTGGGGGGCATGGGCCTAAGAATCGATGTGCACGTTCAACCTCCAAATGAGGCGAAAAAGACTCTGCACCAAAGGAACCTTTCAGAAGACGCTCAATGTATTCCTCCATACGCCCTGTATTTGTGCTTTCCGAGATACCTAGTATGAGGAAGTTGTTGCGGCGGCTCCTAGCTTCAATGTCTTCATTCTTAGCTGCAAAGACCTTTAGAAGTTTATCCATTTGCATGACTTGAGACTGCATCCGATAAGTGACGTCCTCATTTTCAGATATGCGGCATTCTGCCTCCTTTAATTGCCCATCATGCTTGTCAACCTTTTGCACTAAAAAATGTAGGCGATTATTCATAGGGTCCATCTTATCAGATAAGTCTGATAGGCTATGTTGTACAGCTAGGAGCAGAGGTGGATCTCATCGCAGCCTTCTTGGACTCAAAGGTTAAGCGAGGTTGGCGCCCATCAGGCTTACGCATCGCAGTCGCTGGACCCGCAGACAACTCCACAGCTCGACCAGGTGAATTTTTGTCAAGTGGGAGCAGGTGTATGCAGGTCTGCACTAAAAAACAAAGGTCTGCCATAACTGGCAGTGGGCTGTTTACATTAGGGTGACAGTGTAAAGGGCAGCCTATGAGTGTCTCTCCAAGTAAGCAGAGATACACTCAAGCCTCTGTGGCAGTGATAAGGCCCAGCACACTGGGTAGCGCTGGCGATGGCAGGTGCAAGTCACACCGAGGCCCAGGGTCACGTGTAGTGGGCAGCAGGCAGTGAGACGCGCCCCAAGGGAATGTAAAGGCAGCGCCGGTATACGTGCAGAGGAACAGGCAGGAGGCAAGTGGCAGCGGGATCTATAGTGTGCAGCGCAGCGTGCACACACCTCGCTGGTGAAAGGGTGATGGGGCCAATAAATAGTCAAGTGCCCCCATAGGAAGTACTCACGGGTCCACCATGCCCCTCTGATCGTGATCAGAGAGCACGTCTTATGTCAGCGGTGAGCGACCCCCGCTGTCACGCAAACCGTTCCACCGCCCGCAAGGAGCGCAATCCTCCGAGGCAGTGATGACAGCAGCCGCTATGGAGGCGAGACGGTGTGGGAGCCCCCAGCCGAGTCGAGGTTCCAGGGCAAGGGGAAGGTGCAGCATCCTTCAAAAGAGATAATGCCGGGCCTCCTCGGTCTGCGCCACTGTCCTTGACAAGTCCAGATCTTCGCAAATGAGGATAGCGACAGCAGTATCATGAGTGGTGTAGCAGGTGAGAGGTGGGTGGGAGGCAGCAGGGCCGCTAGTCCTTCCAGGCAATAGAAAAAAGGCCTATCACCTCGTGGTAGGCTTCGGAGCTTGAGTAGTTGCGGCAGACGCGTCAGGGCTCCAGCAGGCGCACCCAACGTAAACCCCGCAATGCTCTCCCCTCCACAGTCCGATCCAGGAAGCCTCTGGAGCCACAGTTTTTGCCTCAAGGGGAGAGGAGATCACAAGAATCAGTTAGATAGCAAAATATATTACACCACCATGGTAGAAGTCAGGATTATTTGCGGATAAGGTCGCCAAGCGTCCCGAGCCTCACAGGTATGCGGCCATCTTGGATGTGCGCCACTTGGCGTCCCCAGCTGGCAGAGTAGTCTGGCTGCCGAATTTTGGACCACTTGCAGCTTATGACGCACTTCCTTACTTGCGCCCAGATATAGCACATTTCCGTGGTCCAGTCTAGACAGTCTGGATGACGTTTTTTGTGTGGAAGGCGGAAGCATCCAGAGAATTTTTCTGAGCCAATTTAAAATAGTAAAACAGATAGAGGCGGCCTTAACTACTTGTGGCTTCATAGACAGCTGGTCGTCAATGATAATGCCAAGGTTGCGAGCCAATTGTGAAGGGAGGGGGAGATCACCCATTTGAGGTGGCCAGTGTTGGGGGCCCAAAGAGTTTTTTTTCCACCAAAAATGAGGAGTTCCATTATCCCACCATTCAGTTTCAGTTTGTAAGCGTGCATCCAGTCGGCTATCTTTTTTAGCCCCAGCTGAAAGGATGATCCCTTAGCAATCTCTTTGGAAGATAAAGAGGAAACAAACTTGGTGCCATCCCGATAGGAATATATTGCCAGCCCCGCTTCTTCTGCTATCACAGCCAAAAGGCTGACATAGATGTTGAAAGGCAGTGGGCTAAGTATGGAGCCCTGAGGGACTCCATATGGAGCGGTATGAATCTGAGAGTCAGCGATTGAGGAGAAGACCTGAAAGGCCCTGTCAGACAAAAAACTGGAAAGACACTTGAGTGCTGAGCCGACATTGCCCTTCGACTGTAGAATTTGTAAAAGAGACAAATGGGATACAGTGTTGAACGCAGCACTCAAGTCCAGTAAAATGAGTGCCACAGTGTCTCCCTTGTCGAGATGCTGGCGAATAGTCTCAGTCACTCCCAAAAGTGTGGACTCCATAGAAAAGCCAGCTCTGAAACCCGATTGGGGAGGATCTAAAATGTTCTGTAGATCAACAAACTTTGTCACCTGAAGGTTAATGTGTTTTTTTTCAAGAATTTTGGAAAAAACTTGAAGTAGGGAAATAGGTTGGAAATTAGATAGGACCTCTGGATCAGAGTTCGCCTTTTTTAACAAAGGAAGGACCATGGCATGTTTCCAGGCCATTGGAACCTTTGCTTCACTTAGCGATGAGTTGAGGAATTCCATGATGTTACTGAGTATAGGGAGATCCTGTTTCTGCAGCAAGGAAGCTGGAAGAGGATCCTTAGGAGAACCAGATTTAATACTAGTTAAAATACTAAAAAAGGAGGAAAAGTCAAGGGGTGCCCATTCCTCGATCCCCATTTATCTTGAAAGTCCTCCTGCGGCCGAGGCAACGACGCGCCATAGCAATGTAGGGCAGAAATATTGGGTTGTTGATCTTCAGTGGTAGTAATATTATTAAATTTGGAGTAAATCTTACTGATTTTGTTAACAAAAAATTCTGCCAGATCATCACAGTGTTTAGAGTCAAGTCCCGGAGGCTCAGGTTGACAAGCAGCACCTGACAGTTCCCTCACTACATTAAACAGAACTTTAGGGCAGTTTTGAGACAACAAAATGGTGTGATTAGCATGCTCAGTCTGAGCAGTATTGCATAAAGCAGGATAGCTATTTAGAGATAATTTGTACGTGGCTTTAGCAGCCAGTTCATAGTTTTTCCTCCAACGCGTTTCTAAAATTTTGCATTTGGTTTTTTCTAGCTTAAGACTTTCGGAAAGCCAAGGGGCAGGGGGGCGATGGTAATCCAGTTTCTTGTTGGACAGTGGGAGGCATGCGTCAATCGATGACGTCAGCCAGTTATGAATAATATCAGTATCATCTCTATGAGTTACAGCGATAACAGGTATGGTGTTATTAAGATGGAGGCTCAAGTAGTTAGCATCTAGTTTTTTCCAGTTTCTCTATTTCCTGGACCCCAGATGGATAGAGGAGTTATCATGACATATTTCGTGTTTAACCTTAAATTCCACCAGAAAGTGGTCCGACCAGGAAATGGGAGTGACGGTCTGGCCCGACACAGTGGCTAAATTGGAAAAATAGGGTCTAATAAGTGTCCTGCCTTATGGGTAGGGCCAGAGTTGTGAAGAGAAATATTCATTGCAGCCAAACCAGCAATGAGAGTGGTGCTAGTGGTGCAGGATGCTTCATTAAAATGTAAGTTGAGATCACCTAAGATCATAAAATTGGTGGTTTTTAATAATGAAGGAGCAATAGAATCAGGGAATGCAGCTGCCCATGGCCCTGCCGGTACAGGTTGGCGGCAAATTAGCCTCCCTGAAAGAGTGAAGTTAGAGGAGAGTAAAAGTTTTAACAGACTGGCTTCACAGTCCTTATAGCATAAATCCTCCCATTTGCAGGTATAGGAGGTTTTAAAAATTATTGCTATGCCTCGCCAATTTTTTCTTTAAGATTCTTGCCGAGAAACATATAGTTGGGAGGTAGAGCAAAAGCAATATCAGGTCCGAGCTCTCATTGAGCCAGGTCTCTGTTAGAAAGATGGCATCAGGTTGAGAATCAACCAAGAGGTCATGAATATCTCCCTTGTGCTTGGGGAGTGACCTACAATTAAGACTGAGGAAAGAAAATTCAGTACAGGGAGCGACACCCTTATAGGCCAGACATGGCGTCATGTTATACTTGTTCCATGTAGACCCCTTATGGGACTGTGTTGTAAAGGTATAGCCACAACAGCAGCAGTTCGAAGAAACTGTATCAGGATTAAGAGGTGAGCAGTTGGGGCCAGGCTTAGGCCGAAGAGCATATAAAGCTTTAAGAGAGTAACATTTCTTATTGTTTAAAATTGGAGCAGGGGTTCTGGCCCCAGGCCCCATTCAGCCGCGGACGGGCGCAGACGGGCTTGCCTTTGGCGTGCCCGCTGCACATGTCCGCTGCGCGAAGCTGCCAGCGTTTGAATTTAAGGTCTGCCTCCCCCACCTCTAGCCCGGAAGTGAACCTCCCGAGCGCTCCCTCCACAGCAAACGGGAAAACACGCGGTGGACCAGGGAGCACAAGGCAAACAAGAGGGCGTCAGAGAAGAGAAGTGCAGGTAGGTGGAACTGTGCAAAAGTGCAAAGAGATTAAAGAATTCGTAAAAAAGCAAGGAAGTACAGTTTTCAAAAACGAGTCACACTCAGTCACGAGTAAACAGCACAGCGCTCTCACCAGCGCAAGTCAGCTGCGCGAAGCATTGACCCTTCACTGTATGTCTTTCACCACAAAATGTCTTTATAGAGGTATGTTTTTTCCACCTCTAGCTTGTTCACTCTTTCAAAATACAAGGACCCATATCTCCGGTAGTTTATGCAATTGAATAAAAAAAACACAGTAATTAGTGACTCAACAGTCTTTACGCACAGCTCTCTATCACCTTCATGATCAGCATGTACCAAGTTTTTCACTAGAGCTACCATGTGTAAAACACTTCCCCAGTACTTGCAAAGTTTTATTTTTTCTTCACATTTTTTGACAAACTCTATGAATTTGGTTTTCAGGTTTTACGATTTTGAACTGAGTGTATTGAACATTGCCTGTCTTCGCAATATGTCTTTTAAATGAAGTGCACCCTTTGCCTTTTTAACTTCTGAGATAAGATATGCAAAACCTAATTTGTCATACTTGTTCCAGAAAGCATTCCAACGCAACGTTTCTATAGCCTCAGATACAATGAGCATACCTTCTAACGAACTAACATATTGAGTTCCGCTCAATACTGACTGGACAGTTTTACTTCTAAAGATTTCAGCCTCAATAAGTGCAATGTCTATGCCACATCCACTGAGATAACTTCCTGCAACACAACTTTGGTCATGTGGAAAAAACATAATTGGATAAAGATCATCAAATTTTACTGGATTGCTCATAAAAATGTTAGCTAGAATACGGAAAACACTATCACAGAAAATTGGCAGAATAGGCTGGTCTTCAAGCTGAGAACACACGTTTTTAATTTTTTGTAGAGCTGCATAGTTTGTGAACAGAGATGGTATTACTTGTAAAAACCCAATCTTCTCCAGATATATGGTATTCTTTGAGATAAGATCATGAATTCCAGCCTATGGAGGAACTAGCTTTTCTTTATCCTTCAGTCCACACTGAATAAGAAACATGATAAATTCAGTTAAATCAGCGTTGTGGACTGCAGCATCAGGTAGAAGAAAATCCATGTTCTCAGCCACTTTGAAATATTCTGGTAGACTGGGACATGTTGATGGCTTGTAAGTGATTTTGCACACATTGACAAGGCAGTTGGGTTATAAGTTTGCAGCTTCATTTGTTTATGCTTACAGCTGACACAGCTTGTTTTCCAGCAGCTACTTCTTTGTTAACATCTTGAAAAGCAGCATAGCAGGACCATGTGTGCTGGATGTTCCAGACAAAGAAGAGCTGTCTTCAAAATTATCAAGAGCAGCAATCCTTTGCCGTGATGTAATTCATAAAACATGATTTGGAAAAGACAGTACATTTGCACAGCATAAGCCTGTTGGTTCATGGGATTGTCTTCCACCTCTCCCCTTATATCTTCAAAGCCATCATCAATGTTGTCGGCTTCTGTTCTGAACTCAAGAACTTTAGCTTGTAACAGTTTTGTTTTGCTTATATTAAACAATGATGTAAACAATGTTAAGACAACATCAGGCATTCTTGTTGACTTCCATGATTTGCGGAACTCTGAGACATCACAAAATGTATCATTAAGTCCAAAATCTAAATCTTTCAGGATGTTTCTTAAAATTGTTCCTGCTGATTTTACTGTGTCCTGTGATCTTATTTTGGCATCAAGAACTTCAGGGGTCAAACCAGCTGAGAATACTATAAGTGGCTCGTTCTTTTTGTTAGAGTGACAAAAACATATTCTGTCATTGTACATTCTCACCAGAAAAATCTTAATTATATTGTTATGGATCAATTCAGTTTCACCAATGCTCGCCATTATTTCTGTGATCTCACAGAGTGTGAAACCGTATCTAGCACTCAACTGTGGCTTTAAAACTTAATTTTCTTCTTCAAAGAGTGCAAACTTAACTGAAGGCTAGCTGTAACGTTGCTGCAGGGAGCTCATAGCTCATTGTACATTCATATTTTCGAATGTATGCACACTTTAAGTTCAGCTGGGCATGCAAATCTACTGCCAATGCATTAATCTAGCTGTTGAAATCACCAACTTGGCTGAAAACTTTATCTTGATAGAAACTAGCTGCAGACAAAACATGTTTGCCCTTTGAAATCCACATACTCTGTACTTTGTTTTTTAGTCAATCCCTTTGTCCCTTGTTCACGCTAAACCACAGATTACACATTGAAGATCTTTTCCTTTCTAATCAGTTGCTGGAGGTGGACGAGGCCAATCTTCTAAGTTGATGGACATTGGGTATGGTTGTCATCGTTTTCTCAGAAGACTCAGATTCTTCTTGTGATTCACTGGTTTCTGCTATTATTTGATGATTTTTTCCATGTTTTTTTCCATTGTGTACAACTTATAGCACTCGTTGTTACAGCGATAAAATATTTGATCCTCTTCACCCATCAATTTGTCTTTTGTGAACTTCGTTTTGCCATATTTCTGCGGCATCTCGAACTCTCTTCTGTCCAGCCGCAGTTGGTGTTAGCTTTTGTTTTGGATTAGTTTAGCATATCACACATTTGTTTCGGAGAAGGAGTCCTCTGATAGATTTTTTAGTCAGTAACACTCTGTCAGGAGGTAAAGATCCTCTGCTACCACCTGCTTCACTCATGTTTATGAATTTGAATCAACAGAAACCTAAAACATAAACAATATTAAAATACATTACCAATATGATGGCTAAAACACTTCATAATAGAGCCACTTTTTTGAAAAATGACAGAACAGTTTCTCTGAGGAGTTAATTTCTGGCTCTATAAAACTACTTGACCCCCAAAACCTATGTTTTTACATTAAAATGAAGTATATAGGTTTCATAGTTCCTGAAATATTATACCATCACTGCAACACATCCAGAAATCTTTAGAAATGTCATCCAGAAAAATTTGGGCCGAATTAGCAATGTCTACCCAAGCCAAATTACTTCTCTAGCGATACAAAAATACAAATAAAAAATGAAAATCTCTGGATAGCAATTTTGTTACAGAGGTATATCAAGGGGCCAGGACTACTAGATGAAATTCTATTTTAAATATTTTTGCTTCAGACAATGAATTGCATAAACAGATGTTCTCAGCTCCATTACGAGCCAGCGCATCTGGTAATGATATGGCATCTACAGCACAGGTTCTTAACTTTTTCACTTCTGCGGACCCCCTCCCGCACTTAATCATTACTGGAATCCGGGGACCCCACTGAGGTCCTAATTACGAAGTCAGGCCGATCATCACCGACAAGCTATCTGTGGCAATCTGTCTGACATCTGTCAAACCAAGCTACGTCGTCCCTTACCTTGTCCTATGAGCGAAGCCTCTAGGATGACGTAGAAGTTTTCGCAGAGACGCAATGGACCAACTTCCCAAATAACTAACTAAATTCTTACTGGTTTTTAAAACTACAGTAAAAAGAGAACTAGAAATAGGGGAGGAAGGCCGGTACTGGACGTAGGTTGGTAGAAGATCTTGCTGTCGACCTGCGAGGCAACAAGTATCAGAGTTTTAATTCTACGCTTTCTACTTCCTAGTAACTAAACTTTAAACACTGCATTAACTTTTCCCTATAACTGTGTTTAGTCGGAGAGTCTAAGTCTCACGCCTACCTGCGATCAGTTCTGTCTTGGCAAACGTCCAGTATGTCTTGGTCTTGTCTTGATTCCTTTTCTTTTAGGTCATTGTCTGGTCTTTGGCTCTAGAAATATTTTCTGAGGGTTTGCTGCAAAGATACAAACAAATACAATAAGACACTATCCCTTCCTTCACTCTTTCTACATTCAAGTGACACACTTTCTCCTAAACTTACCTGTAACCTTTGCTTTTTTCACCTAAAGAGGGTTTCTGCGAGGTGTTGAGCCTTGACCTGTTTTACATAAATGAAAATAAAGGAAAGAAACACAACCTGCGCTTTTCTCATAAATAGTACTAAAGCATCTTTGCAAAAAACATTAAAATGCAGGCTGAGATTTAACACAATTCTCTTTACATCACAATTACTTCTTGTAATGCTTTTTAGTTCCAGTCCTTTGATTATTGATATGAAATGTCTTTGTTTTCTTCCTGTAAATAATAAAGAAAATGTTCTTGTCCTTTCCTTGTAAATAGCAAAGAAAATGTTCTTGTCTTTTCCTTGTAAATACCAAAGAAAATGTTCTTGTCTTTCTTGCGTGGGGCGCCTTAAATATAGAATTCAAAAGTACTTAACTCGAATCTTTCTTTTGTTTCAGGAACCGGAATCCCCAGAAGCTCCGACGTGATGACTCCTTGCAGCTGCAGCTCTAATCTTGAGAGGTGAGACGAAGCAGAAGCCTCCAGACGCAGTCCTTCTCAGAACAAAGGCGGAAGGCAAAGCGCCTTCCAGAAGGCTGGGTGCGGTTTAAATAGCAGGCCGCACCCAGACCGCACGTTAAGAAAACGTGCGCTCAATCACGTTCTGCTGCTGCCAGCTAATAGAACAGCGCGGTACAGGCAGAATGAGAGACAGAGAGTCTCAGAGTCTCGCATCAATGATAGATTTACTTTGGCAAACAGAGAGAAATAATCAGAATGCAAAGGCACGATCATCTTTAGAGCACAAGAATGTTTTCAAAGCACAAGAATGTTTCCAAATAATCACGAACAATCACAGAGCACATCCTTAACACCAAAACATATACTTACACACAGGACGTGCGGGTGCACGGGAAACGGGTGGGTTTTCTACAGAAAATAAAGCCATTGGCAAATCAGGTGCAGAAGATTGCCAGAGGAAGGCTAACATAGAGTATCATGACAGTACTCCCCCCTCAAGATCCCTCCCAAAACCGGTGAGATGGGTTTAGGTTTATGAGGATGTCACAAATGAAAAGTTCTAACCTTCTTTGGAGCATGCTTTAAATGTTCTAAAGGTTCCCAAGATCTTTCCTCAGGGCCATACCCCTTCCAATCTACGAGATACATGAGTTTTCCTCTGATTCTTTTTGAGTCCAGAATTGTCTTAACTTCAAATTCGGGATGCCCTTCGATAATGATGGAAGGAGGAGATTGATACAACCGAGTAAAAGGATTGAATGGTTTAATTAAAGAAACATGGAACACAGGATGGATTGAATATTTTGGAGGGAGAGATAATTTAACACAAACTGGATTGATAACCTTTTCAATAGCAAAGGGACCAATGAATCTGGGGTTGAATTTGCGATTCCCTTTAATCTTGATGTTCTTGGTACTCAACCAGACCTTATCTCCAGAAGAGTATTTAGGTTGCTCAGATCTATGTTTATCTGCTGAAGTCTTTTGATACTCTTTAGCACGTGCTAAGTTGTAGGTAGCTAGTTCCTGGATGGAAGACAACTTAGAAATGTATTCAGAAAGAGCTGGTACAGGAGTAGAATCTTTTATTGATTTGGGAATGAACTTGGGATGGAAACCATAATTACAAAAGAACGGGGACATCTCTAAAAAGGCATGGTTCACATTATTGTAAGCGAATTCTAAAGGGCTTAGAAGAGTTGACCAATCTTCAGTTGAATTTGTTAACATGCAACGAAGAAACTGTTCTATGGTTTGATTGGTGTGTTCTGTTAATCTGTCTGTTTGAGGATGATAACTTGATGATAATCGAACATCCATATTCAAGAGGGTGCCTAACTTTTGCCAAACACGAGATATGAATTGAGACCCCCTGTCTGAAATAATTACAGATGGAATGCCATGTAAACGTATTATATTCTCCATTACAAGATGAGCTAACTTCATTGCTGTGGGCAGACCTTTTAGAGGAATGAAATGGTCCATACGAGAGAACTGGTCTACAATAGTCAGGATGGTATTATACCCTTTCTGAGTTTCAGGAAGTTCCACTATGAAATCTAAAGAGATCGTATGCCATGGATGAGGTGGAATGGGAAGAGGTGTTAGTAAACCACTAGGAGCCTGTTGAGAAACCTTGTTCTGAATGCAAACACTACAAGTTTCAACAAAATGTTGAACATCCTTTAACATAGATGGCCACCAGAAAGTTCTTTTAATTAATTCATAGGTTTTCATTATGCTGGGATGAGCTGTTAAGGGAGTGTCATGATGTAAGTGAATGATGGATTTTTGAAGCGAACAGGTTGGAACCATAATGAGATCATGTACCAGAATTAACTTATCCTTTTCCTGAAGGTAGGGATACTCTCTTTTCCATTCATCCATTCCTTTCTTTAGAACTTCTTTCTTTATATCAACAATGATATCACAAACTGATAAACTAGCTTGAAAGCATGATGTGGGAATCACAGGATCCACATGGATATTTTGCTCGCTATTGATTTCGCCTAATCTGGACAAAGCATCAGCTTTGAGATTTTCTTTACCTGGACGATATGTGATGACAAAATTGTAATCACTAAAAAACAGAGACCATCTTAATTGTCTAGCTGACAGAGCTTTTACTGATCGTAAAGCTTGGAGATTTCTATGGTCAGTGTAAATTGTTACAGGGTGACAAGCTCCTAGCAAGTAGTGACGCCATTCTTCAAAGACTGCCTTAATCGCCAAAAGTTCTTTATCTGCAATAGCATAGTTCAACTCAGCTTGAGAGAACTTTCTTGAATAATAAGCGATTGGATGCATCTGACCAGAATCTATATCTCTTTGAGACAAGATCCCACCTCAGGCAAATTGTGAGGCATCAGCTTCCACGATAAAGGGTTGACTGGGATCAGGATGGCTTAAAATGGGGGCAGATATAAATCTTCTTTTAAGCTCCTGAAAAGCCTCTTCAGCCAAATCTGACCAAACAAATTTTACACCTTTTCGTAACAATTTAGTGATGGGGGTTATTGTCTAAGAAAAGTCTTGTATAAACCGACGATAGAAGTTAGCAAAGCCTAAAAAACTTTGAACATTTTTTACGGAAGTAGGACTAGGCCAAGAGGTTACTGCTTCTACCTTTTTTGGGTCCATCTCAATTCCCTTGGGACTAATGACATAACCAAGGAAGTCCACTTTGGATACATGAAATAGGCTTTTCTCCAATTTTACAAATAAAGAATTAGAAAGCAACTTTTGAAGAATGGCACGGACTTGCTGTACATGTTCCTTTTCAGAGTTGGAAAAAATTAGGATGTCATCAATATAAACTACACAGCATATATCAATTAATTTGTGCAACACTTCATTTATAAAAAATTGGAAAGCTGCAGGAGCGTTACAAAGTCCGAAAGGCATCACTTGGTATTCAAAGAGGCCAAACTTTGTGCAAAAAGCAGTTTTCCACTCATCGCCTTTTCAGACTCTAACCAGATGGTATGCTCCGCACAAATCCAATTTCGTATAAATGGTGGCCTTCTTAATTTGGTCTAATAGAGTAGGAATAAGAGGTAAAGGATATCTGTTCTTTATGGTTACATTATTCAAGGCTCTATAATCGATACACATACGTAACTCCCCTCCCTTTTTTGAAATAAAAAAGAGAGCTGACGACACAGGAGATTTAGAGTGTTGAATAAAACCATTAGCCAGATATTCATCAAGATACTCTCTAAGATGTACATTCTCGTTTTCTGTAAGGGCGTAAATCCTACTGCAGGGTAAGGTGGCTCCAGGTACTAGATCAATTCTACAGTCGAAATCCCTGTGTGGAGGAAGAGTGTTAGCCTTTTTTTTTGTCAAAAACATCCACGAGATCAGAATAGACAGATGGGACTCCATCTAAAGCTAGAACACTGGTAGATCCGGTTGTAAAGTCGAAACCTTGGATTACATCTTTTTCTTTCTTTAAAAGGAAACAGTGATTTGAACAGTGAGAAGACTGAAATGTTACCTCTTTTGAGACCCAATCAATTCTTGGATTGTGTAGAATTAACCAGGGTATTCCTAGGATTAATCGAAATTGAGGGGCATCTATGATGTCAAACTGAATTCTCTCTCTATGAATTGGTGAACAGTCCATTTCAAGTAATTCTGTTTGTCTGTCTATTGGGCCTGACGTTAGTTCTTTACCGTCAACAGCCCTAACAGTCTCTGGATGTCTTTTTGATTCTGAGTTGAAACCCAACTGAGAGAAAAAGTGTGTATCAATAAAATTTCCTGTCGCCCCTGAGTCAATAATTGCCTCTACCTTCCTTGAGTGAGAAGAAGGAAGTAAACTTCTCAAATCTACTAGAATACAAAAATGTTTACAACTTATAAGGAGGAACAGTAGAGGCCAAACTAGAAACCACACTCGATAAACTGACCTCTTCCTTCATCGAGTTTCCTAGTTTTCTGACGGTTCCTGAGTAATGGCTATTTCTGAAGGTCTAGTTTTTGGTTTATTAGGTCGTGTAGGACATTCTTTTACAAAATGGCCTGTTTTGCCACAATAAAGACATTGATTAAGTTTTCGCCTCTTTTCCTTTTCGTCTTTCGATAAAGGTCCTCTAATGGAACCTATCTGCATTGGTTCTACTGAATCTTGCTTAGGGTTTATCTCTCGGGATGATGAGGGTTTGTCCTTAAAGAATACAAGTTTGTGATCAGATCTTCCTTTCTCACCTTTCCTTTCCAGTAGTCTATGGTTTAACTTAACTACGAAATCGATGAATTCATTAATGTCATCAGGGAGTTCCAGGATTTGGGTTACCATGTCTTTTAAATCATCTCTTAAACCTCTGTAAAATAGTGAGACTCTTTTATTGTAAGGCCAACCTGCTTCTAGAACCAATCGGTTAAACTGCGAGATGTGATGAAGCAGATCTGAGGATCCTTGTTTTAAACCTAAAAGCTCATTTTCAGCGGATTGGACAAAGACATGTTTAGCAAAAATCTTTTTTAATGCTCGCTCAAAATCCCTAAAGTTATAAAGAATAGGATCATCTTTCTCAACTATTGGCACAGACCAAAGAGCAGCGTCACCACCTAAATAAATAACATAAAAGCCACCTTAGAAGAATCGTCAGGAAAGGCGTTTGCTTTTGCAAGGAAATGTAAATGACATTGCTGCAAAAATATAGAGAACTTATTACAATCCCCATAAAATCTCTCTGGCTGAGCTAAGTGAGTGGGAACAGGAGTAACCACTTGGATCTGAGTTTGGGGAGCTGAATCTGAGGAAGATCCATGGAAAGTTGCCGGTTTTAAAACTGGTTTGTGTTGAATTGCCTCCTGTAGAGAGGACATATCCCTACGCAAGGAAGCATTTTCCTCTCTTAAATCATTTAGGATAGCTGCTATATCCTGTAAAGAAACTTGGTCCATTGTGTCTGGGCGAAAAATTACCGTGGGCTTTGCCTTCGGTCAAACCAAGCTACGTCGTCCCTTACCTTGTCCTATGAGCGAAGCCTCTAGGATGACGTAGAAGTTTTCGCAGAGACGCAATGGACCAACTTCCCAAATAACTAACTAAATTCTTACTGGTTTTTAAAACTACAGTAAAAAGAGAACTAGAAATAGGGGAGGAAGGCCGGTACCGGACGTAGGTTGGTAGAAGATCTTGCTGTCGACCTGCGAGGCAACAAGTATCAGAGTTTTAATTCTACGCTTTCTACTTCCTAGTAACTAAACTTTAAACACTGCATTAACTTTTCCCTATAACTGTGTTTAGTCGGAGAGTCTAAGTCTCACGCCTACCTGCGATCAGTTCTGTCTTGGCAAACATCCAGTATGTCTTGGTCTTGTCTTGATTCCTTTTCTTTCAGGTCATTGTCTGGTCTTTGGCTCTAGAAATCTTTTCTGAGGGTTTGCTGCAAAGATACAAACAAATACAATAAGACACTATCCCTTCCTTCACTCTTTCTACATTCAAGTGACACACTTTCTCCTAAACTTACTTGTAACCTTTGCTTTTTTCACCTAAAGAGGGTTTCTGCGAGGTGTTGAGCCTTGACCTGTTTTACATAAATGAAAATAAAGGAAAGAAACACAACCTGCGCTTTTCTCATAAATAGTACTAAAGCATCTTTGCAAAAAACATTAAAATGCAGGCTGAGATTTAACACAATTCTCTTTACATCACAATTACTTCTTGTAATGCTTTTTAGTTCCAGTCCTTTGATTATTGATATGAAATGTCTTTGTTTCCTTCCTGTAAATAATAAAGAAAATGTTCTTGTCCTTTCCTTGTAAATAGCAAAGAAAATGTTCTTGTCTTTTCCTTGTAAATACCAAAGAAAATGTTCTTGTCTTTCTTGCGTGGGGCGCCTTAAATATAGAATTCAAAAGTACTTAACTCGAATCTTTCTTTTGTTTCAGGAACCGGAATCCCCAGAAGCTCCGACGTGATGACTCCTTGCAGCTGCAGCTCTAATCTTGAGAGGTGAGACGAAGCAGAAGCCTCCAGACGCAGTCCTTCTCAGAACAAAGGCGGAAGGCAAAGCGCCTTCCAGAAGGCTGGGTGCGGTTTAAATAGCGGGCCGCACCCAGACCGCACATTAAGAAAATGTGCGCTCAATCACGTTCTGCTGCTGCCAGCTAATAGAACAGCGCGGTACAGGCAGAATGAGAGACAGAGAGTCTCAGAGTCTCGCATCAATGATAGATTTACTTTGGCAAACAGAGAGAAATAATCAGAATGCAAAGGCACGATCATCTTTAGAGCACAAGAATGTTTTCAAAGCACAAGAATGTTTCCAAATAATCACGAACTATCACAGAGCACATCATTAACACCAAAACATATACTTACACACAGGACGTGCGGGTGCATGGGAAAGGGGTGGGTTTTCTACAGAAAATAAAGCCATTGGCAAATCAGGTGCAGAAGATGGTCAGAGGAAGGCTAACATAGAGTATCATGACAACATCAAACACAGCCGTCTGACCTACACATTATGATGCAGTAGTTTAAACAAGGTCAAGGTGCACCACTTTAGAGTTTGCATGAACTGACAACTTTGATGAGGTTAGCAGCAATGATCACATTAGTTGTTACTTGTGTTCTTTAAGAGTTCTTTTATTGAGTTCAGTTGTAAGTAACAAATCACACACAGGAGCTACAGCCGACGCGTTTCGTCCTCTTGGGACTTCTTCAGGGCTGTTTACAGAAAAATGACAATGTACAAAAAACATACAATTAAAATTTACATTAAAAACAATTGTGCTTCTGTAGACAAAGCCAGGCTTAAAAAACAGTACAGTACTGGATTAAAGGCTAGTGCCAGGATTGTATGCAAATTGCCAACAATAATCAGAATAGAAGATTTTGAAAAATTAATTTAAAGACAACATTTTTGAAATTTTTCAAAAGCGGTCAGCATGTTCTAGGTTGTTGTATATTGTTCACCATAAGGGTCTATCCCTCTTGTATCTGCAACCCACCTTAGAGAGGTGACATGGGGGAGTAATCAACAATTTATCAGCAGAAATGAGTAACGCTAAAGTGAAGAACATACCGAAGTGAAAAAATAGACTAGTGTCCTTGTGTCTTCTCCCGTGACTATCAGGGTGCGTGGAGATATCTGTAACGATTTGTTATGCTTGATAGAGCATCTAGAATTGATTAATGGGAAAACATTAGTGAATTGTCAAATATCAAAAGTCTTTATATCAACAGACACTCTAAAAGAGCTCGAAAGCTTCCCATAACTCGATAATTGCGACTGAAGACTATGACCTACCCTGTTGAACAAAAAGTTCTCTGTGGAGGAATCTCGTCTGTCCGAGTCGTTCTTATTACTGGACGGTATATATCTATTTGTGGTCTGTACTGCCAAAATTCTCTTGAAAGGGTATTTCAATATTGTACATATAAATATCCTAAAGAGCAAACAGAGTGTTTTAGATACTCTTCTCAAAGATAACTCCACACCAAACAAATATATATGTTTGCAATTGACAAGAAAAAAACACTAATTTGATGTTATACATTTATTTATCCTATAGGGCAAACAGAGTGTTTTTAGAAATTCTCCTCAAGGCAGCTCCTCAACATTGGAACGTTTGTGATTAGTAAGGAAGATAAGCTAAAACGATAAGATAAGGACAAAGGACAAAAACACTTCCATGGTACTTTTCTCATAACGGTCATCCGCAACCAAAGGGTAGCCTGATATTTACATAAGCGAAATGAACGGACGGCAACTCACTTACATCAAGAATATGGATGATGATCCAAAAAGAGCTGGAACCAGGGTAGTAGAAAGTGTAGGTTTTAATCTGGCTATCTACAACAAGATAAGGAGGGAGGATAGGGATAAGAATTATTAAAAACTAGGCGTGCAATGAGAAGAAAAACCTTCCCATGGCTATTACTATCTATAGAGTCATTGTTAAACAAAGCATTTTAAATATACTTGGTTATTTAATTAGATATTTGTCTATTTACATAACTGATCATTGTTAACTGCAGAGCCAATGTAGGAACAACCTATAACGGCCACTAAGCATCCAAGTATGTGCTTGTAAATATATCTTACCTATTATAGTTGGCTTGTTGTAAGGAAAGGGGTATTAAACCTTCTGCTTACGCACTCTGAATGGAATATACAAGAAAGAGAGAGGGGAAAAGAAAATATATAACAGGAAATCAGTATAAAAGAGTAACCCCAAAAAAGGACTTAATTATTACAAATCCTATCCCTCTGTCTATGGACACCTGTTTATGTGTCTGTTTAGTTTAAGTGGGCAAAAAGTAAATATAGTCAAAGAACCCCATTTACTATAGTTAATGAACTAACATGATAATTTCCCTAGATTGATCTCTCTAAAAGACCCAAAGTTCTAATAAACCCCTGTTTAGTCTGTTGACAAAGCCCTCTTACCTTAATAAAGTGAGCTAAGGCATCCCCTGGTTCCTATATCCACCTGCAGTACAACGTCCTCCTCCGTCAAGTAGCAGCAGACTACTGAGACATTGTGGCTCAGTTTATATATAGGCTTTAATTAGTCCTAATTAAAAACACCTGGTTCAGTTTGGCAAGTGGCACGACGGCCATATTGTGTAAGTGCCCTATTGTCATTCTGCAATGCAGTGTGAAGTTATAGCGGACGCCATCTTATGTTTGTACCGAATAGCATCTTAAACCAGTACAAAAAGATGGTGCTGTAAAACTAGAGATCGAATGAGCAAAGGAATTCATAAGCCTGTGCCCATATAAAATCTCCTACATCTGGGTTTGCAGCGCCTATCTTGTCCGAAAACGTGTGTTTATATCAGCAATTTGGAACGGGGGCCATATTGCATAAGTGCCCGATTTCTGTTTGAGGCCGTGTAGTGAAGCCTAAACGGGCGCCATGTTGGTTCGGGGCGTCTATGTCCCTGGGTGATTGATTCTCTGTGTTGTAAAGGTATTCGGCACTATTATCGGAAGGTGGTGAGATCTCGCGGGTCATAGTACTCTCAAAGAAAATGTAGAGCGCAAAAAAAGTGTGTTTGAAACAACATTCAAGAGAAGATTGCGTAGCGTTCTAAATTACCCAGGGGGCCCAGGTGAACTATTGTTAAGTATTTTAATGATCAAATTAGGTAAATGCTTCCCAGAGTACAAGAAAAAAGTAGCTAGAGACTTTCTAGATAAATTTCAATGATCGATCCGAATTACGACGACCATTTTGTTTTTGTCCGTGTTTTGAAGCCTAAACAGGCGCCATATTGGTACCTGTTGTTGGTTAAGAGCGTCTATGTCAAAGGAGAAATCTTAGTCTATATTATCCAGGTGTTCTACACTTTTGTTGCTAGAAAATAGAAAAGCAAAAATGTAAGGATAAATGTGATTTCGAAACAAATATATAGCACAAAAAAAGAAATTCAAAAAACCCTTTGCAGGCTAAAATCGCGTTGGCGTTGTGGATTGCCCTGGGGGCCCAAATAAGCTATTACTAAAGGATTAAATAATCGAAGAGTGGGGATTGCATCCCAAAGTAAGGGGAAAAAATAGTCAAAGCCTATTTAGAAAAATTACAGGGGTCGATCCCAAATACGGCGGCCATGTTGGTATGGGCATGGATGCAGGAGGCTTTAAGAGAGCAGCGACTGTATGATGCAGCATAAGGGATATTGAAGAAATATCTCTATATCCTTAAGCTTCTTGAAAAGAAACCCTGTTGTTCAAATAACAATGTATACAGCCGCTATGTTGAATTGGCTTTTGTAAATATTATTGCTAAAGTGTGCTGTGCAATACCAATATCAACTTTTAGGTGGCATGGTATAGCTACCAAGTGATGATGTTTAGAGAAGAGCTGTTTGTGCTCTGTTCCTCAAATTACAAACTACATAGGAATTAGCAAAAAGCTATCAAAACCTTATGTGTTCTAAAAAATAATGGTGGATTTATGTAAATTTGTTCGCACACTTGAATTGAAGGACCATTTTGCTAGAAATCCTGTTAAAGTAAAAGATGTTTGTAATGATGGAAACACTGTGACTCAGTATACCATGAATGAAATAAATTTGTTACAATCACTGATAACTATTGAACTTGAGACTTCTATTGATACAGAGGATATTTGTAATGAGTTGGATGTGTGTGAGAGTATATCTAAAACAAGTGGTTTAAAACCAAGATCTACCTTTGTACCAGTGGGCACCCATCCCAATATAGACTTATTCAAAAAAAGAGTAACGGCAGGACTTTACAAACTTATAGACTCTACGACCAATCGCAGTGACAAGAACCAAAATCTTACCCCCCAGGAATTTACTGCATTAAAAAACCTTAAAGCTGATAACTCTATAGTCATCCGCGAGGCGGACAAAGGGGGCAATATTGTCCTCATGAGAAAAGCTGACTATATGAATGAAATTGAACGTCAATTATCAGATACTAACTGCTATAAAAAATTGACCACAAATCCAGTGGGTGATCTCATCACCCACATTAACCTGAGACTGTCAGATTGGCGAGAAACGGGGCTAATCAGTGAAGAAGAATATAGGTATTTGGCTGTAACCTCACCGACCTCGCCTATCCTATATATTCTCCCTAAAATTCATAAAGGCGGTCCTTTTCCACCGGGCCGCCCTATTATTGCAGGCATCAACTCACCCACGGAGAGACTGTCGGAATATGTGGACACTTACATCCAACCCTTTGTCCAGAATTTACCAGCCTACATTAGGGACTCCAAAGACATTTTATCGAAATTCCAAAATCTAACATGGTCCAAAAACATGCTTTTTGTGACTATGGATGTGTCAAGCTTATACACTTGCATTAAAAAAGAATTTGGAATGAGAGCTTTGGCCTTCTTTCTGGGACAACGGACTGCAAACCATAGGTTGCACAACGAAGTACTAATGGAAATGACTGAGATCATACTGTCGAAGAACTTTTTCCTTCACAATTCAGTGTGGTTTCAGCAGGTACAGGGCACGGCGATGGGTTCGAGGTTTGCTCCCGCTTACGCTGGCCTATTTATGGGCTGGTTTGAGCGGGAGCATGCCTGGGGCCGTCACTCGGCTAGGTGGTCGGATCACATTATTTTCTGGGGCAGGTACATTGATGACGTGATTATGTTATGGAATGGGCCTGCCCCGGACTTACTGTCATATTTTGAATTCCTGAATGACAACCCGTACAATGTGAAGCTCACCATGGAATACAGTGAACAGCAAATTGATTTCTTGGATGTAACCTTTTTTATTGAGAACAATATGATTCAAAGCAAGACACACAGAAAAAGCACTGCATGCAACAGCACGTTGCATTTCAAAAGCGCGCATCCTCGCCATGTGGTTAGTAACATACCATTTGGCGAAATGTTACGAATGCGAAGAAATTGCAGCACTGATGAGAGTTTCCAAACTAACATTAGAGAAACCGAGGAACGCTTCCTCCAAAGAGATTACCCTCGAAAAGTACTTAACAAAGCAAAAGAGAGAGTTTCCAAAATAACTAGGGAAAGCACATTGGAAAATAGGGCTCCAAAAAATAACAACGAATTTCCTCTTGCTTTCTCTACGAGATTTTCTAATGAGAACAGTAGAATTTTCAACATTTTAAGAAAACATTGGCATCTCTTGACAGAGATCCCCAGCATCAAAAATGATCTTCCTGCCAAACCCAAAATTGTCTACAGACGTGGGTCTAATTTGAGGAACATGCTTTGTCCCAGCTTGGTGACTACGGTGGAACAGAAACATTGTTGGCTGCCGCCTAAAACCAATGGTTTTTTCACGTGTAGAAATTGCAATGTGTGTAATTTAGGAAAGGATAAGACCAAAAATGTCTGTTTTAACACAAACAAAACACACAAAATCAAGCATCTCATAAACTGCAATACTACCTTTGTAGTATACATCATAGGCTGCCCATGTGACATAATCTATGTGGGCAGCACGAAACGACCGTTGAAACAAAGGATTCAGGAACATGTACGGGCCCATCGCAACAATGATCATAAATACGCGATGACATTCCATATGCAGGACAAACATACACCAGATGACACACTATGGTTTATGGGAATTGATCATGTCCCTGTGAACCGGCGAGGCGGGGACCGAACGCTAGCCTTAAGAAAATGTGAAGCAGAATGGATTTGTAGACTACGGAGCGTGGAATTGGGACACAATTATGATGATGAAATGCATCATCTTATCTCATAAACTGCATGTAGACACCTATGAGTAACCTGTTAAGATGGTCACACTTGGTGTCCATAGGTCGCTATGCTAGTCTATCCGTAAATCTATGAGCTTAATATCATCATGCCCAGTGTTCTTCCCTTTATCGACCAACATCAATATCTAGTATGCGTAGAATGCTTCTGATAAATGCTTATGAAATAGAATATAAAATGTTTTCATTCATGATTGATAAACTATGTTAATGACGTGCCCAGTGTTCTTCCCTTTATCGACCAACATCAAGATCTAGTATGCATAAAATGCTTCTGGTAAATGTTTATGAAATGGAATATAATATGTTTACAGTAATGAATGACAACTTATGTTAATGATGTATACTGTGTTTATAACACTAAATAGTCTTTATATGAATGACAAGCTAATTCTTGCATATAGTGTATTGTTCCCATATAGGTCAGAGATAATAGGGCTGGGAATGAGATTCTTTTAGAACACATAAGGTTTTGATAGCTTTTTGCTAATTCCTATGTAGTTTGTAATTTGAGGAACAGAGCACAAACAGCTCTTCTCTAAACATCATCACTTGGTAGCTATACCATGCCACCTAAAAGTTGATATTGGTATTGCACAGCACACTTTAGCAATAATATTTACAAAAGCCAATTCAACATAGCGGCTGTATACATTGTTATTTGAACAACAGGGTTTCTTTTCAAGAAGCTTAAGGATATAGACATATTTCTTCAATATCCCTTATGCTGCATCATACAGTCGCTGCTCTCTTAAAGCCTCCTGCATCCATGCCCATAACAACATGGCCGCCGTATTTGGGATCGACCCCTGTAATTTTTCTAAATAGGCTTTGACTATTTTTTCCCCTTACTTTGGGATGCAATCCCCACTCTTCGATTATTTAATCCTTTAGTAATAGCTTATTTGGGCCCCCAGGGCAATCCACAACGCCAACGCGATTTTAGCCTGCAAAGGGTTTTTTGAATTTCTTTTTTTGTGCTATATATTTGTTTCGAAATCACATTTATCCTTACATTTTTGCTTTTCTATTTTCTAGCAACAAAAGTGTAGAACACCTGGATAATATAGACTAAGATTTCTCCTTTGACATAGACGCTCTTAACCAACAACAGGTACCAATATGGCGCCTGTTTAGGCTTCAAAACACGGACAAAAACAAAATGGTCGTCGTAATTCGGATCGATCATTGAAATTTATCTAGAAAGTCTCTAGCTACTTTTTTCTTGTACTCTGGGAAGCATTTACCTAATTTGATCATTAAAATACTTAACAATAGTTCACCTGGGCCCCCTGGGTAATTTAGAACGCTACGCAATCTTCTCTTGAATGTTGTTTCAAACACACTTTTTTTGCGCTCTACATTTTCTTTGAGAGTACTATGACCCGCGAGATCTCACCACCTTCCGATAATAGTGCCGAATACCTTTACAACACAGAGAATCAATCACCCAGGGACATAGACGCCCCGAACCAACATGGCGCCCGTTTAGGCTTCACTACACGGCCTCAAACAGAAATCGGGCACTTATGCAATATGGCCCCCGTTCCAAATTGCTGATATAAACACACGTTTTCGGACAAGATAGGCGCTGCAAACCCAGATGTAGGAGATTTTATATGGGCACAGGCTTATGAATTCCTTTGCTCATTCGATCTCTAGTTTTACAGCACCATCTTTTTGTACTGGTTTAAGATGCTATTCGGTACAAACATAAGATGGCGTCCGCTATAACTTCACACTGCATTGCAGAATGACAATAGGGCACTTACACAATATGGCCGTCGTGCCACTTGCCAAACTGAACCAGGTGTTTTTAATTAGGACTAATTAAAGCCTATATATAAACTGAGCCAAAATGTCTCAGTAGTCTGCTGCTACTTGACGGAGGAGGACGTTGTACTGCAGGTGGATATAGGAACCAGGGGATGCCTTAGCTCACTTTATTAAGGTAAGAGGGCTTTGTCAACAGACTAAACAGGGGTTTATTAGAACTTTGGGTCTTTTAGAGAGATCAATCTAGGGAAATTATCATGTTAGTTCATTAACTATAGTAAATGGGGTTCTTTGACTATATTTACTTTTTGCCCACTTAAACTAAACAGACACATAAACAGGTGTCCATAGACAGAGGGATAGGATTTGTAATAATTAAGTCCTTTTTTGGGGTTACTCTTTTATACTGATTTCCTGTTATATATTTTCTTTTCCCCTCTCTCTTTCTTGTATATTCAATTCAGAGTGCGTAAGCAGAAGGTTTAATACCCCTTTCCTTACAACAAGCCAACTATAATAGGTAAGATATATTTACAAGCACATACTTGGATGCTTAGTGGCCGTTATAGGTTGTTCCTACATTGGCTCTGCAGTTAACAATGATCAGTTATGTAAATAGACAAATATCTAATTAAATAACCAAGTATATTTAAAATGCTTTGTTTAACAATGACTCTAAAGATAGTAATAGCCATGGGAAGGTTTTTCTTCTCATTGCACGCCTAGTTTCTAATAATTCTTATCCCTATCCTCCCTCCTTATCTTGTTGTAGATAGCCAGATTAAAACCTACACTTTCTACTACCCTGGTTCCAGCTCTTTTTGGATCATCATCCATATTCTTGATGTAAGTGAGTTGCCGTCCGTTCATTTCGCTTATGTAAATATCAGGCTACCCTTTGGTTGCGGATGACCGTTATGAGAAAAGTACCATGGAAGTGTTTTTGTCCTTTGTCCTTATCTTATCGTTTTAGCTTATCTTCCTTACTAATCACAAACGTTCCAATGTTGAGGAGCTGCCTTGAGGAGAATTTATAAAAACACTCTGTTTGCCCTATAGGATAAATAAATGTATAACATCAAATTAGTGTTTTTTTCTTGTCAATTGCAAACATATATATTTGTTTGGTGTGGAGTTATCTTTGAGAAGAGTATCTAAAACACTCTGTTTGCTCTTTAGGATATTTATATGTACAATATTGAAATACCCTTTCAAGAGAATTTTGGCAGTACAGACCACAAATAGATATATACCGTCCAGTAATAAGAACGACTCGGACAGACGAGATTCCTCCACAGAGAACTTTTTGTTCAACAGGGTAGGTCATAGTCTTCAGTCGCAATTATCGAGTTATGGGAAGCTTTCGAGCTCTTTTAGAGTGTCTGTTGATATAAAGACTTTTGATATTTGACAATTCACTAATGTTTTCCCATTAATCAATTCTAGATGCTCTATCAAGCATAACAAATCGTTACAGATATCTCCACGCACCCTGATAGTCACGGGAGAAGACACAAGGACACTAGTCTATTTTTTCACTTCGGTATGTTCTTCACTTTAGCGTTACTCATTTCTGCTGATAAATTGTTGATTACTCCCCCATGTCACCTCTCTAAGGTGGGTTGCAGATACAAGAGGGATAGACCCTTATGGTGAACAATATACAACAACCTAGAACATGCTGACCGCTTTTGAAAAATTTCAAAAATGTTGTCTTTAAATTAATTTTTCAAAATCTTCTATTCTGATTATTGTTGGCAATTTGCATACAATCCTGGCACTAGCCTTTAATCCAGTACTGTACTGTTTTTTAAGCCTGGCTTTGTCTACAGAAGCACAATTGTTTTTAATGTAAATTTTAATTGTATGTTTTTTGTACATTGTCATTTTTCTGTAAACAGCCCTGAAGAAGTCCCAAGAGGACGAAACGCGTCGGCTGTAGCTCCTGTGTGTGATTTGTTACTTACAACTGAACTCAATAAAAGAACTCTTAAAGAACACAAGTAACAACTAATGTGATCATTGCTGCTAACCTCATCAAAGTTGTCAGTTCATGCAAACTCTAAAGTGGTGCACCTTGACCTTGTTTAAAGTAATTCATAGTTCATGTTTTGAACCAACATTGTAACGGTGGGTGTTACTGAAGTGTGCACACATATTGTCCCATGCACTATAATTTGGGTCTAAACTAATTTTGGGAGAATATTTGACCAGGTGCTTTTTTGATGGGAATCCTCCACCGTTGTTCTTTCCAAAACTTATTGTCACAATTCCCAGTAGCACTGGCCAACTCTGCATTTGACTTATTGCTATAAGATTAACAAAAGATTCAGCCTATCTATCAAATAGCGGATCACTATGCCAGGCTTTAAAGATAGGAGACAGGAATTAGCCCAAGATCTATTTGCCAACAATCCTAATGTGAACAATAGAGCCACCCCCTCTACTGAGGGACTAAAAATAAAATTTCAGAAACTAGAAAAACTTAAAAAGAGTGAAATGTCCCGTTGGTGGGATGGGACCACCCTAGGCAAATATATAGAAAATGAAAAAATTCCTAGGGGTTTAAGAATCTTAATATTTCCTACGTTTGAGGACCTTAGCCCTGAACAGCTAGAGGACTGGGAAAGCAATTTAAAGAATGCCTCCTTCAACATGATGAAGATACTGATAAGAAACTCAGAAATCAAGGGTGAAAAACTCAAAAAAGAGATAGAAGACTTAGAAAAGGAAATAGAAACATCCCCTCTAAAAGATACCATCAAGAAGAACTACGATATATTAGATGGTATCCTTGAGAACCATCAGTTATACCTTCGTGATAAAAAAATGAAGAAAATCAAAAGAGATGACAAGGACTACAAGGAGGGTCGAATATATACCTTCTCACACAAATTTGATAACATCAGAGTACCTGGGGATGGCAAAAGACAGAGAGAGGACACCCCTGAGTTAACATCAGCAAGTAGTCTGACCTCCCTCTCGTCCACTGCAAGCTCACTTTTGAGTGAGGTGCCGGCACCCACAGTGACAGGAGAGACAAGACCAGGCCAGAATCCTTTTTTAGTGGAAATGGAGAGGGTGAGGCTAGGAACAAGACCCAAAGACCCAAAACAAGGAGGGGGGGGTGTAGTTGGAAGAGATCTAAACAGAGGCAAGAACTCAAATGCAGAAACGGTTGCAAAGAGAACAAGGTCCAACAAGAATTAATTGATGCCAACATTGAAAATGAGGGAGGGAAAGAAAGTATGAATGAATCGATCATTGTGAACCTCTCGGATAAATGTCTCTCTCAGGATGAAAAGTCTGTACTTGAAATGGGATTGGGTTTCTGTCCAAATCAAACGGGGGATGACACTGAAATAATGGTGGATTTATGTAAATTTGTTCGCACACTTAAATTGAAGGACCATTTTGCTAGAAATCCTGTTAAAGTAAAAGATGTTTGTAATGATGGAAACACTGTGACTCAGTATACCATGAATGAAATAAATTTGTTACAATCACTGATAACTATTGAACTTGAGACTTCTATTGATACAGAGGATATTTGTAATGAGTTGGATGTGTGTGAGAGTATATCTAAAACAAGTGGTTTAAAACCAAGATCTACCTTTGTACCAGTGGGCACCCATCCCAATATAGACTTATTCAAAAAAAGAGTAACGGCAGGACTTTACAAACTTATAGACTCTACGACCAATCGCAGTGACAAGAACCAAAATCTTACCCCCCAGGAATTTACTGCATTAAAAAACCTTAAAGCTGATAACTCTATAGTCATCCGCGAGGCGGACAAAGGGGGCAATATTGTCCTCATGAGAAAAGCTGACTATATGAATGAAATTGAACGTCAATTATCAGATACTAACTGCTATAAAAAATTGACCACAAATCCAGTGGGTGATCTCATCACCCACATTAACCTGAGACTGTCAGATTGGCGAGAAACGGGGCTAATCAGTGAAGAAGAATATAGGTATTTGGCTGTAACCTCACCGACCTCGCCTATCCTATATATTCTTCCTAAAATTCATAAAGGCGGTCCCTTTCCACCGGGCCGCCCTATTATTGCAGGCATCAACTCACCCACGGAGAGACTGTCGGAATATGTGGACACTTACATCCAACCCTTTGTCCAGAATTTACCAGCCTACATTAGGGACTCCAAAGACATTTTATCGAAATTCCAAAATCTAACACGGTCCAAAAACATGCTTTTTGTGACTATGGATGTGTCAAGCTTATACACTTGCATTAAAAAAGAATTTGGAATGAGAGCTTTGGCCTTCTTTCTGGGACAACGGACTGCAAACCATAGGTTGCACAACGAAGTACTAATGGAAATGACTGAGATCATACTGTCGACGAACTTTTTCCTTCACAATTCAGTGTGGTTTCAGCAGGTACAGGGCACGGCGATGGGTTCGAGGATTGCTCCCGCTTACGCTGGCCTATTTATGGGCTGGTTTGAGCGGGAGCATGCCTGGGGCCGTCACTCGGCTAGGTGGTCGGATCACATTATTTTCTGGGGCAGGTACATTGATGACGTGATTATGTTATGGAATGGGCCTGCCCCGGACTTACTGTCATATTTTGAATTCCTGAATGACAACCCGTACAATGTGAAGCTCACCATGGAATACAGTGAACAGCAAATTGATTTCTTGGATGTAACCTTTTTTATTGAGAACAATATGATTCAAAGCAAGACACACAGAAAAAGCACTGCATGCAACAGCACGTTGCATTTCAAAAGCGCGCATCCTCGCCATGTGGTTAGTAACATACCATTTGGCGAAATGTTACGAATGCGAAGAAATTGCAGCACTGATGAGAGTTTCCAAACTAACATTAGAGAAACCGAGGAACGCTTCCTCCAAAGAGGTTACCCTCGAAAAGTACTTAACAAAGCAAAAGAGAGAGTTTCCAAAATAACTAGGGAAAGCACATTGGAAAATAGGGCTCCAAAAAATAACAACGAATTTCCTCTTGCTTTCTCTACGAGATTTTCTAATGAGAACAGTAGAATTTTCAACATTTTAAGAAAACATTGGCATCTCTTGACAGAGATCCCCAGCATCAAAAATGATCTTCCTGCCAAACCCAAAATTGTCTACAGACGTGGGTCTAATTTGAGGAACATGCTTTGTCCCAGCTTGGTGACTACGGTGGAACAGAAACATTGTTGGCTGCCGCCTAAAACCAATGGTTTTTTCACGTGTAGAAATTGCAATGTGTGTAATTTAGGAAAGGATAAGACCAAAAATTTCTGTTTTAACACAAACAAAACACACAAAATCAAGCATCTAATAAACTGCAATACTACCTTTGTAGTATACATCATAGGCTGCCCATGTGACATAATCTATGTGGGCAGCACGAAACGACCGTTGAAACAAAGGATTCAGGAACATGTACGGGCCCATCGCAACAATGATCATAAATACGCGATGACATTCCATATGCAGGACAAACATACACCAGATGACACACTATGGTTTATGGGAATTGATCATGTCCCTGTGAACCCGCGAGGCGGGGACCGAACGCTAGCCTTAAGAAAATGTGAAGCAGAATGGATTTGTAGACTACGGAGCGTGGAATTGGGACACAATTATGATGATGAAATGCATCATCTTATCTCATAAACTGCATGTAGACACCTATGAGTAACCTGTTAAGATGGTCACACTTGGTGTCCATAGGTCGCTATGCTAGTCTATCCGTAAATCTATGAGCTTAATATCATCATGCCCAGTGTTCTTCCCTTTATCGACCAACATCAATATCTAGTATGCGTAGAATGCTTCTGATAAATGCTTATGAAATAGAATATAAAATGTTTTCATTAATGATTGATAAACTATGTTAATGACGTGCCCAGTGTTCTTCCCTTTATCGACCAACATCAAGATCTAGTATGCATAAAATGCTTCTGGTAAATGTTTATGAAATGGAATATAATATGTTTACAGTAATGAATGACAACTTATGTTAATGATGTATACTGTGTTTATAACACTAAATAGTCTTTATATGAATGACAAGCTAATTCTTGCATATAGTGTATTGTTCCCATATAGGTCAGAGATAATAGGGCTGGGAATGAGATTCTTTTAGAACATATAAGGTTTTGATAGCTTTTTGCTAATTCCTATGTAGTTTGTAATTTGAGGAACAGAGCACAAACAGCTCTTCTCTAAACATCATCACTTGGTAGCTATACCATGCCACCTAAAAGTTGATATTGGTATTGCACAGCACACTTTAGCAATAATATTTACAAAAGCCAATTCAACATAGCGGCTGTATACATTGTTATTTGAACAAATGGGGTTTCTTTTCAAGAAGCTTAAGGATATAGAGATATTTCTTCAATATCCCTTATGCTGCATCATACAGTCGCTGCTCTCTTAAAGCCTCCTGCATCCATGCCCATACCAACATGGCCGCCGTATTTGGGATCGACCCCTGTAATTTTTCTAAATAGGCTTTGACTATTTTTTCCCCTTACTTTGGGATGCAATCCCCACTCTTCGATTATTTAATCCTTTAGTAATAGCTTATTTGGGCCCCCAGGGCAATCCACAACGCCAACGCGATTTTAGCCTGCAAAGGGTTTTTTGAATTTCTTTTTTTGTGCTATATATTTGTTTCGAAATCACATTTATCCTTACATTTTTGCTTTTCTATTTTCTAGCAACAAAAGTGTAGAACACCTGGATAATATAGACTAAGATTTCTCCTTTGACATAGACGCTCTTAACCACCAACAGGTACCAATATGGCGCCTGTTTAGGCTTCAAAACACGGACAAAAACAAAATGGTCGTCGTAATTCGGATCGATCATTGAAATTTATCTAGAAAGTCTCTAGCTACTTTTTTCTTGTACTCTGGGAAGCATTTACCTAATTTGATCATTAAAATACTTAACAATAGTTCACCTGGGCCCCCTGGGTAATTTAGAACGCTACGCAATCTTCTCTTGAATGTTGTTTCAAACACACTTTTTTTGCGCTCTACATTTTCTTTGAGAGTACTATGACCCGCGAGATCTCACCACCTTCCGATAATAGTGCCGAATACCTTTACAACACAGAGAATCAATCACCCAGGGACATAGACGCCCCGAACCAACATGGCGCCCGTTTAGGCTTCACTACACGGCCTCAAACAGAAATCGGGCACTTATGCAATATGGCCCCCGTTCCAAATTGCTGATATAAACACACGTTTTCGGACAAGATAGGCGCTGCAAACCCAGATGTAG
Source organism: Lissotriton helveticus (assembly GCF_964261635.1). Lineage (NCBI taxonomy): Eukaryota > Metazoa > Chordata > Amphibia > Caudata > Salamandridae > Lissotriton > Lissotriton helveticus. Next base: position 1,035,949,716 of record NC_136063.1, read on the forward strand.
GAGATTTTATATGGGCACAGGCTTATGAATTCCTTTGCTCATTCGATCTCTAGTTTTACAGCACCATCTTTTTGTACTGGTTTAAGATGCTATTCGGTACAAACATAAGATGGCGTCCGCTATAACTTCACACTGCATTGCAGAATGACAATAGGGCACTTACACAATATGGCCGTCGTGCCACTTGCCAAACTGAACCAGGTGTTTTTAATTAGGACTAATTAAAGCCTATATATAAACTGAGCCAAAATGTCTCAGTAGTCTGCTGCTACTTGACGGAGGAGGACGTTGTACTGCAGGTGGATATAGGAACCAGGGGATGCCTTAGCTCACTTTATTAAGGTAAGAGGGCTTTGTCAACAGACTAAACAGGGGTTTATTAGAACTTTGGGTCTTTTAGAGAGATCAATCTAGGGAAATTATCATGTTAGTTCATTAACTATAGTAAATGGGGTTCTTTGACTATATTTACTTTTTGCCCACTTAAACTAAACAGACACATAAACAGGTGTCCATAGACAGAGGGATAGGATTTGTAATAATTAAGTCCTTTTTTGGGGTTACTCTTTTATACTGATTTCCTGTTATATATTTTCTTTTCCCCTCTCTCTTTCTTGTATATTCCATTCAGAGTGCGTAAGCAGAAGGTTTAATACCCCTTTCCTTACAACAAGCCAACTATAATAGGTAAGATATATTTACAAGCACATACTTGGATGCTTAGTGGCCGTTATAGGTTGTTCCTACATTGGCTCTGCAGTTAACAATGATCAGTTATGTAAATAGACAAATATCTAATTAAATAACCAAGTATATTTAAAATGCTTTGTTTAACAATGACTCCATAGATAGTAATAGCCATGGGAAGGTTTTTCTTCTCATTGCACGCCTAGTTTCTAATAATTCTTATCCCTATCCTCCCTCCTTATCTTGTTGTAGATAGCCAGATTAAAACCTACACTTTCTACTACCCTGGTTCCAGCTCTTTTTGGATCATCATCCATATTCTTGATGTAAGTGAGTTGCCGTCCGTTCATTTCGCTTATGTAAATATCAGGCTACCCTTTGGTTGCGGATGACCGTTATGAGAAAAGTACCATGGAAGTGTTTTTGTCCTTTGTCCTTATCTTATCGTTTTAGCTTATCTTCCTTACTAATCACAAACGTTCCAATGTTGAGGAGCTGCCTTGAGGAGAATTTCTAAAAACACTCTGTTTGCCCTATAGGATAAATAAATGTATAACATCAAATTTGTGTTTTTTTCTTGTCAATTGCAAACATATATATTTGTTTGGTGTGGAGTTATCTTTGAGAAGAGTATCTAAAACACTCTGTTTGCTCTTTAGGATATTTATATGTACAATATTGAAATACCCTTTCAAGAGAATTTTGGCAGTACAGACCACAAATAGATATATACCGTCCAGTAATAAGAACGACTCGGACAGACGAGATTCCTCCACAGAGAACTTTTTGTTCAACAGGGTAGGTCATAGTCTTCAGTCGCAATTATCGAGTTATGGGAAGCTTTCGAGCTCTTTTAGAGTGTCTGTTGATATAAAGACTTTTGATATTTGACAATTCACTAATGTTTTCCCATTAATCAATTCTAGATGCTCTATCAAGCATAACAAATCGTTACAGATATCTCCACGCACCCTGATAGTCACGGGAGAAGACACAAGGACACTAGTCTATTTTTTCACTTCGGTATGTTCTTCACTTTAGCGTTACTCATTTCTGCTGATAAATTGTTGATTACTCCCCCATGTCACCTCTCTAAGGTGGGTTGCAGATACAAGAGGGATAGACCCTTATGGTGAACAATATACAACAACCTAGAACATGCTGACCGCTTTTGAAAAATTTCAAAAATGTTGTCTTTAAATTAATTTTTCAAAATCTTCTATTCTGATTATTGTTGGCAATTTGCATACAATCCTGGCACTAGCCTTTAATCCAGTACTGTACTGTTTTTTAAGCCTGGCTTTGTCTACAGAAGCACAATTGTTTTTAATGTAAATTTTAATTGTATGTTTTTTGTACATTGTCATTTTTCTGTAAACAGCCCTGAAGAAGTCCCAAGAGGACGAAACGCGTCGGCTGTAGCTCCTGTGTGTGATTTGTTACTTACAACTGAACTCAATAAAAGAACTCTTAAAGAACACAAGTAACAACTAATGTGATCATTGCTGCTAACCTCATCAAAGTTGTCAGTTCATGCAAACTCTAAAGTGGTGCACCTTGACCTTGTTTAAAGTAATTCATAGTTCATGTTTTGAACCAACATTGTAACGGTGGGTGTTACTGAAGTGTGCACACATATTGTCCCATGCACTATAATGTGGGTCTAAACTAATTTTGGGAGAATATTTGACCAGGTGCTTTTTTGATGGGAATCCTCCACCGTTGTTCTTTCCAAAAATTATGATGCAGTAGGTCAGACTGCAGCAGGATGGGATAAAGGCTGATGCATATGACAGGATCGGAGATCCCATTGTGGCGTAGGTCAGACTGATAATCCCTAAACGGTTGTTGTGCCTGAGCTCAGGCACCGCCGTTGGTATTATGATGTTTGATGTCAGACAGTCTTTCCATTTAGGCCTTTCTGACATGGAAAGGTGAAAAGAAGGGCACTGATCCAGGAGGTAAGCCAGGAGCTCGTTTATTCTGTTCCAACCTCAACGAGTCCCCGGCAGCAACTGCCGAGCTGGGAATGTTCGTGTACATTCCACGCAGGGAACACTCACCAAGAGAACACGGAGAGCATGCACAATTGGAACATCAAGCATAGATAAATCCCAACACAGCTCCCCTTCCTCGGACAGAAACAAAAGAAGACAGGAAGAAAAGGAGAAAATAGAGATAAAGACAAGAAAAAAAAAGAATGCTAGGAACATAGGATCACAAAAGGGAATAAAAGGTAACCCACCAAAACACAGTGTTACCCCATCACATAGTCTTGAAATACAGCGTTACCCCATCACATAGTCATGAAATTTCACAGGAAGAGATCTGACTCTAGAGGAGGCTTCCCTCTCGGGATTGGAAACAAGGACACCAGAAGCATTGGAATGCCTAATACCCACATCCCACTCACTCCGACTAACGGAAGAACTGTCGACCCCAAAACGCCTTCTGACGCACCCAGACATGGAATCAGGCACAACTGAAATCATACTCTTACTCCACACTTTACCATCGTTTAAAACTACAACCTTATCCCTCACTACGGTCACCCTCTGAGGAGGAGAAAACCGGGACTCACCTTCGTGGAGAAAACCAGGTCTTTTTATCCTTACCCAGTCACCAACTTTCACCCTAGGAGCAGACGAAACGTCCAAACGTGTGTCATACTTTTCCTGGACTGAAGCTCTAACATCAGCTACAACAGCTAAACGTGCATCGTCCACAACTTTCCTACCCATCCATTCTTTGTTCAATTTGGTACCAGCAACCCTTCCCCGTAATAACGTAAAAGGAGCAACTCCGGTCGAAACGTGTGGAGTAGTTCTAACAGCCCATAACATGTCACAGACTGTCTCACGCCAATGTAGACCATTTACCAAAGCTAACTGAAGGTGTTCTTTGACCGTACGGTTGAAACGCTCAACCAAACCGTTGCTGCGAGGATGATAGAGAGACGTGCAAATGTGTTTGATCCCAACTTCCTTGAAGAAGGATGACATCTCAGCAGAAACCAATTGCGTACCGTTATCAGACACTATTTCCTCAGGAAATCCCTCCCTGCTGAAAATATCCCGTAAAAATGTTATCACCACAGTAGAACTAATTGAGTCCACAAACCTGACCTCAGGCCACTTAGTCATGTAATCAATCAGCGCCAGAACATATTTAGGAGTGGAGCCAATGAGACCAAATGGTCCTGCAATGTCCAAAGCCAACTTGGACCAGGGAACATTCCTCACTACCACGGGCTCAATAGGCAAAGGATGAGTGACTTGCGATTTGTCACTAACTACACACTCGCAGCAATTACGAACACAATGTTCGACATCTTTGTCCATCGACGGCCACCAAAAATCCTGCCTCACCCTACGCTTCATGGAACGAAT